>NC_083361.1:24835000-25435000 GCF_030254825.1 Meriones unguiculatus
TATCCAAAGTGCTGGAGATTTTTTTTTTTTCTTTTTTGCGAAAATGTTGTGTGTGCTGTCAGGCAAAGTACTCCAGTTTTCTGGGTCTCAGCTTTCCCTTTTTAGAGCCGAGCAGCTGGAGGAGTTATTTCTAAGGTCCTCAGCGGCTGACAAATGCAGCTCCGCCTTCTTTTTCTCTATTCTCTGAAGGCATTCTTTGAAGATCATTTTCCCAGGAGCGAAGTGAGCCCAGCAGGGGGAACGTGTCAGATTTGTGTTTCTTTAGGGGCAGTGCAGAGCACATGAAACTAGGTAGGATGAACGGGACCAGACAGCGCAGTGAGTTTCACTGCTGCCTTGGATGATAGAGAGGTCCCCACTTGAAGGGCTTTGCACTCACAGGGGAAACCAGGGAGACAGAGATGGCTTGATTACTGCCAGGTCCCAGGCCCTGGGTCTTCAGATTCCAGTGGACTTCGGGGGTGATTAGAACAGGTTTGAATCTCAAGGTTAAATGGAGAACTATGGGTATAGCCTAGTCGGAAAAGTGCTTGCTAGCATGCACCAAACCTTGGGTTCTATCCCCAGGATCCCATCCATGATGTGTGGTTAGCGCATCCTTGTAATATGTGTACTGAAGGGATGAGAAGTTCAAGGTCTCCCTCTGCTACATCCTGAGTTTGAGGACAGTCTGAGACACATGAGACCCTGTCTCACGAGAACAGGGCCTACATAGCAAGTACAACGTGGAAAGGAAAGAAAGGAAAGGCTGCTACGTGGGACTTTTGCTTTTACAGTTCCTGCTACGAGAGGTCTCTTTAAATGTTGATGTAATGAGATCATTTTAATCCAACTTTGTGTGCACATATGTGTGCATGCATGTGTGTGTGCGCGCAGAGGCTGGGGAAGGTATGTGCATCCTCATCTGTCACTCTCTACCTTATTCTCTTTGATGTAGTGTCTCTCACTCTCTCCAGACCTGGAGCTCCTGCTCTTTTGGCGAGGTTGGCAGCCAACAAACCGCAGGGATCCTTACAGATATCTTCTGGACCCCATCTGTCCTGTTATATGGTAGCCTCACACATCAACTGATAACACCCCTTTGCAGACCCTTGCAGAATGAAGTGTTCCCTATTGTAAAAATTACTTGGACATCGACGAGTTTTTAAATTCAGAGCTGGAGGCCAGATCTCTAGATTGTCTCTGCAACCGCAGTCCTATCCACGGGCTCTTTGTTGATGTAAATCTACCAACCAGTTCTTCAAAGAGTTTCAAGGCAGAAACAATTTCAGACTCGACTCTTCAAATAAAGGCTGCACGCCTTGGAACGGAGAGGTAGAGGACACACAGAGGCCTTAGGGAGACCTTACCAATGTTCCATCATGTGTCAGACCCCAACTCATGCCTGTGGTCCCTAAGTCTTAGGTCTACGAGGTAGGTTTGTAACTGAAGTTGTTAGGGTCAGAGCCTAGGCTCCGGAAACTCTAATAAGCTACGTTTAGCCACCCACTCTCAACTGGCTAGTTACAAGTAATTGTGAAAGGGCAGAAAAATGGCACATTCGTCAGATATGGAAACACTGAGAAGAGAAACACATACAGGGATCCAGTGACCCCTAGTCTATCTTCAGGGTACTGACATGAACTTTAGGTTAACATAGAGAGCAGGAAGTATACATGGCAAGGAAGTCCTGATCGAGGTGTAGTCTTGTCCATCAATGAATGGCCCATCATCCTCTTGGCTCTAGTCTCTCCTCCAAAGAGGTCTGACAAGTTGTCAGAACTGTGTCTTCTGGGAGAAAAGATCCCCTCTGGCTGGCACCAGGTTTCAATTATTTCCTTCTCTGAGTTTGAGATTGCAGAGAAAATTCCAATGCCTTGAGGACCACTGTTTCTGTAGTTTGATTTTTAGGTGTGTTTGTGGGGGGCAGGGGTTCAAGAGTCTCTTCAGAACGTTGTCCTTTCTGTCCGTGTGGTTACAGGTGATGCTTGGAGAGGAAAGGAACTGTGCCATCTCGTTCTGCATAGCACGCATTGAAAAAGGCTGGAGAACCCTGGCTTGGGATGTCTCACAAGGGATAAAGTCATTGTGGGGTCCTTACTTAAGGTTCCATTCTACTTGTTCTTTTCCACTTCCGAAGGGGAAGTGATGGGAACAGTAGAGAAGCAGATCCTCCCACCTTTTCCTGGTCCAGAATTCCCTTTCTCACTCAGCGTCCGGAAGTGGGTGGAGAGATGACGTCTTCTCTTCAAAGTGTGTCCAATTCTTAGGCTCGTCCACTGCATCTTCAGCCTCTGTTGCTGTTTTCTTTTTAATATCTTATATTCGTGTTATTTCATGTGTATGAGTGCACGTATGTGTATTACATGTGAGTAGTGCCTGTGAAATCCAGAAGAGGGCATCAGAGCTCTGGAATTAGAGTTAGCAATGATGCGAGCTGCCGTGTGGGTACCGGGAAACAAACCTGGGTCCTCTGGAAGAGTAGCAAGCGCTCTCTTTTTAAAAATTTATTCTACTATTTGATGTGTGTAAGTGTTTATCTGCATGTGTGTCTGTGTACCACATGCATACCTGGAAGTCACAGAGGCCAGAAGAAAACGCTGGATCCTCTGAAACTAGAGTTACATCCAGAGGGTAATGAACGTGGGTGTTGGCAGTGGAACCTGGGTCCCCAGAAGAGCAGCAATTGCAGTGTTCTTGACCGTTAATCCACTTCTCTAACCCCTGCTATTTATGCACCAGCTCCTTCAATCTCTACCACTCCTTATTTATTTAAAATATCTTCCCTAAACAGACCTGTATCTCCTCTGAGAATGGGCCAGGTCCAATCTGTCTAGGCACTGAGAGGGCCTGAGAGGGCCTGGTACCTAATGGAGTCCGGAAACACCTGTTGAATGGAAAGCTGAATGACTCCATCAATAAGAATGAATAAATAAGCAAGTCCATCCTGGCCTCCAGCTCCCTGCAGGCATCGCAAGTGATTCTGCTGACCTGGCTCCTGGTGCCATGTGGGTCCATATGAGACCCACAGTCCTCCATGTGATATTTCAATTACAGTTGGGATTGGCTGGGGCACCAGAGAAACCTTCACACAGTGGACGTCTGATTAATCAAAGTGTCTTCCTTTTCCGCATGAGACTTGGGAAGAAAAGCCAAGCACCGTTTGCCCAGAATGGTTCCTGTGGTGCTAGTCATCATCTCTGCATTCCACCCTACAGGAAGGAAGATGGGGTGACAGAAGGTATATTACTTACCCTTAAGAATAGTGCTTAAAGTTGTATGCTTCAGTATAGGTAAACTGGCCTCACCTAGCTGCACAGAGACTGTAAAATGCAGTCTTCAGCCTGGTGTGGTGGTGCAGGCCTGTAATCCCAGTTCTAGGGGAGGCAGGCAGGTAAATAAGTGAGTCCAGAACAGCCAAGGCTATACAGAGAAATCCTGTGGAACCTGAATCACTATGGAAATACAATGATTGAGAAACACCAATGCCTTCCATAGGAACCACTGAAGGTGTTTGGTTTAGTTTTGATATGGAAATGCTGGCTCAAATCAGTAGCTGAGGGAGATCAGTGTGGTGGTTGGACAGAAGGGATTAAAGGCAGAAAAGAGTGGCTGTGGCAGGGATCAGCTGTGTAAGTCCAGACAGAGGGGAGAAGGTGGCAGCGGAGGCTGGTAGGATTTGGCTCAGCAACTCAGTGCCTACTGGGTCTGGCTGTTGGTGGTAAAGAAAAATGAGAATGAAAGAGAACTCTTTATACACCGCTAGGGAGAATATAAACTAGTCCAGCCACTATGGAAATCGGTGTGGAGATTTCTCATGAAACTAAATATAGACCCACCATGTGACCAGCTATACCTTCGTGGGTATTTGCCCAAAGGACACAAATCAAGCATATCACAGAGACACTTGCTCATTAGTGTTTATTGCAGCTCCAGTCACAATAGTAAAGTCATAGATCCAATATAGGTGTCCAAAACCAGAGGAATGAGCAGAGCTCGGCGGCACATGCCTGTAATCCCAGCACTCAAGGAGGCAGAGACAGGCATATCTCTGTGAGTTCATGGTCAGCCTGGTCTAAAGAGCCAGTCCAGGACAGCCAAGGCTACACAGAGAAGCCCTGTCTCAAAAAAGAGAAAAAAGAAAGAAAGAAAGGAAGGAAGGAAGGAAGGAAGGAAGGAAGGAAGGAAGGAAGGAAGGAAGGAAAGGTGTCTAGCTTTAGCCCTGTTTCTGTTCTGACTGGGAAATGAGGTCTTTCCCTGGCTGTTTGGGGGAATACAGGAAGACACCATCATTTGACCTATGGAGGTGAATGCTGATGGCGCTGACTGTCAGTTGGGCCCTTTGAAGAGTCAGGAACCTTCGGGAACAAAGGCGTATCTTTGGGAAGGAAGCTCTAGGGCTCCCTAGCGCATCCAGAGTGGGTCACTAGATATGGGCGGCAGGTGCAGCTGGAAAGGTGAAGCGGAGCAAGAGGCTGTAAGGGCGTCAGAGGCTTGTCCTGTCCTGGCGGGAAGAGCGGTCACAGCCCTGTCCACGGGGTATTCTTTGTCTTCCGTGCTGCCAACCAGTGTTCCAAAGAGTTTCCAGACAGAAGCAGTTTCAAATTCCCTCTAATTAAAGGGAACAGCTCTGCAAGTGCCCGGAGTCCTGCTGCTACTGCTGGAGTTTATGTGTGTGTGTGGGTGTGTGTGGGGGGGGTACTCTCAAATCCCCAGCCAAGCCTCCAGCTCAGAGGGAGGTGCTAAAGAAGGCTGAGGAGGGGCTGCCACGTGCCAGCTGGATGTGCCAAGTGGAGGAGCCCCAGGCCTGGGGTTCTGCCATGTGTTTATTTGGTTTGGCTGATGTAAAACACACACACATACACACACACACACACACACACACACACACACACACATGCATACACAGACTCGCAGCCTCGGGGCCTGTGTTGCAGAGCCTGCATCCAGTCATCCACTAAAAGCAGAAGCAGCGCAGTACAGAGAATGCAGCTACGGCAGCAGGAGGCAGCCATGGAGCAGTGCTTTAATGGTTCACTCTTTCATTCATTAGCTCATTTGTTCATTTATCTAGTCCCTCGCTCGTTTAGCAAATGAATGTCAGGCTCCGCACAAGGCAGGGGCTAGGGATGAATGCAACAGGATCCAGCAGGAATTCACAGACCGGGAGACTAGCAAGGACAGAGGCTGTTGCCGTGTAAATAGAGCCATCCATATCCTGTCTATGATCTGGCCAGTTCCTGCCTTGAAGTAATTCAGAGGCCTTGCTCATCTCTACCCGGGCTTTGGTAGGCTTGACAGTTGCATATTCAAAACTCAAAAGCTCTGATTTCTCTGATTCCCATCTCTCTTTGGAGAGGGTGTCCCTCTGTTCCCTGCCACTTTCCGTTCACCCTCAAGCAACGGTCCAGGGTAATTACCCCTGGCAACTCTCCTCTGGGTGCTCTCTGCCTTTTCGAAAGCTTTGATTCGCAGTGCCCCTCACCTGGTACTCCTGTGCTTTACCTGTCCACCCCTCCCCCTTTTTCTCTAACAACTCTAGCAGAGGCTAGTTTGGTCCACATCTCTCTCCTGGCAGCTAATCAGTGGACAGCACAGGAATGTTCCTGACAAATGCCTTTGAGAATGAGTGAATATCATTTGGTGCCATTATGGGTGGCCTCAGTATTCCACAATTAAATACACCAGGAATCTGGAGGAAGGCTATGTTACAATTCAATTTCTGAGCTCAGTCACGTCAAACTACCCTCTTCCCTCTCCAAGCCTCGGCTTCTTCTACAGCATAATCCAGTGGTAGTTCATGAGTATGACCTACCTAGGAAGGCTTTGCTTCATGAGTGTTTATCTTTCTTTCTTCGGTGTTCCTGGAGTCTTTCTTTACTAGCTTAGGAAGGAGGCAAGGCCCTGCTCTAAGAACTGATCACAAAGCAAGAGGATCACTACCTTCAGATTCCTAAGAGGAGCCCCTCATGGATATCCCCTGGTACATGTTTCTAGTTAACTGCCTTTGTTCATTCAAGTGTTCCTGGCTGTCCTTGCCTTGGATGTCCCCTAACTGTTAGTACTGATAGGATAGACTAGAGAACCAGTCTCAGATGCCTCAGTATATTTATTTTCTCTCTCTTGGCTGGAGTCTCTAGGTTTGGATAGAATACCATGCCATAGGTATGAGATGTGATTTGTTCTGTTGTCCAGAAAGGAGCAGCATGGATCTCTGCTCTGAGTCCCAGCTGTTACATGGCACTGCTCCGGTGTACTCACACCATTGCCTTTACAGTGAGAAATATGAGGAGCCGCCAGTGTGTGTGTGAACCTAGCCTCCTCATCTTCTCCTGTAGATCACACTATTGGCATGAGGGTACCACAATTCCCAGAGAAAATAGCCTCCAGACTGCTTTTGGGGCCTTGTTGGCCTCTACTCCTAAAAATAGCTTTCAACCATTGAGTTATCCTGAAGTTAAAATGCGACCCTGGGGTGACTGTGAGATGGAGAACAGAACTTGGTTCCCACATGTGAACTTGTAAGGCTGTTCATAGAATAGGGCCCAGATAGAGGTGGCAGTAACAGAAGCAGAGCTCATAGGCTGGGAGCCAGAAATGGGGTCTATCCCACCCACTCCATCTAACTCCATATGGCAGAGTCCTGAAAAAAAAAAATCTCACCTTCTGATGTGGCTTCTCAGGCCCTAAGCAATGTATGCTTGACAAAAGAGAAGGGCAGAAACAGGCCCTTCATCAGTTAGAGTGCCTTATGTATCAATTTTAAATAGACACACAGTGTGTGGATCTCTGTATCAATCAGCCTGCTTAATCCATTTGGGCTACTATATCAAATCACTTTATACTGGGTAATACATAAACGAGAGAAATACATTGCTCAAGCTTCTGTCTGATTCAGTTTCTGAGGAAGGTTCTTGCTGGCCTACAAATGATTATTTTCTTGCTATGTCCTCACAGAAAGAAAGGTTGACATGTTGAGTTTGGACTCAATAATACTAACAGTATTTGACTACCCTCCCAACCAAACCAAATGTTGCCACATTAGAGTTTAGGGATTCAACACAAAAATGTTGGACTATATAATTTGCTCATGGTCTATTGTCCTCTTGGTGTGTGTGTGTGTGTGTGTGATGCATATGTGTAGGTTTATGTGTGCATGTGGTGGCCTGAGTTTGGTGTTGGATGTTTTCCTCTGTCGTATGTCTCATTATGTCTTTGGAGAGAGGGTCTTTCACTAAACCTGGAGCCCACTGACTTGCCAAGGCTGGCTGGCCAATGAGTTTCAGGCATCTGCTTGTCTTCACCTAGTCCCCTTCTGGATCCAGTGCTAATGTAGACTGACACATACCATTCTGTAGGACTTTTATGTATGTGCAGAGGATCTGAACTCGGCTAAGCCCAGTCCCACTGCTAACATGTTTTCGGGCTTTAAAAAAAATAAGGCTGTGGACATGGTCTACAGCCTTAAAGACACAGTCTACAGTTCATAAAGAGACTGCTGTGCAAGAACATCCACAACCCTATTCTTGCTTTTTTTTTTTTTTTTTTTTTTTTTAGCCTAAAGCATGTTAGAAGCCTGGACTGATGAAACCTGGATGTGCATGGGAACTTGCTTCCTGTGGTGTTGTCCCAAGTCAGTGAGAAAAGAGCATTGGCAGCAGACACATCCTAAGCCCCCTTCCCTTCCCTTCCCTCCTTTGATAGCTGCTCAAAGAAGTGGTTTCTTCTTGCAGATGGCACATAAAACCCCAGCTCTGAAGCTTTGCCACTGTGAGTCTGATGTTTAGCTTCTCTAGGGTCAGATGTATTCAGAGCCTTACATCACCCCCTGCCTCATCTTTCACTTCATCTCATCCTCAGCACCTGCTGGGAGGTTCCTTAAGGCCCTGGTTTGTTCTTTGGCAGTGTCAGCCCTGCCTTGGGCTTTGCTCTCTAGAGCACACAGAGTGAAGCCACTCCACTTTACTAGCAATGGCTTTGTAGCAGGCTGCTTTGCCTTGCTCTGCCTCAGGCATTTCTTTGTAAAGTGAGGATAAATGATGTAGCCCCTACACAGACTTACTGTGAAAACTAACAAGAGCTAATGTATGTCAGTTTACTGTCCTATAACCATTAGCTTTTACTATTGCTCCTCTTTTTCAAGGGCACTATATTAATCTCCTGAGGCTGCCAGAGCAATACACCAGTGACTGAGCGCTACAAACAACAGAAATTAAGTTCTTCTTATTGTGGAGACCGGAAGTCCAAGATGCAGGTGTGGGCAGAGTGGGTGTCTGCTACAGCCTCTGTGGCTTGTGTGTGGCTGACTTCTCATCAGAGCCATATGTGACCCTTTCTCTCATCTCTAGGGTGTCTTTTGAGGGGGGAGGGGGCTTCACAACAGGGTTTCTCCCTGTAGCCCTCGTTATCCTGGAACTCACTCTATAAACTCACTCTATAAACTCATAGAGATCCCCCTGCTTCTGCCTCCCAAGGGTTGGGGTTAAAGGCATACATCATCACCACCTGGATCAATGTCTCTTTTGTATCTAAAATTTTTCTTCTTATAAAGACTGTCAGAGTGGGTTAGGGTCTACTGCAATGACAATTTGTAGTTATTCTTTAAAAGTCCATCTCCAAACATAGACATATTCTTATGGGATTGAGGATTAGGACTTCAACAGGTGAGTTTTAGAGAAACACATGATTCAGTCCATGAACCCTAGGAAATGCCTCAGTCCTGGGAAAACCAGGAACCCTAGGCACTTCAGCTCTTCCACAGTTCTACCTATGTCACAGTGTGGAAAGATAAAAATGAGTTAAATGTTCAAACTAGAATGGTTCTACTTACATTTCTTTTAACTTCAAGAAGGGACAAAAGAAATATACAATCAGTATATATTTAAAACATCTATTTTTATAATTTGATATTCTACCATGTTGGAAATATATAGATTAATTTAATTATATCTCCCTATCAGCTCTATGCTCAGGGAGGGAAACAACAGCACAGCAACATATCATACTGATAAGCAGTGACATGCTTATCTATACTGTCATGGTTAATTTTTATTGTCACCAAGACACAGTCAATAGTCACCTGAGAAGTCTCAATTGAGCAATTGCCCACGTCAGATCAGCTTTGTCTGTGGGGAGTTGTTCTGATAGTTAGTTGAGGTGCGAGGGACCAGCCCATGTGGGTGGACCCCTTCCCTGGGCAAGTGGTTGTGGGTTGTGTTAGGAAACTTGTTGATCATTGGCCAGTGCAGATAGGACGTCAGGAAGGAACTTTCCACTACTTTCTGCTTCTCTCTACTCCTGCTTGAGTTCCTGTCCTGACTTCCCTAAATGATGAGCTGTGCCCTGGACACAAGCTAAAACAAGCCCTTTCCTCCCCTAAGTTGCTTTGGATCATGGTGTTTACAACAGAAACAGAAAAGGAAGTAGAATATCCATGCAACCCCCACTGTAGGTAAAGGAACACTTGTATGTGCTTAGAATACTATATTTTCTCCTGATGTCTGACACTTATAGCTTTCCAAATCCTCAGTTTAGCTCTGTGGAGTATACAGTATAAGAAATAACATTCCATTAAAAAAAAACATAGTAAAGGGACTCAGAAGGATTCACCTTTGCTAGGTGGCCTTACTTTTCTTTTCCCTAGTCCTTTATTACTATGTGCTTCCTAGACCAATCTGAGGGAATAATAGTACAGATCTTGATCCATTAACTAAGAGCAGAGGTAAGAGGCAATTAACCATCTTGTATCCTCCAGTGAGTACTAAACTATCCCTGTCATAATTAAAGAAATCAAACATACAATCACGCCTGTAATATGTAAGTGCAGATGGTAGGTGGTCCACAGGCTGGACCTCAGGCAATTGGCTGTATCTGAAAACAAGAGAGGGCAGGACTGAAACAGGGAGAGATACTTTTTGATGATCTCTTCCGAAAGGCAAGGAGGAAGCCATTGATTAGTAAGCTTTGTTTGATCTGTTCAAGGATCAAAGGGACAAACACCATGAGCAAAGATGAAAGGTGATGTGGAAACCCTGTCCCCTGGCCTGCTGGGATGCCATGCTGCTTGAGGCTTATGAGTTAAGGTGGGGAACACTCACAGAAACTTTGGGAAGAAATGCAAGTCTATCTCTTTTTTGAATTCCGACACCTTCCTGATTCATTGCCTGTAAGAAGAGGCTCCATTTATCCCTTGAGTCCTCTCAGGGAGCTCATGGTTGTAAGGGGACCCAGGGATAAAGCACTAACTCTTTTGCTTTAAAGAATACAAATATGATCATCAGCTAACGTGTGATGAATGCTATAATCGGGCTGAGCTTGAGAAACTGATTCATGTCAGTGTGAAACCTTCAAACTCCTCTCTGAGAGGACACAGAAGACACTTTATCCCAGGCCTCAGAGAATACGCTCCTAGGAGAAGGTTTCTGGTTTCAATTTGAGAGAACCATGTCCATGAACCCAAGAGAGAAGCAAGAGGTACCAGGCAATATTCACTGAATTCCCAACCTGGGTCAAGGCCTGTATCATCCCACGGGGACCTGGTGGCTCCTACTGATGTAACCGTGGGAGCATTCCAGCTCATGATGGAATGAGGACAATGGTGTTCATAGAGTTCTCAATAAAGTCACATAGTTGACATATGGCAGAGTCACCTCTGCCCACTTGAAAACCTGGATCCTTACCAATTGTCAAATCCGTATTCTAGAGAACATACTCTTGTAATCCCTACAGTAGATGGGAAAGGGCTGAAAGTTGAGGCAGATTGATCCGTTAACACCCACTGCAGTAGTTTTAGGGAGCTAGTGTGATCTCACAACCCACCAGTATATGTTTTATAAACTTGAAAAGTCCATTGTTGAAAGAAATATAATCTTGGTTCAGGACACACTACTTCTTCTATTGCTCTAACAAAATACCTGAGAGAAACAGAACAGAGGGAAGATTTATCCTGACTCACAGTGTTAGCGAGATTTTGATTCATCATGGCAGGGAAAGCATGCTGGCAGAGACCACTCTGTGGAGGCTGAAACGTGGCAGTAGCTGATCACAAACCATAGACCAGGAACAGAGAAAGCTAGACTGGAAGCAGAAAAATAGTGTGGCTATAACTTCTGTAAGCTTGCCCTTGATGACCTATGACTATCACCAGCTCGGCACCACCTTCAAAATAGAGCTCAAGCTCCAATGTTCAAACATGAACCTATGGGGGAGGGTATATTTCAGATCTAAAGCATAACAAGGGGGCTCTTCCTCTTTTCCTCCTCCCCATGGCAGCATCAGGGCTTTCTGTATGTGGATGGCTACATGATATGAAGGTATGGGATGAGTTCTGGGAAGATAGATAAATGTCCATGTGTTCTTCCCCTCATCTGCTTCTGCCAAGCATACGAGGAAAGGAGAAAGTAAGGAAGAAGTAAAGGAGGAAAGTAAGGAAGGGAGGAAGTAAGTGGCTGTGATGTAATCCTACCCTGATAGCCAGAGTGCTCACCAGCCTCACGTTACAGGTTTCCACAGGCCATCGTATGGCTTTTGTACTTTCTAAATGTTGAAGTGTGTTCAACCTGTGACACACCAGCCATGTGTGTCCAAGAACTATAAACTTGACCAACACAAAGTTGTAAACTTAATTAAACCATTATAGGATTCTTTTGAGAATTTTATTGGAGAGGAGGATAATTCAATGCATGGTTCTTGAGCAGAAACAAAGACTGGAGACACGTATGGCAGATTCTATCCTTTGAAGACCTTCTAGACCCCGTGGTAAGTTCATCAGCTCTGAATTAAACCTTATGACTGGGTGTCCCAAGCCACTACAACTAATCTTCTTTTTCCTTTTATCAAGGATTCCAGGAGAATTCCTCTTATGATTGGCAGAAGCAGATGAGGGGAAGAACACATGGACATCTATCTGTCTTCCCAGAGCTTATAACTAACGTTGGGAGCTCTCACTCTGGCTCAGCCCCTGGCCTCAGCCTAGGACGGCAGTACGTAGATCCACTCTAGAAACAACTTTTGTATTGGTTACCTTTCTATCAGTGTGATAATACAGCAAAATCAAGGCAACTTATAGAAGGGAGGATTTATTTGGGTTTACGGCTCTAGAGTATTACTGTCCGTGAGGGTAGGGACAGCATGGTGACAAATATGGTGACAATAACAGAAACCCAAGGGCTCACACCTCACACCTCACACCTCATTTGAAAATTTCAAATGGAAAATGGTGATAGGCTTTTAATCTCAATGCCCATCCACAATGATGTACTGCCTCCATCAAGGCCTCACCACCTGAATCTACCCTAACAGCACCCCCTAACCCCCAATCAACTGTGTAAGTGCATATCAGGGACATTTCTCATTCAGACTACACCCCCTAAAATACATGCATGTCTGTCTACTCTGTAACAACCTATTGGATTCTACCAAAGTCTCCCAGCTCTGTTAATTTTTAAACTATTTTCCTTGTTCCTCTTTGTGTTTGTCTGTAACTCATGTTTTGCTAGAAGCTTGAAGCAGAGTTGTGGCACCAGCAGTCAGAAGCTCATGCATTGACACTGGGCAGATTCAAAGAGTAAGTTATTATATGCCAGCGTAGGTGGTGATCATTGTTATGAAGAAAGATCAGCAATAAAAGACTCATGGTGACATGAGTCTTTTAGATAATGGCTATGGAAGACCTCTTGGGTAACGTAGGGTCTGGAAAAGAAAGGAATAAAATTAAAGAATAATCTCCAAGTATCCAAGAAGGGGAGTTGTCAGTTACCTGAGCCTGGAACATACCCTTGTGTTGAAGGAACAATGGTAGAGGCAGAGGCACAGGGTAAGGGAATGAATTAGGAAAGTGGAGACAAGAGATAGCATCACAGAGCAAAAGGATGCCAGGACCCATAGGACAGTGGCCAGAAGACATAGAACTTGGGATTTTTTTTTCCTTAGTAACATGGGAAGATACCAAAAGATTCTGAGCAAATAAATGTCATGCTTTGGTAAGTTTGTTCTCAATACTGTGTGGAGCACAGACTGTGGAGATCCAGAGCCACACCTGGTTGCCCAGATGGAAACTGTTAGAGATGGGCCAGGTAAAAGTGCGGCTCCTACTGCGTGGGAGCCATGGAGTTGAGGAGAGACAAAGAGATTTGGGATATACCATTCATACATTCACTTGTATGATATCATGACCTGTGAGGTCACAAAAGAAGCTACTAGAATGTCTAATGAGAGCTTCCAGTATAATAGGCCAAATTGGCTAAGCTCAATTTCTGCATCTGAAAAAAAAATGAGGGTTCAAGAGAATTATTGGGGACCTCAGTTGTACTCTGATGTGGTCATTACAGAAGCCTCAGCTGATCCTGCAGGAATCTGGAGTTGGGACAATGTTTTATTACTGTCCAGTGGGGCCGAGAGAGCCGATCCTTTGTGTGTTCACATTAGCCTGCCAGTATAGACTTCTGCCCCAGGAGGAGATATCAGCACAGGGGAGAACTCTCTTCTAAACAGGCACTTCTCTGACCTGTCAGCCTCCATGGTTCCCAGCATCCCAGGGGCTGGTGGGACATACAATGGCACATGCTACTATCCTCTACAAGTGCTGACTTTAGTCTCCAGGAATGGGTCTCCAAGAGGGGACCCTGAGCTGGTATTCACTTATAAGTGAATCTCAGACATAAAGTACAGGATAACCATGCTGCAATACACGGACCCAAAGAAGTTACTTAACAAATAGAGTCCAATGGAGGATGCTTGCCTTTCCCTGAAAAGGGAAAATAAAATCTGGGACGGATTAATGGAGGCATCTGGGAGTGAGAGGGGGTGAGAAGAGGAACAGGAGGGATCAAATGTGGGGAGGATGGCAGAGAGAGAACTGGAATCAGTGTGGCATCTCTGAGACAAGCTAGAAATCTAGGACAATGGAAACCCCCAGGATTCTATGAGGGTGACCCTAATTAAGACTCCTAGCAATAGGGAATATGGAACATGAAAGTGGTCACCTTCTGTAACCAGGCAAGACTTCCAATGGAGGGATGGGAATACCAAGCCAGCCACAGAACCTTCAACCCACAATTTTTCCTGCCTATAAGAGATGTAGGGATCTCTGAGTGAGCAGGAAGTGAGGGAGTGGCCAGCCAATGACTGGCCCAACTTGAATCTCATGCCATTAGAGAGAGAGAGAGAGACTACCCCTGAGACTATTAATAAATATTCTGCTATTCTTACAGACAGGAGGCTAACATAACTGTCATCTGAGTGGCTTCACCCAGCAGCTGATGAAAACAGATGCAGAGATCCACAGCCAAACATTAGGTGGAGATCGGGAATCATGTGAAAGTGGGGGAGGAAGGATTATAGGAGCCAGAGAGGTAGGTCAAGGACACCACAAGAAAACCTACAGAATCAACTAAGCAGGGCCCATAGGGGCTCACAGAGACTGAACTACCAAACAAAGGCATGCATGGGACTGACCTAGGCCCCCTACATATTTATAACAAACGTACAGCTTGATCCTCATTTGGGACCTCTAACAGAAAGAGCAGGGGCTGTCTCTGACTTTGTTGCCTGCCTTTGGATCCTTTTCTCCTAACTAGAGGGCCTTGTTTAGCCTCAATAGAAGAAGAGGGCC
Source organism: Meriones unguiculatus (assembly GCF_030254825.1). Classification (NCBI taxonomy): domain Eukaryota; kingdom Metazoa; phylum Chordata; class Mammalia; order Rodentia; family Muridae; genus Meriones; species Meriones unguiculatus. Next base: position 24,849,591 of record NC_083361.1, read on the forward strand.
CCAGTCCTACTACAACTTGATATGCCAAAACTGGTTGATGCCCATGGGAGGCCTTACCTTCTCTGAGGAGAAGGGGAGGGGTTATAGGGGGAAGTGAGGTGAGAGGAGGAGACTGGGTGGAGAGGAGGGAGGAGAAGTTCTGATCAGGATGTAAAGTAAATAATTAATGAAAAAATAAAAATGAAAAAGAGATCTTTTGCTAGCTTTCTTAGTCAAGCTATTTTGATCATGAACCAGGAGGTGCTTGAACAAGACCTGAACTGAAAGGTTGTTTAGTTAAATTCATCAGTTAAATCTTAAAGTGAATGGAATTCTAATATTAATCACCTTTTAAAGTGTTTTTAACTTCCCAAATTATATCACTTACTCTCATTTACATCTAGGCCATTATGCTTTTAAAAATAAAAAAAAAAATCCTATTGATTCAGAACATGTAACTATTTTCTGAGGTAAAGATATTTCTGTTGGTTGAAATTTCTGGAAACCAGATATCCCTCAACGAACAGGAGTCTAATGTGCTGATAGTTTTATAGCTGGTGTTGGCGGAAAGCCCCTTCTGTGAGTTGACATAAATCCTGTTTGATACAGTTTTGGACATCACGTTTAGATTTTATTTACAGAGAACTTGGAGGATGGCTGGCATCTGCTGTGGATGATGGGCAGCTTCTGCGCTTAGAAACTACTGTTGAGTCACAATTCTTCCCTTCAGGGAGGGGAATGCTAGAGCCGATGACCCTAAAAGATAGAGGAAGCCCTCCAGGGTACATGCTTAGTGCCCTCACACCAACAATGGAGGTGCACCAAGCTCCCCAGACAACAATGGGGTGAGGGTGGGAGAGAGATGACACAGCCTGTACGCTAGACACATTAACAAGGGGCCGAATCTTTCCCCTTCCCCTGCCACCCGGAAATCACAGACAGCCTGGCCACAAGCACATACTGTGGACTGCTTCTTAACTCTATTCCAAAAGACACTGCCCCTATCTCCAAAACCCCGTGTGTCTTAAATCTCCTCAAAACCCTATCCATGCTACCTGTCCACGTCTTTAAGAATTCTCTGCATAAATCTCTTGCCTAAAGGGACCATCCTCTTCAGTACCCCTGGTGGACTCCTAATCTCAGACCTTATAATTAGCAAACGATCGGGTATGTGTGCCTAGATGTTTGTGTTTCTGTCCAAGCTGTATGTAAGGTTATGTGTATATGTGTACATACATATATGTAGGTAATGATGGCTGTGATGGGAAATGTACATGAATAATGGCTCTGTATGAGAATTTGTATAAGAGGGATATGGTCAAAGCACATATTTGTGACTAGTGTGTGTTTTTTGGGTTTGTGACCACATGTATATGAGAGAATGAATGTGTGTGAGCTTGCCAACTGTGCTACCCAGCCATGTGAGGCAATCAGTTCTGGCTCAATGGCAGGAATATCAATGAGAGGGTCCAGGTTCTTGCCTGCAGCAACTTTACTGATCTTTCTCCAGACATTTTCCTTGGGCCTCTCTAGTTCTTTCCTCCCTTCCCACCAGGAGTCAAGGCCCAGAGGGCCTTAAGTGGCTTCCTGCCCTTTGGAGCTACCGCTCTGATGTCTGCCCTGGGAGCTTTGGCTGTCGCAGTCTTGTCATGTTGGACTCTGCTGTCACTGCCAAAGTGACAATTGATGATCAGAACTGGGCCTGTCCAGTAACCCAACTTCTGTGCAGGGCCTTTTGATCTACCAGGACTAGGAGTAGAGCAGAGCCTGGCAAGGGTGCCTTTGATGGGGCCTGGCCAATGAGGAGCCTGCAGGCTGTCCCTGCCCATTCCCTGAAGGCTTTGATGCTGATCACGCCCCACAAGGGTCAGCCTCAGAAGCAGCAATGTTGGGGACAGAGCCAGCTATGCTGTACCTTCCTTCTTGGCCTTCTTGGAAAATCACCATCTGGATGTTTGGCCTGGTGAAGTTCGCATCTCAGGAATGCAAAAGGTTGGTCCTGAGAAAAATTTCTCTAGCAACCAGCTGCTTATCAATTCAGCTGGTATCACAGAGCAGCGACAGAGAACAAAGCAAAGTCATTACATATACAGCCATGGACGGATGAGTAAAACTGGCCACTTCGTAGTTGATGTAACTTGGGTAGCCTCAGGATCCCAAGTATCCCTTGATGTCAGCATTTTCTCACCTGTCACCGAGTTTGTGGAAGGACCAAATTAGATGCAGCCAGTTAGTTACCTGATTTACCAAGTCCTCCCCAACCTCCCCAACACTATCCACACTGCATGGTTGGAGGGTGGAAGTCATGTTGGGTCTGAAGTCCTGTGTCCTGGGTTTAAGTCCTGTGCCCTTAACCTGTACCCCATCACTTTTATAACTTACCCCTTAGAGTTACTGCGATGAATAAATAAGCACACATATATGAAACATTTAGGATTGTGTCTATACAAAATAAACACTCCAAGAAATTAGGTCACCTTGTTGTTTCTATCCTATCCTATCCTATCCTATCCTATCCTATCCTATCCTATCCTATCCTATCCTATCCTATCCTACATTCCTTTATTATGACATGGCTCTGTTACCCAAGCATTAGGATTATAGACTTTGGACTTTTGAACAAGAATGGGATTATTAAAGATTATGGGGACCTTCAATGCTGGACTAAATGAGTTTTGTGTCATGAGGTGGCCACCAGCCTGTTAGGGACAGGGGATGGAATGTGGTGGTTTAAATGAGAAATGTCCCCCATAGGCTTGTGACTGGCTGCTAGTTGGTGACATTCTTGAGAGAAGTTACAGGACTTTTAGGACATGGAGTCTGACTGGAGGAAGTATATCAATGAGGGCTTTGAAGGTTTGTGTCATTTCCCCACTTTCCATGTCTCTAGCTCTCTGGAACTGTAAGCCAAAATAAATTCTTCCTCGAGTTGCTGTTGGTTATAGTATTTGATCTCAGCAACAGAAAAGTAACTACTGCCTCCACATGGAGATTGGCTTATGGTTCCAGAATGGATAGATGTCCTTAATGGTGGGCAAGGAATGGTGGTAGAAGCAGTAAAGTGGAAGATCACATTTTGATCCACAGGCCAGAAACAGAGACTACATTATCTTTAAGTCCAGATATTTGATCTTCTGCTTGATTCACTTTACATGTATGGTCTTCCTTTAGGTTTTCTAATTGAGTTACTGGTTTTTAAATTCCGTTTTCATTCATCTTAAGTCTTCTTCAATGTTTCTATCTTGTTATTGAATTTTGTTCTCAAGTCCTGGATTGTCTTTGTTGTTTTGATCAGCCTTAGGTTTGTGTTTGCTTGGGTGTTGCTTGGGATTTTATTCTCATTAAATTCCAGAACTGACCCTGGTGGTATAAGATAGTGCCAGCCCCAAGGGCATGAGTGTGAAAGGATGCACTGGCCCCTCTCCAGGGCAGTGCTAAAGAGCTGGCGCTGATGGTGTGAGCACCAAAGAGACAGTTGACCTCCATCCTGGTAGCATGGGCACAGGAAAGCTGGCAGGTGGAACAAATCAGCTACCACCCAGGCTCACATCTAGGGCTTTGAGTTGGCCCACCTCAACATCTACCCCATCTGTGGACTGCTGAAGGGAGTGAAGGGGCCAGCCAGTCCTGCAGAAGCAAATCTGCAGGATCTCCATGACACAGGGCAACAATAAGACATCTGAGAGGAGTCCAGTGAAGATTCGGTATTCATAGTATAGCAGAAGCCAGAGACCTCGAACCACACTAATTGCAATAAAGGTTTGCAAGTAAAGCTCTTTGGGCAAAAGGGTACACAGTGACACACTACAGCTTCCACAGAGAGATTGTATGTGTATGTGTGTGTGTGTGTGTGTGTGTGTGTGTGTGTGTAGTGAAGGTTGCAAGGGCACAGAGCAAATATGGAGGTATGGGGAGATGAGTGGGATTGGGGGACATGATGTGAAACTCACAGAGACAATAAAAAGTTCTCTTTAAAGTCCTTGAATTCTTTGATGACGTTTATGACTGTCCCTTTAACTTTGTGTCCTAGGACTCATCTGGGTGACTCTCACTGGCAAACTTTTCTATAGAACTGGTAGGTTCTGCAGAGAACACACTGGCTTGATGTTTCATACTATTGGTATTTTTGCCATGACATCTGGGCATACAGACTTCTTTGAGCTTTGTGTCTGATGTGGACAGAGCAGGTTGGGGCAGAAGAGAAAATATGCAGCAGGTTGGATGTAGAAACTGGAAAGGCTTGAACGGAACGAAGTCAGTCTATAGAGGGGACTAGCATGGTATATAGGAAGTGCCTCTTGTTTTAAGCTTGAGTGTGAGGGTAGATCCTTCAGGAAATGTTAGAAAACATTAGCTGTGACATGGGAGGGGCCTGTGTCCTTGCGGTTATGTAGGGAGAGTACTGGCAGAAACTTAGAGATTGGTTTCAGGTCAAACAGGGCAGCCAGAGTAGGGCAGGACACTGGCTACGGGACCAGAGCTAGATTGGGAGAAAGTACGGATTGGGAGGATCCGGGAGAGTCAGCAGACTAGGTACTGGAAAAGGGTTTGGAAGGTATGGCTGGGTGGAGAGGTTGGATATGGTCCAGAAGGAACCTATGGGTGTTATTTAAAACTTACCACTTACCACCGGAGACCTGGCTAAACAAACTTTCATCCCCCTCTGGTGATTTTCCATGTTTCTCTTTCACCACATACTCCAGTGTCCCTCATACTTCGTAAACATATAGCTGCTCACTTCGAGATCCTTGACCTTTTTTAGGGACTTAGACTTTGATCCTAATTAACCTGAAGTTTCAGTAGCCTTGCTTATATTAGACCATCCATGTTATATCTATTCATTCATGCTTTCTGTAACCAGCTGGTAAACCCAGTGATCCTTCTGGAGCCTAGGCACATACATGACTGCTTTCACCGCTCGCTAATTCCCTGTGGCTCTACTTGCATGGGAAGTTCCAAATTAGAAGTTCAGGTTCATATAACACATTTTGTGTCTTTCTCTGGAAATCAAGACCCTGTACACAGAAGAAATCAAGATTGTGCAGATGAAAACCAACAATTCCATTATTGGGTCACACCTGGTTCTTAGACACTCATTTTGTAACCACTGGGAATTACAGTAGACTTAATGATCTTTGAAAACATCAACTCTTAATGTTATTTTTATAAAACTGTGATTTGTTTTCTCAGTTTCTTTCTTAACCAAGCTATCACACAAATAATTGTGACTCTTTTATATTCATTTAATAATAAGTTTCACAACATAATAACTCAGGGGTTATTACTCTATTGTTAACCTTCTAACCTAATCTGGTTTCCTCTCAGCATGCATTCCAGAGATACTTGCACTTTGTAGCTTCTTTGCTGAGCTCTCTCTTTTGATGTCTCTTGGACCTCTCCCTTGGCTGAATCCCCTACTTCCTACTCTAACTCTTCCTCTCCTGGCTGGCAGGAAGTACAGCCCTATTGTTTCCCCTGCTCTGTGATTGGTTATAAGCTGCTTTATTGGCATATCAGGTGACAATTGGAGAGGAGAGTTTATACAACATTGATACAGGAGATTCTCAGAACAAGGATTGTAACCAGATATGGAGGATACAGAAACCAGCATTTGGATTACACAATAACCTTATGCCTACAATCAACCTCCTATTTCTAAAGCCAGTAAATGTTATCTTAAATTTAAAAAAAAAGTGCCTTTGTAGATGTGACTAGTTAAAAACTTTAGAGTGTTGAGATAAGCCTGGATTATTCAGGTAAGCCTACATACTATCACAAACAACTTTATAAAAGAAGACATAGGGAGCAGAGAAACAGATGGATGAGGAGATGGCCATGAGAAGATGATGGCAGAGATTTGCATGATATAACCACAAGCCAATGAGTGCTAGCAGCTGCCAGAAGCTGGAAAATTCAAGAAATGAAATTTTCACTAGAGACTCTGGAGGATGCACAGTCCTGTACCATTTTGATTTCATAAAATAATGATTTTCCTACAGAGTGAATTCCAGGAGAGCCAGGGATACACAGAGAAACCCTGTCTGAAAACAAACAAATAAAAACAACAAAGCCCCCAAAACAACAACAAAAGAAAGAATGACATAACATATATTCTGCCATTACTATAACAGAACACATTTGTGTCTTTTTAAGTCACCAAATTTATAGTGATTTTATGCATCATGTACAAGAACAAAGGCCAAAGTATTACTGGTTTATACTGATAATATTCACTGGAAAACAACAACCTTACTCTCAGGATTTTTCCCTAAACTGTACATATCTAATTTCTTAATGTCTCATTTCATCATTACTGTAGATGTGCATTTTTATATTCATTAGTAAATAGATAATATGGAACTGCCATCACTGAGTCAAGTCAAATTCTGTGAGAACAGGGGTGATGTTTTCATATAATACCCCTTCTCCAAGGCTCATAAACTACCTGATGAGACTACAGGTAAACAAAAGGCAAAGGAGACTTATCTCCTCTTTGTTCATTTGCTTTGTAGAATGTTCGTGTCAATTGGATTCCCAGTTTTTAACTACAGAAAACTGGCTATTAGAGGTGCCTTTATTATTATCGTCATTTTTTATGGTTATGTGCCATTAACAGCTGACTCATCTCTCCAGCCCTATTATCATTATTTTTAAAGTTATGTGAATATGTACACATGAGTGTGGTGCTCATGGAGTCCTGAATAAGACGTTAGGTTCCCTGAAGCTAGAGTTATACGTAGTTTTGAGCTGCCCAGTGTGGGTGCTGGGTACCAAACTCCAGTCTTCTGCAGGAACTGTGTGTGCTCTTAATCACTGAGCCATCCCTCCAGCCCTGGAAGCTTCCTCACTTACAGTTTACCCTTTACATAGGTCTCGCTTTCTAGTCAAGTACCATGCTGAATGCAGAAGCATAACACCTGAGCCTCAGCCAGGCTTATGTTTCTCCCACGTCTAAATAAAGGGATCCATACAGCTTAAGTCCTTTCAACAAAGGCAAATGAGGGAATTACTCTTTTGGCTTACAAAGATTGGCTGGCCCTCTCCAGCACAGAGAGTATGTACTCCCCAGAAGCAGAGAACGAGCGCTACTGAGGACTTTCCCCATCTGTTTGAAAAAAAGAAAAAGTTTGTTTTTGTTTCTAAATTTTAAAGCCCAAAATGGGCCAGAACTGTAAATAAAACATGTGATCTCATTTGAAAAATTTATTATAAGGAATTTTGTTTATAATTTTATGCTCTCCAGTAATAATTAATTGGAGGTCTTCTATGCTCCCCATAGACCAACCATCGTTCAGACTGTGGGGAAGGATGATCCAACTCAGCCTCTCCCTGTCTCTTATCCTTGGCCAAAGAAACTATCTCCATTTCTGCTTTTGCTTTAGCCTACTTTGGGGGATTAACACTGATAGTAGGTGGATAATAGGACTTGCCTGTTAAAATGTCCAGAGCATATTTACCAAGCCTACGGGTGACACCATCAGAGCACTCCTTTGGGATTTCCTTAGGTCTAGAGACTCTACCTCAACTGTTTTAAGCTCAACTGTCTTGAGCCATTAAAGACACAAAAGTGTCAAGAATAGAAGATTAATCAGTTGTTTGGTACAAGAAAATAAATGTATATATGCACACATCTGTATTCATGCAAACAATGCTAAAAAGAATTACAGTAATGTAGATGGTTAAAGAAAGGTGAACTTAATTGAGTGTTCTGGATGAGTGGACACATTGGACAAGTGATTTTTTAACATAAATTATCTCAATCTGAGTCAGTATATGACAGGTTTGCTGTGTGACAAATAATCCCCAAATCTCAGTTATTTAATCCACAAGGCTAATCAATTCTCTTGATTGATTTACCTCATAAGGATGGTTGAGTCTTGCTTGGTATGACTCAGGGATAGTAGGTAGCTGATGTCAGTTTATGTTTTGTGGCAGGAGAGAAGAAAGTTCTAAGGAATTGTTTATATACGAGAGACACATATCCCTTTCTGGCTACAATTCACAAGGTAGGCAGTGTATCAAAGCAGAGGCTGAGACTCATAGCCAAACTTTGGGAAGAGTGCAGGGAATCTTATGAAAAAAGGGGGAGTTAGTAAGACCTGGAGAGGACAGGAGCTCCACAAGGGGAGCAACAGAACCAAAACTCTGAGCACAGGGGTCTTTACTGAGACTGATATTCCAAACAAGGGCCATTCATGGATATAACTTAGAACCCCTGCACAGATGTAGCCCATGGCAGTCCAGTCTCCAAGTGGGTTCTCTAGTAAGGGAAACAGGGACTGTCTTTGACATGAACTCAATGGCTGGGTCTTTGATCACCTGCCCCTGAGAGGGAAACAGCCTTGCAGGCCACAGAGGATGACAATGCAGCCAGCCCTGATGAGACCTGATAGGCTAGGGTCAAATAGAAGGGGAGGAGGATCTCCCCTATCAGTGGACTGGCAGAGGGGCATGGGAGGAGATGAGGGAGGAAGGTGGGATTGGGAGAGAATGAGAGAGGGGGACTACAGCTGGGACACAAAGCGAATAAACTGGAATTAATATAAAAACAAAAATTTAATTAAAAAATAATTTACAAGGTAGAATTCATCTTACAATCCTTCTATTTCACAAAAGTGCCAAGAAATTCAACTTTACTATGTTACTCAAAGGTGAAGATGGAGGAGGAGGAAAGTGAGGAGCATCTTGACATATTTTGTGAACAGAATTTATAACCACAGAACTACCCATTACATGAATGCTTTTAAAACATTGTGTTAGACAACCCACAGAATCAACTCAACAGGGCTCATAGCAGCTCACAAAGACAGAAGTGATCATTACAGACCGTATGGTCTGAGCTAGGTCCTCTGCATGTATATTATGGTTGCATAGCTTGGTGTTCTTGTGGAACCTCTACTAGTGGGAGTGGGGCATCTTTAATGCTTGCATGGGCTTGGTACCCTTTTCCTCCCACTGGGTCGCCTCCTCGAGCCATGATTTAAGGCTTTGTAATTTATAATTTGTTAGACAATGTTTAGTTGATATCCCTGGGAAGCCTGTCTTCTCCTTCCCCCCTCAAGGGAAAAGGAGGAAGAGTAGATCTAGGGGAGGGAAGGTGGAGAAGAGTGGAGTTAGGTGAAACTGCAGTCAGGATAAGATGTATGTAAAAAATAAAAAAACAAACAACAACAGCAAAACCCACTGTGTTAGAAATATGCAGACCACAGAGGAGAAAGCAGGAACAGAGCGGTGGGTAACTTGACCCAGCCATATATCTAATACATCATGTAATCCAATCTAATAAAAAAATCATGTACATGTATTTAATGTACATGTATTAATGTAGAGATATAATAGATCACATATTCTATCAGTTAATACACACCCCAGTTAATACATGTCCTTCTTTTGTATTTTGATCCTGACTTAGGCATTACTAATCCAATGTGACACTCTTTCATTTGTAGCCTATTTGGAGCCTCAGAACATACCTTATTACAACCATTTCCAAAAAAAAAAAAAAAAAAAAAAAAAATCTGAGAGGAAGTTAGGCATAAATACCTGGAGGAATTTAAATCTTCTGATTACTAGCCTGCTGCTTTTAAAAAAAAATTATACTGTCATTTTGTTTTTAAAAATCAATAAGCGTAGTACTCTAACAAGAGGTGCTTTGTGGCTTCCATAGTAACTGAGGAAAGTCCTCATCTGCTTTTATGGAACACCTATAGGGAGCATAAGGAAGCCCTATCCTGAAAGGTAAAAACATCTATTTGGTCTGGGTCCTTGGAGGACATTCTAGCATGTTGGGTAGAATACAGACCCCAAGGAAAGGCAACGTTCACACATTGTAATGAGTCTGACTTAACTTCCATGCCCTAGACTAATCAAGTTCCCCAGTGGATGGAGTCTTAGAAATATGTATGCATTTATGTGCCCATAAACACGCCAAATACTCCAGGCTTGTGTGTATACCATGCCTATGGCTCCTGCCCAGTGTGTGTGTGCTGGTGCCACAGCACAGAGCAGTATGCCTTCCGTGCTAATAGAAGCATACATTACACATGCTGCTATGTGAACACGTATGTATGTGAATGTCTGAAGATTTTACCCACAGAGCTTGCCTCTAAAGCTGTCATCCTGTGGCAGATGCTGCTTCTATGGCTTCTTGGCTGCTTCCCCAGCCCTCATTAACACACATACACTTGCTCTTCATCCTCTGATCATGCATCACTCCTGGTAGCTGGATGCTTGCCAGTTAGAAGCTGAAACTCTTCACGGTTTCCTGGGGATTCACATGTCTGTATCAGCCCTAGGTTCATCCCGGGACCAGTGACACTCTCAAAAGTCAACAGGAGGGAATTCAGTTCACTCGTCTGGATATCTCTCCTAAGCCCCTTACTGGTGCCCCTTCTAGTCTAATGGCTCAGTCCTCCAGTTGGATACACTAAAGGCAGGCTCTGTCATCAATTTCACCCCATAGTGTGTGGAGCTTGTATTGAATCACAGACCTGTGGCTGATGGTGATGTTGAAATAGGATAGTTATTAACATGACAACCACACTGATTAAGCCAATTAAAAGTTAATTCATATCCAGACCAATAGTGAGCTCATGCCTCTAGAAAGTCTATTGGTGCCCAAGCTCAGAGGTACAGCATTTTAAAAGACAAAACCATACTTACGTCATCTTGGAGGAGGGGTTTGCATTAGTGAGGGATTTAGAGTTGCCTAGTAGCATCTTCTCTTTGTAAGGCTCAGACATGTCTTCTAGATACTGCATAATAAATTGGACCATGTTCAAGGCCATGGATAATTCCAGAAGTGTTGCCAAGGAGGAGGTGGCTGTTAAGAGTAGAAGGCTGAAAAGCGACCAGGAGGCACAAAATAACATTCAGACAGGAAGGTACTAACTTAGTCATGTCAATATAACCCTAGGTAGAGGAGCAATTTCTTCTTCATAATTACTTCTCAGTGCTAGCCTACTAACTAACTGCATATAGGTATAACAATTAATATTTATTATTAACTTGATTAGATTTAGAATTACCTAGGAGACACTCCTCTGAGGATGTGTGTGAAGACATTTTCAGAGATGTTTAGCTGAAGAGGAAAAACCCATAGTGAAGGCAATACTATCCCATGGGCTGGAGTCTTAGGTGAGCTAAACACCAACATTTGTGTTTTTCTGCTTTCTGACTGAGAATACAATACGAGCAGCCACCTCTTTCTATCACCTCCATGACTAACTAACCCACTGTGATGGACTGTGTTCCTCTGAACCCTAAGCCCAAATAAACTCTTCCTCTCTTGAGTTGCTTTTGGTCAGGTGTTTGGTCCCAACAACAAGAGTAGCTAATACATGAGTAATGAAACCTCAAGTAGAAGTTGGGTACCAATTAGGAATAGAACTGCTTTCTCTGTGGCTTGCATGCTCTACTTGAGGTTGGTATAATTTCAAGTAAAATGAGCTGCTCTCTCTTCAGTTCAGCACTTACTAGGCACCTCAGTGTGTCAAGCCTATCTCTTTACTTTAAAGACTGTCCCAGCATTTGGAGTGATAAAATGATCAGTGAGCGAGGGTTTCCACGGCAGAGTACCACAGACTGGTCAGCATAAGCAACAGAAATGTTTTTCCTCATAGTTAAAGATCAAGATGAGAGTTAAGAACACTGGTAGCTGCTCTTCCAGAGGACCCAGGTTCAATTCCTAGCACCTGCATGGAGGCTTACAACCCTCTGTAACTCCAATTCTAAGGGCGCTGATAACGCTCTTCTGGACTGCATGGTACACATGCATACATGCAGGCAGATACTCATACACATGAAATAAAATATCAGGGTGACAGCAGATTGGCTTCTGACGGGGACCATGAGGTAACCGTGTTCTAAGCTGTCTTCTCGTTGGTAGAAGGCCAGTGTCCATCTCTTCCCGGCGGCTCCACATTGTCTTCTTGTGCTACTATTCTATGTGCCAACTTTCTCCTTGTATAAGGATGTCAGCCATGTTGGATCAAGATCCACCATAATAACTTCATTTTAACATCATTGCTTCTTTGAGGCACACATTTTCCAAATCTGATCAGAATTAGTGGGGCGGGGGGCAAAATTTCAACATAAAAACTTGGGGAAGGAACACAATTCTATGCATAAAACAGAACCAACTCACTCTTTTTGATAAATACTAGTTCCCTATGAAGACTGTGGTTTCTTGGATAGGACTTTGTGCTTCCTCTTCTGAGGTACCTTAAAAATTGTCTTTCTGACTTGGCATTGGTTCCTGTGTTCAATCTGCTGTCTCCCTTTCTAGTCTGAGGATTCAAGGCTTTAGACACTCAATGCTCTGTTAGTACCTGGGGTAATCTTTTACACTCAGGAATAAAGTGAGTCTGTGTCAATTGGTTGGGGAAAGGCTGGAAATCTCTAGGGATGTTCCAGAAGCTTCTATGGTGTTGGTGGTGATCACAGTACTGGGGAAGCCTTTTCCTAGGTAATCCTTGCACCAAGTTCTGCCTATAGCATTAACTCTGATTGGAAAGGCTGTCTACGGGCAGGGAGCATTCCCAGAGTAGGAATCTCTCCTCCCACTGAGCTTCATTATTCTGGACTTCTCCAGCATTGACACTGGCTTCCGTCTGAAGGTCCCAAGATTCCTGAGGTGACTAAATTGTTTCTTCTCTCAGCCCCAGTCTGCCTACTGTCATATCCTTTCTCTTGAATTGATACAAAGGCAACCAATAAGTTTGTTTACTAGGCTCAAACAAACGATGAGTAAATAGAATTGAGAGTTGAAATAATCACTGATGTCCCATGCCCAGCCTACATATGTCAAAACTGTTATCTAGTGGCAAACTCCATTTCCACATTTGTGGTCCAAAGCACTCTCCAATATAGCTGGGCAATTCACTGGACTGCACTGCCCCATGCCCTGCGTTTCTGAGGGTGTTGTCTTCAGTCTCCATCCTTTTTCCCAGAAATCCCCATGGCCTGAAGCTTGCTTTTCCAGACCCTTGCCAGCCTTACTGAGCAGGACTGGTCCCTTTTGGGTGCTTTCTCTCTGGTTAGAAATAAAGAATAATCTTAATTGTCAACTTAGCTGGATGGAGAAATACCTGGAAAGTTGGTAAAACACTATTCTGGATGGGCCTGTGAGAGTGTTTCCAGGCACAGTTGGCCCTTAGGTGAGCACACTGAGTTGGAAGATCTGCCACGATGAGGGCCGTACCACCCATTAGGCAGGCAATGTCCGTGGATGACAAGGAGAAGAGAGGAGGCCAGCCTTATGAGCCAGCATCAGGCCAGCTTCTCAAGGGTTGTCGTCTACTGCCAGCACCATGGACATCAAATGCTACTTTGTCAGCCACTGAACATGAACTGAGCCGGAGGCTCTCCAGGGTGCTTCTGGACCCTCGGCCTTGGAATGGGGCTGCACCATTGGGCCCTCTTGTTCCAAGGCTACCGTCGTCTTGGGCTCTAACATCCACCTGTTTCTCTGGCTCCCTACCCGGCCCCACCCCCAACAAGCAGCCATCATGGGATTACCCAGCTTCCAGGTGTGTGGGCCACGGCAATAAACTTTATAATTACATGCTCAGAATAGACTTGTAACTGCGACAGCCCCTTTCTAGGTGGTATACTTGTGTGGCTGCTGCAAAAGTCCTGCTCTCTGATTGTCCTTGTTTAAGGTTCTGGGCTTAAAAGAGCCTGGGTGGAGAGGAAGAGGAGCACCAGCCGTAGCTGAGTGTCGGGACACCGGAGTACCGTGGCATTTCTGAGCTCTGCCTAGGGACTTCACTCTAGCAAACAGAAGCTGACCTGGACAAAAACCATGAGAGATCAGGACATATCCATACCCTGGCACGCTCCTGGCATAAAGGACCTCGCTAAATACCCTTGAAAAGCCTATATTGTGCGGGATTCTTGTACCGCCTACCCGGCCATCCCCACACTATCAAATCTTTCTTGAGGCCTTTGTTGTCAAACCAAATATAGCACTACATTGTCTGGCCTTCCACCCATTCTGGCTGAATAAAGGGGCCTGGTCCCCAGACTAGGGGCGCAGGGCTCCAGCAGCCTCCTCAATGCTATCTCACTGCTGCAGCCCACGCTGGGAACCTTCAGCTCCCCCACCCCCCAGCTCTGCTCCTGGGCCTGTGGCTGCACCATTGATACCTATGCATTCTTTTCCAGAGGTTCCCACGAGCATGTCACTAACCATTTCCTGGGCCTTATCACCAGGAGGGGGAAGAAAAGGGAGCCCTTTGAAAAGTGGAAACAAAACATCGGGCCTCATTGTTGTGTGACTTCCCGGTCACAATCGGGGCTCTCCATCATTCAACATGCAGAGACTACAAACGCGGCCTAACACAGACACTCAGATAGGCAATTTGACCAGGACATTTATTCTTCAGTGTCTGCAGACTGTTGTGTGTTTGTGGATTTAAATCTTCCCTTTCATCGTGCTTCTCACCCACTCTTCCCAGGGCAAAAAAATGGGTTAACTTTAAGGGCCACTGAGTCAATTTTGTAAAGTTTGAGGTGCCTTCTGTTCACCAGGAATTCATGGGGCAAACAGCCTAGTGCTCTCTTTCTTTTTTGTACCTTTCCATACTCACCCCTTCTGTTCCCTCCTGTTCCTCCATATTCCTATTTTTCAAACCCTGTCCCCACTCTCTCTATATACCTAAACCTGACAGGGGTTTCTTCTGGTTGATTTCTTGTGGTAAATGAGGAAGGCGTTTATTTACTTTTAAATTTTACTGTTGCTCCTTAGACATACACACACAGGTCTGGAAATTCCAAGCAAACTGAAGAGATGAACTTGTTAAATCTTTGATGTTGTGGAGAAAGAGGAGAATGGAGTGGCCTGCCCAGTGACACAGCATGACTTGGTGACAGTCTGCCTGAAAAGAATGTGCCCAGCTGCGTGTTAAAAACTCTTGAAAAGGCCTGGGAAGATGGATGGGTCAGTGGTTAAAGCGCCTGCCATACAAGAACTGACTCCACAAAGTTGTCCTCTGACCTCCACATACACACTGTGGTGTGTGTGTGTGTGTGTGTGTGTGTTGTGTACTGGCATGTGTGTTTATGTGTGTGGTATAGAAAATAGAGATTACTCTTGGGTATCAACCCTCAGGATGCCATCAACCTTGTATTTTTTTTGTCTTTTTTTTTTTTTTTTTTTTTGTAGGGTTTCCCTCATTGCCTTGGAAATGACATATTAGGTTAGGCTGCCTGGCCAATAAGATTCAGTCATCTGCCTGTCTCCACCCTTCCAGAGCTGGGATGACAAACAAGCATGTGCTTCCTCTCCTGGCTTTCTTCTGTGGGTTGTTAGAATTGAACTCAGGTCTTTGGCAAGCACTTACCAAGCGAACCATCTCTTCAGCCCTGGAAATCAGTATCTCATACATATTCAGTCACCTTGAGGTAACTGAATTCAATAAAACCACTGACTGCATCCAATGACTCTTGTTTTCAGAGTGGAAGTGGAGCCTGCCAGGTCCAACGGCAGCCTAGATTTTCAGGAGAACTGAAGACACAGACTCAGAGGCTCTAGAACCAAGATGCGCAGGCATAAGATGAAGTACTGTGGGGTAGGTGGGCACTTGTCAGACCTCCCTACACTGCACTAATGTCCATGGTGGTATGATGAAATGATCCTTGAAAGAACCCAGTGTAGTGCCTGGTACATAGAAGGTGGTCTGTAGGGAGGTGATTTGTGTCACAGTGTGCATTGGGGGTCAGAGGACAATTTTGTGGAGTCAGTTCTCTCCATCCGCTTTGCTTGTATGGCAAGTGCTCTTCGTAGAGTTTTTAACACACAGCTGGACACAGCATTTCCAGGTCAGGCTGACTGTCACTATGTCGCAGTGTGCCACTGGGGAAGCCATGCCATTCTCTTCTTTCTCCACAACATCAAAGGGATGGCAGTTTCTTGAGAACAGCCAGACCTGAGAATGTCTCAGCAGCAACAGTAAATAAAGTCCTACATCCTTTATTTATCCCCAGCAGCCACTTCCAGCTGAAAGACTCTTTCAGAATAAAGTGAGAGAAGAGAGGGAAGATAGATAGAGAATGTATGAAAGGAATCCAAAGGACAAAGAAGGGATGGAAAAGAGAGTGAGTGGGATCTGTAAACAGGCCTGTTTCCCATGACTTCCAAGGAAACACACTACTCAGATCAGTGAGAAGAAGCTGTCTCCAAGCTTCAGTGACCTAATGAAGTTCTCTGTGTGTCAGGGACTTAGAGGAAACTTTGCAACAGTCACCCAGACACCAGGCCTATTTCCACTCCCAATCCTTATGCTTGAACTACAATCAGCACAGGCTGCCTCCGCTCTAAGACTATTTATCTGGCTTGTGGTTGGCCTAGCAGCAAAGGAAGACAGGAAGTGGAGGGAGAACATGTGGGTATTGTGGAAGCATGGTTTACTTCTATCTACTCAGCAATACTCTGCTGTCTCCCAAAGGGAGGACTGGTTTAAGAAAGGACTGGAAGATCCCAGTGGGAGATGATTGGAGACATCAAGGATGATTGATGGATATAGCCAAGAACCTGGTTCGGCTAAGTCAACCTCTGACTTTAAATTCTGACATTTGATATCTGTGCCTCAAACTGTCTCTATGAATATGAAAACTGTATTCTTCTAGTCTGTGTATATACCAGCCTCTCACTGGGAAATACAATTGCTGACAGGGTGGTAAAGGTGACTGACTGTGTCACTGTCCAAAGTCTGTGTCCCCTATCAATGGTAACCATTCAGAAGTCATATCAAGTGATGTCTAAAATGATGAGCAAGGTTTTGCCCTGCTTAAGGAAAGATCCTGAGGAGCTCATATCCAGGGACCACCTTTACCAAGGGATACCCCTGGAAGAGCCAAGACTCTCCAGGTCAGGATTCTTGCCTCTCTTCTGGGCTTGTTTTTTCAGTGAGTTTTTCTGTCCTTCTAGTAGCGATCTTATCTCAGCAGATTAAAAATGAGAATGGGCTCATAAAACATACATTATGGTCTCTCATGGGCTCATAAAATCAGATAAATGCTCTGCTCCAGAGAATCCTAGATGGAGTTTACACTCTTCTCCCTCCCCATAATGGAATTGTCAACAGCAGATAATTAGAGTTAAAAAAAAAAATCTTGTCACTTGTAAGGTTCAACTTAATGCATTGATTGTCTGACCCCAGGGCTTCCTGGAAAAGCCTGTCACACCAGGGGCAGCTTGGTCTTTTTTTGACCTCGGGTAGCTGCTCCATGTTTTCCATGAGCCGTGGAGCAGAGATCTTTTGAACTACTATCTGTTTCTACATGATTCCATCTGCATTCCCAATGATACCTGACTGACCCCTCAGCGCTTGAGTTCAGCCAGTAACCAGGCACCTGACTGACTCCTCAGCACTTGAGTTCAGCCAGTAACCAGGCTTGACACGGATCTACTCCCAGCACTGGTAAGCACTGTGTTTTCTCACTGTTGTAACAAGATGCTTGGGAAGAGCAATTTCAGGAAGGAATGTTTTGTTTGGGCTTGCAGCTTGAGGGAACAGTTCTGCCATGGTGGGAAAGTGGGGCAGCAGGAGCCTGAGAAAGCTGGTCATTTGTTCAGTCAGGAAGCAGAAGAAGATGAACACTGGTGCTCAGCTGGCCTATTGGCTGAATGGCGACAGCCACATTCGGGATGGGCCTCTCTGCTCTCATAACTCTTTCCGGAAATGCCGACATAGGCATATCCAGAGGAGGTGTTCTTATAGAGAGTCTAGTTCCAGTTCTCCAGACTAACCGCTCCAGATGTTTTTTGGGGAATTAACATGATGAGAAGAGAGAGAGAGGTGTAAGCTGCTCACACAGGTCAACCCTGCCTTGCTTCCCTGCTCTTAGACAAGGATTGAAGGTGCAAATCCCGAACAATGAGCCTCATTCTTGACAAGGCCTGATTCTAGGCAGCTTCTACCTGTCTCCCGAGCTCAATGAACTGCTCTGCCCCCACTGTGCCTAAGTCCTTATGTCACTGTGCACCCTCAGAGAATGAATTTCTTCCACTGGGTTCTCAGTTGTGGGAATCCTCCCTGGGCTCAGTCCAGCCACCAGGACCTCCTCCTAGACTATCCTATGCCTGGAAGCTCACAGTGTGTCTTAGCTAATGTGGATATCAACCTGGAGTTCCACACTGCTAGAAGAAGACACATTCTTCCATAATGTTGAGTTGACCCTTGTCCCCCACTTCACACACCCGACTCAAGATGGCTGCCTCTTTTCTCACTAAAGCCCTTCTCTTCCTAGACCTCAAACTTGGGCAGCATTCACACAAGCCATCCTTCCAGCCTGCCCATTTGCCTAAAACCACAACCCCCGGCCTGAGGCTTAGCATTGCAGCACACAGATCACTGATTCATCCCCAGTTACACGCCACTGTCAGGGCTCACTTGCTCATTTATCTCTTGGTTAAAATCAGTAGAGACCCAGGGCCATTTTTGATCAATGTCTGGAACGAAGTATGTGATCACTAAGAATGCATGGAGGTTGGCAATGAGAAAACATACTTGTTTGTGTCTGCTTTGCCTGCTTGTGAGCAGGCAGGACATCTGCCGTGTGTGTGGCTGTTTTCCCACATACAGCCCAGCGTGGCTCCCTGATTTTGTGACCTCCCGGGATGGGCTCTAAAACACAACTGAGACAGAATAAATGTCTGGTGGTTCTGTTTTGACTGGTGACAAGAGTTGCGAGCTGATTAATACATTTAAAGTGGGGATCAATTTGTCTTTTCACATCCTCTTATCCTGATTGTAATGAGTAGATCTTTTAACATAATGAAAACTGCATATTTCACTCAAATTCACAGTTTTGCATTCCAGAGGAGATGACATGCTGCTTTTTATTTAACGTTAAAATGAGGTGTACACTCTCATCTTGAGAGGCTAGGGAAGACGACGAGCCACCGCTCTGCCTTAAAAGGACCAGGATTATGGCATCGTGTCCTTTGGATTGGGCTCTGAAAATCGATTCCCAGAATTACAGAACGGCAGAGCACCCTTTCAGCCAACCTGCCTTTCTGTCTCTGTCTCAGAACAGCTGGCCTAACGTCAGCCCAGACAGGAGGCTTTCTGGCTTTGACCTGGACATTCTCCAAAGACAGCAAGCTTGCCACTGTCTTTTTAATGTCCCAGGACCCAGGCCCTAAATTAATTATAGTGGTCCAAAACCGCTCTCTGTCGATATTTTGGTTGTGGTAGACCCACCTTTACATTTTCTACTTCTTCTTCTCCTCAACTTTCTTCCTTTTTTAACTTTTTATTGATTTTTCCTGAAAATGTCCACTTTTGTAGCAACAACCTGCAGCTTTAGGACCTTAGAGCTGTCTCGGAGTCATCACACCCAAAGGCAGACCCAAATGAGTGGACTCCTGTCTGTTCTCTGGTGATGCTGCTTTCTTTTCTCAGAGGGGCCTGATGCTACAGAGGTAGTGTCCTGTCTGGTCTGCACACTTTCCTCCCCCAGAACGTGCCTGGCACACAGCAGGACCTCAGGACTTACTGAGTTAATTGATGCCTGTGCGAAGAGGTGCGGGTATTTTATCAAATGCCTGCACCGATGCCCATGGCTGGCTCTACGTAAACAGCTCTCCGGGAAGCCTCACACAGGAGTGAGGGTAAAACATAGACCAAGAGACGTCTGTCGTCTCTGGTGTGACAGAGAATTTCAGGAGCTGCATGGAGAGGCTGCTCCTTTGCCCCGGGGACCAGAAAAGCAGTAGAAACTGAAAAAAACAAAGGAAAGAAAAACTGCACAGAGAACCAGCAGAGACAGGAAGCAGAAAGTGTGAGGGCTGACCAGTCTTGGGACCCAGCAGTCCCACAGGCCTGGCCACACTCTGACCAGAACCCCCAGGAGGTGACCTGGTCTCTTTACCCATCCCTTTCCCTCCTTAGTGCTACACCCAAGACACCGAGTTTCTTCCCTGGTAAACTAGTCTTTCGGACCCTATCAAAGTGTGTAGGAAGATGTCGATGTTCGATGCTATGCTTTGCAGAGAGGCTCAGCGGGGCGTGGGGTGTGGGGTGTGGGGCTCCCAAGCCAAATTGATGGGAGTGGGAGGGTGAAGAGCACTCCCAGCTTCCAGCTGCCTCCTAACCCACTGCTCTCTCTCCCGGGCTTTGTCTGTGTGGTCACTATAGTGCTCCAGCCACCACCAACACCGTGCGTCTCGCTCTCAACAAAAGAAACAGAGGCTGTGGGTAAGGCAGATGTAGCAGAGCAGAGGGAACCCAAACCAAGAGGAATTCACTCTCCATAAATTATGCTTTAATAGATGTCAATTATTAATTCCTAAATAAATATTTGTTAATATTCAAAAGAGTTTGCCTACTAAGAAAAACTCAGGCTACACAGAATAATTAATGCTTTTCACTGTGTGTGATGGCTGCGGCCCATGATTTTTTTCCCCCTCCTGTTCAGAATCTTTATTTTTTATTCCTGAAGTGTGAATGCCTGAGTGTATGGGGTTTCCTGGGGAGTGTTAGCTTGCTCTTTATGGGGGTAGTTTGGGCTTAAGGTGTTTGCACAGAAAGGGTGCAAGAGGCTGGCTGCTCCTGTGGAAGTGTCTGTGTTGGCCCCTGGCTCTCCTTTTTTTTTGTACAGTAAGTTTATGTAGAACTGAAGCAGTGGCATGTCTAGAGAAGAAATTGTAGAACTAGAAAAAAAAACTCAGAAAAGTACTGTCTGGTTTATGAGAAACTCAATATAATGTTTTAGTTTTTAGTTCCCTGGAGAGCTGAGATGGGCACCATCACATGGGAATGCATGGGTCTCTGGGGCTCAAGGGGTATACAGACTGGTGCTGAGGGTGATATGAAATGTTCCTGGCCCAGGGAGAGTGCAATCAGTCCACAGGAATCCTCGACAATTCTCCAGGAGGAATTGGAGAAGCTGGAAACCACCTTATATCAGAGGCAAGGAGATGGAGAGATGTGTGCAGGAAATAGAATTTGAGAGAGCGTGGCAGAAGAATAGGGTTTTAATGGGCAAAGACGGCTTGACATTTAGGATTGAATGGGCATTCATTCATTTGCTTATCATATAAGATATATTTATTTAAAGCATCCGGTAAGTGCTGGCCAGAGTCTGGATGCTGGTGATATTAAAAATAAACACACTAAACCATCACCACCTCCACCAACAGGAGTAAAAATGCATCTATAAGCTCCTTTCTACTGAGCCTGCATCAGATCCAATCAGAAATCAATTGGTTTTCCCTACAACAGCTGCGTCACTATGGCATCAGTAAACTCCTCTTCCCTGAGAAATTGGTATTGTCGCATGTATACAATCTAAAGTTAAGGAAGAGCATTGCTGCCTTTTCTTTCCCAATATCTCTCTTTGTGCTTCCAGGAAGAATAACTTGTACCTCACAGATAGGCTGCTTGGTATCTCTGGACACTGAAGGGATTCAGGACTTTTGCGCACACGTCCTGAGGGACAAGGAGTTGGCTAATCTCCATTGCTCCTGGGTTTCTCTGACTACTGTGCCATGCAGTGAAGTCGGCAGCTCTCACGTGAATCTTCAAGCATTACTATGAGCACGATGACTGATCAGTATTGCTTGTTGCGTGAATTAAAGGGAAAGGCATGCCAGTAGACTCACCCAGCTTCCAGAGGCATACTTTCCTATCCATCTTCTGGATGTTTCTTCCCACATTCGAACTGCTATGAGAAAAGCTAAGAGCAGAGAAAGTTGAGCTCGTATCCTGAAAACAAAACAAAAACAAGGCTGAGTTTTGGGTTGTTGTGTCCCAAGGTTCCATAATTTCCTGTATTTATTTTGTGTCATGACTCCATAATGGCCTCCATGTTTGCTTTCCTTCTGGAAGATCCTTTACCATATCTATATGTCATATGTCAGTGAACAAGCATCATGGTGACACATGAGACCAGTGTAATGATGGTAAGGACATCACACCTTGATTCTGAGGGCAAAGAGCAAAGGTCATCCCGCCTCCATCAAGGACCTTAAGGAGCCTTTTCTGTGGGCATTAACAAAAGTGACAACTGCTTCCAAGGCTTTCAGCTTGTGGCCAGGCAGGGAAAAGGAAGTGTACTGGAGAGGCTGCTGTTTCTTCCTGCCCAGACCCAGAGAACCTAAGCTTTTCTGAGATGTTGGTTATCATAATTTTAGTCTATATGCATGTGTGTGTGTGTATGGTTTATCCGTCTCTCCATCTGCATTCCTATCTAAATGAGAGGCAGAGCCCTTGAAAGCAGTTATGCTTACAGGCCATGAAGGTCATAGCATGGCTTTGGAACCAGAGAGAAAATCAACTGGGATTCATGACACTTTCAGGGTTTGGGATCCTTTAAGAATAGTTTGGTGACAGTTGAAGCTTTGAGTCAGCCAAAGAAAGAGAGAAAGGAAGAAAGGAGAAAGAAAGGAAGGAAGGAAGAGAGAGAGACAGAAAGAGAGAGAGGGGGGGAGAGAGAGAGAGAAGAGAATACTGCCTGCATTTGAACCAGAACACGAGGATATGGTGTGCTTCTCATTTCATGTTATATGTAGCAGTAAGTGGGCATAAGTGGTCCTTAGGCTTCCTTCAGGGCCATTGTGTAACTTAAGCAGACAGCATGTAGCTGACCGCCTTGAAGTCAAGTGATGATGATGGGGGGGGGTCCTCTGGTAAGGCCAGCATTTATTCTCAGCCTTCCCAAGATGATCCTGGCAATATCATCAGAACCTTAGTCAAGGTTAGCCATCCAGCCTGCATTAGTCCTCTTAGTTTCTTCCTTTGCTCTTCCTCCTTCTAGTAGACAGAACCTGGAGACTAATTTAGGGCCTTGAGTCTGAGTCAATATCTTATTTCTTCAGTGTGCCAAATTGTAAGTAGTGGTTTGCTGACTGGAAGGATTTGGAAAGGGTGAGCTATTTAAAGCTCTGTGAAGTACAACCAAGTTGGGAGAAAGATCTTGTATCAACAGAGTGGATAAAACAATAATTTTGCATAATAGCTATTATTTGAAGCAAGAGGGCTGGGGGGATGGCTCAGAAACTCCGAACACTCTCCTCTCTCAGAGGATTCAAGTCAGTTCCCAGCACACACACCAGGCCTGTCTCTCCAGGGATCTGAAACCCTTTTCTGGCCTCTTGGAGCACCCACAAACACACATAAATACAAATAAAGTGTCTTAAAAGACACCAAAGGTGCCTACCTGGTCTACTTTATTTATATATTTACATCTGAATTACACAGGGAAATGAGCAGAGAAGGGAAGAGCAGGGGAGGGACCAGAGGAGAGCAGAGCCTTGCAGACAGATGTAGGAAGCCAGGGTTCTTCCTGTGTGCTGCCGTAGATATGCTGTGTGATTCATCCAAAAGCATCTAACCTCTCAGAAGCTCAGTTCCTGTATCTCCCTTGGCATGTACCCTGTGCACCATTAGTAACGCCTGGGAGAGGGAAGGAAACCCATACGGGGTTCACAGCAATATGACAAACCAGTGAAATGCAGCCCCAGAGGTTACAGACACTTTAACAAAGGGGAGGCTAGGAAGCCGAGCCTGTATGTAGATGGCATTTGTAATGCCATAAAAATAGCCTAACAAGATTATATTGAAATATCCCACTATTTAACTTAATAATTTAAATGTTTGCCTAATGAGGTGGACTTGATTGGATTAGGGCATTCACAATTAATTTTGATAGATCATTTTATACGTTGGAGGTGCATTCTTCTGAACCAGGAGGTGGAACGGAAGTGCAAAATGTTTATGTTCAAACGAGCATGTGATTTCGCAGAAAACATTAATCCCAGATCATGCACACTAAGTCAATTTCGGAAATGGCTGCTAGGATATTATTAGAAATTGCTCTTCAAATATGAAAAGCTTGTAATAGAGTTCTGTCCGTTTTTCCTTCGGCTGATGGAGGTTGTTTTATAAATATGCCTGTGATGGGATGTTTCTTCATCCCGGCCTTCGGTACTAATTGCAGCTTCTAAGCGGTGAAAGTAGTGGCTGTCAGGAACACTGGAAGCCCAGTTACGAGCACATCTCCCCGGACAGCTTCACATATGGGGTGGATTCTTTCTTCAACTACCTCTAACTACACTTCCTTTTTTTTTTCTTTCCTAAAAGCATTTGACTTAGAAACTGTGAGTCCCACCCTGATGCTTTTTATGCTAAAAAATAATCTTATTGCACAATAAGAAACGGGCCTCATCACCTACCTTTATCTCTTCAAACGTCAAAGAGCCGGCCGTGATAGCATCTTCTGGTGGCGTCATGAACAGCCAAGACAAATGGCCTCTGCAATGGCAGGTTAAAATGTGACCATGAAATCTACGCTAGAGTTCAGGGATGGCACCATTGCTGTCAGATTAGAACTGCCTCTATGTTCTATCAAAGGTTTGGGGTGCAAAGTGTCTGTCTTTCTGTCTTTTCGTTACTGTGATAAAATACCTGAACAAAGCGACTTACGGGTGGGAGAATTTATTTTGGCTCATGATCTGCGGTATAACATGTCATGGCCAGAAAGGTGTGGCAGTTTATGTCAGCTGGAGGTAGAGGAGTTGCCACGCTGAAGTTGCTCGCTCACATCACAGCAAATGAGGAGGAAGACCCAAGCTGGTTTTAGTAGGTGTGCCTGGGTAGTCCACTGGTCCTTTCAGACATTCAAGGCATAATCTGGTGAGATTTGTCACACCTAATGGAGACTTAAATGCCACACTCCTGTTGTCTGATGGTAGCCCCGCAAATCTGGCTTTTCTCCTCACTGGATTCCATCTCCAGAGAAAAGCAGTTGCCACTTGAGTTTATCCCAACATGTGTGTCCCCAACAGAACTGTGGCACTTGGCACACTGGCACCCGTAGCTTCCTGTTCTTGGGCAGGTAGGATCTGCTCTGCAGCCACAAAGCCACCTGTCATGGCAAAAGTTCCTGAATCTGCCCTCCTCCTTTTCTTTCTCTTCCTCCTCTTCTCTTTCTTCTTCCTTTCCTTATCCTCTTCATCCTCTTCCTTGTCTTCCTGTTCTTCCTTCTCCTCTTCTCCCTCCTCATTCTCTTCTCTGAGGTCCAGGCTTTAGAAGGAGACCTCATAAAACTCATCCTTGGTGAGATTTCACCTGTTCTTCCTTCTCCTCTTCTCCCTCCTCATTCTCTTCTCTGAGGTCCAGGCTTTAGAAGGAGACCTCATAAAACTCATCCTTGGTGGGGTTTTAGAGACCCACATAAATTCCGATGCTTCTGCATGGAATTGACGGACTTTAATGATGTGCCTTCTGCTTGCCCTTGAAGCCTTCCATCCCTCTGTCACCAGGTGTGATGCCCCACCCACATCACTGCTCTTTTTCCCCTAGATTCGGGATACTCTCTCCAACCCCAGGCCTTTCGTATGCACTGTCTGCTGTCTTGTTCTAGGGTGTGTTTTCAATTTGATATGCTCTCCTATTCAAGACCTAGGTCAAATGCCTCCTAATCCCTCATAGCTGTGGCCTACATGACTTCTACAGCTCACTCAGTTCCTCTGTAGGAATGTGTTGTGCCCTTGACACAGATAACACTCTAGTGTACATGATACAGGCTCCTTCAGAATACAGTCATGTCTCTCCATCTCTGTGTTCCCAGGACCTTCAGAAATCAGGCTTCCCATCACACTCTTAAAGTTCTTCCAAGAAGCCCACAGGAGCACACAGTATTATTGATTTACTTTCTGCACAAAAAAAAAAAACAAAACCATGGCTCAGAGACACAATGCAACTCTCCCAGAGTGACAGAGCTTGTGGACACAGGAAAGGTATTTGAGCCTGGAAAACCTCACTGCCAAATCTTCTTTTGTCCTTCTAAGTGGGCAAGAAAGAAAAGTCCCCTTTCTACTTTATTAATTTGTTTGTATAGTATATGTATATGATGTGTGTGCGTGTATATGTGCATTCATGTGTTTGCGGGTGCACACATGTTATGGCACATGTGGAGGTCAGAAGTCAACCTTAGGCATTGATAGTTAGCTTCTACTTCATTTGAGGACTTCCTGTGTTATTCACAGCTGTCTATGCCATATTAACTGGCCTTAGAACTACAAGGAGTCTCCTTGTCTCTGCATCTTGGGCTTTTAAACTTTCTCAAGTAAGTGTTTCACATGCTTAAGAGAAGTCCTGCATCTGACCTATAGTGCAGGTCTATGCTAAGTCCTCAGGTGAGTTCTGGGACTTCAAACATCATGCTTTTGTGGTAAGTGTGTCACCCACTGAGTCATCTCCTCAGACTGGGAAGTTCTCTTTGCAGAGGGATAGTTAAGGCTCTGAGAGGAGCACTCTCTTGCCAGGGTTCCCTGTCTAGCTCTCTGCAGGAACGGACTAGATCACTGAGCTTGATTCTGGAGCCAGGCCTTGGCAAGCTGCTGTCCCATCAGTGACCTCCTGCCTAACCTGTTCAGGGATCTCAGCATAGTAAGCAA
The DNA here is from genome assembly GCF_030254825.1 of Meriones unguiculatus. Taxonomy (NCBI): domain Eukaryota; kingdom Metazoa; phylum Chordata; class Mammalia; order Rodentia; family Muridae; genus Meriones; species Meriones unguiculatus. Next base: position 24,875,977 of record NC_083361.1, read on the forward strand.
CACAGCGCTGAAGAAGTCATGTGGCTCTCAGAGCCCCTTTGAGACCCCTCGCCACTGAGGTGATGAGCAAATGACAAGGGGCATCTCTGCTCCCAAGAGATTCCAGTCACGCGAACTCTACTAATTAAGGCTGGAACGATGTCATCTCCTGAAATAGCATTTTAATGACTGATGGCTGCAGTATAAATTGTTATCTCCTGATCCCTCGTTAGGGAGCTTAATTAGATCCATCATAAAACATATTGATCAATGACACTGAGCAGGCCCACAGGACATTCACTGTCCCCTGGAACAGGGCTGTCTTCTCTGTGGCAGGGCTAGGTGGGATGGATCCCTGGAGAGACCATTCTCCTGGCTCTTTCTCCCTCCTGTCTATCCTTTCACGGGCCAGGCGCTGTACTGACTGCGCATTCTTTAGCTGGCTTTCTCTTTTCCAGTAGTTGAGATTCCCTTATTCTGAAAACACTAAAACGGATCGTGGAAGCCCAGCTGTCACTCCCTTGGTGCAGCCTTGTCCAATAGGGTTGTCTGTCAAAGGAGAGCTGAGGAAGTAACAAACAGAAGAACAAAGGGACAAGGTAGACTAGATTGCCCTCCTAACTTACGCACGGTGCCACACGGGGCAAAGAAACCCAACAGTAGAGCTTCAGATCTCTACAGCTGGGGAGGCAGAGTTGCAGAAATACTGCCCCATGGAGCAAAACTGTTAGCACCACAGCTGGAACTACAGCATGGCTTTGAGGAGCTTCAGCCTAGACAGATATGGGTTCAAAACCCCAGCTGTTCTAAATGCTCTACATGAGTTTAAGCCAATGACACAGACTTTTTGATACCATATTGCACGTATAATACTGGTGGTAACAATTAGGCCTTTCTTTTTGAGATATTGTTGAGGTTTCAATGAGATGCCAGTAAGCTAAACAATTTTGGAACCTCCAAACAGTTCAGCAAATAGCATTTTTTACCGAATACCCCACTGTTTCCATCTAGAAGGAGATTGCGCCCTCTTTGTAAAACAGGCAGGGATAGTAATATACGCCATGAAATCATTTGCAGGCAGCATATCACAGAAGGCAATGATTCACATGGCATTTATTGATCACCTTCTGTGTACCTGGGTGTTAGCCAGAAGGCTGCAGTGACCTTTTCAGGGATAAATCTTATTTAAACTTTGATCATTATTTTAACGCTTATTAAAGTAACGCATGGGCATAAAATAATGGGACAAGAAATGAATAAAATGACAAGAAAGGGTCCAGAGCCCCGTACTGACCTCAGGGAAAAGAGGATGTTACTGTGGCAGCCCACGTAAAATGTCCCAGGCATTCCAGATAAGATGGAGCTGTGTTGAACTTTCAGTGCTCGGGGCTCTACAGGGCACGTGTGCATCTGCGGTGCTCACACGTGTCTGTACTCTGTGTGAGTGTGCCCCTCTCTGTGTGTAGAAGCCACTTCGAAGGAGAGGGTGTCTCCTCACCTGTGTGCACTTGAGGGCTTTTCTCTTGCAGTAAATGTAGCTTAAAAGCTGGCGACAGGGGCTCTTCCTGAGCAGCGATCACATTCGCATCATTTTTCTTTCAGAGAAAAATGCTGAAAATTAACCTGCCAGTGGCGAATCTCTCTTCTGCTCCCTCTTTCTGCCTTCTCTTCCTCTGTGTTTGTCTCTGCCGTCTCTGCCTCTGAGGCTCTATTTATAGCTTAATGCTTTCATGTTTTCACACTTAGCATATAAACGTCCTGTCTGACATGAGAGAGCGCACGGAATGGGTCTGTAATTAGATCAGCACTCTGTCCCAGCGGCTCGGGCTGGACATTGCTCCCCACTGCACTCTACCCACAGGCATCACCAAGCCTCGGCATCCCGCCCCGACCCCCTCTTCCCTATCCCGTTTTTTCAACACCTATAAAGATGGTCCTCCAGTGTGACTGTCCCCGGCTTCTCATCTGGTCCTCTTCTGCTGCCCCAGAAATTACTTTAGCATCCTGGGCAGCCACGGCTCAGAACAGCCCAGATCCCCACTCGGATCTCTCTGCAGAACGGGAACCAACCCCGTCCCTGCTTGGTAAGACCATCAGAACGACAGCACACAGTGACAAAGCCCAGTCTCCCAGACTGGGGCTAGGTCCCCGCTCCCTAAAATAAGAAGACTCAATTATAAAGATTTAAATTAAATGAAAAAATACGGGAGGTAGAAAATCAGGCTTCATTTCCAAGCACTCTACACGCCTGTTAGCAAATATTGTTGAGAACAATTAGGGCTATATGAGTGAAGGGTTTTTTCTCACTTGCTTGTCAGGTCAGAAGACAATCTGTTTATTTTCCTGATACAATTTTATTCAATAAACTGAAAGGATGGGAGTTGGGAAAGGGGGTATGAACAGGATGTGTGCCATCAATTTGTCAAATAAATAATCGTGCTTGGAAACAACAGATTTTATTAATTAGACAGGATGGTGTATTATTACCATTAAAGTGTTATATTGCATTAATTTTTATATTTTACTCGGCTACTAATTACTGTAAAAGATTTCGGGAATGAAGCAAAATAAAATCATGCAGCATTATACATAATGTAAAGATAGCGTGAATTAATTTGCCCACTGAGCGGGAGAGGAGAGGCACCGGGGCTGTCTGTGTTTTCTTGGCTGGCCTGCTCCAGGGGCCCTGGCAGCAGCAGCACCCCCGTGTTTGCCAAGGGGTGGGGGTAGGGGCTGGAGGAGGCCTTAAGTCTGGGGTTCGAGGCCAGGCACTAGATTACTGTGCTGCACCCTTTAACAAATTTGCACCCAGAGACCTCAGTGTTCAGCTCCCATTTGCCTTAGGGCGATGTAAGCGCTTGACATCCAAAAAAAGAAAAAAGAAAAAGAAAAGAAAAGAAAAGGAAAGGAAAGAAGGAAAGAAAGAAAAGGAAAGAGAAAGAAAGAAAGAAAGAGAGAAAGACAGAGAGAGAGAAAGAAAGAAAGAAAGAAAGAAAGAAAGAAAGAAGGAAGGAAGGAAGGAAGGAGGTGTCAGAGGGGTGCAAGGGAGGCTGGCAGGGTTTGTGCAAGTGTTGAATTAAAGCTTGTTCAGAGGTCTAGAGCGAGCCTGGGCAGGTTAAAGCCCAGGTCCTGATAGGGTCGAGAGGCCAGGTACTGAGGGAATAGGGAGAGAATTTGCTGCGGCATCTCAGCCCCTGCCCTGCTGGGGTACATGCAGAGCTGGCTGCTGCAAAGCTGGCTGCCTGGAACGCCGCAGCAGCACGGGAGATCTTTGCTGGAAGTGCCGAGCAGAGGTCTGCCTAGAACAGGTGTCTCCACCAGGGAACCCCGTCAGGCGTCGGGACCGTGGAAAAACAGGACACCTCACCTCTGCGCAGCCAGGCATGAGCTATGCGGACGCAGCCAAGTCCCTTAATCATTCCGAACAGGAGTTTATTCTTTAACTCAGAAAATAAAAAATAAATTTTAGTGCTCCAACACCCCCCCTCCCCCCCCCGCCAAACAACAACAAAAACGGGTTGTCTGCTCGGGCAGCGGCAATCCGCTCCTGGCACATGGTCTGATGGAGGAGGCAGGCTGGTTTGGACCTTCCTTGGGAACTCCCCAGGACTACAACGCTGCAGGGATGCCAGGGGCGCAGGGAGCCCCCACCCAGCAAGGTCCTCGCTGACCTGGACAGTGTGGCCCAAGCCACCGCCTCCGCCCCCCCCCCCCCGGGGGGGGGGCTGCTCCCTGGCGCAGCCCAAGCCCAGCCACGTTTTTCTGCAGGCTAGGTCTCCACAGCAAGGCCCAGGAGAACCCACATTTCTCACGACCTACTGCCACCTACTGTCCATAGCTGGGAACTGCAATTTGCCTGAACGTGTCCTTAGGGGAACAGAGGAGCAGTCCTGGGGTGCGCACAGTCCATGTGCCTGAAGCTTCCGTTTCCAGAGTGTTCCGGGGTTGCACTGTGTGGTACCAATTCAAACAGACCTCTTGAATTGCTAGCGCTCTGGCCTAGCAATGGTGACTCTTGAGAGGTCTGAACACCCCTTCCGTGGGGTTAAAGGACCTTCTGGTGCCTACTCAAAAAGGAGCAGATGTAAAATTTACAGTGAATATTCCTACTTCTGATCTGCTGACTGTTAGACCTTCAGCCTTTTTCTCCCTTACCTTCCCCAATATCACTCCTTCTTGCTATTATTTGTGTTATTTGGGCCCTCGTCCTGTCCACAGCACAGCTGCCCAGGAGTTAGTTAACCCTTTTATGCCCAATATTCCTTATCTTTAAATCTACAACAATCATGTTTCCCTTACAGGATGGTCATGGTATCAAGTGAATGACTACATATAAAGAACCTAGAACAAGCCTGGCATTCAGTAGGTGCACTATAAGTGCATAGTGAGGAGGTTACACAAGCCTCGAGTTACCTGCATATTGTCATAAGATTTCCATTTGGTTTTGAGTGCTAGAATAGTTTCTGAACCCACAACTACTTGCACAGGAGGAAGCAGTACCTGGAATCTGTCTGTCCATCCATTCATCTATCTGTCCACCCAACCATCCATTCAATAAATGTGCTGCACACCACGCTTTAGGGTGACAAGAGTGTAATTGAGGACAGAACTCTCACTTGCAGAGCTTGTTGGATTTGGAGAAGACAGAACCAGTAAGTCAAGCACGGTGCCACACACCTACAACCCCAGCACTTGGGAGACAGAGACAGGAAGATTGCAGCAAGTTGGAGACCAGCCTGGCCTGACATATGGAATTGAATGCCATGTAGGGAATGCAAGGGCTCCATAGCAAGATTTTGTCTCAAAAACAAACCAAACAAATAGATGACGAAGTGAAGTGAGTATTAAAGAAAGAAAATCCAAGGTCTCTGGAAGAAGTTCACGTGAGTGGGTGAGAAATTCTCCAAAGGGGGCTGGGCAGCAGAGGGCTCTGAAAGTGAGGTGTCTGTGTGTCTGTGCGGTGGAGTCGCAAGCTTGAAGGATGAGCAAAGGCACCTGGTGGCTTCTTGGGGTCTAAGGAGGAGAATGGCTGTGAAGGGTGACAGCCATAATCTAGCTCTTCAGGGTGCACATCAGAGGGCACCAAGTGTATGCGCGTACAAGCCAAAGCTCGTTAGTGAGCATTCTCAAAGGGGCCGATTGCAGGGCCTGCCAGGTACAGTTCAATAAAGCTGATTACAAAAACAAAAGATGGAAGAAGAACAAATTGGACCAGGCAGTGCTGTGCTCTGTTAACACCAGCACACTAGAGGCGGGGGCAGGAGAATCTGGATTTAAAGTCAATCTGGGCTACCTGGCAAGACCTTGTTTTAAAGATTAGCAAGTTACTGGAGAAGGGAGAGACATTTTCTTCAGTGGTGTAGTCACTACTAAGTGTCCATGCTCCTGCAAGTAGCTCTAATTAAACTTCTTTGTTTATACACACATACTAAGGCACAGAGGAGGGTAGTTGAGATGTGAGATAGGAACGAGGAGACAAGATAAGATATACACATAAAAAATGTCATCATGAAACTCATTTGCGTTATATATAATTCATTAAAAAGAAATCTAATCAATAGAATAACTAAGCAAACAGAAAAGGAGTGGGAAAGACTAAAATGAGATGAGGCAAGACGTGGAAGACAGACAGGAAAAAAGAAAAGAAAGAGAAAAGGAGATAACGGAATTAAGAAGCGAAGAAGGTAAAGGAGAGGGTCCCAGGCATTGGCCCGAGCTGATGTATATCCTAGGAAACAAGGAAGATCTTGTCCTACCTGGAGAACCTGTGAAAGCCCAAGTGAACGGAGCATGGTGCAGAAGAGACATTAGTAAGAGATGAGGTCGGGCTGTGGCCTTTGACCTTTATTCCAAGTGCCTTTGGTTCACTGTAGAGCTCTGAGCTCTTGTGCAGCCATCCTACTGATGTCATCTTGGCCAAATCATTATCCTGTCCTGAATATTTTCCCAGGGAGCGGAGTGGTTACAATGAGCATAGAGAACCATCAGTGAAGGCTGCAGTGAGGACGGCCATGTCGGTACCTCCACGGATAACAGACAATCCCTGCATACTGGGCCTTCTGAGGGTCCCACTCAATCATCGTGGAGAAGAGACATCAGGACTTTGAACAGCAGTGACAGTGGAGGGAAGGGGGAATGGGGAAGCAAGGACTTCCTCGCCCCCGACACACACACACACACACACACACACACACACACACACTACTCAGTTCTGTTTTCCTGTCTTAGAGATTATTTTCTTTGTCTCATGGAACACGACACAATTTGTGGTTGCACATTTACCTTCTGCCTGCATCTGCTCCGTGTCTAACTTTCCGAGGACTGCGTGTTCTGTGAGAACCAGGACAGGTTCTGCTCCTTAAACCTCTGTATCCCTGGCCTGGCACACAGAAAACAGTCCATATTAACTGAATGAATGAATGAATGAATGAATGAATGAATGAATGAATGAATGAATGAATGAATGGGTGTTAATTGAATGTTATGGATCATTTTTCTTAAATCAGCACCCATCCCCTTCAATCACCCGCCATGAGTTCATCTTTGCCTTCTTCTCTTGGGCCTTTCAACATCCTCATCCTAAGCTCAGGCCCCCTATCACGGTTCTTTGGTTTTGATACCCCCTGCCCTTAAATATCTGCACAGGATGTGTATTTGATAGGTGTTAGAAGGGACCATTGGGTCAGTGGAATCTGCCAGGGGTGGTCAGGAACTATGCCTCCCATCCTCCAGATGAGGAGCTTAGGAAGCTGCAGAGTGAGCTGGCGCATCTGTGTCACAGCTCTGGTGCAGGAGGGATGCAGTTGAGGGACCTGCCACAAGAGCTGCTCTGCTTGATGCTTCTCTCCCACTTCCTGCCTGGGTCACTGGAGGTCTGAAAGCCACGTGAGAGTATTTTTCAGAGAGGCTCAGGAAGAAAGAGGTGCTCTCTCTGTGACGTGACCGTCCCTAGAGGTCTATACTCCACTTCTACTCCTGGCAGCCATAAGAGAAATGGAAGATGTCACAGATACTCATGGGACTCCCAAGTTGGTCCTCTAGGTGGTGATCTGCCAGAGCTTGCTGCTGGCCCTGCCACTGCCCCACACTCTGACCTTGAGCAGCTGACATAAGGTTTCCATGCATACACACATCTCACATAGAGACACACACATAGTTACATACACACAGACACACATGATCATACACACACATGCACACACACACACATACACATACATGCACGCCATACACACAAATGTAAATTGCTTGGAGCAGTGCAGGTGCCCAAAACAAAGGCTTAGCTATAGTCTCTCTCTCTCTCTTTCTCTCTCTCTCTCTCTTGTGCCATTCTCTATCTCTCCCTTCTTTTTCTCTTTATTTTCAATTTCTTTTTTTCTTTTCTGTTCTTTTTTGTTCCTTTCTTTCTGTCACACGTATTCTTTCTAAATTACCTTCTTCCCTGAATGTGACATACCAGAAAATGTTTGCAGAAGCAACAAATGGATAGGTAAAAGGAAACAGACTGAATCGCACTGACGTTTGGAAAAGAATGTGAAGCAGAAAGGCCAGAATGAAGCCACCTAGTCTCGTGGTTTTAATGTTTGGTTTGTTTGTTCTAAGTCCCACTTTACAAGCCATGCTATAACAAGGAGCCCAACACATCCACTGTCCTGCTGTGTTACCTTGTGTAAGCTGAACAACCCCTCTGGGCCTCCATTTCTACTTCTGAGAGAGATCAGCATCGAACTTGCTCGTCTCTGTGCTTCATCTGAGATCCTGTGAGGTCACTCACAGCTCTGTCGTTGTGAAACATGATGCTGGCTAGCTGAATGAAATGGGGGGAGGGAGGACTTTTGTCCATTTCCAGGTGGAGCCTATTTCACTGTGGCACGTGGGGACACTTTTGCTATGGGACTTCAGGTGAAGGGGTGAACTCCCTGAACCTCCCTTTCCTTATCTGTACAGCGTGAGATGATGTCAGTGATTAACAGACAGTAAGTATTCACGAAAAAAAGCCTTGAGAAAACCCACTATAAAGCTGACAATATATTATTTCCTATTAACTGGTGTGCTGACCATACTTTCTGGGTTAACTGAATATACAGTTGGTGGGTGTTAGAACTTGGCCAGGGAATAGAGCTGAGAATATGACCTGGGAAGGAATCTTAGCCAGGCTGGGAGGTGGGGACCAGGCAGTGTCTTCATGGAGCTGACCTTGAGCTTGCTCTAGTCAACTGGGCCACTGCTACAGGAAGAGGGAGTGGCCTGTGCAGAGACATGGTAGAAGCAAGGCTGAGAGAGAGCAAGGACTCCTGGAGAACTGGCCTGTCAATTCCACAGATGGTGGAGGAGGAGGGTGGAGGTGGCCATGGAGTGGGCCCGAGAGGGAGCTGGCCAGTCACGTGCTGATTCAAAACACTGCTCTCACCTCAAAAGGAATAAGAGCCTGTCTATTCTGAGCCAGTTATGATGGACTGTAGCCTAGGGACATGGCATTGAAAGATACGTTCTGACATGGCAGCAGTTACATGGAGTTTTAATAGTCACAGAACAAAGGGAAGCCATTAGTCAAGGCCGTTTAGAAACACATTGTTGGGGCAGCAGTTAAGCGTCAAGGAATCTGAGTGATGTGCAGGCGAGTCTGCTGCCAGAAGATCCCAGTTCCTTCACTCCTGGATTGAAAAACTTGTCCTTTGGCTTTTCGTAGGCACGGAGTCCATTGCCCACCTCCTGCAGCCAAGCTTCTTTCTCACTCCCCCAACCACCTCAGAGTTAGAGGACGGCTCCTGCAGCATGGGCCACAGGTCTTTGTGAAGCCTCCCGGGTAATTTCAGTGGATTTGTATTGAGTGGAAGAGAGGTGAGTTTTAGGGTTTGACTATATTTTGAAGTCCATCCCAACTTAGGTATTGCATTAAAAAAAATGATCTTGAATCTTAGAGTATTCTTTGGGAGTGTTCCCTGATTCCTGGAGGAAGGTGACAAAAAGTGAGACTTCCCAGGATACTCTGGGCCTGTAGACATGTAGAGGCTGATAGAGATGGCTGCGGTCAGTTCTCCTGGAGTCCATTCATGCACGGAAGAGGCTTCTTCCTTTGTGATTCTCCTTATCGTCTCCTGTGCTGAGGTAACCTTGCTTCTCAGCCCTCATTGTCAGAAACAGTCATGACATTTCACTCAGCCTGTGATGGAGCTTTCTGGATGTTGGGAACCTTCACTATAGTATTGGGAGAGAAGCAGAGTCAGGTCATTATAGTTCATCTGTGCCAGAAATTCAGAGAGATTCACACAGCACAAAATCGTGGCGCTGAGACCAGAAGCGAACGCCTGATGCCTAGAGAGGGACAATTCCAACAGATAGTATTGATAGGTGGCCAATTTGCAGCTAATTAGCCTCCTTGATGACATGTGCCCGCTGGGGCTGTTCTCTCATCTGCTCGCACTAGTTAGCTTTCTCTTCGCAAAGAAAGTGTAAGCAACTTCCACCTCACAGGAAGGAAGCCCCTCTGATCGTTCCACTTCCCACACATTAATAGTCTCTCCTCTAAGCCAAACACAGTGAGGAAAACGATTACAGGAGGTCCTGGGGCCGCCGATATGAATAAAATAAACATACTCCCTTTCCTCCGGGAGGTATTGGCCAATAGAATAGTAATATTTCATGATGGCTTTTGAATTTTTTGCTGCATCTTCAGTTCTGGGCTCTTCCATTTCAGCTAGGAGCACTCGCACAGAATGGCCAGGAACTTTTTAAAGAGCAAGACAGCTGTGACTTTCACTGGTTCCTTCTTGAAGGTTGGCTGGGATTTGAGCACTATAGAACACAGCAATATAAGGACAGGGTACATGAAGACTTGACTAGTGACTTGTGTGGCCGTAGGACAGCTCTTCCTCTCTGAACTCAGCTTCCACACTCGTAAATCAGGAGCGAGAAGGACCAGCTCCTAGTTGTTAGATGACCTTACTGATGCTGTGGATGTGAGGCTCAGCCACGTGCTTGTCCCAGCACGAGGGTTCAGTGAGCAGCTGCTGTTCTGGGTGTTGTCAGCAGCAGGCAAAGAAAGAAACAGGAAGCATTTGTGTGTTCGTGCCTGTGATTTCTTGGTGTCTCTAAGTTCCTGACAGCCCCTGTCCTCTATCTTCTCTGTGCTAAAATAGGTCTTCAGGGTGTTCTTCTGTACCACCAAGAGCAGGCCCACTCCCATGAAAGGCCACAGATTCCATGTCTGTGACCAGGACATTGCCAACTATTCCCCTATCAGAAAGGACAAGAGCAGAGCCTCAGGACACAGAGGCTACCAATAGGCTTCTGAGCCTTGCCAAGCTCTGGTGCCCACTCCAGCGGCCAGGGGAGAGGGTGGGCAACTGTGGCATAAACACAGGTTTCCTCTCACTTGGCTTAGCTGACTGTGTGTTTTGTTAAACAAGTTTAGGTTTGGAAAAGATTATTTTTGGTACACTACTACATAATTAGATGAATTTTCATGAGTTTATTTTTGAAATAAACTTTGAAATTGTCCGTGTTTTACTGTTTTTTAATCATCTGCAGATACTGTTTTTCCCCCCAGAGACTTCATATGAAAAAAAAAAACCTTGTTACATATCAGTTTAATTTAGATTCAAATAAAATAATTTTTTGAATTTGCAGCAACAACAAGTCTGTGAAAGTGGTTGTAACTGGTGTTGAGTTGTTTGAGGATCAAGATAATTACAGTATAAAAGATAAGAGAGAATATAATATCCTGGCATGCAGCGCCTATTCAGCTAATCCCCAGCCCTTGACAGATGTTCAAACACAGTATTTTTAAAAGCTGACTTAAAAAAAAAAAAAAACAGGGCGATTCACTTATTAGATATAAACATGATAAGAAATTCGAAGTCTGACATCCATGATGCAGGTCCGCACCGAGAAACTCGGGAGACAACGGAAAACCTCGTGCTCATTAATGGATGCCCAACGCAGGGCTGAGATGGCAGACACACCAGACCTTGTTGCCAGTACCAGGCCCCGAGGAACCCGAGTCCCGGGGCAGCTATGATGATCCTTCTCTGGTGCCGTCTGCCTGTGTGCCTTAGCTTCTGGCAACTGCTTGAAGCTGAGGCTGCCTAAAGCCAGTGTGGAAATGGAGTTTGGCTGGCTTTGAACAATGGTCACTTTAGTAGCATTAGGTGATCCTGGCATGCAGAGGGGCTGTGAGCAGTGTTCCATCTGACTCAGTGATTGCTTTTGTTGCTGGCTCTGTCTCCTGCACTCCTTTATCAAACACTCTTTTTTTTTTGCGCGAGTGTCATTGAGTGTCGGGGCTGTTGGTCAGCTCCCGGGGTTCAGAGATGAAGAGATTGTGAGTGTCCCAGCCAGCCATGTCTGCTGAGCACAACAGAACTGAGCTTGGCTTATATGTCATGCACTGGTTCAAAGTCTCATAGCAACTTCATGAGATGTGGCTCCCGTTATGCCCAATTTACAGAAGAGGAATGATGTCCAAGCATCATAGTATGGGGTGAATTTCATCCTATTTGCATCTGACTGGGACTGGGTGTGTTGAAGAAGTGGGGACCCGAGAAGGCTTTGTGGAAAGAGCCTGGGGTGGTTGGGTCTCCCTTGACAGCAGAATGTAGTGAGCTGGTTCTGAAGGTCCTTGGAGGCACACAGAACCGTAAAGATGAAAGAGCAGAAGGACGTTCTGTTAAGTCAAGGCACTGGGCTGCACTAAGAATGGTATACAGATCTCTTGCTTGGCCTTCCTAATTAAATCAAACTGCGGAGGACAGATTCTCAGCCCGCAGGGAAACACAGGCTGGACTCCAATATGGGTGCTTTGTACTCTTTGCCGGATCCTCTATCTGGGGCCCAGGAAAGTGCTCCAGACCCTCTGCCCAATGCTGTTCCCTGCCTGCTCCCTGAGATGTGGGGCTGGGTATGCTGAGAGACTGCCAGCAGAGTAGGCCAGGCTATGGACTGCTCCCTTCACCAGCCTGTGAAAAGACAGATTGCATGTTCTGCAAGGCTCCTGGTTTTCACTGGAACTTATCAGCCCAGTTCCCTCAATCTCAGTTTAGTTTTTTCTTAAGAATTTAACCTCACAGCATCTTACCTCAAAGCAATGTAGAAAAGGGGCTAGCTCGGCCTATACAGTACTTGCCTGTCAGTAAGAAGCACCAAGTCAGACACTGCTCAACCTCATACCGCCAACCCCAGCTGGGCCAGAGCAAACTAGTGAAGCCAAAGGCTATCACTGTGAGTCCACAAGGAGTGGGTGGTGCCTCAGGCAAGCCTTTGCTAAACGGATTTGTGTGGGCCATTCCTCTAAGTAGCCTGTGGGCCCACGGAGCCTTGGCCACTGGCCACACAGTTAAACATTTTTATTTGCCTTTATATTCCTCAGTTAGCAAATTTCAGAGGCACCCTTTGACCAGCATGGGCATTCTGATGTCTGAAGCACTTGTCCAAGGTCACAGAATTGGTTAATAATTGGAGAAGCAAAAATTTAAGCTTGGTCCATAGGCCTGGCTCCAACATTTCAGATCTAATCTTTTCATAGAAGGCTACAGAACTACCTTCAAAGGACCCCTTTTAGGGTCTCTCTCGATGCCTCACTTTTTTCTTATAAAGCCTATTTTGGTGCTGATCCTCAAGGCAGGGAGTCCAAAAAGAAAGGGAGTCCATGCAGGCCCTGCACTAAATGTAATTGGTGGCAGCTCAGTCACCAAATGGGCTCCCTAGTAAGGGGAACAGGGTCTCTCTTTGGCATGAACTCACCTCCCCCTGAGGGGGAACAGCCTTGCCAGGCCACAGAGGAAGACAATGCAGCCAGTCCTGATGAGACCTGATAGGCTAGGGTCAGAAGGAAGGGGAGGAGGACCTCCCCTATCAGTGGGCTGGGGAAGGGGCAGGGGTGGAGAAGAGGGAGGAAGGGAGGGAGGGAGGGAATGGAAGGGGATGAGGGAGGGGGCTACAGCTGTGACACAAAGTGAATAAACTGTAATAAATAAAAAAATTAAAATATAATAAAAAATAGTTTCAATTGCTAACTTTGACCTTCATCTATTAACCCAGTGATGTCTAGACAGTCAGTGCTGTAGCCTTTTCCATGTGTTAACTGATTGACTAACATTGAGCATCAACAACTGTTCCCATGACCACTAGTTCCACCTTGCAAATATTCAACTCACATGACCACATAGATCAGCAGATCTCAACATGCAGGTTGTGATCCCTTTGGAGTTTGCATATGAGATATCCTGCATATCAGATATATATTATGTTTCATAACAGTAGTAAAATTACAGTTATGAAGTAGCAATTGGATAATTTTATCATTGGAGGCCACCATAACATGAGGAACTGTACTAGGGTCACAGAAGTAGGAAGGTTGAGAACCACTGACATAGATGAAGGCTAAAGATTAAAACAAGCCTATTGGGTTTGGAGCCCATTCTGGTCTCAGATGTGCTATGCTTCCCTTGATATAGTCCAGAGATTAAAAGCCGAAATATAGGGGCTTTAAACTTAGGGTACCTGCTCTCACACACACACACCCCAAGAAAAGAAAAAAAAAACCCAACCACAAACCTGCCAAGATTTGGGCAGATACAGGGGCCAGTGCTTTCTTCTCTGTACTCAGGTTTCAGGAGACATCAGAAGTCATTTGGCTTTTTTCCTACTTTATTTTTTTTAATAGCCTGTGTGTCTTCTATAGACCATGGTGCAGAGGCCAAAAGAGAACTGGGAGATGAGCTCTAGGTCCCAGAAACCACTCAAAGAATGTAAGTGCATATCAAGGCGACGTCACCATCCTGAGATGCCAGTGTGATTATCGCCATTTTACAGATTCACAGAGTAAGCTCCAACTGAGAGCACCCTGGCTACATCATAGTTTACTGTAACTGGTACCTTTCCAAAGCTGAAAAATAAAATCACTGGCTCTCTTTAGCTCAGTAACTACTTTTCCTCCAATTTTATTCACTCCATTCATTTGCTTAACAAACTTGTCTGAAGAGGGAGAAACCTCATTAAGAGAAAACTCCAAGGACATCCAAAATTGTCCTGTTGATTGAAACTTTTGACAATAATGAATAAGCAATTGTGACTCCTGTTTCCAGTCTATGGGACCCTGGGATACAGGCAGGTGACATGTCCAGGACACACAGCCCAGCTGTAGTAGGGGGAGAGGCCCTTCAGTATCGGTGGTGTAGCCTGTGGGTTCCCTAACCCCACCCAGAGAGTGTCTTCATTTTCTTGTTGCCCTTCAAGTTTTGTTGGTTTTGTTCAGATGTTTTTAATGAGTTTGTCCTGCGGCAGCCAGGGAATGGCTAACAAGTCTTCTGGGCCCTTGAAAACCCATTAGAATGTTATTTCTTACAAAATGAAAAACTAACCTCGTGCCAGATGCAAATAGAGCTCAAGCCATCAGAAAAAAAAAAAAAGTTTGATTCTGAAGGAAAATTCCACTGAGACATGAAAGTTCTCCAGCTTGGGAAAACAGTCTTTGATCTTGCGTCCGATGCACAGTCTAATAGGAGTTTTAAGAGCACGGGTGTTGCAGAAGTTGGATGGAGGTCAAATCAACTCGGTGACTTGCTCACTCACTGATATAGTGGGAGGGGCCTCACTGCACTGTGCCAGTGGTCTCACACACAGGGCTAGGGAGTTACTGTGCATGCTACCTCCCAGAATACTGAAGAATTGCAGTGGCTTGAATAAGAAATGCTCCCTTCACGCCCCCCCCCCACTTCTTAGGTATTTGAAGACTTGGTTCCTAGTTGGTGGTGGTGTTTGGGTACCTGGTGGAGCCTTGAAGGAGGAAACAATCACTGGGGGAGGGCTCTGACAGTTTATAATCTCACTTCACTTCCAGTTCTCTGTCTCTGTCTCTTTCTATCTCTCTGTCTCTCTGTCTCTCTGGCTCTGGCTCTGGCTCTCTTGCTCTCTCTGGCTCTCTGTCTCTCTCTCCTTTGTGTTTGCTGTTAAAAATGTGTTCTCTGAACTCCTTTTGCCATATGTTCTAGCCATGATGGACTCTTATCCCTTTGGAACTATAAATCAAAATGAATTCTTCCATAAGTTGCTTTGGTCATGGCATTTTATCCTAGCAACAGAGAAGTAATTAACACAAGGATTCAATAAGAAGTTGTGGTGTAACAGGATACATTCAGTTGTGATAATGACAACAAAAAAATCTTTTTTAACTTTAATTTTTATTTTTATTAATTACAGTTTATTCACTTTGTATCCCCCCGTAGCTCCCTCCCTCCTTCCCTCCCAACCCCACCCTCCCTTCCCCTTCTCCACCCATGTCCCTCCCCAAGTCCACTGATAGGGGAGGTCTTCTCCTTCCTTCTGATCCTAGTCTATCAGATCTCATCAGGAGTGGCTGCACTATCTTCCTCTGTGGCCTGGTAAGGCTGCTTCCCCCTCAGGGGACAGTGATCAAAGAGCAGGCCAATCAGTTCATGTCGGAGACAGTCCATGTTCCCATTACTATGGAAGCCACTTGGATACTGAGCTGCCATAGGCTACATCTGAGCAGGTGTTCTAGGTTATCTCCATGAATGGTCCTTGGTTGGATTATCAGTCTCAGAAAAGACCCCTGTGCCCAGATTTTTTTGGTTCTGTTGCTCTCCTTGTGGAGCTCCTGTCCTTTCAGGTCTTACTATCTCCCCCTTCAAAAGAATCTTAATATAGGATTATTCACTTTGTTTTAAAAGATATTTTAAAACTGGCAATCAGTCATTAGCCACTGTCATCAAAGCATCCCATATGTCATTTAACTTTCTGCTGTGCTATCTCTAGTGCTCATTGCCATTCTCAAAGCTATTCCTTGAGCTTTATGGTTTATAATGGCTGCCAGTACCAACTCTCAGTTCATTGTCTAGACAAGAAGTAGGACAGAATGTGGAGGGAAGGAGGGTGTGTGTTCTTATCTCTCATACAGCACAGGATCCTGGAAACTCCCAAGTGATTCTATCCTCTTAGATCCTGTGAGTCTCCTTAGCTGAAAAATAAACAAACACACACACACACACACACACACACACACACACACACGGGAATGCTTACCTATGATTAGACACTCAGAATAAAAGCTTGGGTTTTATCAGTTAAAAAAGAAAACAACAAGCCAGGCTCCTTGGCTCACACCTGTAATCTCAGCACTATGGGAGGCAGAGGCAGGGGGATCTCTGTAAGTCTAAGGCCAGCCTCATCTACAAAGTGAGTCCAGGACAGCCAAGGCTATGCAGAGAAACCCTGTCTGGGGAAAAAAAAAAGCAAAACATAAAAACCAAATCAAAACAAAACAAAAGAGAAAAGAAAAGAAAACAATACTATTGATAGCTACATAGCAATCTTTGTTATAACATTAAAGTACTTTAAGTTGGGCATGGTGACACACGCCTTTAGTCCCAGCACTTAGAAGGCAGAGGCAGGCAGATTTCTGTGAGTTAAGGCCAGCCTGGTGGTCTTCAAAGTGAGTCTAGGACAGCCAGGACTACACAGAGAAACCTTGTCTCAACACACACACACACACACACACACACACACACACACACACACGCTTTAAAGTGTTGCCTATTCGATAACCTTAAATTTGGTGCTTAACGGAGGAAAGAGCTTCTGAACAATGGACTTGAATTGGTTCCAGTAGGATCCAGTGGATAAGAGTACCCTCCATCACTAGAAAAGATATCTTAAGGCACTTAACATAGTGAATTGACCTGTGTGTCTCAACTTCTTTATGATCATAGTGTACTGAGCTTCTGAGGAAGATTTCTGGGGAAATAAAGTGGGAACGAATATTCAAGGGCCAGTTACATAGTAGCTGTTAAGTAAATGTCAAGCTCTCTCTCTCTATCTCTCCTTCCCTCTCTCCCCTTCCTCTATTGAGGTTCAGACTTCTCAATGGACAAGAAGAATAACCACCATCTTACTCTGTGAAATGGTCAGGAAGCCCTCAGAAAATAAAGCCATTCTTTGCCTCTAGCCTGCGGCTCCCTACCCACAAAGTGCTAAAGTGAGTGTAGCCAACCCTGTAATCAAACAATACTGGATACTTTAATTATAGTTTTTTGCCATGCTCAGAATCACTGTTTTCATGTGCAGTGCTGTGAATTAATCTCTTAACAGTGGTGTTAATTCCTCAATGAATAAAGAGGTGCTTTAGCTATGGAGGTATTTCACAGACAAGCGAGCGGAGTTCACATTCCATGGTCTCTTACTCTCTGCCAGTTACTGTGTGTTGGTTGCTTTCTAGACCTTATCTTGCTTTTGTTTTTTGTTTTGTTTTGTTTCGTTTCCTTGTGGTAATACTGCTTGGTTGATTTCACTTCTATGTTATAGGTGTAAAGACATAGACACACTAATGCAATCACCAACACAATCTGCACAAACCTGAGGAAGGATTTGAACCGATATCTGTTTGATTTCAAGGCTCATGATGCAACCATCATGCCGTATTACCTCACTGTCTTCCCTGGACAAGGCACTGTACAGATGGACAACAGAGGTTGCTGCTGCTATTACCATGTGGAATGGTGAGGTCACTCCTTCACTAGCCACCTGATAGGCCACAAATAACAAAGACAAAACTCATCACTGCATGTGCATCCTGTGTACCCCAACATTTCTTATAGGTGACTTCATCTCACCCACATCTACTAAAAATCATTCTTTAAAAACAAGCTCAGATAAAATTTATAAGCTAATTTATGTGTTCTTTAAAAACAGCTTTAAGAAGTGATAAAGCCCCCTTTATCAATGCAGAAGAGATACCTCATTGGGTAAATAAAAAACATGAGGACCAAGCTTGGGTTTCCAGGACCTATTTAAAAGACCAGTTGATATGGTGGCCTGCCAGTAAGCCCAACACTCAGGAGACTGAGACAAGGACTACTGGGAACAAGCTGGCAGCGAGATCGAGACTAGGCAAAGCAGCATGCTCCAGACTCACTGAGAGACCGTGCCCAGAACACATGAGGTGGAGAGCTATGAAGGAGGATATCCAACTTCACCCCCAATATATACATTTATTTTCTCTTTTGACTTTTGGTCTTCAGAACTTAGTCTGGAAAATCTTCATTACTCTTTCTATATTTAAAAGATGGGGGGGTATCACATGGTAGTTGATGATAACCTCGGAATTACTATGCAATCTAAGATGGCCTTAAAATCCTCATGCCTTAGCCTTACTGAATGCCAAATATATTGGCTTACCAATGAAATTAAACCTCACTCTTGTGAGGATAAGAATGAGTGCTAGATGACCTGAACCATGGCTTGAAGCTGGACTTTGTGTTCAGTCTCACTCCAGGTCCTCCTCCTGCTTGGACTAGTAAGCCAACTAGGCTTGTTCTTTTCATGGTGACCATAGACAGACAAATCATTCCCTATACCATGTCCACGAACATCCCATTGGGAAACACGTAACAGAGTGTTCTGGTTGGGTTTTGTCAACCTGACACAAACCTATATACATCCAGGAAGAGGGACTTCAACTGAGAAGAGGCCTCCATCAAATTGGCCAGTAGGCAGTCTGTGATGGCATTTTCTTGATTTATGATTGCTGTGGCAGAGCCCAGCCTGCTATGGGTGGTGGCAACCCTGAACAGGTTCTATGAGAACACAAAATGAGCAGGAGGAGCAACCCAGTAAGCAGCGCTCCTCCATGGCCTCTACTTCAGTTCCTGCCTCCAGGTTCCTGCCTTGAATCCCTGCTCTGACTTCCCTTGGCGATAGAATGTAGGCTGAGAGTAAACTCTTTCCTCCCTGAGTTGCTTTTGGCCATGCGTTTTATCATCACAGTGAAAACTCTAGCTAAGACATAGCAAACCCAGAATTCATATGTGAAGTAGCATATTTAAGGCACACTGTGAGGGCAGGGGAATGAACATCACATCTCTAGGAGTTTTTTAAAAAAAAAATTAGCTTTGGTGGCCAGAGGATAGAAGAGAGGAGGGGGTAGGGAATGGGAGTGAGTAACCCTAACTAAAAATATATGAACACCCCATAAAAAAACTTAATGTTTTATAAGCTTATTAAAAACAGAGTTAAAAAGAAACTTGAATGAAGTCCCCTATATGTGGATAATGTTTCTCCCAGAAGCTGTGGGTTCTTAAATGAAAACCTGGCGCCAGGTGGAGACACTTCCTCTGACTTGTTTATTACGGAGGCCTTAGAGTCCTAACAGTGTATCTGTTGCCATTATTCTTGGTTTCTGTCCAGAACTAGATTACAAGACCCTGTTGCGGAAGACACTGTACGCTTTGGCTGTAGAACATGGAGAGATCAGTCTGGGGAAGAGTCAAAGCCTCTTTCTACTAATTTGTTCCAATAGAGGGAGAAGAGACTGCAGTAGTGGCAAGACTGTTGTGGAGGTAAGTAATTGTTTTCCGTTTGGATTTCAGGCCTGTCTCACAAAAGGGAATTCATGCCCAGTACTATAACCCTGTGGTTGGGGAATGGCGGAGCCCTGGATGAGGTGCTACTGCTGTTGTTTTGTTAAATGGACATGCTATCAAACTGTCTTCTAACTTCTATGTTGACAGCCATAGATTAATGCTGCTGTCAGTTTGGATTTTTTGTTTGGGTCTGTTTGGTTTTGGTTGGTTGGTTTCCTTTTTCTCTCCCCTTGGAAGGCAGTGAATTCAGAGCCTCATAAGTGTTCAAAATATCAACAGTAAGTGACTGCTGAGTGACATAGAACATTTATCCTACCTTCTTCAAGGCTCAGAGAATATCGTGGAGAAGGAATTAGAAAGAATGTAAGAGTCAGAAGATGGACAGAGTGTGGTGAAACTACCTTCAGGACATGGCATGGCTTCTGCATCCCATGAACTTACTGCAGCTGAGGTTGTCTCACAAGACTGGACCTATCAAGTTTTCATCGTGGTTGGGAGCAGAAGAGGGTGCGGGCGGAACTCAGAGGGCCCCACTCATCTCTGAAGGACTATTTGCTGGTTGGTGGTTGCTGAGGAGAGGAGCTGTCTCCCCTACCCCCCACGCCCAGTGGTGGTAAGTTGCCCCTGCTCCAGTATATAATCCCAGACCCATGCTCATGTAAGTCACCTCAGTGAAATTCAGTAGGTCACACACATATACAAAAAGCATGAAAGTAGGAGTAGAGACAAATTGGGAAGAAGAAAGAATTCAGCGAGAGGGAAGGATATTCAAAGGGTAATTGGTAGTGAAAACAAAATTTAATATGCACATGTATGAACTTATCAAATGATTTTTTAAAACCCACAAAAATCTCGCTTTAGTTCTTTATTTTAAATATATCTTTATTTGTACTGGCATGTGCATGAGTACATGCGTGCGTGTTGACGGCACAGTCAGTTCTGTGGCAAATCTATTCTCTGTATTAAGGATAAGTGATCTAATACATTTCATTTGGCTATAGAAACGCCTAACAGCAACCCTTTGTAAACATGCTAGCATTACTGAAATAAGCGATGTGAATGATTATTTCGAGTTTAGCAACAGCCTATAATTGGAATTGCAGATCTGTTGATAAAGGCACTGCCTTAGTAGTCTGTCTTCTGGGTTCCATTCAGTTCTTCTTTTCTAGACCCACACTTGTTTGCTTGATGGACTACTGGTCAGGATTCTTTTAGTTGCAAGTGACAGAAGCCTGATCCTGCCCAGCCTGAGCAGAAGGGATGATTACGTGGGCTCCAGTGACTGACTCCCACATCACCAGCCCTTTTCTTACCTGTTCCCCTCAGTTATCTCTCCTGCTCCAGTTGGCTTAGCTTCCTACTCGTTTCAGCTACAGCTTCATCTCTGTGCTGTAGTCGGGGTGTTGATACGGTGGTGGCTAACAAGCTGGCATGGCTTTAGAACCAGACATAGAATTCCTCCATCCCTGCTCTAGAGAAAGCAAGCAACATCCTTCTTTTCGCTAGAGTTTACATATAAAAAGGCAGGGAGGCTTCATAGACTGTCCTGCTGTCGATTGGCTCTATTCTTAAAGAACTCGGTTCATAGTTACAGATGCACACTTATTGAGAGTGTTTACGTATCTGCACCTCATGCACAAAGGGACCCACTCAGCTGCCCTGCTTGGGGCAGAGATTCCTGCAAGTAATTCTAGTTGAAAGCCAAGATGGAAAGCCATTCTGATTTCTTAAACATTGATCAGCATCCTGTCTGTACCAAGTTTTATACTGGACATGGATAGTGGAAGGATCAAGAGGGACTAAAGCATTCCCATTAAACTCACACACTCTAGGATAAATCATATGGATTGGCTTGAATCTGAAATTACCCACACCTCAGGCCATGTCTTAGATGGTTGGCCCCCAGGTGATGGGACTGAAATTCTCTGAAATGTTTATCCAGATATGATGGTGCATACCTTTAATTCAAGCACTTGGGAGTCAGAGACAATAGAACTCTGTGAGTTCAAGGGCATCATGAGTTCTAGGCAAGCCAGGGCTAAATAGATTCTGTCTCAGTGAAACAAAACAAAATAAAATAAAATCCTTCTGAAACCATGAGCCCAAATAAATCTTTCTTCCTTTACGTTGTTTCTGCCAGGTGTTGCTGTCATTGCACTGTGTAATAGGCCTCATTTTCGTGAGTAAGTGCTCTAATACTGCCAATAAGTGAGTGGGTGATAGGAAAGAGCCATCCCTGAGCAGTGCATGGGGGAGGGAAATCTGGCAAGAGAGAACAATTACTGCAAAAGCTCAGATATGGAGATGGGGGGACCTGCTTCTGGGTAGAAAGAAGGCTGATATACAACGAATGAAGGAGATTTTTCTGAGGTCATTGAGACAGGTGTAACCAGCTGCAATGGAGTTGTATAAAGTACGCCAAATTATGTGGATTTTATCCAATAGGCAGGCGATGGGATATCAACAGATGTGAGGGATTAATGGAGTATGATTGATATATTCTTAATATTTATTCTAGCTGCCATATCAAGGAAGGATTACTGGGGAGGGGAGAGGAAAAAGTAGAAACATATATAACCGAGTGGAAGGGAAATGCAATTTTCTAGCTAGAAAAATACTGTGGGGCTGGGGTAGGTCCATTTGCAGGAGAAATGGCTTGACCTGGGCTAAACTTTTGCAAGTTAGTTGAAAGAACAGCAGAAGATGGGCCTTTACGTAGTCCTTTTCCAACCCTAGTAAGTAGGGGAGAGTGAGTAATGCATTTAAGCCAGCAGATGCTTAAGACATGTTTGCAGATTGTCAATGGACGAACAGAGCAGTGAGATGAGAGATGCAAACCATGAAATGGCAAGAAACATCAAACACATTGACGCGTAACAACATGTGAGAGCTTCGATGTGTTGAATGAAAGCTGCCATCTCTCAGACACAGAACAATATCCTCTCCATCTACTGAAACACTGGCACCAGTGGCATGCTCACGAGGAATTGTTCATAGGTCAGTGTATGTGTCAGCTACAGTAGGTTGGGTGCCAGCAAAGACAGATATGGAAGTAGGATTCAAGATGGAGATAGGCATATTAATGCCTTTTTCCCCAGACATATCTGTCTAGTACCTGTAAACCTGTTCTGTTACATGATTGGTGGCTTTGAGTTGCATGTAGGGGAGGGGAGTTACGGTTTCTCACAGGCATCTGTGGAGATTATTTTCTGGATTATCTTGCTGAGCACAAAATAATCATAGAGACCTTTCAATATGGAAGAGAGAATGAGTTGAAGGAAGATACAACTGCTTGAGACAGAGGAGATGTGCAAGAGACCAGAGCTGAAGCCTCCTACTTCAGATTTGGAAGGAACGGTCATGAGCTAAGGGAAGTGGGAGCCTCTCAAAGCAGAAAAAAGCAAAGAAACATTCATGTCTATAGCCACCATGAAAAGATGTACTCTGCTAGCATCTCTACCTTCTCCTACTAAGATCTGAGTCATACTTCAGAGTAAGCAAACCTTGAAAGAATGCATCTGTGTTGTATACTGAGTTGTTTTTCTCATTGCTGTGACCACACACCTGACAAAGATCTCCTTAATAAAGGAAGAATTTATTTTGGCTCACAGTTTGAAGGTATGGTCTATCGCAGTAAGAAAAGCCTGGTGGTGGAGCAGCTTCTAGCTACAGTAGCAGGAGCCTGGGGCTGCTTCTCATATCTGAGAAGGTTAGGAAGAGGGGCCAGGCTATAGACCTCAAGGCCCTTCCAAAGGACTTCCACACTGCAGCTGGGCTCCACCTCCTAAAGGCTTTACAGCTTTCCAAACAGTACCACTAGCTGGAGAGAGAAATCATTCAAACCCATGAGTTTGGAGAACAGTTCACATCTAAACTGTAGCATTCTGGAAATGAGTCCTGTAATAAAGGACTCAGGTGAACTGGTGGTGACCAGATAAAAGCCTTAAGGCTTTGTTCCACTCACTCTGGGTCCAAAGCCAGTAGCAGCAGCAGAGATAGAAAGGTTAAAACTATAGGGAAAGTAAAAGAAAAGATACCATCTCAGAATATGAAGCCAGATTCACAGCAGCTCCGAAAAATCAGCACTTAACAAAGCCCCAAGATAGACCTGGGATCTGTAAAGGCATGAGTGACTCTCTGTTTCCTGGAGGCTGAGTACTGTGATTGGCTATTGGCTCACTGATGGAGATAGAGGATGAGGAGGAAGAGGAAAGAGAGGAGGAGGAAGAGAAGAAGGAAGGGGAGGGAGAGGAGGAAGAAGAGGAAGAGAAAGAAGAAGAGGAAGGCTGAGTACTGTGACTGGCTCACTGATGGAGACGGAGGACAAGGAGGAGGAGGTAGGGGAGGAAGAGGAAGAGGAGGATGAGGAAGATGATGAGGAAGGCTGGGTACTGTGACTGGCCATTGGCTCACTGATGAAGATGGAGAAGGAGGAAGGCTGGATACTTGACTGGCCAGTGGTTCACTGATGGAGATGATGGAGGAGGAAAAAGAAAAGGAGGAGGAGGTAGAAGAGAGGAAGAACAGAGGAGAAGAAAGAGAAGGAAGGCTGGGTACTGTGACTGGCCATTGGCTCACTGATGAAGATGATAGAGGAGGAGGAAGAGGAGGAGGAGGAGGAGGAGGAGGAGGAGGAGGAGGTAGAAGAGATCATGGTGGTGGTGGTGGTGAAGAAGAAAAGGAATCCAGTTCCAGTTAGTATATCTACCCCTCCTCTTCCAAGAATGTCATTCCACTCTTAAATCCCACAAAGAGAGTCCTTCCCACTTTTTTTCTTGCCTATCCACCTCAGCTTCATCCCCTGCCCCTACCCAGGGCACAAAGCATGATGCTGCACATGGGGCTGAGTCCTGCTGATGCTTCTAGAGTCTCCTCACTCCTATGTTGCCTTACCACACATCCCAGAGACTTGGCACAAGCAGGTCCATTCATAAAAGAGCTCTGGGCCGTCCATGAGCCATTTATTCTAAACAACTCAGGGCCCTGGTGGGATGTTTGCATGTCTAATTTCCTTGAACTATTGATAAGAGCCCACTCCAGCCAGCTAGTTGTCAGCCTTGACTCCAAGGGCCTGGAAAATGTACTATTTGAAATTACTTGAAAAGAAACTAATTAGCTTTAAGGAGGAAACCATAGGTAGAAATGACTGAAATCAGCTGTTCAACTGTGCTTGGCAAAAATAATTCAAAGGAGTAGGCGATTGCGCTTCTCCGTTGTTTTTTTGGTTTTTGGTTGTTTTTTTTTTTTTTTTTTTTTAATAAAGTATAGAAGATTGGTGAATCACACAGAGCCTGCTGTGGCTTTTTATTTTTATTTTATTTTATTTTTATGGAGGGAGGTAGTATCAGCAGACCTGTTAGAAGCTGAGACTCAGGACAACCTTGGGAGCGACACTGGGGCTTGGTCAGAGGTGACAAAGGAAAGGCCTCGGAAGGGGGAATGATCAACTCTGGACTCCACAGATGTGTGCTGATTTTCAACGTTCGTCATAGGCTTCTGCAGATGGCAAATCAAGCGTGTGCTCCTCCGCAGTGGCTATCCCGCTATCATTTCTCAGAGCAAGCAGAAAACAATACATGCAGATTTCTCAGAGCCTCGCGCAGGCCCTTTATGTGGCAGGGTGACGGGAGCAATGAAGTAAGGAGTCAGCAACCTGGCCACAGTGGAGAGGCCACTCAGGTATAGGCTGAGGGCTGAGAGTCACACAGTATTACAACAGTCCGGAGGAATGACAAAGGACACAGGCTAAGACAGCAGAGAAAAGATGCCTCTGGGTGGGAGCTCCAGCTTCCCAATGTTACTATCACAGGAGAAATACTGCTAGCAGAGTACCACAAACGGAACTGCGTTAGACCCAAGCGCTCCTGTTATTCCTGCTCCGGTGCAGGAATATGCGTGCATGTGTGTGCCCATATACAGCCGCGGGCTGTCTGGCCAGCAATCCCTAGGGACCCTCCTGTTTCTGCCCATGCACAGTGCAGGAGTTGGATTACAGGTGCACCCGGACATGGTCAGCTTTTTATATGGGTGCTGGGCTCTGAACACAGGTCCTCATGCTCACACAGCAAAGGCTCTTATCCACTCTGAGCCATCTCCCCAGTCATTCCCTTTTACTCTTAAGAACAAACAAACAAACAAACAAACTGATGTTTCAAGACTGGCCCAGGGTCACATAGCTCATAAATGACTGCTCTGAGCCTGGAAGATGGTGACAAAAAGATAAGCCAATCCTCTGTGGAAGAGGCTCTAGGGAAAGAGCAGTGATGGGAAAGAAGAAAGTGTAAATAGAGTCAGCAGGATGCTTACCTTGGTACATGGAGCCCAGCCTTTCTGGGAGCTATGGAGTTGGAGCACAATACAGTTTAGTTATTACTCAGCCCGAGGGGCAAGACCACTGGTGGAGGGGATTATGACTGGGGTCCCTGTCTCTCACCAGTTGATGCTGCTTTGTGGCTCCACAGATACTTGCTGTAAGCAGACCTCTCTCCTAGAGGAGACAAGCTCAGGAGGTTTGCAATGCTCCGGCAGTCCCCACAGCCCAGCCCCAGGAATACAGACACTGCCCCCCTTTCACTGAGCCCTGCTTTAGCTGATGATTCAGATGGCCACTCCAGAAAGGGAAGGGCAGAGTTCCAAACACTAACACACAGGGCTCCAGCACTTCTGACTTTGCCTCCCTCCTCTCTCCTCTGACAGTGCACCTGCAGTTGTCCTCCTCAGGGTGTGGGGTCTAGACTAGAGGAAGCAGCAAAGTACAGGAGGGTATAGGCCCCGGCCAGACAGGCCCATGCTCAGCAGAACCCATGGCATCTCTCCAATAAGGTCCCAGGCTGTCGCCTCAGCTCTGCAAGCAAAAGGAAATGCTTGGAGAGCCTGTCCCTCACCTACTGAGTCAGTTTCTTTTGGCTTGGACCTGACTATTTGCATGCTAATCCTTGTCTATGGTTAATTCCGCACAGTAAAGCTTGCAAACTTTAGGCCCAAACAAAGACAAGCGGAGGCATACATTAGGATTTGTTTGTTTGTTTGTTTGTTTGTTTTTTCTTATTTCTTGTGCTTCATCACAGGGTCTCTATGTTGGGTTGCCTGGTTCAAATCCCAGCTCTGCCATGCGTGGCTGGATGATCTTGAATGAGGTACTGAACTTCTGTTTCCTCTTGGAACAAGGGAGGTAAGATTAGCATGTACTTTGTCAGGACTGTTACGAGGATTAGACAAGTTAATCCATATAAAGCCCTGAGAACAGTGCTAGGCACGTAGCAAACACTCGAAAATGTTAGTTAGAGCTATCACTGACTCTGAGCATCAAGCCGAGGGCCTTACCTAGGCTGTGACACTAATCCTCTGAACAACCGCACATCGAAGGTATTATTGAGGATTTGGTACAAATAAATTATCTCAAGCTCAAAGGTTAAACCTCAGCCTGGGTTTGATTTGGGCAGGATTCGGTCCCAGCTCTGGGACATCTGCCTTTGAAATCCCGCTGCCCTTAGTAGGCTCCTTCCCTGAATCCGCTGTAGCATCCTGTTTTGTGCCCCTCCCGTGCACTGGAGGAGGGAGGCAGCATCACGTTGGTAGCCTTGACCTGGTGCCTGCCTCTGCCTTGGCCGGGCTAGAGCAGCTCTCTGGGATCTGGTTAGCAGCTAATGATCAGTGGGCTCTGGCTGTAATGATCGGATTAGCTGCGCTTTAATCACTGTCTATTGTTTCAGCAGCGAGAGAATTTCACAGCTCATTGACTGCTCCGACTCCTAATCTACACGGAGGAAACAATGTCGCAGCTCATCAAAGGCAATCAGCTGCTAATTGAAAGGAAATGGAATTTTACAATTACAGGCCACCTTTCAGTGCTCAGGATTTCTAAGCACTTCTCTCCACCCTCCTCTGCCAGCTCAGCACTGGCAGCAGCGATGGCACCCTGCTAGACTTCCCTGTGAGCTGCATTTAGAAGCCTGGCTCCGTAGACCAGCAAAGGGAAGCGGGCATCTTAGCCAATGTGTGGGCTGTTCTTTAAAGGCTGGATGTAAGGGAAAATGCAAGGGGTTGAACGTCAGGAGAGCAGAGGAGGAGGATGCTTTACCACCCCCACCGTATGCCTGTGTCCCTGCCACCGTGAGCATGCCTCCTTTTCTCTCCGTGCCTCTGCCTCTTCTCTGAAACGCCGAAGTTGACTCTGATGACCTCCAAGGTTCCTCTCTGCTCTGGTGATTTTGTTTGCTGCCTTTGCTGTTTCTCCCAGGGAGTACAAGACAGCTAAATGGAGTCCTCTTCCTTGCCCAAATATCTGCTTTCCCAAGAGCTTCCAATGTGACTATCTTAGGTCTCCCAAAGGACTAGTCCTAATGAGACTTTAATGGGATGGAAAGCAAATCTGGGAGCTAGCCCACTCAGCCCTCTGATGAGACTTCTCTCTCCCCTTCCTGGATTCATTCACTCCCTTGGATGAATATCAGTCACGATTAATTCTAAAGTCAGACCCATGAATTGTTCTGGGTTCTGTCTTTTCTGAAGGGAGATTCTGTGGAGACAAGATTGGGATGAGGGCTGCTGGCCAGGAGGGCTTTGCTGTCTTGACCCTGTCTCCCAGCCCCATTTCCAGCCGCCTTTTCTCTGAGAACAAGACAAACCCATGTCGGCTTTGAGCTCTGGTCTGTGTCAACCTTCACTAGCACTTGCTCAGTCCCCAAGCTCAGCTGAGGCTCCGTAACCCCGCAGTGCCATTCTCTCAGTGTTCCCATGATCCCTGGGCTTGTCAGAAATGCTTATCAGGCCAACACTGGAGTCCTCCTACTACCCCCCCCCCCCGAGCAGACATGTTATGGAGTATCTCAAAAAACAAAAGCATGATCAAAAATAGTTTCTGTTTGGCTAAGATTCAATTTCACTCCCATTTCCTTGCTTTAGAAGGACACTGCAGCAGGATCATAGTGTGACCTATGGCCTAGAGAAATGGACAGTAATTGAGGCAAAGAAAAGTGGCCAAGGGCTGACTGAGTCCTTCCCATCAGCCCTTAATGTGTTGTGAAAATCTGGGACTGGGCCTCCTGAGGTCTTTCTAGAATCCAGGTCCAAGGAGAAAGTGGGTGGGGGTGAGCCAACAAGGACTAAGGTAAATTAAAACAAGAGAGGAGGGAGTGAAGAAGGTGCTGGAGCTGGGCTATGTGCTGTAATATAAGATAGAAGCAGGAAGGAATCCAGGTTGGAGGCCCATCCCCCTGGATAGCTCTGCTAGCCAAACTTCCGTCTCTAGAGAACCAAAATGGAGGGTAGAGTGAAAGCCAGGGGCCAGAGCAAGACGGCCCTAAAAAATCGCTGAGGGTGTGAGGGACATTAGCAGAACAGCAATGTTCCATGATGATTCCAGCTGTTACCAAGTGCCACTGTCCCAGGAGAAGAATGATGACTGCACAGAACCCTGGGATAAGTATGCCCACTGGAGGCGGTCAGAGGGAGAAATTGGTGATTGAACCCAGGCCATCAGCCTTGGTGGCAAGCATTCTTACCTAGAGAGCTATCTTGTCTTGCCTCTGGCCTTGCCAGGTTTTGTTTTGTTTTTGTTTTTGTTTGATAGACAACAGGTAAGTGTCATGGATAAGTTTTCCACACGCCTGCTTTTAGATTTGGTATGCTTTCACTCAACAAACGCTAGCTAGGCACCTACAACAACTTAGATGTATTTATATAAGTGAAAAAAAACGGGAATTTTTTTTTCCTGCCCATTGGGGCTAGGCTAATATGAGTCATTTTTTTTAAATTAGCAAACATTCATTTTGTTCTATGTATAAACCACTTAACATTTTCTTTTAAGAAAATGTTAATGTCTTTTCTTAGGAGAGAAATATATTTCAACATTTGTGAAGTTTAAAATGTCAATACAGAAATAAGTGCATAGCTATCAAAATACCTAAACAGAGAAGTTTGAAAATGTCCTTTCTACCAGAAGGTAACAATGGAAACCAGAAAGGCCTTCAGGATCCAAGATGGTTTTGAAGAGCAGCCCCAGGGCACCAGAGTTGGCTTTATCTGCTATCAGGTAGCCACCAACCATGTCTCTACTCTGCTCATGGTGGGTGGTATCCCTGGCAGTTCTCTTTAGCCATAGTGTCTGAGATAGTGTGATGGCAAAGCTGCCTTTTCTTTCTGCTTCTCCAATTAACTTTTGCTGTATCGCCAATTCAGATATAGAAGCAAGAAGACAACTACCCCATTAATGCTGGTCATCAGAGTCCTTCTCAGAGGTGCTGTGTAGGGCACACAATGGCTGTCTCTGGTTGGTCCCCTCCCTAGACAGACTCATATTTAGGGTTATGGAAGCAAAGCTTCATAGAAAAGTCTGTCCGCATGGCAGGCCAATTCATTGCCTTCTGCAACTCACTTAGTTATTCTTTAAATATTTATCGGGCACATATTTATGTAAAGCAGTAGCAAGGATGAATACAAAGCTATATACATAAGACATAGTCCTGTGGATTGCAAATTCCATCCTGTAATAAGGGAGGTAAACAGCAGATAAATATTTTTCATAGAGGATAAATGCCATGATAGGTGTCTTTGTGGTGTGCTGGGGGGACGAAGGAAAAGACATCAATTCTACTTGGAGAAGAAAAAGGATAACTTCACATGATGGAAGTAAGCACACTAGGGAAACTATAAGGGTTTCAGTCTGCATGATCCTGGGGTGTGCTTGGGGAGGAACCTGGTTGTACTGTTGTGGGGACTAGAATCTGGTTTGGAGCCCTGGGCCAGAGAGGATTTAAAAGCAAGTGAAGAATCATACAGCTGATGGTTCTGAAGGCCTTGCTGAGGAGTTTGTGAGTGACTTTAGGAGAGAGCATGTCTTGATCAGATTTCTGTTTTTGAAAGATACCACCTTGGTGGCAGCAGCCAGAATTGGGGTGGATAGCACTGGATGATGGAGCCTAATCAGAAGGCCGTTCTACCAAGTGGGAAAATAGGGTTTGAGGCAAAGAATGGCAAGATCGATGTGCCTGTGTCGCCATTTCTTAACCCGAATCCAGGGAACATATTGTTAATCGAGCACTTCTCCCCAGGCCAGATAAAATATATCAATGCTATTCAGCTTCGTATTCAGGGAAGACATTACCCTAGAACCAGTCAATGCCCAGTCTACTTATTTACGTGGAGATGGAGAACAGGAGAAAGAAGTTGGACCTCAAACATTGAAGATAATTCTCTCAGAACTGTTCCAGTTCTTGTTGGTCGTATGTGCCATTGCATTCCCCATCACAAATCACAACTGGATAGTGCGTGATGGGTGGCAGTACCGTTTCTATCTCTCTCTTTCTGTGTGTGTGTATGCATGCACTCCTATATGTGTGCTCACATATGTGGGGCACCGGTGTGGAGGTTCCTGTGTTTGCAGGTGAGTATGGTGGCCTGGAGTTGACACTGGATGTCTTCCTCAATCACTCTCAGCTGTATTTGAGTCCGGGTCTCTCATTGAAACTTGAGCTTGGCAATTTGGCAAGTCTCGCTAGCCAGCTTACCTTGGGGCTGCCCCGTCTCTGCCTCTGGAATGCTGGGATTACAGGCAGCCACCATGTCTGCCTGGCTGCCCTCATAGGTTCTGGGGATCTGAGCTCTTCTGTAGCATTTAAGCTTGCCCTAAAGTGCTTTATGCATGGAGCCAACTCCCCAGACCCAAATTTCTATATTATAATTCTACCTGAACCCGAAAAGCAAGACATTTCTATTTCCTTGCAGCCTAAAACAAACAGAAAACTAACTAACTAAAACAAACAAACATCAAAAACAAAACCTGAGGTCTGGGGCTGAGGGTGCCTGAGCTTCTTCAGAATGCTGAGTTCTTCAGGCCTTTCAGTCCCTAAGCAGGCACACTGTCCAGGAAACCTTTCTCCTTAACTCAGTGCCACATACACACAGGACAGAGCAGAGCAGGACTTGGGCTAAGTGTTCTTTTATTGGCCTGTATTGGATTTATTTCAGGGTATTTATTTTATATCTTCTTCCAGATTGTCAGGTCTCCGAGGACAGCATCTCTGAAAAATATTAACCTCCCAATCACCTCCTGGTTGCAGCACATGAGACCAACCATAGAGAACAGGCGAGCGGCCTGGGTTTGTCTCACCTTGGCTGGAACATCAGAGCTCAGAAATCCAGTCCCGGATTAGCTCAGAGGTCTGTTTCCGATCATCCTGGCAGCCATCATTCCTGCCTGCTACTCATTTACCCTGGCACAGAGAACAGACCTAGACCCCAGATCGAGTGCAAAGCCTCAACCACCGGCCGAAAGGCCCTGAGACATATGAGACATGCAAATCTAGCGAGCACCTGCTGGCGGGTGTTGGCAGGCTCTTCCTCACACTCCTCAAAGTCCAGCTCACCTGCTGCTCTGGCTCAAACATACCACGGGATGAGCCATCTTCAGCCCTCATGGACACTGACGATTTCTCATCTCTAAGGTTGATTTTTGAATCTAAATGATTCTTAGGTCTCAAATCACATGACATAAGAAAGAAGTTCCTGTGGGCTGGAAGGATGGCCCAGCTGTGTGTGCTGTGCAAGCACGAGGACCTAGATTCCATCACCAGAACTCACGGAAAGAGTGGTAGATGTGCTTTTAATCCCAGCACTGGGGAGGTGGAGATTAGTGGGGCCCACTGGCCAGTCAGCCTAGTCAAGAGAGCTCCAGACCACAGAGAGATGATATCTCAAAACACAAGGTAGACTGCCTTTGAGAGCTGACATCCATTTGAGGTTACCCTCTGGCCTCCACGTGCAAACACACACACACACACACACACACACACACACACACACGCACGCACGCGCACACACACACACACACACACACACACAGAGAGAGAGAGAGAGAGAGAGAGAGAGAGAGAGAGAGAGATTGGCTGAAGCTGATGTCATGCCATGCCAGTCCCACCTCCAAAGTGACTGTCATTTGACTCAGATGTGATTCCCTAACATATGCAAAATGACACTCAGAGAAGCGTCCTAAGGCTCGGCTTCCCACCATCACCCCAGAGGAGGGCACTGCAAAATAGCATGTGGAAGGTCCTGTGCTGTGCCTACTCAGCACCTGGGTGTCCAAAGAAGCCACTTGCTACTTGCAGTGTCCTTCTCTGTGGCTAGAGGGAGGAGGACAGAATTAGCCAGGCAGGCTTTTGACAAGATCAAGGAAAGATGTTTTGTAGTTGAGAGCTATTTCAATGTTATATAATAGTAACTCTAACAGTTATGGCAATAATGATGACTCCTGGCTCCTTCTATGAAGTGTGCATTTTCTATGGAGTAGCATTATCAGCATTAAGTGTGTGATATTTTACAGTTTTGCAGAGGATGTGGGAATCTACTCTTGCGTGCTTCATTATTTGCCATTAATAAAAGAGGAAATGGTTTTCGGACAGTTGTAGTGGATGCCTGAGTCACACAGACAGTGGAGGAGCAAAGGTCCACCAAGCTCAAACCTCGAAGCTTCCTCATGTACTTTCCACAAGCACAAGAGAGAAAGAGAGCTGGTGTCACTGGAGATACAAGGGGTGATAGAAACAAGACTGCCAACCTCACTCCACACACCAAACCTGTGTTCCTCCACGCTGGGCAAACTTGGGGCCTGAGGGTCTTGAGGCCATTTCCACGGAAGCAGTAAAAGCTTGTCTGACAGATGGTGATTTCTCCCTCTATACCTCACACCCTCCAACCTCTGTGCTGTAGCTACCGTGTGCTCTGCATCCATTCCACCGAGGTAGTCCTGTTCATGAGTTCTTTATTGCTGAAAGCAAATGTGTCAGGCAGACCCTCTGTGCTGAGGTAGTTCTGCCCTCCTGGTCATCCTGTGCTCAGGCAACTAGGTCGCCTTGTCCTTCTATGTGAAGGTGTCCCTGGCTTCATTCCCTTTGTCCCTGGAATCCTTCTGTTCCCATCCTTCCAAGTCAATGTGTGGGGGCCTGGGGTTTTTGTTTTGTTTTGTTTTCTTGATCCCAGTCCTTCTAGGTGCAGGTAATTTCTGAGTTCCCCTGGAAACAGATCTGCAGCACATGCTAGTGTGGACAGGTTTCTGAAGGGAATGAACTTGATCTAGGGTTGAGGGAGGGAAATGGTGGAGGCTGGAAGAGCTGACACAAAGGGCACTAAGGAACAGGCCGTTGCCACAAACAACGGATATGTGTCCTCCAGGGGTGAACCCGGGGAAATGAGAAGCCTCATAAAATGCATCTCGAATCTGTCAACTGAAAGTATGAAGAAGGAACACACATGTCACTCAGCCAAAAGTGGTCCTCCTCTATTTTCCTCCTGAATTTCTGGTTGCATGTGAATGTACCTCTCAACTTAAACTGAGGACCCAAGATGGGAAGTAGGAGGGGTGTGTTGTGTACCTAGGAAGAGAAAGCACCATCAAGTCACCTTTGAGACAATCTATCTGGGCTTGTTAGGTTTTATCACTTAATGTAGAGTCTTCTGGAAAGAGGAACCTCGGGTGAGAAAATGCCTCTATCAGATTGCCTGTAGGCAAGTCTGTGGGGGCATTTTCTTGCTTAATGATTGATGTGGGGAAGCTCAGCCCACCATGGATAGTGTGGATGGGTAGGCAGTCACAAGTTGTAGAAAAACAGGCTGAGCAAGCCGAAGAAAGCAAGTGGGTAAGCAGCATTCATTCATGGCCCCTGCTTTAGTTCCTGCCCTGACTTCCTTCATGGTAGACTATAAGATGTATGATGTACCTAACCCTTTCCTTCTCAAGTTGCTTTCAATCACAGCGTTTATCACAGCAACAGCAAGTAAACTAAGACACCGGCCCAGATCCAGCAGAGCCGGTAGAGGAGGAAGCATCTGGAGGGAAAGGAATCGCGTGAATGAGCGAGTCAGGGGTTTCTCACAGCAGGAGAATATTCAGTGGGCCCTCTGGTCGTGGGCATGGCTGCAGGCTTAGGATTCTGCTAGAGACTTCCAATGGTCATCTGTTTTCACTGTTGTTACTCTTATTTCAGAGGGGGTCTCATGTAGCCCAGGTTGGCCTTGAAATTTTATTCCCCTTCCTCTACCTCCTAAGTACTGAAGTCACAGGTGTACACTCTACCCT
The DNA here is from genome assembly GCF_030254825.1 of Meriones unguiculatus. Lineage (NCBI taxonomy): Eukaryota > Metazoa > Chordata > Mammalia > Rodentia > Muridae > Meriones > Meriones unguiculatus. The sequence goes on from NC_083361.1 coordinate 24,910,405, forward strand.
AGCTCTCCCTGGAGGCATCTGAACCTGTTAATGCAAGACCATCAAAGGGCACAGTCCCCCTTGGCTGAACACTCCTGGAGCCAAGCCTTGGGAACAGGTGTAAAAAGAGATTTTCATTCCAGGTAACCATCTCCAGGACCCTGAGCCATTCGTGGGAGCAGCATGAGCCATTAAGGATTTAATAAAGTAATTATAGAAAGGCTATACAGTGTAGGGAAGAGAGAGATACTCCGCTGCCTCAAAAGCATGCCCCAGGTTTTATTGAGGGCCACTCTTTGAAATGAAGGGGGGGGGGGTGTTGAAAACACAGAGCAGAAAGATTGATAATTATTTGAAACAAGCTTAAACATCCCGATTGCTCCAACTGCCTTAAATCACTCTGCCATATTTATACTTGACTAGGGTGTTCTACATAACAACTTCCAAATCAAAGACTTTTGAAAAATCTCAATCACTGTGTTTTGAAGTGATTGAGAGCTCGGGGCGTGAGCAGTGTGGAAATAAGGCATATTAACATTATTAGCGTGACAAATTTCCTGAAGTACTTACAGTAAAAGGCCTTAGCCTCTAAGAGAATGAGCAGCATGAACCCATGCACGTCGGCCTAAAATCATCCTTAACTCTTTTGGTGCTGAAAGGAGACTGGGCACTGGGAAAATGGAAGATTTCAAAATGGACGGTGTCTTAGGCTCTTTTCTGTTACTGTGATAAAATAATCTAATAAAAATAACTTGAGAGCAAAAGAGATTATTCTGGCTCACAGTTCAAGGGTAGTCCGTCATAGCAAGGAAGTCAAGGGGGCAGGCAGGAACTTGAAGCAGCTGGTTCATATCTTATCTGTGATTTGAAACAGAGCATGTGAAGATGCTGCTGCTCAGTTCCTTTTCTCCATTTATATTTCTAAGACTCCAGCCAGGGAATGGTGCCACCCACAGTGGACAGGACTTCCCACCTGAATCAATGCAACACACTTAGTCCCCGTGTCCAGAGTCCCGTCACTGAGGTGATTCCAGAACTGTCAGGTTGACAAGCATCACAGATGGTTTGTCAGGAGATCTATCAACTCAAGACAACGTCGAGTAGAAATAGGGTCAGTAGATAAGGAAGGAAGGAAACCAGAGGTACTCTTAAGTTTTGTCGCACCCACTACAGGCCAGGTACTATCTTAAATGCTTTGTAATTTGTAACAGCAAACGCTTGCCTAACTCTGAATATTTCCCCCTTGTGGGAAATATTATGATCCTCCTGAGGGTCTTCCTGATAGTCACTCTAGTCAACTGGATGGGACGTAGGATTGCCTAGGAGCCTGTGTTCAGGTGTGTCTTTGAGGCTGTTTCCAGAGGTCAGTTTCACGGATTGGAAATACAAGAGTTGAGGTAAGTTCATAACAAAGGTTTAACAAAAAGGGAAGGCCTACCCTAAACATGGGAGCCACCACTCCATTACCTGGGGTCTGGGACTAAACAAAAAGTAGATGGCCAGCTGAACTTGCTTCTCTCTGCTGCCTGACTGCAGCGTAGCCAGGTGCCTCATGCCCCTGCTGGCCACACCTCGCCAGGCTTCACAGACTGCATCCTCAAATCCTAAGCCACTGTAAGCCCCTTGCCTTACACTGTTTTTGTCAAGTGTTTTGTCACAACATTGAGGAAAAAAAATAACTAATAAATCTCTTCATTTAGATAGTGAAATGGTCAAGACAGAAAACAAACTCCCTCCGGGAGCCCTGCCCTTGTAAGTGGGAAGAAAAAGCTTAGTTCCGGCTTTATAACACACCAGAAACATGTTCCCATTCAAACCTTTGGATAACCTTCTAGGTCAGCTTTCATTCAACACCTGAGGAAACAGCCCAAGCAGATTAATATACAGATACAGGATTTTAGCCCGGCTCTCCTTCTTGCCACCTGGCTTCTATTTTGACCTTTGTTAAGCGTGAGGAATGCCCAGTGTGCAGAAAGAACTCAATGATCATAACATAGACAGGACAAGTTTAAAGGCCTCTTTCCTTTCCAATCTACCAGACTGGAGCACTGAGAAGGCATTCCAGAGAGAGCTAGTCACTTAGACTGGAGACAAGGACGAAGAGAGGAGATTGGGAGCCACACAGATATGGTGATGCGTCACCATCTACTTCTGAATGAAAACATGAGCTTGAGCAAATAGAATTTTCTTTTTCTCCTCTTATCTCTTTGCATGCTCTCTCTGCCCCTCTGTCACTCTATGTCTCTCTGTCTATATCTCTCTGTCTCTGTCTCTCAGTGTGTGTATGTGTGTTTGTGTGTGTAAGCTCAGGTTCTAGGGGATTGAACCTCATGCTTGTCAGGCAAGCACTTTACCCTCGGTCAGTTACCAGCCCACGAATAGACTGTTCTGAGCTTCAGCCGGTCTCCTTAAAGACCAATGAGAATTCATATGTACATAACATTCTCCTGAAATTGCATAGCATATGCTAGATGTTGAGTAAATATCAGATCCCAGAAAATGGCTAGACCATAAATGCCCCTGTCAATAACATTATCATAATTGCATAATGTGTGTGCATGATTGTGTGTGTGTGTGTGTGTGTGTGTGTGTGTGTGTGCGTGTGTGCACGTAAGGGCCAGAGGTCAATATCAGGTGTCTTCTTCAGTGGCTCTTCATGTTAGTTTTGAGACGGCACTCCTAGCTGTACCTGGAGCTTACTGATTTGGCTAGAGGGACTGACCAACAAGTAGCAGGGACCCTCCTGTCCCTGCTTCCCGGGGCTGTCCTACAGCTCCACCCCACCAGGTGTGTGGCTCCTCATCTCTGGAAAAAGTTAAGTAAAAATAGGAACAACTAGTAGCACCCAAGAACTTCTTGCTACAGGCATGACTCAGGTAACCTTGAATCAGTTGAACCTTGACTATCAGTCAGCCCCCTCCCAGCTGTCATTCTCTTCCTAACCAGATGTGTGTGGACCAACAGGATAAGCCAGGCAGCCATTCACCAGCTGATGTGAAATGAGAAACCTCTTTTGCTGTTCCCAAAGAGCCATGGCAAGATTTTGTAACCCATTATAATTCTGTTATCTATCTCTTCTTTTTGATACAAAGTCTCTGTGTTTCTGAGGCTGGCCTAGAATTCACTCTGTAGCACAAACTGGCTTTGAACTCACTGGTAGGCTTTTGCCTCAGCTTCTTGAGTGCTGGGCATAGGTTTATCATCATCATGCCCAACTTCAGGTTGCTCACTTCTAACTAATCTTCATTTCAAAGTTACCAGAGATAAGACAAGTTATTTGTCCTCCCCATTTCTGTTTTGCTCAAGGCAGGCTATGACCTCGCCCAGAGCTACTAACGCACTGCCTAGATAGCATAGTCTCAGGGACAGGATTCCTGTCTTGATTTCAAGGGTGAGAAAACAATTCGAATGACACGTTCAGAGAGATTTACTTCACTTGGGTAATAGGTACTCCTTAACATTATCTTTAGAGTGATTCGAGTTGTACTGCCACTTCCAGTCTTACTCCCTATGGGGCTCAGGGACCACTGTGGAAGAGGCAGCAGAATGACTGAAAGCACCAGAGGTGTAGAAGGACCAGAACAACTTCTGGACATTGACAGGATCATTTCATGTGTGAAGTCACAGCAGCTGTGGTTGCCTGCCCAAGACTCGAGCACGAGATCAAACTAGTTAACATTCCAGCTTGGAATGGGGAAGAACCGATAAACCCCCATTCCTAGCGGAGGCAATGTTGATAGTTAATAGCTTCTGGAGGAAGGAGAGTCAGGCTTTTAAGGATGTAACTCCCAGCAGCTTGGCCTGTACAGTGAATGTCTTCACATTCATGTGTGCACAATGTGTGTGTGAAGTTGGGAAGGGGTGGAAATGCATCTGGGAAGAGTTAGAAGAGTTAAAGAGGGCAAGAAGATAAGGAGGAGGTTAATAGAATCAAAATGCATGTATGAAGTATTCAAAAATTAATAAAAAATGTTGTACTTTTAAAAGTGGCAAACTTTAGATTAGATAATTTTGAGTTTCCTTTTATCTTCTGCATTATAGAACAAATTTAGAGGAAGAAAGTGACCTAAATATTTTTTTCAGTTATGGCGCAAAATCTAAGTGCTAGACAGTGCGCCCACCGCTGCTTCAGTCTCCAACCCCAACTCTGTGAGACTGGTCTCTGCGTACACACTGAATGCAGAGGAGAGACAAGACGAAAAAGCTGGTGTCGTCTAAGATCAGGAAGCTCAGAATAGGCAGGCATTCGGGACCAATCCCTGCTCGGGGTGCAGACTATGTAAACACCTGTATTTACAAGCAGACTATGTAAACACCTGTATTTTCAAGGGCTACACTGCACAGTTCATTGATTCAACAAGGAATGCACCCTACTTGTCTGTGAGCTTTGCCGCTGTGATGCTGGGTTCAGGCAACATCAAGGCCGTCTCTGGAGAGGGTCTCAGAGAGGACACCCTGATGTCCGGGCACCAGTGAGAGATTTCCAGAGAAGCATTGATGGTAAGCTGCTGTGTGGTGAGGGTGGGAAGCTGAGGTACTATCTACAAAGGTCAGGCTCAGCTGTTTTCCTGTAAACTCTGGCCATCTTTTGACCTGCACTTCTGCCCAATTTTAGTTGTGACTCTCACATTCATGCTTGCGGTACACTGTTCATCAGGAACTTAAAAGGAGAGGCAGTGTCTTGTCTTGACTTAACAGCTTGTGGTGGGGAGAGAACAAGTGCTCTGTAGACCTTTGTTAAGTTTGAGTGACTATTGTTTTCTTCATTTTCATATGTTTACTGGCCACTCATCAGTTAAGTAGCCCTGCTCTGGGCCTACTGATATGGCAGTGGTAAAAACAGAGGAGTCCCTGCAGTCTTGGCACTTACAGTGAGGCAATGGCTGGTACATTAAGTTGAAGAGTGTCCTGTAGGGGCATTGAGAGTTGGAAGTTTGAAACGAGAGCGTCTTAAAAAAGATAAAATCTCAGTCTTAACCAGAAGTGATCCTGGCTTGTAACATCAGTATCATGTGGTCAGTCTTCAGATTTACTGCCAAAGGTTTCCCCCAGAGCTGAAGGCTCTGTTAGCTTATCCAGGGTGGATTTGTTCACTGTGGTAGACGGTGTTCTCCAACAGCTGACCGTAATGGCAAGTTCAGGGTTGACTGCCCTGGTGGATTCTAAGCCTCCCAAGGGAAGTGACTGTGTTGTCACCCACTGTGAGTGACCTCAACTTACCTTGATGATGGATAAAACCTCATCCACCACATTCTAGGCTCCAGAACTCATTCTCAGTGGCTAGCTTCTTTTCTGCACATTGTGCTGGCTCAGCAGTGGATCCCACCATCTGATGTGTTGATGGCGCCCCACATGTTGGGTTTCTGCACTGCTGATGCACTCTTACCTCACTGCCCAGCATTCTTCAGGCCAGGGTACCTGAGAAGAACGCTAAGGTAACAGAAGATTAGGTCCTGGTTGATAATGACAGGGATCTGTGTTGTAAAGCACATTTGTGATAAGAAAAGAAGGGAGAAACACCATGGCAGAAGATAGATAAGGCATTTGAGAGCTATGGGCACTGGAGAATGCCTTCAGGACCAAGCATGTGAGTACAGCCCAACCCTTAAGGTACAGCTTTTATGAACTATCTTCTCCATGCAACGAGCCTCCCAAAGTAAGACTGTCTCCTCCTGACCCCCACGACAGTGCTAAGAGATGCTACTCTGCTTGTCTCCAGTGTTTCCTGCCAAATGTCCGTATGGCTGGCTGTAGTCCAGCAGCCTCTGCAGTAAGTGTGAGTAACTGTGAGAATAGCTTTCTGGGCTTGGATCAAATGGACTCCTGTATCACTCTGACTGGGATTTACAGAGTGAAAACTAATGTGGGGATGTCATGCATCAGTTCCGAATCATAGAACACACAGACCCCACTTCAGATTCTTTACATAATAGATAAAAATGTGCCTTGTTTACAGGTGTGAGGAGATCTTTGTGATGACGATCATGTTTCAGAGGGAAGAAGTGTTGGAGAGAGATACACAATACTGTCTGGATGGTAATTTCGTCCCATGGACTGTGGTTATGTGACTTCTTAGCACTTAGAAAAGCAAAGGCTGTAGGCTTGGGAAATTACTCAGTCAGGAAATCGCTAGCTGTGCAAGCATGAAGACCAGGAGTTTGAGCCACAGAACACATGTAACAAAGCCAGGCATGGTGGCATGCACTTGGCACCCCAGGGCAGGGTTAGTCAAGGCAAGCTGCAGTCCGCTAGCAGCCTCACATACTTGGTGATCCTTGGGACAGCGAGAGACCCTGTCTTCAAAATGAAGATGGACAGTACCTGAGAAACAATACCGGAGGATGATTTGTGGTATCCGTACACATGTCCACATGTGCACTTAAACACACATGAGCCAGACCCTTGATCATTTTATCAGAGTCAATATCATACAGTTTCACAGTTCTCCTTCCTGCTGTTGCTGCTGCTCTAAGAAAGGCTGTCTGTGCCGGGGGTGATGCACAGGAGGAACATCCCAGAGAGGACAACCCAAGGACATGCACACCCCTCTCTGCATCTCCCTCATTGGTCACAGTTTCAGCCTTCTTCTTGGTCCAGTTTTTCTCCTTGGCAAGCTTCCTGGGTTGACTTCTGTCGAAGTTGGATGACTATCTGGGTATTGGATTCCGATAGGCCTGGATGGAGCCCAGTGCCTGTGCTGCTGTTCACGTTTGATCTCCTGTTCAACTTTCTGGAAGAAGTTGGCTGGACTGAGGATCAAAGACTCTTTGCTTGCTTTCTGTTCTCCCCAATGGCAGTCGCCATGCTAGCAGTTCAGCAGAACAGCAGATTCACTCAACTGATCATCTGCAGGGTTTCTCATACCCTGGCAGAGAGCACAGCTCAAACGGACCCTGGATTCCATAGGAGAGGATTTTGATTTCAGCTTGAACAGACCTACAGGTAAAAATAAGCTCTATTTCCATCCATACTCAAAGACTCCCTGGGGGAACTGCTCATTCTTGACAAGAGATTTTGTTTGCAGAATAAAGTTAGGAGGCAGCTCTCCCATGAACACAAAAACTGGGAACATTAAAAACAAAGAACATTATGGATTTCTTGTCTTCTGAAATGATAGGACTAGAAGCTAGAGACTTCTCAGCAATGACGCGCTCTCTTCAGAAAGCAGGTATACCACAATACTGAGAACACGGAGATGAACAAGGACCCTTATGTTCTCAGGAGAAGACTTAATTGGTATTGTGTGAATCCAATGAGCCCCATCTCAGCTTCAGCTTCCCAAGCCATGCCATCATTCAGGAAAAATAACTACCAACTTCTTACTATGAATCTTGCACTGTCAGGGTGGTCTCTGGCTATTCAAGGTCTGAAGCCAGGCTTCACAGTACTAAATATGTTTATACGTTACCTACGGACCTTGCTAAAATAGACTCAGTAGGTCTGGGGTGGGTGCCTAGCCAGGAGAGTAGTGCTTTGGTTCCCGGCCCCGATAATGCACTGAATTAAATAAATGCATTAAATAAATCTAAATTTTATTCTTCGACAATTTCATTTGTGCATATAGTATATTTTGATCGTATTTGCCTCCTGTTACCTCCTTTATCTTTCTCCCATTTCCTCTGAACCCTGTCTTCTTCCCAGTAAGTCACCCTCCTACTTTCATGGTGTGTGTGGAGGGCGAGGGGGTCCCAGTGAGTTTAGTTAGAGTTGTTCGAATGGCTATAGGGCCATCCCCTGGAACGGGGGTGACTTACCAGTGTCCACACCCCAAAGGAATACTGATTCTCCCTCTCCATGCTGTCCTCCCAATACTTTCTCAGCTAGAGGTGAGCAACTCCCCAGTCTGTGAAGAAATGTTGAAAGGTCTGATAAAAACAAACAAATTCTTATTTTTCACTCCATGAAAATGGTATTAGCATCCATTTGAATCCACTAACCACCATATACCGGGTGGAAATGGAATTATGTTGACTGAATGAGGACAGCACAGGAGAAGCGCCGAGCACACCCAGCTCGACCCTTCTTTACTGTTTCACTCCAGACTTCACTCCTTGGTGACGGTATCTATAGGGCACCATCATGGTAAATTCAGACCATGCCGCTTGAAGCCCCTGGCAGGAAAATGATCTTGGGTGCGTCTGTCATACTCATACATGTGAATGAGGCAGGAAAAGCAGAGATGTGCTACCTGCATTTTAAGGGAGGTTAGCAACATGGTCCCTGGGATGACTAGTTTTTGGAGTCAACTCAACTAGGCCAGGGTACCCAGAGAGCTAATTGAACATCAGTCCCGATGTTCTTGTGGGGGCATTTTAAAGACAAGATCACTATGCCAATAAACAGAATTGAAGTAAAGGTCAACGACTCTATGGGCCACTTAGACTCACTGTAGCTGCAGCTCTTCCCAAGTCTCTTGCCTGCTAGTGTATCCTCTCAATTTAGAACTTACTGAAACATTCAATGGCCCAAGCCAATTCCTTAAAATGTCTCCTGCCACCTCTTTCTTGCCACACAGCTGAAGCTCCTCGCTAACACAGGACCTTGAAGCACAAAGCAGCTTCTTGGAACACTCCCCTGTCCTCTAATCATTTTCCCCTGAAAATATTAACGAGAAATGATTTGTGATCTTCAATCCCAAGTGTGTCACTTGTGGCTTCAGGCTTCACTCTCTGGAATCCCCCATATGGCCCTATGCGTACCTTTCTGTGTGGCAGAGCCACTCGGAACCACCGCAGACCTGAACTTGGGTCATCTGGGTTGCATCCTGTGCCCAGCTGTTAGCACCCTTGGCCCCGGGAGCAAGTCTCTTCCCCTGACTGAGAACTGCAGCCCTAGACCTGAGGCAAGCCTCCTTCCCAAACTGAGCACTGTCATCTTTCTTTCATGCTGGAATTCTGACCTAGATTAACATCTCCTAAATAGTGGGGATTATTAGAATTTGTTGGAAAAGGCTCAAGATTCCTCTATCACCAAGCAGACTTGGAAAAGACTTTATGGAACATCTCCCTCTAAGGGCATAACAATGAACGTTTATTCAAGGGCCCGAGAATTCTTGTAGCAAAGAACAAACAAAAATTAAACCAAAATAAAACAAACAAGTAAACAAACAAGAAAACCCATTTAATCCCACCCTTCTTGCCTCTGGGTTATCTGATAAATAATTTCTAGCATCTGTTAAATATAGCAGAGACCTATTTCTAGAATTATAATAAGGGTTGGTTGCCATGGTCTTCATTAGTCCCGTAGATTGTTTACTCTTTTCATGCAATGACAGAAAGACTGTAAGAGAATGGGAGGTGAGATGTGAAAAAAAAAAATCTCTGGCCTTGACATGGTTGCTTGCTGTAATCACAAGCTCACAGCAGCCGTGCAGGGGGTGCTTACACAACTCACGTGCAGGGTGGAGCCTGTGAACATTTCACTGTTGGTGGGGGAGGTGCTTACCCCTAGCTGAGAAACTATTGGAAGGTAATGGCAGCTGGGAGAGGGCGAGTCAGTTTTCTTTTGGGGTGTGGACACTGGTAAGTTGCCCAAATTACCCACATTTTAGCAGATGGTCCTGTACCTATGCAACTCTAACTAAACTCACTGGGATCGCCCCTCCCCCAACACACGCGCTGCACACACACCATGAAAGTAGGAGGGCAACTTGCTGGGAAGAAAACAGGGTTCTGAGGGGATGGGAGGAAAGTAAAAGAGGTAATGGGATGTAAATATGATCAAAATGTACTATATGCAAATCTGAAATTGTCAAAAGATAAATTTTAAAATTAGGAGGTTTTTTGTTTTAAGATTTGAAGACAGATATCAAGAGAAAAATTCCAAATATTTTCCACAATATTTGCAAGGGTGTTCTACTTTTTACATCGCTAAGCTAAAGCAGAACTTAGCACATCTGGCTATTGTAGGGATGAAGTTAAATAAAACCATACAAAGCACTTAACACAGAGCCTAGCACCCAGTAGGCGGTCACCATTTTCTTAACCTTGAGCCCCAAAATGGTCATGTTCAAAGAGCTGTGTTCTGAAAAGAATAATGCCGGCATGCAGTCCATTAAACCAAACTCAACACCATTTCACACTTGGATTATTTCACCCTGGGTGAAGGGCGACTTCCAGGCATTTGAGAGCTCTGACATACCTCTGGCAAGCCCAGAGCATTCTAGAGCCAAGATACTAATGATTTAAGTGTTAATATATTCAGAGATAGGCCATTCAATTTTCTGTTAAATGCAGATCATAAAAGAGGGAGGAATGTTTGGGCCAAGGTGTCCTGAGGGTTTGCCTGAATCTGAAGGCTTTGGACCATTTCTGTAGCAAATGACTAGGGCTAGCCTCACAGTACAAGTTCCTATTCCAACACACGACGGGAACAGAGTTGAACCTGATGCGACCCATTCCCAAAGCTCTGATTCACTTGCCTAAAGCTTTCAGTGAGTACAAGTATTTCCACGCTTGCTCTCTCCTCAACCTTTTCAAATCCCAGCTCACTCAAAACAAGTCAGAACTACTTACTTAGCAGATGTGCCAACTGAGGTCCAGAAAGTTAGACAGTTCCTTCCAATTGCCTGTGTGGGTTGGCCAGAGAGCCTAGACTAGAAATGCCTCCTCCTTGTTCCCAGTACAGGACTCAGCCAGCTGAGCTTCATCTGACACAGGTGGTGTCCCAGGTAGCAAGGACACAGCCTGCTGGCTCTGGAGAGCAGGGAGCAGCGAGTGTGTGCTACAGTGGATTGGCATGCAAGCTTGGTGGGCTCAGGCTAATCTCACAGGGAACCCTTCAATCTGAATAACAATCAACAAGATTTTAAAGAAATTTGGGCCAATTTCCTGGAAGTCTATGATTAATCTAATTGCTGGGTTTTCCTCTGTTTTTGTCTCCCACTGTTAATTTCATTTATTTTTCTCTTTCTTCCCCGACACAGCCTGCCTTGTCTCTATGTGCGGTTTTGTCACTGTTGTTATTTGTCCGTACATAGTTTGTCATTGGCAATGTATTCAGTGAGATTGTTGTATTTGCTATGTTTGCGAATGAAAAATCTTTCAATAGACAACATACTGCAGCAGGAAGAAAGAGCACTGGGCAGAATTTCAGCGACCCCTTTTCCAAGCCTAGCTCTGTGGGTACCTGCTAAGCTTGTCTGCTATCCCAGCTTCCTCAGGATTGGGCACTCCCCTGCTTTTCCTGTCCCCTCTTGACATTGAAGAGTAGCTGGGACTGTATAAGAAAACTTAAGGCCAAAAAGTTGTGTGTGTTGTGGGTTGTACTGTTAGCTGTTCTGAATAAAAACAATACATGAGGGCTAAAAGTCCTTGAGAACCTCTCCTGTTTCACAAAGTCATCCTGTTTTCTATGGACACGTCAAAAGTCATCAAATGGTGAGAGTTTTCTGAGAGCCAACGACATGTTTATACTTCATCTTAATCAAAAGGCCAGGAAGTGAGAGGTAAAGGTGCCCCAGCGCTCAGCTTGCAGCAGGTTAAGGGACAAGGTGAGAAGAGGCAGGAAGGGTGACGGGGGCATGTCAACACTCTCCATGGCTGCATGTCCTAGAACAGCCAGACATCAGAGACCTGGTTGGGGCTTGAGACTTCGAGAGGATCCATGCGTGAAATGAAAGAAGCCAGCTTACAGCTGCCTATTCCTGTGGCCTGACAGATGCCCAGGCTGGAAGCTCCCAGATGTGGGTGAAGACAGATGAGCAACAGGAGAGGGTGCTAATATTTGACACTGAGGCACTGAGGTGGGGCCACTCAGCTCTAGACCCACTCCAGACCCAATTCCATGCTCCACAGAGTCTCTGGAGAGACGGCTATGCAGCCAGTCTGGGTCTTGCTCTCGGCTCTTCATTTAATGCAAATCCTGGGCGGAGATTAAAAGGGACCCTGCTTATAATTATCTCTGAAGGCTTGAGGAGTCTTTTGTTGCCAACCACTGTGTGAGGAAGCGGGAACATGCAAGTACTTCGTGTGTCACACAAGAGACCACCAGGATGATTCTTCTTGATATTCGGCTGCTAATGTTGATTAGCTATAGACTTGTCTTGCCTTTTTATTTTTCACAGCGAGAAACATATATTTTATAATAAGGACTAATTATATAATTTGCAGTGCCCACCCAGTGCAAAATGGAAATACAGGGCCCCTTGTTTAACAGAACCACAGAGAATTTCAAGATGGTAAGTGCAAAGCATTAAGCCAAACAGGGGTCGCATCTCAGCGTGGGGCCATGCAGATACTCAGGTCCCATACCTGAAAGCCTAGCCCTGTTTATATACTTAGAACTAGAGCATGGAGATGCTAAGTAATGTCCCCAGGATGATAATATTAAGAAGCTGAGGGCTTGAGCATGGAACCTGAGTGCTTGGCTTCTCTGGTGAGCTGACTCAGTGTAGGTAGATGGACAAGGGATAAATCCTCATGCCCTCCATTTGAAGCGGGAACCTTAGCAGTTCCTTGCTGAGCTTCTTAAAAATCTCAGCCTGCAAGTCATGTGAGCACTGCTTAGGAGATGCGGTATCATTCTAGGGCTGGAGGCTCTAGTGCTCAGATCCAAACCTATGCCCTCTTGTTCCAGAGTGGTGATTTTCACTGGAGTGTATTTGCCTCCTCTAGAAGCAGCAATAGCTACAGTGCACAAGCAACAGCAAGAAGCAGGCTTTGTACGGCATGGTTCTACCTCAGTGTTCACCTAGACCTCACAAAAAGTGTCGCCTCTTAGCCCTCTAGTCCAACCTCTATCTATGTGGCCTCCTTGCCTCCAATTGCTCTGCTTTTGCCATGCTGGTGGCAAAGGCAGTGTGGGAAGGTCCTGTAGCCATTTCCATGTGTCTTCTTGCTCTGACACCCCACTTCCTCATACTCACTTTTTTCCAGGGGCCCAGAGCCTCATGTACCCCCACAACTCAGAGTTGTTGAGAGGTGAAAATAGAAAAGGCCATAACCAAACTTCCACTGCTCACTCCAGTCTGAGCATTTGTGCTTCAAAGGTTCAAAAGTGAAGGTTCCCACCAGAATTTCCGTTAGCTAGACTTTGTGATCTTTGCACAGGTAACATGGGGACCAGAAACAAACTAGTGTGTAAAATCAGGAGGCTATCTACTGACGCCTTTGTTTGGAAGAGGGGATATGCCGTCATGAGGTGAGGCTGTTGAACAGATCAACCCTGCACTGTTCTGAGTGTGAAAAACAGAGCCACAATTGAGGCAGACGCAGTGTCTCCCTCCCTGGAGCTTACAGTCTAGCACACACCACAGAGAGCCAAGGGTGCCACTGGCAGTGACTTAAGTGTAATGGTAAGAAGTGATGGGGAATCACAGACTTGGAGTGCAGAGGGTTCTTAGACACAGCGTGATCTGGCCAAAGGCTCAGGAGGAGTCAGGAGAAAAGGCATGTGGCAAGAAAACTAGGTAAAGAAGAAGTAGATGGGAAACTTTCTGGCAGAGGTGGTTAGATGTTATTCCAGCAGAAGAGGCAGCTGGAAATGTGGCTGGTATGTGCCTCAGTTATAATCAAGTCATTATATAACTGCAGCTAGAACTTCACAAGTCGGTCTCAGCAGGGGCTGGGTGGAGGATTCTCACCTTGACCTGTGGAACTCCTCAGCACGTCTCACTTGTGTGGAGAAGACAATGATTTCTCAGCAGTATGATGAGCATTCAATGGTGGGCATGTGTGTGGGCATTCCTACTACAGTAGTCAGAAAGGAGCCATTTCCAGACAGCCTGTTGCTGCTACTGCTGCTGCTACTGACACTCTTGGTGAAACAAATGGGCTTTGGAGTCAGAATGGCCTAGATCTGGAAAAAAAAAATGGCCATCCGTACTGGTTTTGCAATCTTGAACTTATTACTGATCTTTTCTTAGTCTCACTTGCATCAAATTTAAAACAAGGATGACAGAATTGACTAATGTCTGTGACAACAAGTCAATATTCCCCCCAGCATTTTATCAGCCCTTAATTTCTGAATCCATCTATAAATGCAGCATCCGAGGGAATGAAGAACTGTGCACACACAGAATGCGGTCTGCTCACTGCATCTTCTATACTCATGCATGCAGCTTCAACATGAAGCACTCCCGCATGCACTGCTTGCAATTTTCAAAATGTGTTTTTGTGTACCCTCTCCCAAGGCTCTCAGAGAGGAGGCTGTGGGTGGGGGTTATCATCCGCACTTCCTGGAGAAGAAAAGAACAGAAATGCAACAAGCTCTGTGTGGTACTTCGAATTATTGAACTCTGTAGACAAGGCGATCCTGAATCCTAGCCTCACACGGGAGTGTCTGCCTAGCTACAGAGCAACAGCAACAACAAAGGACATTGCGATTCCTGTGCAGGAGAAAAAGTTAAAGTCCTTGGAAGGATTTTTCCAGAGAAACCAGTTTGGAGTAGACGTGTATTGGTGGGAGGTGATTGGGGTGCTGGATAGAGCTAGCTATCACACTCAGAAGAAAGAAGTTCCAGAGCAGGCTGTAAGGACTCCTGCTTGTGGGGGCAGGCAGATTTGAGGAATAAGCACAGGCCAGGCTCCTCCTCCTCCCTCCCGTTCTTGGGAGCTCAGCACCTCCCTCCTGGGTTCTGGCCAGTCCACTCTTTTCTTGCCAGGGGCTGGAGTGCTGGTGGCCGGCTCTTCCAGCTCGCCTCTGTTGGCCTGACTGTGTCCTAGCCCGCTCTGGATATTAGAGCATTCTCTCCTTTGAAAGGCTCCTTTATTTTTAGTGCTAAATCAACAAAGCTGTTACTGTCATTTTCCATCAGACCGTCATCTTCCGCGGATTCAAAATTACACTCAGCTGCAAACTATTGACACTCCTCTTAACAAAAAAATGGTTTTAATAAATCTTTACATTAGCCTATGAGATAAAAAAAAATCTTTACCATGAAATATACAAGTGTATAAGTGTTTTATGAAAGTTTTATTAACTTTACAAAAGAAAAATTGGCAGTGGACCACGGACATCCTGTGCTCCTAACACGTGGTTATAAATTACATGTTCTTTCCAATAACATCTGAAAAAGAGACTGTAATTTAAATTTCAAAACCACTTGGCATACCTACTATATAGTGCTGACATGAAGTAAAAGGAGGAACTAGAGAGGCCCAGACAAAGAAGGGAAATATAAAGACGTCCTTAGCTAAAAAGCTGCTGATGGGTACAGTCCCCCCTCCAGCTGGACAAGGATCAAGTAGTCGCTTGTCATATCATTCAATGCGCTGTTCAATCTGGGATTCTTCCTTTCAACAAAAAGGAAAGTTAAGTGGTGGTAATCATCGCCTACGGAACTTTATCTCCCAGATACCTTCTTTATGTCAGGATTTCTCAATGACCATGGCGGCTGGCAGAGGGATCAAAGTTGTCATTAAACCCAGATGCAAACTCCAGCCGATTCAGGAGGGAAGCAGGAGGTGTGAGCTGTGGCATTCCCTCCCCGAGATGCAGAGTGTTTACTACCTGGTGAGTTTTCCTTTTCTGTCTGGCTCCTCAAGTCAGCTTCCCAGTGGTACCTGCCCAGCTCAGGGATGCAAGCCTAGCCTTGCTCTGCAAGTGAGCTCCTGCTGAGGCCACCTGGTGAGAAGCTTTGCACCTTGGGGAAGTCCTTTGGAAGTGAGCTGGTGGCAGGCTTCTGCCTTAGCGTAGCACCATTACAAAAAAAGTCCTGATGTGAGATTGTGCAAACCTGGATTCAACGTTCCTTCTTGGGTTGTATGACTCTGAGCAAATAACCTGGGATTCTTTGAATTGTAGCAATAATATATGAATGGCTGAAGTAAACTGTGTGTGTGTGCAAACTCGCCATTTACACAGCCCAATAATGTGGCTTAGAGTCCACCCCTTTCTGACCCAAACATTAGCCAGTATCTGTTAAAATAGTTAAAGATGGTGGAGGAGATTATTCAGTTGGTAAAGTACTTGCCATGCAAGCAGGAGGACCTGAGTTCAAGTCTCAGAATTTACATAAAAATGCCAAGGTTTGGCAATGTGTAGCTGTAATCCCAGTCCTGGGGAGGTGGAGGCAGGCAGATCCTAAGACTCACTGGCCAGTAGCTTAATTAGTGAGCATCAGATTCCAGTGAGAAACCCTGTATCAAAAAGCCCAGAGGGTTAGATCCTGAGGAATGATACCCAAGGTTGTACTTTGATCTCACATGTATGTGTGTATACACAAGCATGAAACACACACACAAACGCAAATGCATGTGCACACGCACATATGCACGCAAACACAGGAGGGGAAGTGGCAGAGAGCAACAGAGAGACAGAGAATAGTTAATGAGAGGTAGGGAGTGGGGCATTTCATATGGTTCTGCTGGTACCGTCACCGGAAGCCTCAGATTGCCCAGCTTAATTCAAGTATGAGTTCCAGCCCACCACTGCCAAAAATCCCAGCCTCTAAGAGGTGTCCTTAGTTGGGAGCCCCAGGCCAGGTAGCCCAGCTGAACTACAAAGCTAGGGAGCCTCACTTGGGTGGCAGATGACATGCCAAGCTCCAGCTGAGTTTCTGAGGATTGGACCAGGGTCTGGGCCTCAGAAGGAGCCCCTCAGGGCGTTTATTTCCATAGTATCAAGAGCTTAAACTGGCTTCTGCTTAGCTGAGAAGCGTCTGTGTTTTCTACAGAAACACTGAGATGGAAGACTTATGGTTACCTACCCCTCCCCCGAAGGGTACTTTGTAAGGTCTAATTTATGCATTCAATTTTACTTAGTTATTGTATTTGTTAATTGAAACACACTGAAGAAGGAGCCTCAGAGCTGGAACGGAGGTGAAGACTGGCCTAGCAAAGGCTCCAATAGGGCCATCTTTCATTATAAAAAGGAAATATACATGCCCTTAATGGAAAAATACGACAACTCCAGGTCAAATAAATTATTTTCTTCGAGTTCAAAATAAGTGACGGGTCCTTACAAAGTAGAACTTGCCCTCCTTCCGAATGTGTTGAAGGAAAATGACATGTGCCTTGGATGCAGAATTACAAGGCCATCATGTTAATCTGCCGGGATGTATCACCCTGATGGGCAGCACCGGTCGATGAGCGGGGGTGCTCGCAGCGCAGTGCCAGAGAAATGCTGAGACTGTGCGGAGGTCACACTTGGGGGCTGTGCAGGAGCTGGCGGTGGCCAGCTAGTGCTGCCCAAACTTCATTATGTGGGAGAAATGTACTCGGAGGAAGACGCGGGCATCTGAGAATCGGTGAGAAAAGTTCATTTGGACTGACAGGGACTTGACTGATTTTAAGTCTGGTGTGTGGTGAGGGCCTCCCTGGCTGGGTCCTCCGAATATTAATGTGTAGTCTGAGGAAGGGCAGTAGTCGCGCAGGAGACATACCTGGGGATCCAGTGTGCCCTTCCTTACAATGGCAGCAACCACAACGGCAATGATGAACACAGCCACAGTGGCCCAGCTGAAAGGCTTGTATTCACCGAGGCCTCACCACCCACTGGGAACTGGGAGGGGCCGGGGCATCTTCCTAAATCATCCCTCACAATACTCATCTGAGATGTGCTCTGATTCCCACATTAAAGGCCTTGTGCACTCAGAGGAAATATGAGTTTCTCAAAGCTACACGGCTTGAGGATGGTAACAAGCCTATAATCTTCCGTGGTCTAGTTAAAGTTGTATGGCCACAGCACGCATTTATCTTCAGGCCAGGCCTTCACTGGATGATGACCAGCTTGATGCCTTCTCCTTGCCTACTCTAAGATTTTAAAGAATGAATTTATTTTTATTTTATGTGTGTGTTTTGTTGCATGTATATATGTGTGCCATATGCATGCCATGCCCACAGAGGCCAGAAGAGGGCCCTGGACTACCAGGATGTGAATTATATGCAGTTGTGAGCTGCCATGTCCGTGCTAGGAACTGAACTCTGGCTTTCTATCAGGGCAGCCAATGCTATTGACCACTGAGCCATATTAGTATTATTATTTTTAATCTTAGAATTTGACCAGGCATGCTTGGATCTGACTTGACAGCAGCAAGGTGTGGTACAGTGGTCTGGGGCTGTTGTGGGTGCTAGGGGTGTATGTGTGTGTGTGTGTGTGTGCGTGTGTCAGGGAAAAGCTAACCCCAGAGACTCTTGTATCAGGTAAAACTGTTACGTGCTTGTGTAATAGTGGGTGGGACACAGAAGAGGAAAGTGACTGATAGTTGCTTAAGAGGGCTCTCTGCGGTCAGGAAGCAGCTCTACCTTCTGCCAGGGCAGCAAGTAGGAGGCTAGGACTTAGGAGAATGAGTGCCCATATTGTTTTGGACTAGGATGGCAAGAGCAATACAGAGCCCATCCTTGATAAAGGAGGTAACAAGGCAAAGACTCCAGGCCAAGTTGTAAAGACAAACTCAGGGTCAGACTGGTGTGAGGTATGCAGATGGTGCTTTGAGTATGGGCACGTGTTTCTCGTGGAAGCATGAATTCAACAGTGGAAGAATGATGCTCCTAAGCTGATGTCCACAGCTGTGGAACCAGACCCACAAAACTGTGACCCCCCCATTACCTGTTCTGCCTATATTCCTCCTTCCTTTGGCATAATCTTTCTTTGCATTGAATAAATTTATTCCATAGGTATGATCTGGGCAACTCTTCTGAGACAGACAGTGTTATAAAGATAAAGGAGACGTACATCTGACAGCACCTGGTCTCCTAGGAGACAGTTCTGTAATCAAATGCAGACACTGGGAGAAGGGAACCGCGGCTGCTATGGTTTGAATGTGAAGGTCCCCACAGACTCGTGTGTTTTCACATATGGAAACCAGGTGATGATGGCCTGTTGAGAAGCTCTGGGACAAAGGACCTGTGCTGGCTAGTTTTTCTAAAGTTGACAAAAACTAGAGTCCCCTGAGAGGAGGAAATCTAAGTTGCAGCCTCCTTCAGATTGGCATGTAGGCATATCCTTGGGTCATTTCCTTCATTTGGGATGGACACGGAAGGGCCCCGCCCACTGGATGGTGCCGCCACTGGGTAGGTGTTTCTGGGTTATATAAAAAAACGCAAGCTGAGCCAATCAGTAAGCAGCATTCCTTCATTGCCCCTGCTTCAGTTCCTGTCTCCAAGGTCCTGCTTTGAGTTTCTTTCTTGATGACTGATTATAACCTGTAAGCCAAATAAACCCTTTCCTCCCAGAACTGATCAGTGTTTTATCACAGCAACAGAAGAGCAGACTAAGACAGGACTAACTCAAAATGCAGTGCTGGAGGGATGGGGCATTGGGGTCCATATAAGCAGGTCCAGCTTCTGACCCAAACTCTGCTCAGCAAAGGTATGAGAAATTGCAGCTGCACACTCTCACCACTATGAACTTGGCATGCCTTCCTTACCATAACAGACTCTTTCAAAGTGTGAGCCAAAAATAGTGCCCTCTTCTCTTAAGTTACATCTTATGCGGGATTTAGCCATAACTATAAGAAAAAAAAAAAAAAACTGTTCAGTTGCAGTGCAGATGCAGAACTGTAGAAACCTACAGGGGCTGTACTGCTTATTTTTCTCATTGCTGTGATAAAATTTCTGACAGAAGCATATTTTAAAAGGCTGTGCTTTGGCTCACAGTTTAAGAGGACTCAGTTGAAGACTTCGCCTCCCGTGGGGAAGTCGTGGCAGAGGGTGAGGCAACAAGTCACGTTCTATCTGCAGTCAGGAAACAAAGAGCAATAAATGCTGGCAGTCAGCATGCTTTTTCTCTTACTCCCTGAACCCAGTGTGTGTGTGAGGATGGTACTGCCCACATTCTGGATGAGCTTTGTCTGGTTAAACTTCTTTGAAAAGACTCTTAGACGAATACTCAAAGGTGTGACTTCTAGGTGTTTGCAGATCCAGTCAAGCTGACCATGAAGGTTAACCAGCAACAAGAGGGGGCATTTGATTCCATTTGAGCTCATCCAGGAAGCCTTTTTGGAGGAGGTGAGAGGTGAATGAGCAGGATCTTGGAGCTTAAATCTTAACCAGGTAGACAAAGGGTGGATAAGGGAGCAGCCAAAGTAGAGAGAACACCTCAGAGGAAGGTTTAGATAACAGAATGTGTAGGCCATATCCAAGACTGTCTGTGAAGTCAGGTATGGGGGACCAAGAAAGAAAGGATATTTCCTTTTTCCAGGAGAAAACAGGCTCATGTGCCTCGAGCCAGTGCTGAGCTGGATTGAGATGACAAGGCCGGCTACTGGCTGTGGTTTCTCTCTCCCTCTGCAGCACGCTGAGAGCTCAAATTTTCATGAACAGTGAAGACATCACTTATCTTTCTTCTTGTGGTTAATCTTCATGTCGGGGTAGAAGCAGAAAAGTGCATTGGAGCTGGTCTTCTGCTATTGGGAGGCATGGGGTAGAGGGTGGGACATGACCTTGTTTGAGATGCAAAGCTCTGATGTTAACGTCTATCACTCCCCCAACAGAAGTTTCTAATTTTCTATTTTCAACACTTGATCTCATTCTGAAATGAAATTCTATTCTGAAGCCCACCATATAAAGAACATCAAAGAAATGCTGCTCTTATTGAACTACATCGGGATGACTCGAATGTCTGACCACTGATGTCCCCACCCTTGAACCACAGCCCAAGACCTCAGAGCTTCTTTGAACTCAGAATGAAAGTTACAGGCCTGCTCTGTGACTCTGGATCGACGCTGGCTAGTATTTACTGCATAAAGAAAGAAAAGTCTTCATTTTGTTAGAACAACCAAGATGCCTAGCAGAGAAAGGATAACCCTGAACCCTGGACCAAGGTCGTTGCTCTTCAAAGTACAAAGTAACGAAAAGTTAATGTGTGCCTGCCAGGCACTACTAAGCACCAGGTGTTTTCTGCTCACAGATGTTTCACTCCAGTTATTTTATGTAAGTTCACCCCCTCCCCATATCTCAGGTGGCTTCAACTACACAGGGTCCACTAGCACTGTCCCAGGTCACATGAGCAGTGAGCACAGGAAAGGAACAGGCTTGACCCCAGTCATATGCTAAGTAGGCTTTTATCTCACATCTTCAGGGCCTCAGGTTCTTCACAGCGCCAGAGATGCAAAGGGGACACACACACTGGCCCCTGCCACTTTCTCACCAAACAGAGCACTCACTCTGTGATCTCAGGGATGGACATCCAAGGAATGAGTGGACAGACAGGACGGTGCTCTGGAGTTTTGACGTTTCTGCAAGCAGATGAAATCATTCTTTGGGATCTGCTCTGATTAGAACCAACTACTAATCAGTTCCTGAGGAGCTAGCATCACTTTATCTCAAAAAAAAATGCAAATCATGCTACAGATAAATTCTATCACACCCTTCTTCTGTCACCATTGAAGCCAGCGGTAGGGAAAGGCTCAGGGAGGCAAAGCAAGACAAACGGATGAAGTCTCAGCTGTAGCATTTGCTAGTGATGTATCTTTGGACAAATTATTCTGCTTATGCTTTGGGATACTATTTCTTTCCTAGGAAAATCTTATCCTGTGCTTCCCTGTGAGAATTAAATGGGCAAAGTGCTTAAGACAGCAACTGGCACAAAACACAGTGTAGAACAGTTCCCTTCCTCTGATTTCTCTTTGTTGTCTCAAGAAAAAACACTAGTGGGCTGGTGAGATGGCTCAGCGGTTAAGAACACTGGCTGCTCTTCCAGAGGTCCTGAGTTCAATTCCCAGTAACCACAGGGTGGCTCATGACCACCTATAAAGAGATCTGATGCCCTTTGCTGGCATGCAGGTGTGCATGTAGACAAAGCACTTCTACATTTATGAAAAAGGATGGTGGTGGTGTTCACACCTTTAATCCCAGCATTCTGGAGGCAGAGACAGGCAGATCTCTATGAGTTCAAGGCCAGCCTGATCTACAGAGTGAGTTCCAGGACAGCCAGGACTACATAAAGAAACCATATCTCAGAAAGAAAGAAAGGAAGAAAGAAAGAAAGAAGGAAGGAAGGAAGGAAGGAAGGAAGGAAGGAAGGAAGGGAAGAAAAGAAGAAAGAAAAGAAAAGAAAAAGACAGAAGGAAAAGAAAAGAAAAAGACAGAAGGAAAAGAAGAGAAAAGAAAGCCACTAAACTTTAAACTCTTATTCACACTTCAGAACCTGGATTACTTGATACTTCTTCCATCAAACCTTCCCTGATCCTCCAAAGAAGAGTTGGTACCACGACAAACATTGGTCTTGATCCTACGACTCCATGCTTGAACATCACCTCTGGCAGTCATTTCCAGTTTTTATGTTCATATCCTCCAGGAGGCTGTGAAATCCCTCCTTGAGGCTTGGCAGCTAGGAGTTTGCTTTACTTCTATGAGGGGTTGCATTGACTCCTTCCATCAGCTCAGCCAGCATTCCATAGTTCACTGGGAAAATGAGCACCCACACAAGCCCTGTGTCATTAGCCATCTTTCTTGAAAAATAATTCTGAAGTGCCCTTAGGAAAAATATCTCCTCTCCTCTCTCTCTCTCTCTCTCTCTCTCTCTCTCTCTCTCTCTCTGTCTCTCCCTTTCCCTCCCTCTCTCTCTCTCCCCCTCTCCCTCTCCCTCTCTGTTTCTCTCTATCTTTCTTTCTCTCTCTCTCTCTCTCTCTCTGTGTGTGTGTGTGTGTGTGTGTGTGCGTGTGTCTGTTTGTCTGTCTGTCTGCCTATCTGCCTGCCTGCCTGCCTGTAAGAATATTCTGGAGAAAGTTTTTTGGCATTGAAATTCTTGGGCTCTTAAGGAGCATGAGGATTCTGCTCCTTTTGACAACTATCCCCAATATGATGGAAACATAAGAAAATGCCAGATCCTGCTCCAGGCTAGAACTCCTCTCCACCCCCTGCCACTCCAGCTTTTAAAATTGAATCTCAGCCCTATAGGAGTAAGAAGCTATTCCTTTGGGGTAGGGAACATTCCAAAATCAAATTCTTACTCATATGCTATGAGATTAAATTTAGTTCTGGGCCCGAGAACAAGCGTACCCACTAGTAAAACTGGATCATGGGTGCCTGCCTTGCAAGTGTGGGTAGAGACAGGAGTTCCCGGGCATGCTGCATGCTCAGCAGAGTGCTGGCACACTGAAGCTCCTTGCCTTTTCCCAGGCTACCTCATTTAATCCTCACAGCACTCTGCTCTACAGTCATTCACAATTTACAAGTGACTTGTATTAAATTAAAGTAAATTTGGCCTGCAGATGCCTCTGTACCTCGAGTCCCTAGGTAACAAACTATAAGCTAACTTATTACATAAACAAACTGGAAGTCTAATTTGGCAGAGTAATTTTTTGTGACAAGTTGCTGAGCCTCAGCCAATCAGAGGAGCAGTGTTTTAGCCAATCATAGACCACCAGCTGATCAGACCATGTCCAAGTGAGACAAATGCAGAGCTGTAGCCAGAGAATCTCTTTGCATCACTTCTGTTTCTTGCCTACAAATGCCATTCCTGTGAATCATTCTGTGCTCACTTAAACTTAAGCTTAGTTCATAGAGCTGTCTGTTAACACCTGGAAGTGTGTGCAAGGTGCCCCATAGAAAGGCAGTGGGGGCTGATTGGCAGTTAGCATTGCTGGTCCCCAAAATATATATGAAGTGTGTGTCCCCCGCTCTCCACACCAGAGTGCAGATTTTTCTGTGTGTGTGGGTCTTCCCTCCTCACTTAAAATTTCCTGGAAAGAACTCCAGCAATAACGTGGGCGTGATTTCTAGGTTATTCCAAACCCACTCAAGATGATAATGGAAGTTAGCAACAGTAAAAAGGACATTTGATTCTACCTGGGGCCAGACAGGAAGGCTTTCTGGAGGAGGTGAGAGATGAGTGAGAAAAAACCTTAAGAGTTAATTATTTTTTCTAAGGGAAGAATCAAAAATTTAATTCTTGAATATAAATAATAGAAAATCAGACTGCATCTTTTGGGTTTGAGTTAATTTACTTATTATGGCAATAACATTACTGATTACAGTACTGTATTCTTTTTTAAGTAAATTGTTCTTTTGTTTTTTTTTTTTTAATTTTCAAATATGTTTTGAATTGAAGTAGAATTATTCCCCACTTTTCCAACCCTCAGTCCCTCCCAGGTACCTCCACTCCAACCCATCCCATACCCTCCCTCCTTCCTTCTCAAGTTAATAGCCTCCTTCAAACCGAGAATTTAATTCTCTAACAAGTAGATAGTTAGCAGTGAAGAAAGTGGCCAAGCTGGAGGAAATATTTTTGGACAAAGTTTCAGAGCATTGAGTGTTTATGGCTTATACAAGGCTATCCATGAAATTTGGGAGCAGCTATGTGGGATAAGAGAAAAAGGATGTTTTTCTTTTCTGGAGGAGAAAACAGGCTCTGGTGATGTGAGACAATGCTGAACCCAATTGAGGCCCCAGTACAGTTAAGACAACCGAAATTGTGCCTCTAGCAGTGATGGCCTCCCTTCTCAGGAGCAGCAGAGCCAGGACCCAGCTTATCTTCTTCTGGCTGGTCTCCATGTGGGGTGAATCAGTGAAATGAGGGGTTCACGGCAGGGGGTCCTCTCAGCTGCTGCTCCAAGGCCACCCTTTGCCCTGCCTCTATTCCTAGACTGGCTTAAAGAAGCCCTTGGGTCAGGAGGTAGCCCCAGGTCCTCGCTACAGAGGTCAGGGCCTCCCACACCCCCATTGTCTCGTCTTGTTTTATTTCCCTACCATGCAAAGTAGGATCACGGAGGAAACAAGCAAACAGCAGTGCTTGTTTGATGGGTGTGAAACCTTCACAGAAACTGCAGGGATGGCTGCATGGGGCCAGCAGGGTAGTCAGACTCAGGGGACAGTCTCACTGGAAGGGCTTCTTCCAAGCCATTTTTTAATCTGGTGGAGCCAGTGAAATGAGTGCTGGGTAGCACTGCTCCCCTGGCCCACCATGCCCTGCAGCCCTTGAGAATACATGGTAAACCCTGAAGAGTGTTGACCATTTCTGCCAAGTGCCCTGTGACAATTCATTAGGAGAAAAAAATCGCCAGTGTCCTGAGAGGTAAACCTTTGCTGGACCCCATAGGCAGGGTTAATAAAGCACCTTACTGGCACTCCTACTGCAGACTCAGCCTGTTTGTTTAACCCCCAAACAACATAAGCACCAACCAACCTTGCTTGCCTTGGATTTCCCATGTAATCAGCTTTTACAGCATAGGTGTAATCTTGAATTGTGGACTGTCCCAGGCCCCTGGCCCAGGTAGTGCATGCGTATCATCCATCAAAAGCAACAAATACAGAGGTTGAAAGTGATCTCATAAAATGAATATCCACTTACGGAGATTGGTGGATAAACAGTGGTGTTTGTAGTACTGTTTGCTGTCTGGGTCAGTTGGGGTCCATTGGAGCCAAAGTCTTAACCCCTTGCAAAACTCTGCTGAAGACTTCTATAAAGTATCCCATTCCTTCTCTGTGTGATGCTTTCTGTGCTGTTCAATAAATTCAAAGTGAAGCCCTTTGTTAGGAGGGGACACAGACAGACAGAGGACACAGATGCACATAGACAGACAACATACAGACACAGGGACAGAGTCATACAGCAACAGACAAAAGTCGAGCATGGAGTACTCAAATCTGGACTGGATCTCAGTTTAAATGACCGCAAGGAGGAATGCTTTTAGTTCCTTCCTTAAAAAGACACTAATGCATTATTGGTGACTCAGAGTTCATCACTAAGATGTTTTATTCCCACAGGGCGATGCCTTTGTTTCCCTTCTCATCACTCTGACATAGTGATCATAGTGATTCTGACTGAAGCAGCTTCACAGAGGAAGGATTTACTTGGGTTCACGGTTTCAGGGGACACAGGAACCCCATAACAGCTGAAGCAGTTCAGTCCTTGCTCGTGGGAGCTAGAGACATCTGGTCCTACTGTAACCAGGAAGCAGAAAACTTGACCAGGAAAGTGGCTATCACCTTCAAAGCCAAATCCCAGTGACCCATTTAATCTAGCTAAGCCACAGTCCCAAAGGTTTCAGTACCTCCCAAACAAAATGCCACCAACTGGGGACCAAGGATTCATATACTTGAATCTATGACAGACATCGTATATCCAAACCATAACAAGGACAAGGGCACTTGCTGCCTGCATTGGCATGACTTCTAAGAGGTCTGGGAATTTGTTCTCAAAGACAAGATACAAAGATACTGTCTAACCTGAGGCCATAGCTCCTCACTGGAAGTCTAAGTCATCACTCCTCTTCATTTGGGGAAACTTCAAAGGACCATTCCAGCTTTGGTGCTCTCCACGGGACCAGCTGCGACCACCAGTTCCTCTGTAGGTGTCTGCTCTTCTTTTTCAGTAACTACTCATATTCTAATGCAGGATATAAAGGAGTTTTAGAGTCTGCTCCCAAAGAACCAAGGACCAGGGAGATGGCGGGCCTGGGAGATCCACACCCTGTCTTGTTACCGACGGCAACCTTAACAAAGCCCAACCTCAGTTTGTGCCTTCCACCACAGAATGAGCACATTCATCCTTAAAGGCTCTTTCGGGCTAGGCCGTCCTTAAGTAAGGCTCAGAAGCGAACTGATTCCACCATGTCAAGTCTGTCTGTCTGAAGGAGGGAGGCCACACAGCCCAGCTCACTCCTGACTATCTGAAGTTTTTCTTGGGTGTCCCTTTTGTTCTTGGAGCTGCCTTGGTTTGATGATGAATTCTTTGCATAGCCTTCGTGAGGCGTAGGGACAGGATTGGGAGGAAAAACCATGGAATAAAGTGAAGAGTGCTGTCTCTTCTGTCGCCTGCATGTCCCCCGACTCTACTCACTGGGTGAGCCCCGCACTGCGGGGGTGAGCAGCCCCACGTGTTGCTTCTGTGATCCATTTGTTCCCTGGGGCCTATTGGCGGAAACAGTTCATTCAGCTGATGGGATAAGGAAGAGTTAACGCAGCTTCCAGGGTGCCAGACGGCAGCCTCATCAGCAGGCCCTGATTCTGATTAGGCAGCTGTGCACACAGAGGTATGGAAGATGCATGTGCACAAGCGTGGGGGAAGGTGCATTTGCCACTGAACATGTCTGAGAGTGCATGGGATAGTTTAGTGTGTGAGTGTGGTTGAGTACACAGAAACATGTGGGCATTGAGTATAATGTGTCCCCATGTTGATGTTTAAAAAGTGACTGTATGTACAAAGATATGCACTAGCAGATGAACATATCATATGCATAGCCTGAGTGTGAGCGTAAAGCCTCTTGGAAATTATGTAATATTTAAAAATAAGAGCCATGTTTAAAACATGCGGTGTGGATACAAGTGGGTGGCTATGCATATGCACACACAGATCTGTGTGATGAGAAGAGCTGGGTGGACAGTAATGAAATCTGGGACGCTTACGGGACAGTGAAACAAGCCAGGGCGAGGATACTGGCCACAAGATCACCTCTGTGTCAGATCGGCTTCTTTCCAGCTCCCCTCTTCCTCCTGCATATACCTCGGGAAGTGTATTGGCTACATTTCTTCTTACTCTGACCAGGTACCTGACAATCCACTTTAAAGGAGAGGAAATTAATCTTTCTTTGTACAGTTTGCCCTGATATAGACCACCATGGAGGGCACAGCGTGGCAGCAGGAAGCTCCACAGAAAGCAAAGGCCAAGACTCCTGTCCCCTGGCCCTAGGATGGCAGAAGCACAGCACATAGTTGGGACTACTCACATCTCTGCAGAACAGGAAAAAGAGGGGAAGGGAAAGGCAGGAAGATGGTGACCAACTTCCTCCATCTTGGTTTCTCCTCCTAAAGGTTCCCCAGCCTCCCACAACAGCATCAGCAACCAGAGGCTCCAATTGTTCAAACACACAAGTCTACAAAGACAACATCTTATACCCAAGCACAACACAGAGCTTGAGAGTAGCTAGAGTCTACTAGTAGGCCCCTGCTGCTGTGAGCCTTGGCCAGTATTCCCAACTCGATAGGATCTAGAATCATGGAAAAGACAAAGCTCTGGGTTATATGGGTGAGGAAGTTTCTAGACTGGGCTAACACAGGAAGAAATACGTACCCTAAATAGTGAAAGCGGCATCTTACTCTTGGGCTTCCCGACGAAAGAAAAGGGAGAAAGCAAGTTGAACGCCAGCATTTCTCTTTTCTGCCTCCTGACAGCAGATAAAATGTGAGCAGGTGCCTTACACTTCCACACCTCCGCCTTTTCTATCATGCTGGACTGTGTACCCTCAAACTGTGAGCCAAAATAAACCCTTTATTCATTAAGTTGCTTTGGTCATGCATTTTATCTTAGCAGCCAGAAGTATAACTAACACATACACCGTAGAACTTGTCTAAATCCATACAATGTAAGAGGAAGAAAAGGAGTGCCAGTCAGAAGCAAAACGTCAAGGGATGCTTGGGCTTGTGTCCTCACCTTGAACGCTTGAAAGGTTTTATTCTCAGAAAGATGAGAGAGCTGTGGGCTCCCTGAATGCAAGGAGCAACTTGAAGCCAAGCCCAGCTGACCTGCAGCCTAACTTATAGCTACTGCCTGTGCACTGCCGAATCACAGTCCCTCAGCAATGACCTGAAAACACAGATGCTTGGGTATGCTTGCAAACATACCCAGTGTATCTGGAGCTTGGATGTGCCTTACCTCCTAGGGAACAGCATTGAATCCGCAAGATGGGGACTGAGTTGGTCTCAGCTATGGTCCAGGTCTGACAGTTCCTAAGATAATCTCCTGATGATTTTAACAGACAGATAAATTTTTTTGGGGGGGAGGGGCACTGCTCTATACTTTAAGGAGACCAAGGAACAAGATCAGAGAGGTAAACACGGGCTCCATGAAACCTTAAGTGCCCAGCCAAGGAGCCAGCCTTTATTCTGAAAGTCACAAGACCTGTAAAAGGTTTTAAGGAGATTTAGGTTGTGTTTTAAAAAAATCTATCCAGGCATTTCCAGAGATCTAGGCCCCCTCTGTGGGCCTGACCCTGGTTTTTATCTGTCTGTGGAATATAGATTACATCTGGTCAGTTTTCTTCCTCAGAAGCTGTGTCCAGATGCCCAGAGCACATTCACACCCAAAGGATCTCACCACTGTTAATGATTCTTTCTGAGGAGAGTAAAAAGTCAACCTTTCCCAGCATTCCATAGCTGGTGACAGAATCCAAAACCCACCCGCCACCACTTGCTTGGAAAATGACATCACTGTTTGCTCCCCATCAACATATTCTTTCTCCATTAACATTCTATTACTGTCCTGATAGTGAACCAGCTCCTGGTGGCTGTAGCACCAATCTACTCCTTTATCCTTGGTCCCCTTCTATTCCAATGCCCACTGCAACCTTTCCAATGCCCACTGCAACCCTCCAAGGGCAGTAACATGGGCATGAACACAATTGCCAGTCTCTTCCTGCTTACATCTTATGTCTCTGCCTAGAATACTCCTCTGAGATTTTTTTCACCTGTGGATTTCAAACTATAGCTCATAGCCTACACAGCGGCCTCCATTCCCAAAACATCCCTAGAAACACACAATCTCCAGAATGACTGGTGATGCCTGACTTTGTCCTCAGAGTCCCATATCCGGTCCCTGTTCCCCTTTTGTTTTCTACACAGGATATCAATGTCCGTGCTCTTTCAGCCCGTGTGGGCACCTATGGTCTGGGAACCCAGCTCTGCTGCCTCCTCCAGCATTCATTCTGTTAGCAGGGCCAGCATGCATAGGAAGTAAGGTTAATACCCAGGCTAATGGGTTAACAGGAAATATAGAACTGGCTCTGTGCTCAGGAGTGAGTCTTCTCCCAGCATTCTCTCCTCCTTCTCCACCAAATCCTCAGCCTTTGCCTACCCTGAGTGCTCTAAGAAAACGTCTTTTAAAATGCATTTACCCTCCCTTATCAGGACAAGGGCTGGGCCATTAGCAGTTCTCTGCTCCACAGGTCCAAGTGCCCTTACGAGGTCACCGGCTTTATCTTGCTTATGTCTGTGACTTTCCCCAGGCTCCTTACTTCTTGACAGTATCATAGAGCAGGCCTGTTGCCTGGGCTATGTCTGGAAAGCAGCTGGCTCCTTCAGTACAGGGAAGAGGAGCCAGTGATCCTTGCTGCTGGGGCCTTCCAGGCTGGTACACAGCTTGTCCGTTTTCCAACTTGAAGGCTGGGCCTGATGCTGGAGCTAAGCGCAAGCACAGAACGCAGCCTTGTGGGTAAGGTGGAGAAGGGCAGAATGAGATTGCACGTCTAACTTCCTCATTTCATGTGTGTGGGAGGGAGAGTGGGGGATAAAATGTAAAGGAAATGAGCAAAGAGCTCCTGTGTAACCTGACCCTGGAGACTCTTAGACACAAAGATCGTGAGACAGAAGCATATTTAGTATGTTCTAGGGGTACAAAGAAGCCAGTGTAGGTGGAGTTGACTGGACAAGCTGAGGTTAAGGAAATTGGGAGAACAATACTCAGTGCTAAGTAACGGTAATATTGAATGCTTTACTCGCTAGCCTTCCTAGGGGACCTTCCCACTGCTTCGGGGATGACAGTCATCCGGTTACTCCTCAGCACACTTTCTTCTGCCTTGTTTTCACTAGTTCTCTAGAATCCCACAAAGCAGGCACTCTGTAGCTATTTCTTGACTATATTGGTCAGAATTCTGTTCCCAGCATTCACTAGGGGTGACCATGAGTATTGTGACTGTCATCTAAATGGTCACCTTGCTTAAGAGTTTCTTCTCTTGTGGGATCTGTTTTCCAGATGTTTTATGGCTTGAAATTGCCATATGGTACTTCTACAACTGGCAGAAACACAGCTGAAGGCAATCTTGTGCACATCTGGTACCCACATGTCTAACCTTGGACTTGATAGCCAGCCAGATATCCATAATGCTCTGTAGGCAAGCAGACTACATGAGAAGTCCTGAGTGCTAGAAATGGGTAGTGTGGACAAGTGGCTCTCAGCATGGAGTATAGTCATTTTTCCGATGTGACCTGGGTGTCTGTATTACTGGTCATCAGACAGTGCTTCAAGTCCGGGGCGCTTCAGTTTTCCCAGACATAAACTCAAATTTCCGTGGCCCGAGGGATCCTAGGTACCTTCTCTCCCCCAGCCATCGAATCTGTGTGACCTGGAAGATCCTCCGATTGAAACGTACTGGCTGCACCATTAAGTGTGTACAGAATGTTGGATGTACCTGACCTTTCTCTGGGCCTAGGTAAAGTAAGGATGATTTCAACAGGAAAACAGCATCTTGTGCCTGTATGTGAGTTCCCTGATTCTTCTAAATCATGTGAGCCTATTTTCCACATTTTCTTTATCCATTCTTATGTTGATAAACACATAAACTGGTTAAAAACAAACCTGGCT
The DNA here is from genome assembly GCF_030254825.1 of Meriones unguiculatus. Taxonomy (NCBI): domain Eukaryota; kingdom Metazoa; phylum Chordata; class Mammalia; order Rodentia; family Muridae; genus Meriones; species Meriones unguiculatus. The sequence goes on from NC_083361.1 coordinate 24,941,563, forward strand.
ATTGTGGGTTATTGTTGCAGTACAGAAGGGTGTGCAGCCAGTTATCTGTGACATGACGACTGTGATTCCCTCAGCTGGGCACAAAGTTGGCACATCTGAGGCATGTGACCTGCTTTAATTTTAGTTTTTTGTGTGAAAGCCCACACTGATTTCTGTAGTAGCTGCACTAACTTTTACCTTACTGGCATTGTTGGAGGTTTCTTCCTCCCTGACCCTTGATGACATCTGTCGTTACGTGCTCTCTTAGAGTCTTAGTTAGGATTTCTATTCCTGTGACGACACACCTTGACCAAAGGAATTTGGAAAGGAAAGGGTTTATAAGGGTTTATTTGGCTCTCAGTTCCGTATTGTTGGAGCCCGTAGTGTTGGAGCCCTGTGGGGAAAGGGGAAGGGATCCTGAAATCTCCTGAAATCCCAGAGAGATGCTTCAGAAGAGTTCAGATGTTTAAACTCTAAGAGCATGGAAATAGAAACAGATGGCTTGTGCTACTAAGCACACACGTATCATTCTTTTCATTCATAAAGCCATTCAAGAAGTTCTCATTGGGGACCTAGAATGTGTGAGACTGTGGGCTTTGCTAGGTTAGAGGAAAATAGTTCATCATCAAAATCAGTGAGGTCGGGGTCTCACACAGGGCAGGAACCTAAAGGCATGAACTGATGCAGAGACCAGGTAGGGGTGCTGCTAACTGGCTTGCTCCTCATGGCTTGCTCAGCCTGCTTTCTTATAGACCACCATCTCAGGGATGTCACCACTCACAAAGGGCTAAGCTCTCCCACATCAATCAGTAATGGGGGGAGGGGGAGGCCACAGCTGGGATACGAAGTGAATAAACTGTAATTAATAAAAATTAAAAAAAAATAAAAAAGAAAATGCCCTACAGGCTTGCTTTCATCCATCTTATGGAGGCATTTACTCAATTGAGGATCCCTCCTTTCTATTAACTCCAGCTTGTGTTAAGTTGACATAAAACTAGCCAGTACACTTAGTGGCAGTCATTCTGACTGAGGTGAGATGGAGTCTCAGTGTGGCTTCAGATACAGTTTCCTGAAGGCCAAGGATAACAAGCATTTTGTCTTATATTTATTGGTTAATTTTAGTTTGTTTCACACCTCTTTGCCATTTATTGGTGGTACTACTTTTGGTGCTTACATTTTTCTGTTCATTTTGTATTCCACATATGATCCCTTTCTTAGATAGCTATACATCTGGGACTTTTTTTCTCCTATTCTGTAAGCACATGTAGAGATTTTAGAAAGGAATGGCTATGTACTTCTGTTACTCTGTGGGGTTATGATACCCTAGACGCTAGTGGGGGTCATTTTCTCTCTCTGTTCCAAGTTAACTGGCTTTTCCCTGAACCACTGGCTTCTAGTCATGTATGTCAGAGACTTTGAAATCAGTCTCTACCCAGAGCTCTGTCAGTCTATACTCAGCACCGGAAACCATAATTCCGATGTTAGCCTCGAGGGGCTACAATGCACCACACAAAGAGAAATGCCTATGGTACCGAGGTTTGCCTTTGCATGTGCCCACGGGGACATTTCTAGAGAGGATTAGCTGAAGGAATGTTTCATCTTGAATATGGGCAGCAGCATCCAGTGGACTGGGGTGTCTGACTGAAAGGGAAGAAAGAAGAGGCCAGCTGAGTGCATCATTCTCTTTGCTTCCTTCCCTGCAACAGTGTGAGCAAGCAGCCTCATGTTCATGCTGCTATGCTCCCTTCCATGATGGACTGTACGCACTAATACTGTAAATGAGAACGGACCCTTCCTCCCTTGAGTTGCTTTTTGTCGTTATTGGGGCAGGACAACAGGAAAAATGCCCAACACACAAGTAATAATAATAAATTGAGCATTCAGTGGAATGTGCAAATTCTCCTCCTCATTACCCAAAATCCTCTACTCATGTTCTCACACTTTAATGCACATAGACAAAGTTGGAAGCCCAGATATTCAACAAACATATTCTGAACCTACCCTATGCCAGGCATTTGTAACCACTGGGGTTGTCATGGAGAAAAGACTGAAGACACCATGACATGTAAAGTATAGGAAAGTTATATACATGGTTATATAGTATAGGAAAGTCATAAACACGCATGGTTCAGTTCTGTGGAAGCACAGCTCCGCCCTTCCTGATACTTCCCAGAGAGATGCTTCAGAAGAGTTCAGATGTTTAAACTCTAAGAGCATGGAAATAGAAACGGATGGCTTGTGATACTAAGCACACACGTATCATTCTTTTCATTCATAAAGCCATTCAAGAAGTTCTCATTGGGGACCTAGAATGTGTGAGACTGTGGGCTTTGCTAGGTTAGAGGAAAACAGCCCTGACTATATATAAAGGGAAGCTATAGAAGGGGATGACACAGGCTTTTTCTGAGTTTTTTCCAGCCTCCGGGTCTATACTTATTAGTCAAGGTTAGAGTCTACTCCTGAATAGCCCTTGTTACCCACACAGGAGAAGATGAAGCAGCCAGGGAATCCCTTTGCTTCCTGCTCCTAACTGGACTTGAAAATATTTTGTCCTTCCTACAAAATTTTTCTTAGTGTTTGTATTGCTGTGACAAAACACCGTGATCAAATAGCAGGTTGATGGGTAAAGGGGTTATTCGGCTTACACTTGCACAGCACTGTTCATGGTTGAAGGAAATCAGGACAGAACTTATTAAACAGGGCAGGATCCTAGAGTTAGAAGCGGACGTACCCACCATAGAAGGGTACTGCTTACTGGCTTGTGTCCTCTGGCTTGCTCAGCCCGCTTTCTTATAGAACCCACGACCACCAGCCCAGGGTTGGCCCTACCCACACCATTGTGTGCTAGGCCCTCTCACATTAACTATTAATTAAGAAAATGCCTTACAGCTGGGTCTTATGGGGGCATTTTCTGAACTGAAGTTCCCTCCTTTCAGATCGCTCTAGCTTGAGTCAAGCTGACAGGAAACTAGCACATCTCTCCTTTGGTCACGCTTTCTGTGCTGCAGCCTGTTGGAGCCCTGTGGGAAAAGGGGAAGGGATCCTGAAATCTCCTTAGCCCCACTCTCCCAAACTCAGCAAAAACCTTTTATATTCTCCATCTCAGTCCTAGCCAGATGGATTCAGCATTTTAGAACTGTCAGCTAAGCTTGGGGGCATGACCATATCATGGGGCTGTGGGTATGTTCATCCTCTTCCGGACCTTTTCCTGTCTGAGATCAGCTGACTATGCTATGCATATTACATTTTTCTGAGAGACTTTGAGCCTCTTCTTCTCCTTCCCCATGCTGTCTGGACTGTCTTCCTCTTATATATTCCCACCTTCTCTATCTCTTTCAAGACTGCGTCTACGTCCCCAGAAATCACAAATTTTACTTCTTACCCTCAGAGGCAGCCTCAGTCACCTCCTGAAAGTCCTAAGCTTCCGTACAGTGGGAGTAGAAGCAAGGTCTTTCTTCCCTCACCCAGCCTCAGCTCACACAACTATGTCCTTTCACGGGCAGTGGAACCCTGAAGGAAACATCTAAAGAGATAGCTTCATGGGTGGGTGATAAGCAAGGTTCAGGAGAAGGCTGGCAGAGATCGGTCCTAAATCCCTGCTTCCTCTCCCCCTGGGGACCCCACACAGCATTCCACCTTGTCTGAGGGTTTTTGAAGGAGTCTAGCGAGGCCCCACCTTCGCAGAAAGCCCCCCTCCCCTCGCCCTGCTCTCTTCCTGTGTTGTGACAGGTGCTACTCCTGTACCCTTGGTACCTAGCTCTCAAAGAAGAAAACAGATCACCCATCACTGGGTAATTATAGAGCAACTGAAAGGCCATTTAGCTACTGTGTGATAAGCAATAGACTATTTTAATAATAACCAATTACCATACATTATAGTGTATCATTTGGCATTTGATGATCTACTGGGGCCTCACCTGCTCCTTTCCATACGAAGCATTTCACAGTTGTTCACACCTTCCCCAACAGAAGTTGTGTCACTTTCTAATCGAAGCACTATTTTTAGGGAAGAGTTAGGGAAAGTTTGCAGAGGTGGTGCAAATTATATCATGCCAAGCCAAAGCTTGCATTCTGCCAGGCATCTCTCCTGACAGCTCTGCTCGGCAGGATGGAGAGTGAGGTTTGCTTCATGATCCGCATTAGCCTTTTAGCATCTGTGAAGGGGCAAACCTGGAGGCTGGCTGTCCTGACAGAAATGTCCTTAACGCTAACAGACACCATGCTCTCATTCTGCCTGCTGCTTGGATGCAGTCTCGCTGTCTACTGAGCGTGAAACCACGGGATGAGCACCATGATATAAATTCTGCCCTGGATACAAGAGCAGACTCTGCCCAGTCCATGGTGTGTCTTCAATGGGCCAGGGAAGATGTCCCATCAGCCTGTGAGATCTGCTCAGCCCATTCTTCTAGCATAAGGTCCCTTTTTCTCTTTCTTCACTTTGTGCGCACTTGTATGTATGATGGCTTGAATGAAATGTCCCCTAATAGTCTTGGGCATTTAAATATGTGGTTTCCAGTTGGTGACTATTTGGGGAGTATTAGAAGTCTTAGCTTTGATGAAGGAAGTGTGTCACTGGGGAAAAGCTTTGAGGCCTCAGAAGATTCAGCCATTTCAAATCTCTGCTTCTTGTGTGTGGGTCAAGAGCTGAGCTCTCAGTTCTTCCAGCACCATGCCTGCAACCTTGCTGCCATGTTCCCTGCCATGATGATGATACATGCTTATCCCTCTAGAACTGCAAGCCCCAAATAAACTCTTCCATCTACATGTTGCCTTGCTTGTAGTATTTTATCACAGAAATAGAAAAGTAGCTATGGCAGTATGTGTATGTATGTGTGTGTGTGTGTGTGCTCATGTTCGCAATGCATGTGTGTATGCAAGTGTGTGTGCAGGTGTGTGACTGTGTATGCATTTGCATGTGGAGGCTAGAGGTTGACATCAGATGTCTTCCTCAATTTCTCTACTTTATGTTTTGGGATATGGTCTCTCACTGATTTAGCTATGCTGACTAGCTAATGAGCCCCAAGAACCTTCCTGTCTCTACCTTCTCCACACTGGAATTAAGGTGGGCATGCTTTTATTTGGGTACTAATGATACAACAGTTGTGGAACAGGTGTTTTACAAACTGAGCCATCTCCTTAGCCTGTTCCTTGAATACAGCCTGCCAAGCAGGCAGCCATGTCAGCCATGGGCCTAGTAACCATCTCCATGACCATGTCTATTGTGTTCTCTCTCTCTTTTTTTTTTTGAGATTTTATTTATATTTATGTGTGTGGATGTTTTACATGCTGCGTGTCTGTCCATCACACATGTGCCTGGTGCCTATGAAGGTCAGAATGAGGGCATTGATCCTCTGGAAATGGAGTTACGGTAGGTTGTGACCCACCATATGGTGCTGGGAATCAAATCTCCTGCATCCTCTGGAAGTGCTGCCAGTGCTCTTCACTGCTAAGACACCAGCTCTGCCTTTGTGTTCTTCATGTGATTAATTCCATGCAGAAAATTAACCATTAACCCTTTTTTGCTAAAAGGTTTCTTGGGTCCTATGAAAAGTTTCCATCTCTTTCTCACATGCTCTCTCTCTCTCTCTCTCTCTCTCTCTCTCTCTCTCTCTGTGTGTGTGTGTGTGTGTGCCTCTCTCTCTCTCTCTCTCACTCTCAAACACGCACACACAGTTATGATCAACTTCAAACAGGCCTCGCTGTTGTAAGTTTCACAATTTACAAAATCCTGGTGCTGTCTCTGGGACAGGCCCCGGAGCACGGAGGCTCACTCTTCTGCCTTCATAAACTCTCTGTGCTCCAGCCCATCTGTTATCACTCTCCCTGTCTCGGCCGGTTGCTTTTATACTGATCCAATCACTCAGTTTACCACATGCTGTTTCTGAGTTACTGTAATGGCTTCCCCACTGATTTCCTGGCTCCCACCTTTCCCCTCAATAATCTATACTGTTATCCTGTAAGAACTGTAGCCCTTTTCTTCACCAGAACAACTAGGTGTATTTGCAAGAGACCCCTGAATTTGAGCCTGTTGAATGTTTATGTTCCATCATAGGACGGGGTAAGAAGGAACATTGGACCCTCATCTTAAAATTCTAGCCACTTCGGCTATTTGCATATAACCCTTCCCTAATTGCATATAGCTTTGTGGTCTCCAGAGGTGACAGAGGATAAAGACTGTGGAAGGTGAACCTGAAGGAGGCAATCCATCTATGCAGGTATGGGGAGGTCATTATCCATGTTGGGGTAAGGCTTTTCAGTGGTGTGGTTGCCCTGGGATCATGCTTTTTTTAAGCACCCCTTCACCCGCGTTCTGTAAGCTAGCTTGATAAACTGGTCATTTCAGAGCTTGACTGTGACATGAACCCCTTTTAGCTAACACCAAGCCTCTCTGGAGGGTCCCTCTCTACAAGACCAGCTCAACCTTGGAAAGCAAGCAAAGGGTCACTGCAGCTCTTGGTCACTCATGTGCTCTCAGCCTGTGACCAGACAACTCAACCCCCTCTCTTCCCTACAGCTGCTTCTCTTGCTGGGAGGTTCTCCTCTCTCTGGGACTCTTTACCCCATCTGACTCATGCTGCTCCAGTTGTCTCATTCCTCCCCCCTCCCCCAAACCACTTGATACCAATTATTTGTCAGCTTTAAACAAAGCACAGGAGTGGTTGCTTGGGCTTGTTGCTGAGATTGGGAGGTGACTTAGGATGGCCTCCCTGAACACAGCTGGATACTGACCTCAGAGCCCAGCACCAAATGGCTTCCCTTCTGGTTGCCTGGGCCTTATTTCCTGCCCTCTAGCCAGGAAACATGGAGAGATGGAGGCTGGTGTGTGGCTTACCTTCTCCTTTGTATCTAGCCTAGGACTTCAGTTCATTGTTGTTGTCACCCACAATTGATTGTAAGTCTTCCTTCTAGTAGGGGGTTTCTCGTTTTCTTAATTCCCATGTCAACTTCAGGCAGGGTCAGAGTGTATTTCTGTCTACTCTGGGCCCACCCTGCGGGCAGCTCTTGGGTCTTAATGGTGAGTCAGATGTAAATTCTGAGTCACTACAGAAAAGACATAACCTCACAAGTGAAACCACGGTGGCCACCCAGGGATTCGGCAGTACAGTCTGACCACATGGCCTGATCACACAGACTGACCAGTGTGTGTCAGACACTGATGGCATGTGATGAAAAAGGCAGTGCCCTTCTTAGAGGGGCTGAAAGTGTGAGGGCCGTAGCAGACCAATAAGCAATCAGAGTACAGTGTACATTGTGTGATAGGGGAATGAGGAAATAGCAGGGACATTACATTTGGCCTGGCCTTCAGGGCTGTCATGTGCCTGGCTGTGAATGTCTCCCTAAACTAGCAATGTTTAAGCTGAAACATAAAATTACACTTCTCCAGGAAAGGAGTAGGCATGAATGTGTGTGCTGGGGCTGTGGAGAGATGAGAGGACAATTTCCAAACAGGGTCATCTGTGAGCACCTGATATCAGAGGCTGGGCAGAAACTGTGGTGATGTGGAGTGAATGTTATAGAGATGAAAGAAAGATAATGAGGTGGAGGGAAGATGCTTATGACGCTGATACCCACGGCTGGATCATGGAGGACGTGGAAAATCATCTTAAAGAGTGTGAGATTTATCTCACAACCTTATGGTGTGGCTAACAGACTTTAAACTGAGGAAAACCATGGCGGGCTTTGCAACAGAAGTGTGGACCACATGCCAGGAAGGCAGAGAGGCTCATGGTTCATTCTTCTTCATTTGAATGACCATAAGAAATACATCTTGAGAGCTTGGTATCAGTTAACAGTTTTTATTGCTCTAAGTTCCTAACCAAAGCAATAAAGGAAGATTTATTTGGGGTAAGTATTTGAGGATACAGTTGTTTATGGTGTGGAAGGTGTGACAGTGGGAGTCACAGCACATCCACTACCAGGAAACACAGGGTGGTGGAGGCTGGTGCGTGGCTTAATTTCTCCTTTTGATCTGGCCCGGGACCCCACCTCATTGTTGATATCACCCACATTCATGGTGGGCCTTCCTTCAGGTTAAACTTCCTGGAAACACTCATCACTAACATGGCCAGAGGTGTGTCTCTTAGGCAGTTCTAAAGCTAATCAAGGTGACAGTGATGGTCAACCATCACAGAGTCCGAGACCCTCCCTTTGAATGCATTCCTGATTCTGGACCCAGAATCAAAGGATGCTTGCTGAGGACTTCCAGAGCCCCAGCTGTACTTCCAGTGGCTTTAATTTTTCATAGAACCTGTTTTCCATCCCTGCAAATGGGCTCTGGCCTGACATTGCTGTCTGGTAGGGTGCTGTCACCCCACAGCACGGCAGCCCCGCCTCAGAGCACATCTGGATCGCATGCTCTTCTAAACCTGATTCATCCTAGTACTGTGACTTGTGATTTCTATTACTGCAGATTAGATTATACATAATATGACAAATATAGTCCCCGGTCATAACAGGGGCATGAGAAGAGTATCCTAAAGGAATTCTCTTGCTTGTTTAATAGGATGTCTCTCATTTATAATCCCAGCACTCTAGAGAGCAAGGCAAAAGTGTTCATGAATATGAGGACAGCTTGAGCTGCATAGTGGGACAGAGGCTAGGGGTATAGGGAGATGGAGGAAGAGAAGGAAGAAAAGGAATAGGCAGGAGAAAGAGAAGGGGGAGGGAAGGAGGAAGGAAAACACAAGGCAATAACCCTCTCACTTCCTACCTGTCATCTTGCCCATTAAGGATTCAAACTTGGTAGCTATGGTGACCCTGAGCTATTTAGCTGTCTTCTGTCTTACATGCTCTCTTTATGAACGAGAATAAGAATTTCTTTATAGGCTCATCGCAAATATTCAAGGACTTAACATGTATCCAACTTTAAAAAGAGTCTGGCATGGGAAATTTAGCTCTATTAAGCTAAGGACAGCCCCTTTGTTGTGGAATAATCTCAAAGGATATGCCATGAGAAGATAATCCAGCAAGAGTGCATGCATCAGTAAGTAGGGAAAAGCAAAATTAGTAGGCATCATCTCAAATGAACAAACTTTAAAACAATCTTTCTTATTTCGCCAACTTTCTTAGCAGACAGTGTTCCCATGATGTAGTCATTGCTTCAGTTGTCATTACTGTTGGTTTGTCCGTCCTGAGAATTCATCAGACTCTCCTCACATGGAACAATTAGAGTTACAGAAAGAAGCACGGTGATTGGATTCAAACTAAAGTCCATTTGCAACCTATCCCCACCATGCCTGGCTGTGTGACTTGGGGAAGCTCACCGAAGTTCTGTGAGATTCAGGCTCAGCATCTGGGAGGTAGGCATTGGAGCAGAGCTGAGCTCTCTGGAAGTAGGATTTGAGCACAGGGTCATGCAAATGCCTCTTACCTTCTTCCTTGGATGACTCCAGGCATCCCTTTACAGAGCTGAGTCCTTGGCAGGACTGTGAGGGTCAGAGGAGCACACAAGGAGAGACAGTGGCCTCCTTCAGTCCTGCTGCCCTCAGGCTGGGCTGTCAGCCCAAGAGTCATTAGCAGGTGGCAGGGAAGAGTGTGGGGCCATCCGTCAGAGGAGAATGGCTGCCACAGTTCCTGGGATGCAATGGTGCCCTGAGGAGCCATTGGCAGTAATGATGATGGGTATTTAAGCAAATGAACTGTTAATGAGCAGGCAGAGGTGAGCTGCCTCCCAGACCAGCTGGAGCCCCGAGTTAGCAAAGGATGGCGAGGAAGGAACAAGGGGAGCCAGGGCAGGAAAGAAGTTTCAGTTCTGAGTAGGAAATAGGCTCCTGCGGGGAGGCTCGGTTGGCCCCAGAGCAGCTTAGCTATGCCTGCTTACCCTGTTCTTCACTAACCTGTCTCATCATCACACTCATGACTTCTTGACACTATCCCTGGCAGCCTTGGTCAGGTACACCTACCTTCCTCCTCACCTATCTAGATCATAGCAAAAAAAAAAAAAAAAAAAAAAAAAAAAAAAAAGCTAATTGGAAGCCACATCAACAAGAAAAAAAGAGAAGATATGTGGCCAGCTGGCTTCAGCTAGTGGTCTTGTGGGCTGGGGACCTAGTGACTATAGAATGTAAGAGGTCATGTGACTAGCCTACTGCCAGATTTATTGTTATGATGCTGTGTGTGGGTGCCAAGTATATGTCAGACACTGTCCTGAGCACTGGGGTGGGTGGCATTTGCATTTTGCAGAGGAGTAAACTGAGTCTCAAAGAAATAAAATGGCTGGCTCAGGGATTTGGGACCAAGAAGACTGGTAAAAAGCTGTGCCTAAAACCGAGGCAAAGAGTAAAGCTAGGGAACTTCAGAAGGGCAATCTTTCATCACCCAAAATGCAACGTAAGGCCAGAGGATATGGAGGTGAGGCCCGAGGGGACATGAAGAAGGATCAAGGCACTGTGTCATCCTTCCCCTCACATAGAATCCAATGCACAGAAAGTGGACTCCTTGAGGTCCTGTAGGTGGGCTGGCTCTAACTTCAGCCTTCCTTCTCTCTAGCCAAGTTGTTCTCAATCTGTGGGTCACAACCCCTTTGCAGGTCATCAAATAACCCTTTCACAGAGGTCCCATAGAGCAGATATTCTGCATATCAGATACTTACATGCTGATTCATAACAGGAGCAAAACACAGTTATGGAGTTGCAATGAACATAAATGTATGGTTGGTGGTCACCACCACGTGAGGACAGGTGTTAAAGGCATTAGGAAGGCTCTAGCCCCATGTTTGCCCAGCATGACAGAACTTGTGGGCTTCTGGAAGGCGATCTTGTGGGCTCTGCTCTCAGACAAAACAGGCCTCGTTCTTGCAGGCTAACCTTGAACAAAGTGCTGGATGGTTCCAAACCTGTTTCCCCAAATGTGAAATGCAATAGTAAGTATTTTTGAATCCTTGGAGTTCATTGGTGCAGGAAGTGTTGTTAGTCCTGGGCTCTGACTTCTGACAGCAGGGTGAATTACACTGGGCATTAAACACCGTCGACCCTCGTTTTTTTTAATCTGTAAAAATGGTGTAATTATTTATACCTGGAAGGATCCTCGTAAATATCAGAAATGATGTACATAAACCATCTGCACACACTTACTCATTACAAATAAAAGCTTCAGTTAAGGGCCGGTACGCCGGTACGCAGGTAGGTAGGTCCTGGTGTGTCTGTTCCTTTCCCTGGCACTTCTCTCCCCTTCCTCTTCCATAAGGGACAGACTTTGCACCTTCTCTGAGGCTTCCCTGTCAATCTGCAGGATTGTACCTCCTCCTAGCATAAAATTTCTTTCAGTGAGCTGGTTATTTGAGCTCCCTTGCTCATGCTCTGATGTCATCTTTATTTGCTGCTTAGCCAGCACCCCGGACTTCACAGGGAGCCCTTAGCTGACTGTGTAAAAACGGACAAACAGTATTCCTTCTATAAGCTTCGGTCTCCTCATGAACAAATGGAGGTTTGGCAGAGCTTGGTCTTTTGTCACCAAGCCACAGACTCTGCCAAACTCAGGCTGTCTCAGAGCACAGCCCACATCCATAGTCTCTCCTCTTAGCATTCGCTGACATCCCCTTCTGAAAATGGCCTGACACCACATCTCAGCATCCATTTTAAAGATGTTTTTATTTTGTTCTAAGTCTATGTGTGTGTGTGTTCATGTGTGTATGTGTGTCCATGTGTGCATGCCTCTTTGTATGAATCCGTACATGCCTAAAGGTACCTGTAGAGGCCAAGAGGCTACTGGGTCTCCTGAAGATGAAGTTACAGGCAGTATGGACTGCCAAGCAGACCTGAGTGTTGGGAACCAATCTTGGGTCCTTTACAAGAGCAGCAAGGGTTCTGAACCACAGAACTGACACCAGCTCCTTGGCACCTGTGCCATGTTTACTGAATCTTTTCTGTCAGTACCCCATAGAAGGTGGCTGCCACTTCAACATGCCAGGATCCTTAGTTTTATCCATCATCCCATGTGAGATTTTTGTGCTTCACCTAGAACTCTCACTCCTTTTTGACAGCCATTGTCTCCAGTCACAGAGGTGTGAGTGATGTTCCCAGGCCTCCCACAACCTCTCTTCCTGAGTACCCTGTAGTGGGTGCTCAGAGATGTACTATGAAAACCTTAGCAAGGAGCTCACACAGCTGAGTCCCAGCCATCATTCTAGAGAGGGGACACACCCAGCTGTGTATACAAGTACGGTTTCCCATGGATATAAAAACCAATACCCCTCCCCCCAGTAAATCTCTATTTCCTGATTATTTCCCACTTCTTCCCACGCCTGAACTAGGATCTATGGACCAGAGCAAATTCCCTAACTCTTGGTGTGATCTTCTTAGGCTGTAACTGGCATCTGTTTGGGCGGACGAGTGAATATTTATCACCTCTCAGTAGACATCGGTCACTTTAATTGTTTTCTAGTGGAACGTGCCCATTGCTGAAAGCAGAGCCCCTTGGCCATTTATCAGATCCGTTAAGTGAAAGGGAGCTGAGCAGAGGTGGGAGTTCAGACCACTTTGGCTGCGGAAGGAAGTCTTGCCCAAGACAAATGAGTCCTCCTATGGTCATCTGGAACTGATGGTTTAGGAAATAAGCACCGGAGCTGTGATTGCAACACACAGAATTGCCAGACCAACCATGCTCATAATTAGATGCAAGTGGCAAGTGTTTAGTAGAGTTATTTATTATTATTGTTATTATTATTATTATTATTATTATTATTATTACTAGTAGTAATAGTAGTACTGGTAGTTTTTTCTTTTGTTTTTACAGTGCAGGGAGCCTTGTTAAGTGCCTGTCAGGTACTATGAACTGATTAAAAATTGATTGCTTTTTTTTTTTTCATTTGTTGAGAGAAACTTGAGAGGCAGGACATATATATTCCTTAAGATGCACAACACAGAAAAACAAAAACAGTAGACTTGTTCTCATTGTTGCTTGGCTTGAGTGAAAGACACGTATTCATTTTTTCCTTTTCTCACTCAGTTTCTCACCCAGAACCAGTGAAAGTCCTTTCAACAAATAATTACCCCGATCTGCACAGCAGCTCTCCAAGGCTGACATTATCTTCCTGTTTGATAGATGTGTTAACTGAGACTCTGAGAGGGAGGTGAAGAAGATTCTGGTGGCTCAGTTCTCATGGTCCCAGAATGGCCAGTGTTTCTTCCACACTATCAAGTTCCCAGGGCATCATGGTACCCAGAATGAGGTAAGCTCTGTCATCCACAGAGGATGATCAAGGGCCAAGAAAATGAGAGACACTGAGGAGGGCCAAATACAAGTCTATGGCCTGAGCGGAGACAGAATGGAAACAGGAGGCCTCAGGGATTGGAACCCACCTTGCTTCATCTAGAAGATTCTCCCACAGCAGCTTCTGCATCCAACTCTGCCTCCCCTAGATAAAAAAGGGGGGTGATTTCCCACCACCTCACTCCCTTCCTTTTGCTATCAACAAGGGCCTATGTCTAGATGACAAAGCTAGTTACCCATGTGAAAGCAGTCACCACAATCCGTCAAGCTTCAGAGCTTTAGAGTCTTGGTGAGGAGGAAGAAATAAGGAGGAGGAGGAAGCCAATACAATTCAAGAAAAGTAATTTGGTGTCCAAATGTCAAATTGTTTGCGCACATACTCAAGGTGACAGGACTTGAGGCCCACGTTCCAGATGGAAGTGTCCGGCATCCTGCTCAGTGAAGGAGACAGGGAAGGTATCTTCCCCTTAGCTATTCCTTCACAGTTCTCATCACAGTGCTCACAAGCCTTCACTGTCTTCTTGACTATGTTCAGAATCATCTTGGACAAATGGCTTTGGAGATGTCTGTGAAAGCATTTCCAGAAAGGCTAACGTATGGAGTCCAGCTCTGATGGCAGCAGCACTGTCTTCAGCTGGTACTTAAGACTGGATAGAGGAAAGAAAATGAGCTTTTTATCTTGCTTTCATTTTGTCCTGCTTCTTGGCTTCAGATGCCATGTGGCCAGCCATGGCCTGCACTTATCACCATCACTTCCTTGCCACAATGGACTATGTCCTCAAACTGTGAGCCCAAATTAGCACTTCCTGTCTTAAGTTACTCTTGTCATATATTTTGCCACAGCAATAATAGAAGTAACTAACATACCAATAATTCTAATTTCCAGATCCAAGTGGAAATTTCTCTTCCATCATTCCTGGCACACGTGTCAGAATTCACAAAGCAGGTGAACATGAGGATTCATCCCACACTGACACAGTAACAAAGACTTTCCCTGAGGCAGACATAGTAAGCTAACTAATGCTTAACTCTTTCTTAGCCAGCTGTGTCCATGTGGCCCTGGACATGATAAATAAAAGCTTTTGAAGCTCTTTGGATAGTTTCTGATTACCCAACAGATGCCTTTTCTTCTTATTGCTTCCTATCTGAGTACAGATGTAATGGAGGGAGATGTGACAGTCATGACGGACCATGAAGAAAAGGGGAAGAGAAACTCAGAAGACATTAGTGACACCATTAAGCTAATGTTGAGGTTGCTTGCTTCCACATATCTTTCTGCGTAAGGAAATTCAGTCAAGGCATGATCCAATCACTACGGCTATTTCTAACACTAAAAAACAGAATTCCTGATATGATGCATGATGGAGGCTGACATTATTAGAATCCTTGGAAGTAGACTTGTCCTTCTTTTAGACTAAGAAAACTAAATTTGGGTGGGGGTGGCTGTTGGTGTTAATTGTCAAGTGGACAGAATCTAGAATCACATGGGAGCTGGATCTCCGGGCATGCCTCTGGAGGATTATCTTGATTATGTTAATTGATGTGGGAAGAGCTATATTAATTGTTAGTGGGACAACTCATTGGGCAGGGATCCTGAACTGTATAAAATGATGGAAGCAAGCTGAACATTAGCATGCACGCACCTATTACTCTCTTGTGATGTCAGACATAATGTGGTCAACCACTTCATGCTCCTGCTGCCTTGACTTGCCTGCTGGTTTGACTGCCCTGCCATGATGGAACTGTGCTACGAGCTTGAGCTAAAAACAGCCTTCCTTAAGTTGCTTTTGTCAGGTTATTTTATCACAGCAACAGGAAAAGAAACTAAGACAGGAAGTGACTATACAAAAGTCATTAACCAGCTAAGTGCAGTGGCATACAGGTAATCTTAGCTCTTGAGAAGCTAAAGCAGGGACAATGTAAATCTGAGATTAGTATGGGCTACATAGTGAATCTGAAGCCAGCCTGAGCCAGTAGAAAAGACTTATCTTTAAAAAGGCCATTAGTCTTGTAAGTGGTAGAGTCAGTATTTAATTGCAAGCATTATAAACATACACTAAGCAAGAAGGTTGATATTAGATATTATATATAACACATATACATTCTTACATACATACTTTTATATGTATTTACACATTTTTCTTTTTCTTTGTGTGTGTCCACACACTCCCTCACACACCTATGCACATACAACACACACTTTAATTCTCTTAAGTGACTTCCTGCCAGCCCATGGCAACAGCCTCTCCTTTATCTGAAGCCAAGGATGATTATGGCAGAGACTCACATCACTGTTGGTCTGCTGGATACAAGCAGAAATCATCTCAGGGAAAATACAGATGATTTGGAAGTGCCATGCTCTCGAAACATTAAGAAAGAAGAGTGTCTGAGTGTGGGAGACAGCGTGGAGAGCATAACGAACAGAGGCTCTGGAGAGAGATGGATTTTGCAGCCCAGCTCTGCCAATGCCCGCTTGTCAATCTGCTGTGACAAAGCTCACTTTCCCCATCCCTGAAAGGAAGGAAGGGATTGTATATGAGCATGTGTATATGTATGCGTGAGAGTACATGTGTGTAGATATGTGCATGTGTGTGCATTGGGGATATATATATATATATATATATATATATTAAGTAAATGGACTAGTCTTCTAGTCTTCTAGAGGCTGGGAAGTTCAGATACTAGCATGTGGCATTCTTGCTAAGCTCTCACCTAATGAGAGGTCCCAGAGGAAGAGAAAATGAGGTTTTAGTCCTCCTATGGCAGAAGGGCAAGAGAGTACACACCCCTTTCCTTTCAAGGGAACCATTTTCATGGTGGCATTAACTCATCAGAAGTTTTGGCCCTGATCCAAACTCCTCCCACTAAGTTCCAGTTGTGCTAGAGTTATGCCTCCAACAAATAAATTGCAAGAGCACATGCAGACCATTGCCCTAGGCTTCCAGGGGCAAATCAGCCCCCCTATCCACAGGCTTTGGCAGATACACCATTCCACACTTACTAATACACCTATGAGGTTTGAATGGAGCATGTTCCAGTCATGTGTTTCAGAACTCAGGCCTTGGTTAGTGACACCACTACCCTTTGGAAAATGGAGCCAAAGTGAGAAAGTGAGTCATTGGGGTGGGTCTTGAGGCCTGATAGTCCAGCACCACTTTTAGCTGCTCTTTGCTTGACTGCAGACTCAATGAGACTGTACTGTGATCAGCTGCCTCATACTTCCGCCACTGTCTTCTCTAACAGCCAAGCTAAACCCTTCCTCCCTTAACATAGTGTTGCTATTCTGTTGTTGCCACAGATATCCTAGTGTGGTGAGTGGAATGGACTTCTGAGTATGGTCAGACCTGTTCTTGACAGTTTTCCGATAGATCCAATGTAGGCTTCTTCAGGCCTGAGCCTCCCCAAGGACAAGCCTCCCAAGAGAGCTGCTTGTTTTTGGACTACCCTAATCTGAGATCAAAATGTTTACTGGGATTACGCAAAATACATGGAGATTAACATGTGGTGTTTAACTGAATCGCCTCAGGCCCTTGGCTTCCCTTCCACTTGAGCTGCCAAAACAAATTCCCACCCACAGACACCCTGGGCCTGTCTGGCTGTGCAGAGCGAAAACACAGAGATCTTGCTACACAACACATTCTCACATTCACTAGGGAAGTCCCAAAGCTCCTTTATCTAAGCAGTCCACAGAAACCTACTCCCCTCAAGGACAGTGTCTTTTTTTCTTTCTTTCTTTCTTATTCTGAAGGAAGACAAATTGGCAAAGTGTCATTATGCCCCTCTGTGAGACAGAACCATCTAGAACTTCCTGAGCTTTCACTCAGGCATCCCAGCACCATTTCTCACTGCATTCAACAAAAAGAAGCAGATTCCTTGCTTAAACACTTGACATACCACCACCCTTGGTTCTGACCTCAAGAACCCAGAGGGAAAGTGACAACGAGGTCCCTAACCTTGGTTCAACCTCTCCAATGTACACTTGGGCAGTCTGCCTTCCTTCCTCTGCAAGGTCATTGCTTTGTCTGCAAAGGAAGAATCATGGAGGGAAACACCTGGTTACTTAACCCATGAGGGATTTCAAATTTAAACTTCACTAACAGTTTTTAAATTCCACTCGACAGGCTCTGGGCTATAGGCAATTTCACATATGTTCAGCACGCTCAGTGGATGTCTGTGGAATTGGATTATTTGTTAACATCATCACAGCTGGAGAGAGTTATCATTTGCCCCACTTTCCACTGAAGATAAGGTACAAAATCTTTCTCAAGATAATGAGTGGGGGAGCCTCCTAACATTACCACCATGACTGCTGTTACCTCTGCAGTGTGTGCTTACCTCTGCAGTGTGTGCCTACCAAAACCACTCCATAATGCCATTACTACAAACGCCACCAGTACCCTTACTATGGTACTGTGGCCACCCTCATCAATGCCACTGTTAACTACCCACACCCCATTGTAACCAAAAAATTACTACCACTATGTTACTTTCCCACTACTCCATGTCACAATGAGAAGCTGAAGCTTGTGTTCCAAGTGCCAAGTATTTTAGGTTCATTCATTGATTTGAACATCTCAATGGCCTTACTAATTAGAAAGCATTCTTTCACATTTATAGATAGTTACAACCTAGACATGACAAAACCAGGCTCCACTGAAAAGTATCTGGCTTCCAAGCCCATGATGCTAAATGCTCTTCCTCTCTGGGTCTCTTTTCGAGCCTGGATCTGCATCCAAAGGGTTGCTCCTTGCTGGAAGGTTTATAGGCCCTGGATTTTGGATGTAGAGAGCTCACCTTGACATATGGGAACAGTCTTGAACAAGGATGAAGTAGACATGAAGTTTTAGTCTGTGGCAATGACAGCCTTTAGCATAAAATATGATGCATAGCACATTTGATAGAGTAGAGACCCACAGGAACCTTGGACTGCCAAACTGTAGCTGATGCCCACAGCTTGCTTAGCAGTGACAATGGAGCAGAAGATTTATTCTGGCCTCACTCAGGCAAGAGGTCATGTTCTCTGTCTTTCATGGTCATCCCTTGGGGGCCTAGCTATACTAGACTTTTCCAAGCCTGGAGCCCCCTCTTCTCCTGTTACAATGGTCCCTTGATAGTAGGAGACCAGTGAGTCCTGCTAGGTCTTGTCCATGCCCCCTTTCCCATGTTTGGGAAGCCTTTATTCATCTTTCTGAAGGTGTACTCCATGTAGAATGCAAGAGGCAAGCTGTCTGTTAAGGGGCTCATCGCTTCTGGATGATCCCCATTTGAGGATATTGTTTTTATCTTGGTATCCCCTACTCTATCTAGTCCCCTGCCTTCCTTATGAGAGGTGATCAACAAATATAAAACAAAGAAAAGGAGGGAGGGAACGAGATAAGGAGCAAGAAGAGATGGAGAGAAAAGAGACAAAGGCATCTAGAAACTTCACAACCTCAGTTCCTAAGCCCAGTCCCAAGGCATAGAAACATCATCTTCTCACATGAGACCAGATGAACTGGCCTTTGCCATGGGCCTAAAAAATTATAAGGCCCAAGTCCATGACCACAGACAGGCAAGTCTTAGAGGCTGAGGGAAGCAGAGCTTACTGGACTTTTACCAGCCAGAAAACTAACAGAACAAAAGAAGGAGGCAAAATACAGGCCATGTTAAATCCCAAGTCCTTCATTCGTCTCAACAGCCTTCAGCTGTTTCTGGTTTCTCTTTTGAAGGACCCCTGAACCTCAGCTTTCCTCTTTATCAAACAGCAACATAAGTGTGTGTGGAGTGTTGTGAGTGGGGCACGAGGAGGGAGAGGTAGTTCGGCAGGCAGCCTTTCTTTTCTAGATCGAGCATGATACAGAAGTTACTATTTCTACTACTTGAGTTTTTCTTTTTACCCAAGGCAGCCCTGACTCTGACAAGAGGGGCTGGGTCCTACTGCACCAGGAAGGCCAGCTCTAGATAACTGCCAGCTCTCCTCCCTGCTTCCTCATTCCTGAGACTGCACTTCTTCACTCCACCCCAGGACTGTCTGGAATGAGGAAGCCAACCCAGGACTACTTCCTGAAGCATCTCATAGGCATCTGAGCAAACCGGAAGATGAAGAAGAAAGAGAAGAAATATAGCAAAAGCTCCCTGGGGAGCAAGCCACTCTAGAATAGTTCCTCCTGGCCTCTGCAAGAGGCCTCACCACTGTGGAAAATGCCGGGGGAGAAAAAAAAAATCCCAGCTAATTTCAGAGGCTTCACGTTGGTGGGCCAACATCCCAGGGAGAATGAGCAATTATGATTTCCATCTAAGCAACATGTGCTGTTTGCTGGCCTCTTTCGAACAGCTGTAGGTTAGATGCTGTTAAGATTGGTCTCCTTCTCTCCTCCATATTTCAGAATTCAAATTAAACTAAAATAACAGCACCTGCTGAACAAAAACCCCATTGGAAATGTGTCCTCGTACACAATTACTGCAGGGAGGCTGGTCACCATTGTTACCCGCCTATTCTTCCTGAATGGGAACGGCAGTGAAGTTTCCTAGGCAGCTGCAGCGATTCAATTGTATAACTAGATCTGGCCCCGTGCCAACCCTCAAGAACTCAAGTGGCACCAAAAGATACTATATTGATTTGCAATCGAACATAATAGGCCATCAGCTTAATTATTACTGAAGTGACAAGGTTCTGGGTATTTCATATTTATATTTCAGGGCCTGTGAAGGATGAATGTAAATCTTTTAAATGCACGGATTTGCATATCCTCGGAGGGGTTGAGTGCTCTTATTACATTCATAGCCTTTGAAAGACCAAAAGGACTGGCTATTGAACTCAGGTTGCCAGATCCCACCGGCATTCGCTTGGATGAAGAGACAAAAGGCATAAAATTGAAATTGCTTTTAGTTTTTTTTTTTTTTTTTAAGGCAAAAAAAAAAAAAGCCTACTACTCCACTCCATTAAGCACAGACCACTTTGGGGGCCTTCTATTGGGAGAGAGGCATGGATCACTGGGAAATGAAACCAACACTTCTAGGATTGATTCATCAGGTCCTTCCATATCCCTCATAGCCTGTTCATGGCCTCTGGAGGGCCCTGGCTAGGAGATTCCTTTGAAGGGCTGAGATGTAGTCAAGGAAGGAGTGAGAACAGACACAGGGCGGCTTTCCAGGTGTTACCACACTTCTGTACCAGATAAAATACATGAAAATATTCTCACCTCAAGCCTGATTGCTGTCAATGTGTGCAGCCCCACATGCTCCACATGTCTTTGCTACTAGGACCTCTCCCTGCCCTTCACCTATCAGCCATGGTATTTTATAGACTCCTCTTCCCCTGTCTTCAAGAAGGTTTGTTCTCTGCTTCCAAATGGTCCTAACTCCTGGCTCTAACTCCTGTTAAGCATCATCACAAAGCCGGGACTCATGAGATTTTCCTATGCTCTCATCCTGCCTCTGAAGCTGAATTACCACCTATTCTTCAGCTACCATCACAGAGCCACCCTGAACATTTTGGAATGTGTTGGTCTCCTGCCTCAACCTTCCAGTTATACTCGGAGGATGAAGACCGCCTCTCCTCAGGTCCCGCCCCAGCCTTTATGCCACCCAACGCAATCCCTAGGCACACACCTGCACATTCACACATAGCCTTACAGTTTTCCTGCCTAATTGCCACCTTGTCAACGGAAGGACAAGAATTACCCTTCAGAATTCCCTTTCGAACCACTGCAGCCCCACTTGCATGCTCCCTGGGCTCCTCAGAATGTCCACTTCACTATGCTTTTTCACATGCAGTTTTACTTAATGGTTTTGCACATCGACAGCCTTCCCTGAAAGGGCCTCAAAAAGATGTTCCTTTAAATCTTTTTATTCTTGTTACTAGCTCAGGGCCTGGAAGGTTACATGCCTAGCAATTATGAACTGAGGTAATCTTCACCCTTAAGAAACATCGAATATATATATATATATATATATATATATATATATATATATATTCATGTATAGATGTGTGTGTGCATACATGAATATACACTCACACACAAACACATACACACACAGAATCTTACAGACACCAAACTAAGACGAGTCCATATGAGAACTGGTCCCAGGATATCACTGCATGTATAGCAGTTGATACAAAAAAAAAAAAAAAATCAAAGAATGGTTTAAACATCAGGTATTCCTCAAACATAGAAAGAAATGGGAAATTTGTGGTCCAGTATGTTTGAGAGAGAACAGGACTAGAACTAAGCCTGAAACTGGGAAAGCCTATGGCTTAAGAGGACCACCTGAAATGACCTACTCTGATTCCATACAGACAAGCCATACAGAGCCATGGGCATTCACACTCTCCACTCCCTTTCATTTCCATTCTTCAGTGAAATAGGGAGTTTGAGGGGATGGGTAAGTGGAGAGAGCACTCCAGATGGAAGCTCTTCATTGCCCCACCGTGGCTCTCTAGTCAATTCAAGGCCATGTCTTTTGCCCCAACTCCCATCTCCAGGACCTTCCACCTTTATTATCTCTTACTGTTTGAATCCCCTCCTGCCATCATGCCTATAGCCATGATCCTGACCTGAGAGGGATCTTAGATTAGTGGCAAGAGGGTGCTCTGGTCTTACGTTCTTCACTTTTGCCTCTTGTTTTTACTGCACCCTCTGAGCAGGTCCCATCTTTACAGAACCTAGGTTCTGGCCCTGACTTTTCTTGGCACTGTGGGGCCATGGAGGGGATCTCCCAACTCTGGGACGAGCATTTATTGCTTTGAACTGAGAAGCTGTTTTCCAAGGGAATTAGATTAAAGAGGAGTCTAAGGTTTAAAAAAGAGAGAAGGGAGAAAGTAGCATAGAATTTGGAAAACCAGTACTCTTTTTATAGCTCAGCAATAAGAATTAAGATATAGTTCCTTGAAGGGGGTGTCCTAGGAACTCTAAGATGGAGATGGTCAGGCATCTTTACCTTGATAAGGAAGCCGAGAGAGAATTCTTCAGGATGCAGCCAGCTCCACTCTATCTTTCCCTGACTTTCAGCTTCCAGCCTCATAGTCTGCTCCTTGTCCCCTGTTGCTATCTTTGGGTTCTCCTGTTTGGAGACTCCACTGAAATGCACCTCCTTGTTTATGTCCATTGGAATCACCAAGAGAAAAATCTCAGGGCTGGCAAAGACTCAATCTCTGGAGCCCCGAGGCAGCAGCATCCCCACAAGGGCCTCTCCTGCCAGGCTGAGCACAAAGGAAGGCATTATCCTGGGAGGAGGAGAGGAGTTGCTGAGGACCACCTGCTCAGGCAATTCTGTGATAAAAGGAAGTGAGACTGGAAATTGGACAATTGTTACTAAGTAGCTGAGGACCCAGCTGAGTGGGGCTTTCTTTAATAAGGATAATCGAAGCCAGCTTTATAGGCAGATGGAGATTTTCCAGAACCTAGGGGTTCACAGAGAAAAATGGGAGGGAGCTAGGCTCAGGAAAAGACATGTCTTCACATCTTTATAAAGAGCGAAGACGAGCTGGCGTCCTTACAGGCTCCTGAAGCACTTCACAAGGACCATTATTTATTTCCCATCCTATCAAATATATAGCCTTTGCCAGCACCAGGAAAGGGGGAAAGTGTTCCCTAAGAACTGGGAAGGGCTCCTTCAGAGTTCACACAAAGGACTAAGAAAGTTTTGTGGTTTCCTAGGCTGGAGAGTAAATAAATGCCAAAGTCCTTATCTTCATGGAAAGGACGATGACCAGTTGTTACAGGAATTTAGAATTAGTCGCCACAATTTACTGAGCACTTATATTGGGCAAGTACTGTACCGCCTTTCCCTTGTGCTTTAAGCCCCTGGACCCCTCATTGTCTATTTACAGATGAGGCAAATAGGTCTCAGAGAAGCTTGGCACATTTGAAACCAGAACAGCCCAGGAAGTTCTATACCTGCTCTGTAGTACTGTCTCCACTCTCAAACAGGACATACTCCTTAAAAGCCCCTGAGTGGCCATTGTTCCATTGAGCAAAACTGGACATTAATACCAAAACTCCCAGTCACAATCACATGACAAGTATGCACACAGCCCTATGGGCACGGACATGTCCTTACCCTAGGGGCAACTGCAGGAGGTTTTGTCTGTTTAGCCTCCTCATCTAATGGGTGGGACTTTTCAACCTGCTTCTGGAGTCTCAGGAAAAGCCATTGTCCAGTGGGCTGGGCAGCATATCTATGACACCAGGACAGTCGGGAGTAAGACCCTAAAAGATCCATGGGCCAGATTCATATTCAAATGTGCAGCCCTGCTCATTATTATTAGTGACCATTGGGAGTCCTGACCTCTCGCCAAGCTGCGGGACCCCTCTGTTGAGATGGGGATAGAAAATCCCATCATGCATTGCTCTGAGGCCTGGAGGGCCCAGAGCCCAGGGTGGGTACAAAGTACTGTGCTGCCCGCTAGCCCACCCCAGCCAATTTTACCATGTGCCCCTGCTGCCACCTTCTGATGCCAAAGACACTTCTAAGGCACGCTGCTGCACCTCACCCTGTCAACAGCCCCCAGGGAAAAGGAGGTAGCAGAGAGTAGGGGTGGGGAGGGTTGAGACCTTCAGCTGCTCCTGGAGAGGCAGGGCTGACAAGGCGAGGATTGTTTTTTTCTCCCCTGGTGTGAAGTATGTTGACTTGCTGTTGATAGATGGTGGGATGATATTAATTAAAATGCAGGCAGGTGTGAGGGCGCCTCTTAGAGGAGCGCTCTCTGGGGCAGGGGGAGGGGAGGCATGGGCCTCCGTTTTGTAGCCATAATGGGAAAAGCGCACCCTATTGCCCTTTCTTTCTCTCTCTGAGAGCAGGTGTGGTACAGAGAGAGGGGTATGGGTTTCCCTGTCATGGGCAAAGATAAGATCCCAGGAGAGCTGGGCTCCAGGTGGAAGACACCCAGGTCCTTCTGTCCTGGTGGGAGAGCCCTGGGAGCACAGCTTCCTACGGCCTTTTCTATTAGCCACCAGGTCTGAAAAGTTTCTGTCATTGGAGAATGTGCTTACAGAAGCACTCTCCTTTACTGCCTCATGCCAGCTGTGCAGGATTGGTATGCAAAGTACTCCTGAGGGGGCAGAATTAGGTGGCCCAAAGTAGAGCCCATAGAGAAGAGCTGAGATCAAAGACGGCATAACTCACCCATGTGTAGGATATATGTCTGGAGGACCATGGTTAAGGGTTTTCAAATGAGGGAACTTGGAACCAAGGAATGGGAGGAGAGAAAATAAGAAAGCTGAGTACAGAATGACTGTGAGTGGCTTGTAGTGTTCTGATTGGCTTTGTAGCCAGTGGGGCTGGTTGGTGCCTCATCCATCTCTGGTTTCCAGTTTTGCCCGTTTGCTTCTTCCTACAAGAGTAGGAGGTTCCTAGAGACTTCACTTTCTAAAGTGTTGGTACTAACATGGAGAGGATTGTTAAAGACCTCGGCAGTCAGGGGTAGAACTGAAGTGGTAGAATTGCAGTTCAAACTCTAGAATCAGCAGGCTGCAGCTCAAAGCAACTGTTTTCTGAAAATATGTTCCAAAGGGAACCAATGGAACGGTCTAAGGATGTTTCCCTCTGACCTAGCAGAGAAGAAAGAAAGAAAAATGCTTGTCCTAGTTTGTTTTCAATCCTGCTACTAAATACCATAACCGAAGGCAACTTGGGGAGAAAAAGGTTTATTTCATCTTATGCTTTACAGTCCACGTCATGAAGGGAAGACAGAGCAGGAACTCAAGGCAGGAACTGAAGTAGAGACCATGAAGGAGTGCTGTTTATTGTTTGCTCTCTCTGGCTCCTAAGTAAGTTTGTTTGTTTGCTTCTATTTATTTGTTTATCTAGCTATTTATTTGTTTCTGGGGTTCATGCATACCAAAATATGTGTATGGACCTCAGAGAACAACTTATAGGAGCCGGTTCTCTCCCTCCACACATGGGTCCTAGTGCGCCGTCTCAGATCTTGAGACTTGGTGACAAGTGCCGTTACCTGCTGAGCTATCTGGCCAACCCTCACATACACTATAGCTTTGTTCTTTACCAGAAAGATATGTATTTACCTAGAGTCAGAGATACAACTCAGATCCTAGCATTTTGGGCAGAAAGATCGCATAACAGAACAGAGTGAATAGTATAAAATTTTTTAAAAAATCAATAAATAAGTGTATAAAAACAGCCACACTTTAGCTAGAGGAAACAGCCTTCCCCGGTGAATCTCCATAAAGCCCTGCTACCTCTACCTTCCTCCCCTACATTTGGCACCTGAAATCTCAAAGAGGGACATTTTAAATATTTACTTTCTACTTTTCACATGACATTTCAAATTCTAAGGAGAGTGAGTTATGATACTTTCTCCTACCTTAAAATTAGTGTGTTAACAGAGACGCAAGAGTTGGGATCCAAAGCTGGCTATGAAGGGTCCATTGTCAGTGACCTTCAAGCTTACTCATTTGAACTAATTACCCAACAGTGACATGTATGCACCATTACAGCTTCACGTTTTTTAAGGCAGTTTTACTCTCTTACTTTTTTTTTTTTTTTTTTTTGCTTTGCTCTATCTATTTAAAACTCCTTTTTCCCCTCAATCCCAACAGGTAAACTTTTCTTCTCCTTCCTTTCTTCCTTCCTTCCTACTTTTTTCCCCTTCTTTCCTTCCTTCCTGTCTTTCTTTCTCAAATAAGTTTCACTTCTGCTTTGTAGATAATTGATTTAGTAGGCAGTGGCCATACATTTCAGATTCTGAGATGTTCTTTCTATAGTTAAAGTAGAGTAATTCAATAATAATTCAACGATTGGTCTACACACTCTAAAGGCTGTGTGGCTTAAACACCTCTGAACATAGTGTTGTGCCTGTGTTTTTAGCCATTGGTAGATAGAAGCAGAAGGACCATTAATTCAAGGTCAGCCTGGGATGACATCATGAGAACCTATGTCAGCTGGGCAAAGTGGTACACACCTGTAATCCCAGCACTCAGGGAGGAAGAGGCAGGAGGATCTCTGTGAGTTCAATGCCAGCCTGGTCTGCAAAGTGAGTCTAGGACAGGTGAGGTTAAACAGAGAAACCCAGTCTCAAAAACAAATAAACAAAAAAAACACAAAACAACAACAACAACAACAAATAAAACAAAAATGTGTTAGGCAGTGGTGGTGTAAGACTTTAATCCCAGTACTCTCTGAGTTCAAGTTCATCTTGGTCTACATAGTGAGTTCCAGGACAACCAAGGTTACACAGAGAAACCCTGTCTTGAAAAACCAAAAATAGATAGATAGATAGATAGATAGATAGATAGATAGATAGATAGATAGATAGATAAATGAGAGAGAAAAAGAGAACAGAACCTCTCTCAAAACCAAACCAAAACTAACCACATAGTAAAAAGTAGGAGCTGGAGCTAAAATGTCAGAGTGCTTTTCTGATATCTATAAGACCAAGAGTTCTACACACACACACACACACACAGAGAGAGAGAGAGAGAGAGAGAGAGAGAGAGAGAGAGAAATAAAGAGAGAGCAGAAGACTACATACCTACTGCATGATGATCATCTGAGTCTAGAAGGAAATGAAAAGAGCAATGGTTCCAGGCTGGGGCTATAGCTCAGTTTGCAGCACACTTGCCTACCTTTTACAAATCCCTAGCTCTATTTTCCAACACCACATAAATAAGGGGTTGTGGCACATACATAATCCTAGCACTCAAGCAACTGAGGCTGGAAGGTCAGAAGTTCAAAGTCATCCTCAAGCTAGAGCCCATCTAGGAATACACGACACCCTGTCTAGAACAAAACAATGACAACAGCAACACCACAAATCCCAAATAAAATAAAGTGTATTTTTTGAGACATTTAAAGCAAAGCAGATTTGCAGATAGTTTAACCACATGAGAGAAATGAGAGCATAGTGTAATGGAAGCTTTGGTTCCTTTGTGAATTCAGTTAGGTTATGTAAACACATTTTTGTTTCTTTTGGTTTAATCCCAAGCATGGGATTTTAGCTGGGCTATAGTTGTCCCACACCTGTCAATTGTCTTGTGCGGAGCATGGCTTTTGGCAGCTGATAATGGTCATCCACATGCAGCATCAAAAAGGGGCGTGGTCTAGGACTCTGAGAGTATAAACATGAGAGTGGACAAACAGAAGGTGTAGCGTACAGTGTCCCTTGTGGTATTTGGTGCTGGCATGTGGCCTGTAGCAGTTTGGAGAGACTAGAGACAATGCGATGGTTCGGAGCAGACAGGTAGAGAGAATCACTTTGGGGTGCAGCAGTACGGAGGAGACTGCTAGCTGAGTCTGCAGTGGATGGAGATTGGTATAGAGCCCTAAAGGAACCCTTGAATCTAAATATCTGGGAGGAGTAAAGGGGTCTGGTCCCCCTCTCCCCATTGACCTTTTCTCTCTCCTATTTAAGATGGGCGGGTGATGGAAAGGAAGTAGAGGCTGAACAGCCCAAATAAAGTAGAGTTTTCAAAAGCAAGTGCTACAGGTGGCTTTCAGCTACAGGTGGCACCCGACATGGTGGCTGGTAAGATAAAAAGGGCTAACAAGTGACACCCAGAGGTGGCTTAGGAATAATGGAGAACTTGGTTTTGGTGACACACAGGAGATGGCAAGTTACAAAGGAGTGAATGTACTGTTTCAAGATGTCACTCAAAAGTTTATAGCAGCCGCTGCTGCTGGTTTCTCTCCCAAAATGCTTCCAGAGGGAATTTTCTGTTTTTGCTTTGATTTCCTACTATATTCTGTTTGTTTTTTTTTTTTTTTTTTAAAGATTGGAAGAATGATGGATAAGAGAGAAAACTGATATTGGCTCTCAAGAGCACAATGCCAATATCACAGGGCAAGCCATAGCTAGAAGTCTCAGGAATCAAAATGCCTGGTGCTTTAATTGTGGTGAATTTGACCATTTCTAAAGAAATTGTAAGGCTAGAGTCTTCAAAGCTCAAAATGGTAGGTACGTTAACTCGGATAAATACGGTAACTTCACTGGTATAGGTGAAGAAGTGGTTTCCAGCCACAATGTCCAAATGCCCAGAATTTGTATGAGTATATATCGAAGTGGGATTTAGAAGGTAACCTCTTGCCACTGTTAAACGGACAGAGGGGCCTGTCAGCTCGAGGCTCTGCAGCATAAAATATGAGCCATTTTTCTTTGGTCAGCCAGGAGGTGACAAGCAGGGAAGATCAAAACTAAAAACTGCTCATGTAACCCATGCCACTGAAGGCAGTGGAGCTTTGGATCTGGCCACAGAAACATCTCACACTATCGCCAATAGTTGGATGTTACAAAATAACCAAGGGTGTTTATGATCCTTTGCCATGAGGGACAGTAGAGGTGATCTTGGAAAGAAGTGGATTAACTTCTCAAGGATTTTTTGTGCATCCAGGTATTGTAGATGGGATTGCAAGGAAAAAAAATTAAAATCATGGCATATGTATAAAAGGAGATGCAAGTTAACGCAGGAGATAGAATTGCTCAGCTGTTACTGTTTCCTTACATCAAGGGCAAAGCAGCTCCGGTAGAAAGAACGGGCACATTTGGGAGTACTAGAAAACTTGTGTTCTAGCAAACAGTGACTAATGATCAGAGACCCAAATTAATGGTACAAATGAATGGTGTTGAAGTACAAGGCTTAGCACATACAGAAGCTGACTTCAGTATCCTCTCCTAAAAGTCTTGGAATCCAAATGGCCTCTTCAGAAGATTTATGCACAGTCTATAGGAAATGGTAAATTATCTCAAGCAAGAAAGAGTGTATAGTGGATTAAACGTGTGGGACCTGAAGGGCAAACAGAGAAGTTGAGACCTTATGTGGCTAACATACCCTTAAATTTATGGGGAAGAGATCATTTACAACAATGGGGTACTGAAATTAATATTCCTGCAGTCCTAGAGGAAGCCAATGATGAAGCTAGGTATGAAATGGTAGATGCTCCTGAGGAAGGTATTGATCCGTGTACTCAAGAACAATCACAAGCACAGGGATTAAAGGGTTTGAGTTTCCAAATTTACAAGAGGGGCCACTGCTGAAATACCAATCGGCTTGTCCAGAAAATGGTTATCAAACAGACCTGTGTGGCAAGAGCAGTGGCCCATAACAAAAGAAAAATTTCAGGAACTTGAACAACTGGTACAAGAGCAGCTGGGGGCTCAACATATAGAGGAGTCCACCAGCCCATGGAATTGCCCCGTGCTTGTTGTGAAAAAGAAATCAGGAAAATGGAGGATAATAATGGATGTAAGAGCAATGAGTAGAATAATTCAACCAATGGGTCCTTTATAGCCAGGAGTTCCTTTATCTTCTCTGTTACCTAGGCCATGGTCTATAATAGTTCATACTTTAAGGATTGCTTTTTCACAATACCCTTGCATGAGCAGGATAGGGAAAGGTTTGCTTTCTTAGTGCCTATTCTGAATAATAGTCATCCAATAAAGAGATACCATTGGAAGGTGCCTCCACAGGGAATATTAAATAGTCCAACTTTATGTCAATATTTTGTTCAATAACCACTAGAAAAAAAATTGCAGGCAATTTCCTCAGTCTATTATTTATCATTATGTGGATGATATTTTGTTGGCTGATTCTGATGAAAATACTTTAGAGAAAATGTTTAAGAAAACAAAGAATTCTGCCATGGTGGGGGTTACAGATTGCTCAAGAAAAAACACAGAGAAGAGATTCTATTAGCTATTTGGGTTATAAAATAAGTCAACAAAAAATTCAACCACAAAAGGTACAGATTCATTGGGATCAATTGCAAACACTTAATGATTTTCAAAAATTAATGGGAGATATTAATTGGCTGAGATCTACGATTGGATTAAATAAGTACTTATGAGTTGAGTAATTTGTTTCAAATATTACAAGGAATTCAGATTTTAACAGCCCAAAATGTCTAACAGCTGAAGCAGAAAAAGAATTAATTCTGGTAAAACAAAGACTAGAAGATACATATGTGGATTGAATTGATACTAAACCTGATTGTATTTTGGTCATTTTGGTTTCAACTCATTCTCCTACTGTGGTCATTGGAAGATAGTATTGTGGAATGGATTTTCTTAGCACATAAACAAAGTAAAAAATGAAAGGTGTACATAGAAAGGATTTCTGAAGTAACTAGAAAAGGTAGCATGAGACTACATCAATTGTCAGGAACAGAGCCAGTGAAACTGTAGGGCCTTTTACTAATACTGAGATTATGCCATTGTGGGTGATCAGTGAAGGCTGGCAAAGAGCATGTAGTCACTACTTGGGAGAAGTTAATAACAAATATCCTAAAAGCAAACATGTACAGTTATAAAAAGAACGAACTGGATTCTTCCCCGTATTGTAAAGGGGACACCGACTCCTGAGGCACCAACACTCCAGACTGATGCAAGCAAGGTAGGAAAGGCAGGTTGTAAATCAGACAGAGTGAGCATGGTGACCAAGAGCCCATGTTCTTCAGTTCAAAGTCAGAGCTGTGTGCAATTTTTATGGCACTCTCAGATTTTCCTGAACCTCTTAATAGAACCACTGACTCTCCACGTGCAGAAAGAGTTGTTTTGCACACAGAAACTGCTGAATTTATTCCTGATAATTCAGAATTAACTTTGATATTTATGCAATTGCAACATTCCGTCAGAATTAGAAACTATTATTATGTATTACTCATATTTGGTCTCATATGGGTTTGCCAGGTCTACTGGCATGAGGAAATGAGAAAATTGACCAGTTACTAATAGGAGATGTGTTAGAAACCTCAAAATTTCATGAAAAACATCACATTAACAGTAAAGGTTTAGAGAAAAAAATGTTCTATTATTTGGCAACAAGCCAAAGAGATAAATTTTTAAAGTGTCCTATGTGTTCTTTGTATAACCAAACTACATTATTTGATGGAAATAACCCTAGCGGTACCAAAAGAAATGAAATCTGGCAGATGGATGTGTTTCATTTTGCAGACTTTAGAAAACAAAGGCATGCACACCGTACCATAGATACACATTAAGGGTTCCAATGGGCAACTGCTTTACGTTCTGAAAAGGCTGATTCCGTAATTACACATTTATTGGAAAAAATGGCAATTATGGGGATACCTGCACAAATTAAGATTGCTAATGCTTCTGCATATGTGTCCAGTAAGATGAAGCAATTCTGCACAAATATGCACAAATATTAAGCATATTACTGGTATACCATATAATCCTACAGAACAAGATGTTGTAGAAAGAGCTAAGGGTACCCCAAAAGATATGCTTATTAAACAAAAAGGGACGGTAAGGACTCCCAGGGACAGGCTAAATAATGGGTTGTTAACTCTAAATTTTCTTGAAGTTGGTGAAAAAGAAACAACAGCAGCTGAGAGACACTAGGTTATAAAAAAAAAACTGTAGAATTAAATCAACGCATTTACTATAAGGACGTGTTGACAGCAGAATGGAAACTTGCAATAGTTTGGAGATGGAGAAGTGTCTGTGTTTATGTATCTACAGGGAATGAAAAAAATATGGTTACCAACCAAAGTTATAGATTAGATTTTTCCAGGAAAGACTGCCTACTAGCTAAAATTTGAATGTCTTTGCATGGCAAATTAATCTTACTGGGTACCTGGTCCTCAAGATGCAGAAATGTACCTATAATATTACTCTTAAAAGTTTATTTTCAGAGCAAAAGACCAGACAACAATGAAGATAAAGTAAGTATCCCAGATGATTTACCCTCACAGACTGTCTCAGTTCCTGTTTCCTCAAGAATCTACATACAGGTGAAATTCAAAAGGGACAGCCCAAATGATTGATCCCACAGAGACTAGACAGAAAACCAACAGAGACTGAACAGAAAACACACAGACTATAGTTTGCCCACACCTGTTAATTGTCTTTTGTGGACGGTGGCTTTTGCTAGGTGGTAATGGCCTTCAAAGTGCAGCAAGAAGAGCGGTTTGGTCTAGGACTCAGAGTATAAATATAAGAGTTGAGGAAGGGAAGGTGTAGCATTTGGTGTTGGAGTGTGGCGTGTGGCATGTAGCAGTGTGGAGAGACCAGAAACCAGAGACACTGTGGCAGTTTGAAGCAGACAAGAGGAGAGAGATGCTTCAGGGTTCAGCAGCACGGAGGAGACGGCTAGCTGTGTCTGCAGCTGACGAAGATTGGTACAGAGCCCTAAAAGAACTCCTTGACCCTAAACAGCTGGGAGAAGTAAAGGGGCCTGTGCCCCCTCTCCCCACTACTCTTTTCTATCTCCTGCTTATGGTTGGGGGTTGATGGAAGGGAGGTAGAGGTGTAAACACCCTAAATAAAAAAGAATTGTTAAAAGAGAGAGAGAGAGGAGAGAGAGAGAGAGCTACAGTACAGTGTCTTTAAAAAATGTAATTGTTTCCAGAGGCAAAAAGAGCTGGTAGTTTCCTAACCAACAGAGCAGTTTTAAAAACAAAATACAATTCCCAAGTCACAGGCTTTTGTTTGAGTTACTTTGCCATTAATGTGAAGAGACACCATGACCAATGCAACTTATAAAAGAAAGAACTTACTTGGAGGCCTGGCACATGACAGCAGGCAGGGGTGTCAACTAGAGCAGTAGGTGAGAGCCACAAGCATGGGTTGGGGTGTGTGTTTAGTGGTGTTGGGGGGGGGAGCCTGTCCTGGGCTTTTTAAAGGTCAAAGCTCACTCACAGTGACACCTCCTCTAACAGGGCCACACCTCCTAGAAAACAAGCATTTACATAGATGAACTTACAGGGATCATTCTCATTCAAACCAGCATAGCTTTCTACATGGGCTTTATAGAAGATACTCTAAAAGAAAGTTGAACTGAAAGTTTTTAAGCTAAAGGATTGGGCAGGAAAATATTTAAGAGTAATCTATTAGCCTCAGATAAATATTTGTGTAATAACATTAAAGAAAAAAAGAAAGGGTACAGTTACTTTATATTGATTAGGTAATTGTATTAGTTAGTTGTTGGCTGCTGTGATAAAACACCATCACCAAACAAATAATAGAAGGAAGGATTTAGTGAGAGTTTTAGTTTCTTAAAAACCCCAGTTATGTTATGTGAATATGTTTTTGTTTTAATCCCACGTATGGAATATGAGGCTACTTCAGATTGCCCGCAGCTGCTAACGATGATTTGTCTCATGTTTTAGGAGGGGCATGATTTTTGCCAGCTGCAGATAGTTTATGTTTAAAATTCTGGGAACTCTTGAGAGG
Source organism: Meriones unguiculatus (assembly GCF_030254825.1). Taxonomy (NCBI): domain Eukaryota; kingdom Metazoa; phylum Chordata; class Mammalia; order Rodentia; family Muridae; genus Meriones; species Meriones unguiculatus. Next base: position 24,974,879 of record NC_083361.1, read on the forward strand.
GTATAAATATGAGAGCCCCAGAAAGTCTGTGGTAGTTGCCGCCCCTGTTGCTGCTGGTGGTGGTCCCTGCTTCTGCTTTTCCTATTGCTGTATTGAATTGCTAGACTGTTAGATTGCTATATTGCTGGATTGCTGAATTGCTGAACTGCTGGTAGCTGATATTCTGATATCAAAAATTGGACTTGCCCCAAAGTTCCTCTGTGTGGGTGAGGCACTTAATCTTTGGTCAATAGGGCCAGAATAGCTGACAGATTTTTCTGTGAAGCAGTAATTTTAAGGACTGGTGTATCCTGTCTCAGGAAAGCTGGGTAGTCGACTTCCCAGAATCACACTTGTCCATAGTTTGGACAGTATGCTGTCAGCAGTTAAGGTAAGGACAGTTTTTTTGTCGGGTGGCTAGCTTTGCCACATTTGAAGCAAACTCCATGTGGAAGTTCTTTGGTGCTCATCATCTGTTCTGAAGTAGATTGGGGGTGCTGCCAGGAACTTGTGTGTCTCTCTGTCAGAAAAACCTTTTATTATTAAAACATCTTAAATGCCATGTTCTGTAGATCTCTAAAATGTTTGAAGACCACCTGTCTATTTCAGTATATTTGAATGGACAAACATTGCTTGTTTCTAGCTAATTAATTTCTGCTTAGCCTTGAAAACATATAAAGGAAGCTAAATAAAGCTTATTTCTATAATTAACTAAACTTGTACCAAATAAGACCTCAAGTTTGTTTATTTAGAGGTGGCTAACTCTTAATTATCCTAAACAGTTTGCAACAGTAGCTTTCAAGGACTAGAACTTTGTAGTACATTTTTAAATGAGTCGCATATATACAATATTTTAAACAAGAGTTGAAACATATATAGAGTATGTTATAGCAAAACATAACCTCAAATTTCTATCAATATACAATAATCCATACCAATATGAAATATTTGAGACTTTTACTTTCTTAGTCTAAAAGAGATATAATAATCCACCTTTTTTCTTTTTAAGGAAATACAATAATCTATCTTCTTTTGTCCTTATATCCTATAGAAGGCTTTATTTAACTTATGGTTCCAGAGGGATAAAAGTCCCTCGTGACAGGGAGGCATGGCAATAGGCAGCAGGGAGCAGACATGCCAGCTGGCACAGAAGCTGAGGACTCACATCTTGAGCCACAAGCATCACACAGAAAGAGTGTATGGGGAATGTCAAGAGTTTGTTAATCTCAAAGTCTATCCCAGGGATATGATTTCTCCAACAAGGCCATAACTCCTAAGCCTCCTAACAGTACCACCTATTGAAGATCAAGGATTCAAATGTTCAAGACAAAGGGAAACATATCTCATTCCAAGCATGACAGCAATGTAATCTAAGGGAAATTATCATAGTGACTTATGTTAATTTACTGACAGTGTTTCAGTTTTAAAGGACTTTTAGGGTTATAAAGAGAGTTGATGATAGAATAACAGCTCACAGGACAAGAAAACATGTTTCATCCCTTCACAGCACCAACAATTGGCAAATCACAGGTGAAATAAGTTGCTTTAACCGATCTGAATTGAGGGCTGTTTGAATTATAAACAGAAAACTGTGTTTCTCAAAGTTCACAACATTTTCTATAAAATGCTTACATATTAAAAACATTGAAAAAGCCTGAATAAGACAACCACATTTGAAACTATGCATTCTATATTTGAATAATGTAATGCAATAAAACTAGACAAGGGCAGGGAAAGTTTTTAAGTACTAGGAAGTAGAAAACAAACATTCTATCTCTAAAATAATGGTTTGCATTTTTATTCTTTTTTTAACTATTTGAATTTTTATTTTTCTCTCACCATCATTATTTATTATATTATTATCATCATCATCATCCTTTCCCTTCTCACCTCCCAGTCCTTCATTCCTACATCCCCTCTGCCTCGACCCCAATCCACCCCTCTGTTTCTTTTCAGAAAAGAACAGGCCTCCCATGGATATTTATCAAACATGCCATATCAGATTATACTAAGTCTAGGCCCCTCTCCTGTATTAAGGCTGGACTAGGCAACCCAGTATGAGGAAAAGGGTCTCAAAAGCAGACAAAAATGTCAAATACTGCTCTGTTAAGAGTCCAACAAAACTGACAAGCTCATAACTGCCCTGCTCTGTTAAGAGTCCAACAAAACTGACAAGCTCATAACTATAGCATATTTACAGAGGGTCAGACCCATGCATGCTCTCTGGTTGGCAGTTCAATGTTTATGAGCCCCTTTGGGTCCATAGACCCTTCTTATTCCTACAATCCTTTCTTCCCTTCTTCCGCAGGATTTGCCCAGCTCTACGTAATGTTTGGCTGTGAGTCTCTGCATCTGTTTCCATGAGTTGCTGGAGGAAGCCTCTGTGATGACAACTGGGCTAGGTACCAATCATATTTGTCTTTCTGGGCCTGTCTAAAATAATGTTTGTGTCAAAGAACAAGCTAAAACTGAAATCACAAACAATCGTAAAAGCAGTGAGACATACAAATTCAAGGAGTGAATAATCCAGAAGGAAACAAGTGGCTTTATACATTGGTCTATAATGCTAAAAAGAAAAAAGAAAGAAAAAAAGGAGGCACTACATCCAACATAAGAAAAATAAAATTATAATTAGCAAACAAAGTCTAGGAAAAACAGAAGCAGGTGGGATGGTGGTGGCACACGCCTTAAATCCCAGCACATTGGAGGCAGAGACAGGCAGATCTCTATGAGTTCAATGCCAGCCTGTTCTATAGAGCAAGTTCCAGGACAGCCAGAGTTATACAGAAAAACCCTGTCTGGAAAAATTAAACAACAACAACAACAACAACAAAGTATTATTACTAAAGTTTAAAAAGTGAATGTTATACAAAAGTAGAGGTGCAGAAACCGCTAAGCTAGGCAGGTTTAGATTTCAGGATATTTACCAAAGAAAACAACACCAATAACAAAACAAAACAGTGATCAAATCATGCCTTAACTAATCTGCATAAAACCAAAGGTAAAGCCAGAGAGAGTACCTTCCCACTGAGACAGAATCACAGGAAAGTTCTAGTCAGAAAGTTGCCTGTCAAGAAGAGAAGGCAGTACAATATTTACAGTGTTGAAAGAAAAAAAAGAAAAGCCATCAATCTGGAATTCTATGAGCAACAAAATTATCCTTCAAAAGAAAAGAGGAAATAAAGACTTTGTCAGAAAAACAAAAACTAAAGGGAATTTGCTGCCAGCACAAGCCACACAAAAGATCTACAGATGGCAAACATGTAATAAAATATGCTCAACAGCATTTGTCATTAGGGAATTACAAATTAAAAACAAGGAGAAGTGACTACAATCCTATTAGAATAAGACAAATCGAAGCCATTGACAGTATTAATTGCTGGGAAAAGGAACAGCCAGAACTCTCATTCATTGCTGGTGGGAAAGTAAACTGGTACAGTCAATTTGGAAAACATGTTGGCAGTTTCTTATAAAACTAAATGCGGCCTTACAAGCCTATCTGACAATCACAGTTCTAGTTATTTAACTGATTTGAAAACTTATTTGCACATTAAAATCGGCACACATGTTTACAGCAGGTGGATCAATGGATACATAAACTGTGATGTATCTGTATAATGGAATATTATTTAGCAATAAAAAGGGGAGCTAACAATCCAGGAAAGAAAATGGATAATTTCTAATGCATATTACAAAGGAACAAAGCTAGTGGGAAAGGCCGGTGCTATATTAGTCTAATCATGGACCATCTCAGAAAAGAGGAAAGAAAAAAAATTGGGGAAAGTAAGCCATGTGGACATCTGAGAAAGCTGACTACAAAGACTAAGTATTACCATCTGTCCCATTTTACAGATTTGTGTATGGCATGGAGTTAGAGCAATTGGCCCAAACTAATAACTAGTCAGAGGCAAGACTTGAACAGAAGTTGTTGGACTTCAGAATTCGTAATTTAAACCACTTCAGTCTTTGTCTTTTTACCTCCCTCCTCATTCAAACATTTTAAAAAACATTAATGAATGAAAGTTACTATGGACTAAATCCTCTATAATTCTAAGGAAGTCTGGGCAATGTTCGTGGCCAGCAGAATGTGCTACAAACAGGAATTACTTATAAAATAATGTGAATTTATATTTAATTAGAACCACCTATAGGATATTTTAAATTTTAGCCTCATGCCAGAATATTTCTCACATTGCAATAGGCATGTCACAGGTGTTGTTAATCAAAGTAAGTCCTGTAAATGTTATGGGAGAGATAAAAATCAACATTACTTGTTGATAATGACAATTGCCTACCTAGAAAAGGATGTAAGGATTATGAGAAATTCAATCACACTGATAAAGGCATGTAATTAAAAGGTCCATTAAGAGCCAGTCAGGCAGGAACTCAATGGCAGGCTCTTTGACTCCCCACCCCACAAGGGAGGAGCAGTTCTGCTAGGCCACAGAGGAGGACTTCGAAGCCAGCCCTGAAGATACATGATAAAACAGAGCCATATGAAAGGGGAGGAGGTCCTTCCCAATCCATGGACTTGAAAAGGGGCAGGGAGAAGCTGAGGGAGGGAGGGGTGGGATTGGGAAGGAATAAGGGAGTAGGATACAGCTGGGTATCAGAGCTAATAAAATGGGTATACAGAGTTAATAAAATGTAACTAATAATAATAAATGAAAGAAAGAAAGAAAGAAAGAAAGGAAGGAAGGAAGGAAGGAAGGAAGGAAGGAAGGAAGGAAGGAAGGAAGGAAGAAAGAGAAAAAAAGACAGAGCGAGCCAGTCAGTGTGTTCTTTCCCTAGTTTCTTTCTGAGCCCTTTTGTCTTTTGTATACAGGAGGGCTACTGATTTTTTTTTAGTTGATTTTGTATCCATCCACTTGGCTGAAGTTGTTTATCAGCTGTAGGAGTTCCCTGGTAAAATTTTTGGGGTCACTCACGTATACTATCATATCATCTGCAAATAGTGATGCTTTGACTTCTTTCTTTCCAAACTGATTTCCTTTAGTTGTCTTATGGCTCTAGCAAGGACTTCAAGTACTATGTTGAAGAGATATGGTGAGAGTGGGCAGCCTTGCCTTGTCCCTGATTTCAGTGAGGTTGATTTGAGTTTCTCTCCATTTAGTTTGATATTGGCTATAGGCTTGCTGTATATTGCCTTTACTATATTTAGGTATGTGCCTTGTATCCCTGATCTCTCCAGGACTTTAAACATAAATGAATGACTGTCTCTGACATGAACTCAGTGGCTGGCTCTTTGATCACCTCCCCCTGAGGGGGCAGCAGCCTTACCAGTCCACGGAGGAAGACAAGGAAGCCAGTCCTGATGAGACCTGATAGACTAGGGTCAGATGGAAGGGAGGGAGGACCTACCCTATCATTGGACTGGGGGAGGGGCATAGGAGAAGAAGAGAGAGAATGGGAAGGGATGGGGGAGGGGACTACAGCTGGGATACAAAGTGAAAAAAGTATAATTAATAAAAAGAAAAAGAAGGTCAGTCAGATAGCTCAGCAGGCAAAGGTGCTTCCTCCAAAGGTGTTGGCCACAGAGCCCAGCATTCCGGAGTTCCATCATTGCTATACACAGTGTGGAAGGAGAGACTCAAGTACCGAAGTTTTCCTCTGATCTCAACACGTGCACCCTGGTCTCTCTCTCTCTCTCTCTCTCTCTCTCTCTCTCTCTCTCTCTCTCTCTGTGTGTGTGTGTGTGTGTGTGTGTGTGTGTGTGTGTGTGTGTGTAAAACAATGTATGTGGGTGCCTGTGGAAACCAAAAGAAGATGTCAGATCCTCTGGAACTAGAGTTACATATGGTTGTGAACCAGGCAACCAGGAGGTGGGGAATTGAACTTGTGTCCTCTGGAAGAGCAATAAGTATTCTTAACCACTGAGATATCTCTCCAGTCTCCCTGTCACAAATCAATATTAATATTTTCTTTGTGTAGTAGACATAGCTACTTAGGAACACTCAAAGCAAAAACAATCACATTAACAACAGCCATAAAATAGGAAATAACAAGGGTGAATCATAACAAGGAGCATGGCAGATCTGTCTAGAAATACCACAGATTTAACTTTGGGACAGAGAAAAGGCTCATAAATCAGGAGACACTCATTTTTTCACATTAGAAACTTCAATATTTTAAAGATGTCATTTTCCCCCAAATTAATTTATACATTTAATGCAATCCCAATTAAAATTTGATGAGATTTTTGTCTGGAACTTGACCAAATGATTCTCAAGTTCATTTGGAAGAATAATTGTGTTAGAAGAGTCATGAACAGAACAAGAAAAATGAGTAATGAGATTGACTTGCCCAATTTGAAATTAAATTATCACTGTGGGGTGGTAGGAAATAGCCAGAGAGAGCTATAAAACTAAAAAGAAAAGCCAGAAACAGTAAAGGAGGAATAATGATTTGGTGTGTATTAATAGTATCAGTTAAAAATATTAGGGAAAACCAACTATTTATTAAGCAAATGATTCAACAGAACATGATTGAAGGAAAGCATGTAAGGAAAACAAATTTAAATCTTATACTATAACTGATCCAAAACTAAATTCTGAATGTTTCAAGATTTTTTTAGATGAAATCATTAAAATTCTAGAATATATATGAATAAGTATCAAACCTCTTGGTAGTAAATGACTTAAAATGTACAAATTCAATGGCTGAAAGGAAATGATTAAAAATGCCTTTGATTATATAAAATTATATGACTTTTGAATAACAAAATAAAACTCCAATTTACTTGTCCAGCTTATTAATTAATGTTCTTATACCCTCAACAATATTAAAAGACAAACCTGAACATCATTTGCAAGAATATTATAAGTCGCAGTTTAGTTTCCTTCATTTATAAAGAGGTCACATGAATCAGTAAGATAAGAGGATAATCTTCAAAATATGATTTAAGGATAGACAAAGCAATTTATAAAATGTTTATTCAATGGTTTTATCATATTAAAATGCTGATGTAACTAGTGGGGACACAAACAGTAATGCCATGTCACTTGTTTGCTGGGTTGAGAATAATGAAATTTACCTGTGGTATCCAGTTTAGTAAGGTCATAAAAACAATGTCCTCATACGTGTGGGGGAAGGCACAATTCAGTTCAACAAACCTTCTAGAGCCGTATGTTATGCAAGCTGGAAAGGTGTGCGTTCTTAAGTACGTTAAGTCAGTTCCTAGGATTTAATCTAGGGATACAAATGAACAACAAAAGATGCAGGTTCAAAAGGGTTCATGGCCATCTTAGATTACGAGAATCTAGAAAAGTATGCTAATACTAATAGTGTGGCATTATTGGTTACATCATGAGACAGGAGAATACCACAGGAGAATATCAGGCAGCAGCTAAACATTTGTCTAGTTATAAGTCTTACACACCAATTAAAATAATCGTTAAAGAATATATAGTATGTTATTTCTGCATTAAAGTTTAAAATATTAGGGAAATCAAATGCTTACTGTATAGATGACTCCATAGACTATAATGGGAAGTATATAAATGGCTGTATAAATATGCTGATATGTGTGTGTTGGTATTCTGTGTGTGCCATTATAAATTTCTAAGGGGTGCTCTCTTTATCTGTCTGTCTTTTTGTCCGTCTCTCTCAGTAAGTTCAAGCTGTTTAACCATAACTACATAAATGTGTAGTTTTTTGGTTCTGTGGTATCCCTACCACAGCACTATCTTCATAAGTTTTTGTGAGAATCAAATGGTTTACACACAATAACATTTAGAACAGTACCTTTTACTTACCTGTGCTCAATAATTTGCCATTAACACCACCATACTCACTATTACTGTTAATATTCTCTACTAAAATGCAAAGTAAAGATGGGAACAAACACTCTCCACAATACAAATTACTGAGCAGTCCCGGCCTCTTCTCATTGCTACCGTCTCAGCACCATGTGGCCTTCAGGGTATAGAGACCTATGTGGGCCCACTGAGAGATATGTCAGGCCATGTTCATGGCCATTGAGGATGGCTTGAATGTAATCTCTCTTAAGTCTAGACACTTCTAGAAATGACCAGTGAGATGTGGGATGCTAGAAGTATGGACTCACACTTGGGACCAGATCAGTGCAATGTCTCTGATGGCATTCTCAGATCTGTAAGCTAATGGTCCCTGAGGACCCCATGCTCTAAAGGTAAGTTTAAAGCATGTAAGCATTATGTGTGCTGAAGTTTCTATTGAGGGAACAAAACGTGATCCTCACACACACTTCAATCCATGTACTCAGGTTGTTCCTAGGTTTGAATTATGATCCACTGCAGGTACTGCCAGGAGAATCTTTGGATAGCTAAGCTATCCAAATCTGCATTAGTGGTCCATTCAGGGTGGTCTTTTTCTTTTTCAGGGCATTGCTGGTTAGAAAGGTTAAGTTAAGCCCTGAGGAGGAGGCAGGCCCTGGGCCTTTTCTGCCTTAGAGAAAGGGAGCGACTTTGAGGACCTCCACCAGCAACAGATGAATGGCGGGATCTTGTTTACCGTGGAGAAATGTTGATTTCATATTTGTCTGTATGTGTGAGATGAATGCTGGGAATGATTTACTCACTCCAGAAAGTGTTGCCTGTAATGTGGAGACACAGACCAGTTTAAAAGGAACAGTAATCACAGCCTGTGCTATTCATCTTCGGCTGCCGCGGAGCACCCTGAGCTGATTGACTCTTGCCACAGCTGGCTGCTGGGAGAAGCTGTTGCCTCCCACCTCCCAGTGACTCTGCCCTCCCCTGTTCCTCGCTAGCTTGAAATTTCCTAGCTCCTGAGATCCTTGTTCAATAGTTGAACATTAAGTCACTGTTTTTGTGACAAGATGCTTCGCTTACCCTCACCAAACCAGCACCTGCCATCCAATCTGCGACCTTCAAGTAGATTGCTAATTTGCTGTCTTGTCAGTTCATCATGGAGCCAGCTGTGCCTCTAGAACTGTGTGAGTTGCCCGCCCAATAAACTTTGGTAAACCAGCCTTTCTTGTGGGCAAGCCTGTCCATACAGGAATTCATTCAGCCTTTGTTCTTATTTCTCTTGATTCCCTTACCAAGCTTCTATAGTCTGAAACCACTATAATGGTGATATTGCTGGTCCATTTGGGACTCCAAGATTGGTCAGGCAGCTGAAATCTTGTTGCTACATACTGGATTACTTGCATACGGTCCCACCACTTTACTTGAGCTCTGCCTATTCCAATAGTTGAGTTTGCCTTTCCGGTATTAGCCAGTTTATAGGGTCAACTGTGCCTCTGTAAGTGTGTGAGCTGCCAGCCAAGATATGAGAGATCCCCTGCATACTAGCTGCCCTTCCAGGGACTGGAACTCCTAGAGTGAACAAGCCACCCCAGTCTTTGGTATAATGGCATACCAGTAGGGGACAGGTATGAAATAAGAGCACAACTTCACATAAGACTCCATCAGAGGGTAAATGGTGTCATGAGAACAAAGCAGGAACTAACAAAAGGGTAGAGTGACACGTTGGCATCCATAAACCAGTTTTGGTGATAGGCATCAAGGGAAGGGAAGGCCTCTCACATGTCTAGAACACACCTAATATCCACAGATAGCATCTGACCCCTATATACAGTGGGGCTGTGGAGATAACAATACAGTTAACAATGCTAGCTGCCCAAGGATCCAGGGAACTGAAAGAGCAGCATGGGGGCAAAGGAGATGCCATCCTTTTTTAGTATTTGGTGGCATGTTCCTATTTTCAAACATCTTTAGAAACATCTGAGGTCCCCTTGCATCAGCCCTGTGGGATTCTGGGTGTCGCGTTCCTCAGAAGTGTTTTCCTCTGGCGTAAATGTCTGAGTAACAGGAGAGTCACACTCACATTCAGGCTGTTTCTCCCTGGGAATTATTTGTTTGAGAGAATTCTCTTGGATGTATATAAATGTGATTTAAAAGCCTTTTGGAAACAAATATTAGACATAGCAGGATGCACTGTATAATTCAATGGGAAGGAAATTCAATCGTTTTTGTTCATGTGTTTTTGAAATTTATATGTTGTGTATGATGTATTCTGTCCACACCCAGTCCTCCAACCTCTCATCCTCCTGCCACCTCCAGCAACCCTCTGCTTTCCTCTCACCAAGTCTCCATTCCACTCTCATGTCTGTTTGCTTTTTATTTCTTTTGGCTTTGTGACCCATTGGGTTTCCCCAGGGCCTTTCACATGGACCAGGATGTGGAGGAATCCAGTGCAGCACAGATGTCTCACCAGTGGCTATACCACCGAAGACAATGGCTCCTCTCTGCCCCAGCAACCCTAGACTGTAATTCCCTGCCCTGGTCAGGGTAGACATTCTCTCCTCCAGCCAAGACTCAGGCTCCGCTTGCACAGCCTCTATGCAAGCAACTGTAGCTGTTGTCAGTTCACGAATGTGTCAACGATACCATGCCCATAAGCCAATGTTTCCTTCCACCCTCTCACTCGTTCATTCTTTCCATCTCCTCTTTCAAGATGAGGGAACAAATTCTTGATGCTCATTGTCAATGATAGCAGTGATTTCAAATACTACCAGAATATGTACTGCACATACAAGTTGGACCATTTCCTTTGGACACCAAACATAACTTGACATTTTCCTGCTCTTATTTCATTAGACTGCTAATATGTTCTGTCTGGTTATCTTTGGTCTGACAGTTGGTTTTTGTGGGTTGTGTGTGTATGTGTGTGTGTTTTCTTTCTGTTTGTTGTATGTCCTTGGTTCAAGGAATAGAACCCAGAGCCTTGCACTTGCTATATGCCCTAGGTTTTATTAAGCTGCATCTTAGCCCCTGACACTGGGTTTTGAAAGGTATCTCTTAGAGATTTGCTTTACAGATAGGTTAGTGTTTGCTTTTCCAAAGGCAGAGAAAATACTGATCTAAATCCTCTACTCTGGCTCTTCCCCTCTGCTTCCATACAAAAGTGCCTTCGATTTTAATCTAAAATTTAATTCAGTATTCTAGGAAAGGTGAGAGTCAGTCAAAGATGAAATATAAATAGATGCTTCTTTAGTTCGAAACATAAGTCAGCAGTTGCTGCACACAGGAACTCAATTGCTTTCTCTGACCTCATGGACCAAGAAGACTGGGACTGTGGTCTCCTGGCAGATGGGCCTAAGGTGACCTAACAGTCATTTGCATGGGAACTAACGGCAAAAACTGACACAATGGCCCACATGGGAGGTGCGTGAGTGGCCCACATATGGAGTGAGTGCCACATGTGAGAATCACAGCCACACCATGCTGCAGAGACGCGCTCTGATTGACAAGAACAGGAAGTGCTGGCTCAAGTTACTTATAAGTTAGAGCTGAAAGAATGAATGTGTTACAAAAGCCAAACCTAGGGAAGCCAGGAGAAGTTTGTAAGCAGAGCCAGGCCTCACTTTAGCATTCTGTGTTTCTGTGCTTTCTCCAGTGGCTGGAGCCTCAGGGCCTGCTCTCTCACACATGCAAAACCAATCTGCTCTCGTGACATAGAGCATGAAAGTTCATCTCCTAAAACTTTACACCCTATTGAAAGAATATAATAGTGTTAAAGAAAAGCTAATTCCGTGATCCCTTCACATCGGGATACAGATAGGAGGCCATTTTCAAGGGACTTTTTTTTTTCTTGCCCCAATTCCCATCAAATAGCTTCTGAAAAAAGAATGATAGAGCCCCCTTGAATAAAATAAAATACCTTATTTAATTGCCTGAGTGACACTCAGGATTGTGCTGCCAAAGCAAGTCCAAACAGGCCCAACCAGAAGCAATATTAGAGGGGAAACTCAACTGTGCAGCGGCCTGGGCCCCAGCCCACATCGACCACCAGCCTGGGCTGGTAGAAATGGAAACGTGTCTAGGGGGATGCAAATGAAATCAGCAAAGGAGCAGAAGGGAGAAGAATCCATTTCCTAGGGTAATGAGCTCACTGATTGCAAGGATGGCACTTTAGCCTGACCTTCAGGACACAGCAGGCCACTATACATGGGGACAGGAATAAGGAAGGCCAAGAAAGAGATAGATCCACATTGAAAATGATCCATAACCTCCCTTGTCCTGAAGAAGGCTGGGATGATAAGAGACCCAACCATCATAATATGAAGCATTGCATAGTAACTGTAATTCTTCCCTGCTCTGTTATAAGATATGTTCTGGGGAAAGACTGTCACTAGCTTTAAAGTAACATGCTAGTATAATGTATGTCTGCCACAGTGCTGACTGATTCAGTATTTCTTTGTCTAAGCTCTTTGGAAAGTGGCAATGAATGACACAGCATCATATGCAGACAGTGAGTAATGATATTTAAAACTGGCATGGATACACTAATTCTATAAAGTTGATAACTTCTGGACAAACTAAGTATTGATGTTCTGACAGTATGAACTCAACAGACCCTAGCCAAAGCTACATAAATCACACCTTTCTTCCTTTCTCTCCCATCATCTACTTTTGTTGTAGTCTTGCAATCTTTTCTATTTATTTTTATTCACTTTTTACATTAAATAACTCAGTTTCTACCCAGAATAAACATATCAATTATTACATATAAAAAATAGATATGAAGGAAGCCGAGAGGGGCTCAGACATACTGCCACAGAGGTCCAGGAGCAAGAGTCCTGGCGCAGCCGCTCAGAGCGCCCCCTACCTTGCATGTCCTTGTTCACAGTCCTTGCCCTGACCGCAACTGTTCTATAATGTTCTATAGGTTTAACATGAAATAAACAGCAGCAAAGCCAAGAGTACTGCCAAGGTATAAGGAAGAGTATAAGGAAGGTGAATTAAAGAGATTCTATAGAGATTTTTATAGGGTCGATGGCTTCCGTTGTGAGCTGCTGGAGACCATGCCAGACCACAGCAAAAACAAAAAACACAAAACACAAAAAACAACCAACCAACCAAACATTATTTTTTTCTCCCTCTTCATGTGGAATTGACAAATGAGAGCAACAATTGGTTGACATAGAAAAAGGCACGGAGATAGAATTCAGAGATGGGAGTATTACTAATTTCATCTTAGCATATTCATAATAGATGAGTCAATGCTTTTATACCTAAGCATTATGTCATGTTCAAAGGAATCTTCATTTCCCCAAATTCTGGTGGTTAGACAAAAGCCAGCAACTTGTGAAGCCCATTCCCTTCTACCAAAGGAGCGACTTCTCTTGTCACTGAAAGAAGGGACAAATGGCTTTCCATGGTGCCTATTAGCACACCAAAGCCCATGCTGGCCTCCAGCTTCCCTCAGGATCACAAGTACCTGTTACACATTTCAGAGTCCATACTCACATCCTAGCTCTTCCCACTTCATCCCCTACCTTAACTTCTCCAGCTCATAGGCTTCCCTCCCTTAGCTTCTCATTCTCATTACAACCCTGCTGTTTTGGCTATACTTCCTCTCTTTTGTCTGCTCTTTGTCTTCCTTGCTCAGTCTTCCTTCCTTTCTCCCTCCCTTGCTCTACCTGTCTCTCTTCTTTCCCTCTCTCTGCTCTCTCACATTACCTTCTCCTCTCTCTGCTCTGCCCTGTTCCTGCTTTTCTCATAGCTGGGTTCAGTCTGCTGGCCATGTTCAGCCTACCACTTTCTCTCTCTGGTCTGGACTCTTCCAAATGTTATCTCATATTTATAATAAAAACTTTCCCCTTAACCATACTATGGAGTGGTCATGTTGTCAGTTTATACACATTAGACCTAAAAGAAATAATCTAAGGTGCTGATTAAGGTACAGTTAAATGATACAATTAACAATTGAAAATAATGTTTCATCATGCAGAAGAGGAATATTAAGTAAACAATGCAGGATATGAGGAACATATGTCAGACTAGGGAGTCAGGAAGAGGGGAAGTGGATGAGGGATGATGAGAAGCAATAATATGTTTTGCTTCTGAATTGTGGAGTAATTTATAAGCAATTTCTTTTTTGGCTACTTGTACTTTTTTTGTCCTACCATTTTTCTACAGTTAAGTGTCTTTTGTAATCTCAAGACATTACTCAAAGAAAAGCTGCATTGCTCTAGCTGTGTTGATGATAAGACCTGGTGCTGATGGGACTCCCTTGGTGCTCTTCAGGAAGGGTTAGCATCAAAGACACTGAGAGGGAAATGAAGAGTCTTGATAGTAGCACCCATGTATTGGGTTGCCATTCAAGTCTGTTGGTTCATGTAAGGCTTTCTTTCTGCATTCAATTAGTTCTGAGACATCCATAAACATTACATTCAGAGATTCTAAGAGAGGGACTTGTCATTGGGTCATTATGAACTTAATTAACTATTTCTAGATTTCCCAGTAACACCAACTTATGACTACCCATGGCATCCCTCCTGTCGCTCACTAAGGTTACAATATAGATATCCAATTTGGGTTTTAAATGGTGTGTAGGAATTTATCTAGTCAGTAACAGAGTGGGTGCAGGCATTTCTGGCAGAAAACTGTCTGTGTAGATGAGCTGGTGAAATAAAATGGGCACTGGGGAGCAAGCAGGGTGAGGAGTAAGACTCTGGAGGATGTAGATGCAGAGTCTAGGGAGCAGATGGGGGTGCAACAGGCAGAGCCTAACGGGCAGCTGTAACCACGTAAGGTGCCACTCAAGAGTTTGGATATAATTTTCAAGATATCACCAGAAAATGGCATCACTAGCTGTTTTCAACAGAAATTTTTATACTTGAATTTTATACTGAATCCAATATCATAATTTAACACAAAGTCATGCTTCTTTTTTTGTTTGTTTGTTTGTTTGATTGTTTGGTTTTTCAAGACAGGATTTTTCTGTGTAGCCCTGGATATCCGAGACTCACTTTGAGGACCAGGCTGGCCTCGAATTCACAGAGATCTGCTTGCCTCTGCAGCCCCAAATGCTGGGAATTAAATCATTCTTAGGCATTAAGATTTTAATCAATTCAATAATGTACCACAGTATCTCACTTTATATATATATATATGTCATAATTTTGGAAATGCTATTATTGCTCATCATTCATTCATTCACTCACTCATCAGTAATTTCAAAAATGTATCATATTCCTCCAAATAGGAAGAATAAAAGACAATGAAGATAATCATTGTGGAGTCATGAAATGACTATATATTTGAAAGAGTGTGTTGACTATTGAACTACATTCTATCAGAATTAGAAATACTGGGAGAAATGATGTATAAGTAATAAATCTGGATATGAGAAGATTGTCAGACAGCTCTTATAATGGTCTAACATAACAGTCAAAACAGAGAACGTTTTGGTCAAAGATACTAGCAGTAGCAAATGAGAAAGGAAACACCTGCGACATACTTTCACACAGTAAAAACCAACAAGCCTTTAATGGCCCATGCTTTTGACACTCTCTCCTGAGGGATGGAAATAAAAAAAAGCTGTTGAGGCAGATGTAGCATATTGGCTCATTACACTTTTCTTTCTTGATACCCATATCCCAGAGATGACCTTCATCTACTTCCTTTGGATGTATCCTTCCTGGGCTAGGGAGACTGGGAGATTAACCACCAGCACTGCCTTGCAGTTAAGGTTAGGTTTGTGCCTCATGTGCCAACAGTGAGATGAACCCTTGAAAGAATTTGGTATTTGGAAGTGAGTTCAGTAGAGAAAAGGCATGGCAGGGAAACATCCAACTCTAAGTGGACTTAGAAGCTCTAGCCTGACTCTGTGAATGAGACTTGTAGCCCGCAGCCCACATTTCTGCTGTGTGGCCATGAACCTGCGGCCTATGGTTAGCCAAATTGTTTCCTCTCTAGCTTGCTAGAGATGAAATAACACTTCTTGGTAGATGAGCTTTGGTTGCCATTCTAGAAACATCTCTGGAGGACCAGCTGGTCCCTGCTCTCTCTCTCCTCCAGTAAATTTGTTAACACAGATTCCATCTATCAACCATTTTCTAAATAAAAATATTTATTTCCCTGCTCCTTGGCTGGTATCACCATTCAGGGCCATATTTCATCAAAGGCAGTCTGACCCAACTTAATAAATATATGAGGGTACATGCTTATGACTCCATGGGAATCCTTTGTACTTCTTTAGCCTTCAAGCGTTTTCTCTTTTCACACATCACAAACACAATGTTCTATATGCAGCATCATATTGAAAAATAATTACTGCTTTTTCCCCCTCAACTCTGGTGCCAAAATCAAAGACAAACATAATACAAGAGAAAACACTGAGTTGGACGGGGTGGGGTCTCTCCTAACTATTAGCTAGAAAGTGGTACTCACTTCTGCGGACTTAGCATTGCGTATGGAAGGAAAGAGGCTTCTTGTTCCTTAAACTTCCAGATAACATTAGGTGAAGCTGTTGTGGAGATGAGGAGAGAGTGTACCTAATAGACTTACCTTCCATGCTTCTCTTCTAAGAGAGGCGAAAAAGTTGGGGGGAGGGGAATCACTCTCTCTGCAGTGGGGAGATTGTCCAAGGAGTCTGCTTCTCTAGGGCAGTGGCTCTCTAGCCAAGCTACTCTTTAGGGTTCAGTACTGGAGCTGGTGACCTGCCCTGCCCTCAGAAATTCTTTCTAAGAATTCACTAGTAAGTGTCCTCCTGATAATTTTTTATAATCCAGTGTTGAGAACCATCTGGACCCTTGCAGGGATCATAGCATTGCTTTGTCTTGTTTCTTGTTTGTGATTTTTTTCACATGTCTGCAATATTTATCATTAGTATGCTTTTTCATTCACAGACTTCTCTTATTGTTTCTTTGATCAATTCTGTCAGAAAAGCTTTCATTAAATTTTGTTTCTGTCCTATAATTTAGATGTACACCACAAATTTTGACATACCACTGCTTTGGCAGCAGTTCTAAATATTTCCTAATTCTTAATACGATTTAGAGGCAACCCATGAATTGTTTTTCAAAATGTGTTCACATGTTTATTTGAAGCATATTTATATGATGGCCTAGATTTTCTTCTTTTTTATTAATTTTTTATGCTTTAACTGTTTCCATATTTTCCCCACATTCTAGACCTTGGAAGCCACTACCGTACACTCTGATTCCGTAAGTTCAACTTTTGAGATGTGTATCAGTGAACCATCCCACATTTTTATTAAATCCAATAATTTAAAATAATCTTGCCAACACTTGACAAGGGCTTATGTAAAGAATCCCAATAAATTAATAAGAAAACGCTTCAATAAATGAATAAGCAAATAATTTACAAAAAACGAGGTATGAATAAGGACATGAAAACGTTGTGTACTTATATAGTTAGGCAGAAAATGCAACTTCATACACCTTGTAATGGCAAGTTGTTCAGGAAATAGAATACCGGGGTGTCTGTTACATCATTGAGAGGAGCAAAACCATGCCGCAACCTTGGAAAATGGGTGTTTTGGCAGGTCTTTTGTTTTTGTTTGTTGTACAGTTAAAAACACCTATTCTGTAGCTCAGCAGCCACTCCTCTAGGAGTGTATCCTGGGGGAAGGAAAAGGTTACCCACAAAGTGGTAGGTGTGCAAATGCTCATGGGTACTCGGTCCACACGGTCACTAGGGAATGAATGCCTGAGCAATATCTGATGACCTGAAGGTAGGGAACAATGAAAGCTGATGACTGGCTGATGCGTGGACCAGTGTGGATTAGTTTTGAAAGACTGCTGCGCATAAGAAGCCAGACAACGAAAAAATTGCTTAGGAGGCCATGAAAATGACGTGCACAGACTAAGTTCACGCCTAAAAAGAGGAGGGCGGTCCTGATGATTGGCTGTCACTGGTGGGAGCACAGTCCTACTGAAAGGTTCAAGAAGAACTTGGAGAGCACATTTATGTGAAGCACTAACTTCCTGGGCTCCTGGTGAGTGACACCTTAAAGTTTGAATCCAGTCTGTGGAACCCTTCCAGGGCTAATATGGAGGAAAGGCGAACAGGAACTGTGCTTTTTTGCTCCTTGTTTCCAGGGAAAAGAGTCTATTCTGCCACGGCATTGTTCATATCAATGGGAACGTGGGGCCAAGACGCCTTCAGGGAGCCGGAAGCAGAGGAAAAGGAATGTTAGCACTCCGTGAGCTTCCTCCTTGTCACCTTTTATTCATTCCAGGACTCCAGCCCAGAGGCTGGTGCTGCCAGCATTCAGTGTGTTTCACCCTGGATAGCTGTCTCTGGAAAAACCCTCACAGGCATACTCAAAGGAGAGACGCAAAAACGGCACTAGCGTTTCCTTAATCCAACCAAGTTGACAGTAGAAATAAACCATTATGGGGGTTTAACCACAAGGGGCTCAAGAGACCATTCTGGAGTGAGGGAAGCATTCTATGGCATCACTGGGTACGGGTCCATGTAGTTTACTGAGTGTTTTCCTTAACATCTTTTGTTTTGTCATGCGTACATTCAAAGGATTGATTTAAAAAAAAATAATAAGACAGTTCTGGAAAATAGAGTAAAAGATCTTATCAGTTATTAATACTAATTACAAAGTTATGATAGACTAACTGTCAATGCAGTAGACCAGATAAAGCAGACAGATGCAAATGTGTGGAAATCTGACGTTTGACAGAGATGATATTTAGAATATTGTTTATTCGATTAAAAAATAAAGGTAGGCTTTAGCTTATGCCAGACAGAAATGCAAATAGCAGATTTTGTAGAAGCCAAGAAATAAACAAATGAAAATTCACACTTCAAATTTTAGGGGAGAGCAGGAAATATATTTAACAGGGAAGTAAGAGTTTTCTTTATAAAGGCATCAAAAGCATCAAGCCATAAAGAAAATGCTCAGGCCTTTATCTAAATTTAAAAGTTTAAACAGCCATTTAATAAAATGACTTATAAACAATGGGCAGTATCAAACCATAAATGGAAGTAGTTGTTTGTGATCCCTAATAGCCAACTGAGGTTTAAGATGTACAGTATATAAAGAATTCTTACAAAAAAGAGCAGTGAATGGTTCAGTCGGTAGCCGTAACCTGAACCCGAACCGAAACCTAACCTTAACCCTAACTAAATAAATATTAAGAATTAGCATAAAAAATAGACTATTTGACAGTACTCAGTAACCTAAGATGTTCAACCTCGGTGAATGTAAAACACCTTTGAGGTACTTTTATTGGTCAATGGGAAGGCTCCAGACAACCCAGTGTAAGGGTTAACTCATACTTCCTGAGAAGTGTATGTACTACTCATTACTGAGAGGAATAACAGCTTTCATTGTAACTGTGGATAAGTGTCATTGTTTTTATTAAAATCGTGAATGAAATCAATCATAAAGATATGATAAATATCATAAAGATGTATAGCTAATTAATTATCTATACATTAATAATATTTATATTAATGATAACTATAATAATTATCATATAGACCTGATAATTAAAATTATTAGAAATGTTTTGTCACAAATATCAATGGAGAAATAGATTGGGATACATAACCATCTGGTAGCATGAAAATGTCCTACATGAAAGAGGTGAATTAGAAATTGGGGTAAGTATGACCTTTCTATACCTTATGGGGGGAAATACATAGTACTAGAAAGTTCTAAAGATGAGGGGAAAATGCATATTTTAAAGGTGAAAGAAAATTTAAAAAATACACATTTTTTTTCATTTTCCATTTCATTTGTCTAGTAGCCCACTGTGATCTGAAAAACATTCAATAGAAAATCCCAGAAAAAAAATCAATTTAAATTGTAGGTGAATTCCCATGTCATACCACTGTAAGCCATGAATCAGCTCTGCCCACCTGTGCTGTTCATTACCTGGTAACCATCTCAGTTACTATATCAACTACCATGGTGTCTCCAGTGCTGTGCTCAAGTAAACCTCTTGGGTCAGCCTGATGTTGCATCTCAACACCTACATCTCTCACCTGACATTTTCCACCATAAGAGCAGTATATTATCTCTCATCAGCAAAGACTGAATATAGCAAAAAAAAAAAAGACAATTTAGAAAGAAAAAGCTAGGGCTAGAGAGAAAGCTCAGTGTTTAAGAGCTCTTGCTGCTCTTTCAGAAGATCAGAGTTTGATTCCTAGCACATGGCACCTCATAACCACCTGTAACTCTGGTTCCAGAAGATCTGATGTTCTCTTCTGGTCACTGCAGGTGACAGGCACATACACACACACACACACACACACACACACACACACACACACAGTGTACAGACATACACGACAAGACACTGACACACAGAAAATAAAAAAATTTTAAATGATTTTTTATTTTTTATTTTTATGAGAGTTGATTGGGTTTTTGCCTGAATATGTGTCTGTGTGAGGATGTCAGATCCCCTCACACAGTTACAGACACTTGTAAGTTCCTTTGTAGGTGCTGGAGATTGAACCCAGGTCCTCTGGAAGAGCAGCCAGTATGTTTAACAGGGAAGTAAGAATTGTTCATTCCTTTATCTAAATTTAAAAGTTTAAACAGTCATTTAATAAAATGCCTTATTAGCAATGGACAAAATTTCCAGGTCCTCTGGAAGAGCAACCACGGAGCCATCTCTGCAACCCCTAATACGTCTTTTTTTTTTTAACTTTTATTAATTACACTTTATTCATTTTGTATCCCCCCATATGCCCCTCGCTCCTCCCCTCCCGGTCCCACCCTCTCCCCCTTCCTGCATGCATGCCCCTCCCCAAGTCCACTGATAGGGGAGGTCCTCCTCTCCTTCTTTCTGATCTTAGTCTATCAGTTCTCATCAGAAGTGGCTGCATTGTCAGGGTTCTAGGTTATCTCCATGAATAGTCCTTGGTTGGAGTATGAGTCTCTGGGAAGTTCCCTGTGTTCAAATTTTCTTGTTCTGTTGCTCTCCTTGTGGAGTCTTTTTTGAAAGAAAGAGAAGGTCTGTATTTACATAATTTTATTATAGTATATTATTGTAATTGTCCTATTTTATTGTTAAATATTGTTGCTAATCTTTTCCTGTGCCTAATTCACGAGTTAAACCTTGTCACAGAAATATGTATATAGGAAAAGATGCAATATATACAGGGTTCATTGTTGCAATGCCTTCATGCATCTGTTATTTATCTTGGAGTTTGTCCCCTGTGCACTGAGGGAATATTAAACATTTGAGGTTCTTCTGTGAAGGAGAGGAACTGCACATGAAAAGATTTCTAAGGGGGGAAGTGTAAAAACCGAAGGGTAGAAAAGACTGTATACAAAAGGTTACCACTCTTGATCCTTGATAGTGGGGGATGAGCTCCTTGTTCATCGAACAGCGTCTCTGTAGTCCCTGGCTGACCTTAGCCCTGATCCCCCTGCCTCCACCTGCTGTGCCTCAGGGTATGCACATCATACCCAGCTAGGAGGAATGTTTTTTAAAATAATTGTATTTCTAATATTTTTGAGATGAAAATTGCTCGAAGAAGTTAAAAGTCCTGGGATGATAGCACATCATGCCATTAACTCCGCCACAACTGAACAAGCAACCTCTGCTCTCCCCATATCTCCTCGTTAGTGCAAACTCAAATGTGCTTTAATGGTAGAATGAGTTTAAAATTCTGCCCTGAAGTTGCGATTCCTCAGCTACTAATGGTCTAGGTTAAGTCCTTCATGACTTCCCCTTGACTAAGCCAGGAAGCCTCCTGGTTGTTGGAGTTAATGTTGACAGCCGGTGCAAAGCTGGTAGGTTCCTCCTATTTGGCATTACAGTTATACAACTGTTCTTGTCTGATAGATGTTCCAACTCCCCCAATACCCCTTTTCAACAAATCTTACCCTGAACATCTAACATCCAAGAGAAGGGTTACAAGTAGAACCAGAGAAGTCCAAAGTGAATTAAAATATCAGGTTGTTGACAGAAGAGAAAAAAAATAGCCCCTGCTAATAACCTGATCCGACATTTGATTTATGTAGCCCTAAAAGGACAGCTATATAAAATGTGTAAGTGAAAGTGTAACACCAAGTGATTTACAAAGGCCCTGGGCGACAGAAAGCAGTGAAAGTGAGAGCCATAAATCCAGCCAGGAATCAGTGTTTGATCCCTTCACCCTTCAAGACCCAAGCACACAAGGGTCCCTCACTTGTAGCACCTTTTATTCAGCCTTTAACATGACAGATATTTCCCTAGTTTTCAGGTTATGACTGGCACTGGGCAGAGCATGGAGACTAACTGTGCTTCTTGGGATGCCTAGAGACAGATAAGGCAAAGAATATAACCCACACTGTTGACAAATCAATCATGTAACAAACTGAGCAACTGATTTATAGGTAACACGCATCTTCTGTAATAGATGGGAGCACTAAATTAACCTAAATTTAACAAGTGAGAATTCCAGAAAGAAGTGGTTCCTGTTCTTTAATATCTCAAAAAGTTCACCAAGAAGAGGAAAAATTACCTCATCTCCAGATGATAGTGCCACCAGTGAATTTAAGCAAAGCAGTCCACCCACCGATATGTAATGAGCACTTTCTTTGTGCCCAACACTATTCTTCACTGCTCTAGGAATTGCACAGTCTGTGGTGATGCTGCCAGCTGACATGACACACAAAGCCACAGGAAACCACACTTTAGTGGACTCGGAACTGCATTATGCTAAATTAAAAAAAAAAAAAAAAGAAAAGACACTCTTCCTTATATCAGAAGTCTTCTGATTACTCAGAGTAATGTGCTAGAGTGTGATCAAAGGGCAGGGGAAATTACTTAGGAAGGTGATTAGAGAAAGGAGCCTGTGCTCCAATTTGAATAATGAGGCTCATACGGTGCAATAGTCTGGAGAAGAAAGTTCCAGAGAAAAGCAATAAGCAGAACTGTGCTAGAACAAGCCTGGGAACACAGGGAACACAGAAGCCATGGGATTTAATGAACTGGTGGACTAGTGACAGGAAAATACAGGCAGGACAAGAATAGGAGCTCTATAGGCTTGGGGAAAGAATTTGGATCACCCTAGGAGAAGGGGGTTCACCCAGGCGGAGTAGATCTTTGCCTCTTGACACCTTACATTTGGTTGCATATGCAACAGCCCTGAAAGCTCCTGTATGCACTAACAACATCACAATCATTCGGCTCTGGAGCATGTGTACTCTCAAAGGTCAACACATAAAGTCACAAGGGAGAACATTGTTAGGCCAAAGACAGACAAAAATCAAAATTTTTACAAAACTCCACCCGACTGATAAGTAGTTCATTATGGAAAAGAGACTCCCAGAATATCAAACATAAATGTAAATGAAAAACAATAAATATTCTAGAATTAAATATAGAACATCTTCATGATGACTGGGCTAGAAAAGAATTTACTATTTATTTATTATTTATTTATTGAAAATACATAAAGCACAAGCCATGAAGAAGACTGGCCTACTTGAGTATTTTAAATACGATTCATCAAAAATATGGCACATGCAAAGTTTCACTACAACCCTTGTTGTAGCAGGTCATGTGGCAGATCTTCAGTAACAGTCCTTCAGACTGACTGTAGGTAGCCAGTCCTCTGCTGTATCTGGACAGAGGGGTCGCCCAACTTCCAAGGCTGATTTTGGGAAAGTTCCAAGTGGGATGCTGTGTTCTCTGTAACTGATCTTTACACATCAATATATTCAGGTGGTTGTTAGACATTCACACATAAAGTCTTTTGGGTGTCTGAAGCTCAGGTGGCCAACCCTGAACTCATGTACCTCCTCCTCCAACTCCGTGTTCACAGTGAACGGCTTCCCAGCAACCTTTCTGATAAATACAAATGATTTTCCTTACAACCAAGTCAGCTACACTGATCCCAGGATGGGCATTTTGAACTAAATTACAACAAATAGAACAATAAATCTTCCCTCGGGAAGCTGGTATTCCTGTTAAGAAAATGAACAACCAACCAAGAAACGTCAATGCTTAGCATTCAATAACAGTGCTGTACCAAAAGATAGAACAGGAGACAGAGAAACTGAGAGTAAAAGAGGATTACCTTACGACAAGTGGGGCTGTCTCGAGGAGATATCTGAGTAGAGTTTGGAGTGATTTGAGGGAATTAGCTATGCAAGAATTTAAGAGGAGAATGTCCCTGGCAAATGAAACAGCAAATGCAAGGGATGAAGCATTACTGAGGAGTGAGAAGGTCTGTGTCATTGGACTTCAAAGGTAAGGCGAGGGTTGTTATAAGATTGTATCAGAAGTAACAAAGCCAGCTCAAACTTGGCCTTATTAAAAGTATGGCTTGTACTTAGTCTCAGTGCAATGGGAAACAAATAGTGTTCCGGAATGGTTTCATAGTCTTTATTTTAGAAGGCTAGCACTTGGAAGACCAGTGATCCCCAGACAAGCACTCATCACACAGCTACTATGATGTGCTGGGGAAGAGGATGATGATGTGGGCTGGGACAGAAAGGAGGGAATTGTGAGAAACTGCTGGGTTGCATACATTCTCAAAGTAGAGCAGACACAAATAGTTAATGGACTTTGTGTTCACTGAATGAAAATTAAAAAAAAAAAAAAAAAGAATGAAAGATGGCTCCGTCGCTGTCATCATCATGTCTACAGATTCCTCAGTCACCAATCTAGCCAAAGACACTCCCATCTATCCCTGGAATCTTTTGAACAACAAAAAGTATTCTGGTTGGATCCTCTTCACTCCCTTCACCCTTTCTAGACCCTCTACAGCACCATCAGGGTGATTATAGTAGAGAGTCAGGCGGACAGCAGTTCAGGCCTGTCCATTTCCCTTGGTGATTAGGACAAAAATCCATGATTCTCCTTTGTCATGGTGATTGCCAGAAATTAATGATGAGATTGGCTGTTAATCTCTGTATCTCCTCCAGAGTATAAGACTGAAAGAAGCATCCACTGAGCACATCTTGCTTACTGCTTTATTCCTTCCATAGAGCAGAGTACTTAGGGCAAAGTGTGGAATTTATTTATTTGTTTATTATTTGCATAAATGATCAAATATTTGAAAACTGTGTGTCACATATGAAGTCAACAAACCAATAATCTCTCATACAAAGTCTCACAAAGTGTTTGACTCGCACATTCTTCCTGAAAAATGACTTTAAGATCTACTTCAGCCAGCTGAAAAAAATGCATCAAAATTTAAAACTCATAAATAGTAAAGTCATGCTGTGGAAGAGCTGATGATGAGCAACTGAAAGCATTTAAGGACATAATTTATTCTAAGTAACTGTGGCAAATATGGTTCCAGGACAGAGGGAGGGTGTCGTAAATAATTCTTGAAAGAGAAGATCCTTAATTTATAAAATTAACAATAATTAACTGGGTAAAATTATCATATTACACCAATTAAAATGAGTGGCAGCAGGTAAAATAAGGATGAAAAAACATGCATTGTCCATCGTCATTGAAGGTGAGAAGTAATTAAAGATTCTTTCATAGTACATTTCTAAAAATATATTTTATAAAATAAAAATGCTTAGCAGTTATGAGAACTTCCTTCTCTCCCAGAGCACTGGGAAGTGGTTATGAGCATTCGTGCTGGGTTACTCAAAACCACTTGTTACTCCTGCTCTAAGAAATCCAACAGCCTCTGCATCCACAGACACCTGCGTCCATGTGCACACAGAGATACACAAACAATAAATACATCCTTTAAAGTAGGTATGTTTTTATGTGCATGAGTGTTTGCGTGTGTGTTTGTGTTTGTCTGTGCATGGATATGTGTACCACATGTGTTTCTGGTGCTCAAAGAGGCCATAAGAAGGAACTGGAGTTAAGAATAGCTGTGAGCTGTTATGTGGTTCTGGGAACCAATCATGGCTCCTCTGCAAGAGCAGCAAGTACTTTTAACTGCTGAGCCATCTCTCCAGTCCCAAATAGTCTTTTAAAAATTGAAAGAATAAATGAAAGCACAGAATTATTCTTCTGGTTATGATAGCAGAGTCTCTGCTATCCTCTGCAAGGAAGAATGACTGTAAAGACTGGATAGATGTGCACAAACTTCTTCAGAGCAGAAGACAGCAGCCAAAGCAGCCAGGACCTTGGTGTATATGGTCTCTCCAAGGACAGAAACACATTAAAGTCTCCTAATAATTTTTTTTTTCCTCTGTGGGGAGCATTCTCCAGTTCAGAGTGTTGAACATAGTCTGTGAGAAGAAAATGATGATGCAATGTTTATGGCAGTTTCATTTTCCTGGAAGACAAAATATTAGAATGGCAAGATCTTGGGATAATCAAAATGAAGAGGCCAAAATACCAGAAGTAAAGGAAACTCAGAGATTCCTGCCTGGCTTCTGCCTCAAGGTATTTGCTGGTCTGGGCTGGATAACTCTCAGAAGGGGACAAAAATAAAAGAAATAAGAACAAAGTGACTGATAAGAAATGGAAATGCCAAGGAGAGTTCCAGGAACCTCCAAACGGAGCAAGGAGACAGGGCTTTCAGCCACAACATCGGTGGAACTACTCATGGAGAACAGCCCATAAATAAAGCAGCCCACGGGAGTCCTGAAACTCATCCCCAGTTAAAAGAATCTAGGCTTTAGGGTAAAATAGTGATTTAGAAGTTACCTTTATGTGGCCTACTAAAGAGAGAGACAGAATAAAAAGAAAAGGACAGAAGAGAAAAAAGGAAAAGAAGGGAGGTTTGGGGAGGAGAGAAGAGAGGAACAGAGGAAAAGAGAGGACAGGAGTCGGGTCTGGGCAGGGTGAGAAGAGGAGAAGAGAAGAGAGGAGAGGGGAGGGGAAGGGGAAGGAAAGGGAGGGAGAGGGAGAAGGAGAGGGAGGAGAGGGAGAGGGGAAAAGAGGGGAGGGGAGGGGAGGGGAGGGGAGGGGAGGGGAGGGGAGGGGAGAGGAGAGGAGAAGAGAAAAAACAAAATAAAGAAAAAAGGGATATATGCCCCGTGTGTCTTTCTGCTTCTGAAATACCTCACCCAGGATGATCTTTTCCATTTCCTACCATTTACCTACAAATTTCATGATTTCCTTGTTTTTTATCACTGAGCAGTATCCCATTGTGTAGATGTACCACAATTTCTGTATCCATTCCTCAACTGGGGGGCATCTGGGCTGTTTCCAGCTTCTAGCTATTACAAATAAAGCTGCTACAAACATGGTTGAGCAGATGTCCTTATTGTGTACTTGAGCGTCTTTTGGATATATGCCTAGCAGTGGTATAGCTGGATCTTGAGGTAGCACTATTCCTATTGTCTGAGAAAGCGCCAGATTGATTTCCAAAGTGGTTGTACAGGTTTACATTCCCACCAGCGGTTGAGGATGGTTCCCCTTTCTCCACATCCTCTCCATCATGTGTTGTCACTTGATTATTCATCTTAGCCATTCTGATGGGTGTAAGGTGAAATCTCAGGGTAGATGAGCTCTGATAGACTAGGATCAGAGGGAAGAGGAGGAGGACCTCCCTTATCAGTGGACTGGGAGATGGACATGGGTGGGGAAGAGGGGAGGTGGGCTTGGGAGGGGAGGACAGAGGGAGATACAGGGACAATACACAGTGAATAAACTATAATTAATAAAAAAATTTTAAAAGTTAAAAAAAGAATAAGAAAAAGAAAAGTCAAAGCTTCAGAAATGCACAAAGAAAGAGAACAGATAACTGGAACATGGGGAGAAAAAGACAGGAAGTAAGCTTCAGAGTGTTGGCAGGGAAGGAGGATTTTCTTACTTCTCTCTGAGTGATTCTGTGCACTGAGCCTTCAAAATTAGACTGCTCAGAAAGAAAATCCTCACACACACATAAAAGCTGAAGAAATAACAGACTGATGCATACATCCAAGAACAAAAACACAAGGAGCATGAAAGAGCGAGGCTGCCTGGCTCCTCAAAGAAGTGCAATCATTCAACTGCTGAACACAAAGATACTGAAATATGGGAGATGCCAGATGAAAACTTCAAAAGTCCACTTGTGAAAGAGTCAGTGGCTTGAAAGAGGATATAAATTAGCAGATTTACTCAGTTCAGGATGTGGAAAGGAAAGTCAGCAAAATAAATGAAAAAGTCAGCAACATGGAAGAAAAATAATGCCGGGAAATAGAGGTTAAAAAACTATGGTTGATGGAAATGAAAAACTTTATGAATCATTAAAAAGCATAGTAGAAAGTAAATTTAGCCATGTGCACCCACCCTCCCCCACAAAATGGTGAAGAAAGTTGATGAAATACTAGAAGCAAACAAAAGTATTTCACTCATCAGCAGGAATACCAGGAAAGTACGAGAGATGATTTGTTTCAGACCTTGAGGGTAGATGACTTCCAAACACAGTGGCTACATCTAGCAGAGCTGTATTTTAAAATCTGTGGAGAAATGGGGGCATGTGAAGGCAAGCACAGACTGACACAGCTTGTGACCGCAAAGCGAGCACTGCCCAAGACGCTGACAGGAGCACTGTCCAAAAGAAGGAAGAAACAGTCTCAATCATGAGGGAACAGGAAAGAATCAATTTCACGAGGGGAACAGATGGGCAAAGGAAAGCTGGGAAGGAAGCCACGGCGTAAGCCACGGCGTAAGCCACAGATCCCTGACACTGGTACAGCACTACCCACTCACTCCCTACTTCTGCCACTTGGCATGTCCACCCTCAATGAGGACTAAAAGCGGTAGGTCCGCAATATCGCGTGCCGAAACCCCTGCAGTGAGCTCTTTCATAAGTTAACCATCTCAACTGCTCATGATTATTTGTTATAGTAACAGGAAGCTGACCAATACAAGAGGATTGTATTTCCAACACAAAGAAACTGTAAATGTTTGAGGTGATGGGTGTGCCGATTGCTAGCATTTCAACTTTGTAATAGGTATTGAGATCTTTTGCTACGCTGTATAACCATGTAAAACTCTTATGTATAAATGTAAAAACTTAAATGTAAGAGTATTGTCTGTAACACAAGCAAGGAACAAAATAAAGTAAAAATAATGTTAAACGTCTAGTTAAACAGAATAAGAGAAATGACACTTCCTCACAGTTTACAGATATCAAGAGAGACAGGGAAAATCAGTACAGATCTCACAATTTATCAAAAGGCAGTAGGGTGTTATGAAAGATTTTATGCCAATAAACTTGACATCTTTAGTGATTTGATTAAAACCATCAAAACTAAAATAGGAGAAATGCAATACTGGAATAACCCTATAATTGTTTGATAAACCAAGTTTGTTGTTGAGATCACTGTTAAAGGCAAAATTCCAGATCTAATACTTTCACTGGTGCATAGCAGACATTTGAGATATCATGCTCTCCTGAACACCTTCAGAAGAGACACAAAGGGAAAATATTTTCAAGTCATTTTATCATTTCAGCATTACATGCTAGGAAAGAAAGGAATTTCTGAACACACACACATACACACACACACAGAGTGAGAGAGAGACAGATAGACAGAGACAGAAACAGAGACAGAGAGACAGAGATACACACATAACATAATGAACAAAGACAAAGTTGGTAATAAAATATTACTGGCTCTTGCAATATACAAAACTAGTAATATGTACTGACCAAGTGGGATTTGTTCTAGAAACAAAGTTTATTTAACACTAAAATAATAACTAACATACTAAAGGAAACTCATGAATAAATTAAAGAATAAAATCATGATAAGTTAAATAGCTGCAGAAAAATGTTTGAAATATTCAATATACATGCTTTAAAAAAACTCTCTCAGAAAACTCAAAGTATAAGGAGGCTTCCTCTCTTTAAATATGTGAGAAACCAAAGTCCTCACAAATAATACTCAGAGGAGTGTGTGGCCATACAGCGTCTTTGGAAAACAGTTTAGCAGTTTCTTATAAAGCCAAACAAACATGTCCCTTGTGACTTAGCAATTGCTTTCCTAGGCATCTACTCAAAGGAAATTAAAACCAAGGTCTATACAAATGTTTGTTTACGAATATCAATAGATGCTTTATTCAGAATAGTTCCAAACTGGAAAAAAGCATAAATGTCTACCAACTGGTAAATATATAAACAAAAATATGGTGCTTTATATAATGGGATACTATCAGCAGCAAATCTCTGATACATGCTATAACATGAATGTATTTCATAGCTGTTACACTAAGTGAAATAAGCTGAGAGCCAAGAGTATGTAATATATGGAATATATAAGGTTATATATTAACATACTTAGACATGTAACATTAAAATGCTATTAAATATAGAAATATGTTACTGTATTTTTAAAAGATCTATTTACAAAAATGGAGTAAAACTATTTAGATAATACTCTTAGGAGTGTCAGTGGTTATCTCTGGAAATGAAAATATTTTTTATATTGACAGGCCTGGAGGTGACACATGCATGAATTTGTTAGCAGTCATTATCACATAATTGTGAATGGAACACTTCATCCTATGTATAATTATACTTCGATTGAGAGGGCAAGAGTCTTCAGATCCTTTCAGAAGCTCATAATCTCCTCTCCCTGGGTGTGAAAACTGTCCTCTTATTTATGTGTGTCTTAAAGCTGTGCTTAAACCTATATAAAGACCCTTTCTTAATAAATGCTAAGCCTATGCATACCTATCATCATTTATTTAAAACTTATAAAGAAAAGAAATAATACATTCCTGTGCTGGCTAGTTTTATGCCAACTTGACACAAGCTGGAGTCATCTGAGAGGAGGGAACCACAGCTGAGAAAATACCTCCATAAGATCTGGCTCTAAGGCATTTGATTAATTACTGATTGATGGGGGAGGGCTCAGTGCATTGTGGGTGGTGACATCCCTGCTGGTGGTCCTAATTTCTACAAGATAACGTGCTGAGCAAACCAAGAGGAGCAAGCCAGTAAGCAGCACCCCTCCATGGCCTCTGCATCTGCTATTGCCTCCTGGTTTCTGCCCTACCTGAGTTCCTACCCTCAATGCTTTTGATGATGAACTATTCTATAGAACTGTGAGTGAAATAAACCCTTTCCTTTCCAAGTTGCTTTGGTCAGGGTGTTTGATCACAGCAATAGTAACCCAAACTATGGAAATTCTCTTGCTCACTAAAGATTGTCTTTTAAAACTCTGGAGTAACTGGGCTAATAAATACCTAAAGAAATGGACTCTATGTATGAAGGGAGCCAATTGAAAGTGTAGAGACAAAAATGGTGTAACTGAAATCGAGAGCTCAGTAGACAGATTCCACAGCAGGATTAGCTGTTCAGCACTGTACGGGAGAAGTAGATTACAAATTTTAATACTTCACTGTTAACTACTAAGTTTAAAAGGAAATATTTAGAAGAGCTAAAAACACCAAGTATGCTTCAAAATGACCACAGAGAAAACTTAATGAAAGAGAAGATGGTCCAAAAGAGACAGAAAGGAAAGATCAAATATAATAAACATAACAGGACAAGAACAAATGAATAGATCAGACGTGACAAGCCATATAAATAATTTAAACTCTCCAATTAAGAACAGATGTCTTCCTCAGTAATATGTATACTGAAAACACATTAAAACCATACATGTATGACCACAGGGAAAGGCTAGCTCGTCTCTCCACCAGAATGTAATTCCATAATTGAATTTGGTATCAACAGAAACAGTCAAAAGTAGGATATATGTCCAAATACTAAACACAGTAAGAAGTCACAATTCTCATACAACATCATAGGCTCAAAATAATAATATAATGAAAACAGGGTAGAAGAAAGTTATCAAATATCAGTAGCAAGAGAATTGTTTTCATTCTATTTGATATTTTATTATTCTTATAAATATTCTAGATTCCTCTGAAGGAAATGAATGTATCACTTTTATTATTCCATAAGCTACACACTAGTACATCAGTGATATAAAACATACCAATACTACATAAAAATTTCCCTTGACATTCTGACCCACACAATTCTCATTTTCACCCTAATTTTTTTCAGAAATTCTTATTTTTGTCTGCTGCTATTGTCACCTAAGACCTTAATAGTCATACATTAAACCTAAGAAAAATGAAAATGACAACCCTTCTATTGCTGCTAAAGTAGGCTCAGTATTCATGTGGATGGGACACTATAATAGAAATGCCAGCTTAGAGGAATTTGAGCATGACTTAGTTTCTCCCTAGTTTGGGATCCATTGTGTACATCACATCAGAGGCATGTATGCAGTTTAGTTAACTCCATGCAGAGGATATTAAGATTCTCTTGCATGCACTCATTTAGGCTGGATGTGGATGAATCAAGGATTGGAGGGACAATCAGATAAAGCACGATGGTAAGGAATTCAGTAGGGGAAATGTAGGAGGCTGCCAGAGATGTCAGAACCAGGCCCCAGGGGCTTAGCATAGCTCAGGAAGCTGGAGTGTGCTCTGGTGCTTTTAACAGAAATTCTACAGTTGTCAGGCTGGCAGTAACTAGGTTCTGTCTGAGGTTTGGCTTTCTCATTTGTAAACTAGGGATGTGGGCCATGTGAAATTGAGTTAGGTAAGGAATGTGAGGATTGGCACTGTGAGTTGATATCATGGTGGATCGCTGAGCAAGAGATGCCAAATGAGAGCCTGAGCTCATGCTCCGGGAAGCTGTCTTGATGGCTTCCCTGTTGATAATTTTTTGGAAATGACACAAAGCTTAAGCCAGCTTCTTTTGACTAGAGACGCCATGCTGGCACTCCTATCTTTGGGAGGGACCAAATTCAATTTTCTGCTGCCCCACGGCAGACGTGGTCCCTGCATTCCCAGAGAAGTGCACGTGTGGTTTGGTGTGGTTTCTTTGAAAACACAATTGCTGTACACTTAATCATTTCTTTTTCAGGGAAAACATTACATTAGCTACTGTACATGGGTATGTATCTCATCTCTTTTAATTAGATGCTAATTAATGACTCACTAGCTTTAATCATATCAATCTGGTAATACTATTTATGCCCCACAGAATAATGAACTACTTTATAAGAAATGAGCGTGGCACATGTTGACATAGGAATACATCCAGCCATAATTCGCTTTGGGTAAATATCCCACCCAGACTTGGATTCTGAACAATTTACAAGGCAGTGCTCACATGGTATATTCAGGAATGAGGCAGGGACTACATGATACCCTGTGGAGAGAGAGAAGGGAGGGGGAAGCAGAGAAATGCCACAAAGGGGGACTTGTTTGTTGGTTGAATTATTTGTGCTTCCCCTAGCAAAGGGCCCATGCTGCACAAGAGGCAGGAAAGGTTGGATATTATTACACAGTGCCTAAAGTAGCTGCTCTCTGGGTGAGGGAAACTGACAGGCATGTGTCATGATTCTGGTAAGAACTGGCTGCATATCCTAGATAGTCCAGCAGAGTTCACAGGGTGGGAAAGGTCAAGTGAGATAGGATGGAACCAAGATGGGCAAAGGACTCCAGTGAGGGACAGTGACAGCAAGCAAACATTTCGTGTCCAGATAAATATGCTGAGACTGGGCATTCCCCGGGCCTGTGAGCTTCAAGAACAAAAGCCAACCCAGCTGGTGTGGAGCACATGCGACAAAGGTGACACAGGACAGCCCAAGCCCAGAAGGCGGGTGACTCCAGAAGCCCAAGGGTTCAGTTGAATCATGATTTAGAAAAGGGCCGCCTGCCTGCCTAAGTTCATATTCCAACAACTTGCTTAGAGAGGGGAGCAGCGTCCAGTTTGAGAGAGATGGTTCTGCACTTGGCAGTTTCTGTCCAGTATCACAGTGCAGTGTGGAATAGACGCTCTCATTCTCATTTGACAGATGAAACTCTGAGAAAATACGTTAACTGTCCCTCGACACCGCAACACATGGGTAGTAAGGGACACAGCCATGGTTCACCTTTGAGATAGTTATATTTTTGTCAACTCACAAGCCAGCTAAGGTCATCTTAAGAAGAGGGAACCTCAATTGAGGAAAATGCTTCTATCAGATTGGACTACAGGCAAGTCCATGGAGCACTGTCTTGATTAAAGATTGATGTGAGAAGGCCTGGTCCACTGTGGATTAGCAGAGGCTCCGTTGGTGTTGGTTGAATAGATAGTTGCTGTATAACAAAGGCTGTCCTTTATGACTTAAGCAACAACACATCCGGAATTCAGACCTAGGTCTGACCCCATGTTACTAACTCCATAGATACTGTCTACTGGTAGCTTCAGACTATTGCTAATGGCACCCCGTAGCCAGCTAGTAGTCCTTCAGAGGAACCATGACAGTCACCACTGGGATGATGTTAATGAGTGACAGACAGGGGATGAAAGGGGCAGGTACCAGTGTATGGCTTTTGGAGATAGCTAGCTCCAAGTTGTGCCTGTAGGCTATGGAAAGCCACAAAAGGCAGAGAGATCTGGTGGGTAAGGAAGGCCAGGACACAGATAAAGAAGGACAACAGAAGCAGTCTCCATTCTCCTTCCTAGGCTATCTCTAGCATGAACTCAGTGGCTGGTTCTCTGATCACCCCCCCCCCACAGGGGGGAGCAGCCTTACCAGGCCACAGAAGAAGACAGTGCAGCCAGTTCTGATGAGACCTGATAGGTTAGGGCCAGATGGAAGGGGAGGAGGAACTCCCCATCACTGGACTGGAGAAGAGGCATGGGGGGAGAAGAGGGAGGGAGCGTGGAATTGGGAGGGAATGAGGGAGGGGGTATAGCTAGGATACAAAGTGAATAAATTGTAATAAATAAAAAATTAAAAAATACAAAATAAGTAAAAAGTGAATAAGATGTAATTTATAAAAAATTTAAAAAAGAAGTGATGACGGAAAGATAAGTAAATTCTATCTTGGAGCAGGTAGGATAACTATGATCAGAAATGGCAGGTGATTGCACAAAACTAAAGTCCAAGTGGATCAAAGATCTTAACATTAAACCAGATACTCCAAATCGGTTAGAAAAAAAAGTGGGGAACAGCCTAGAACTCATTGGCACAGGAGACAACTTCCTGAACAGAACATCAACAGCACAGGCTCTAAGAGCAACAATCAATAAATGGGACCTCATGAAGCTGAAAAGCTTCTGTAAAGCAAAGGACACCATCATCAAAACAAAAAGACTGCTTACAGATTGGGAAAGAATCTTCACCAATCCTTTATCTGACAGAGTTCTAATATCCAGTATATATAAA
Organism: Meriones unguiculatus; assembly: GCF_030254825.1. NCBI lineage: Eukaryota > Metazoa > Chordata > Mammalia > Rodentia > Muridae > Meriones > Meriones unguiculatus. The sequence goes on from NC_083361.1 coordinate 25,009,673, forward strand.
GAACTAAAGAAGCTGAAAAGCAACAAACCAAGTAATCCAATTAAAAAATGGGGAACGGAGCTAAACAGAGAATTCTCAATAGAGGAATATCGAATGGCAGAGAAACACAAGAAGAAATGCTCAACGTCATTAGCCATTAGGGAGATGCAAATCAAAATGACCCTGAGATTTCACCTTACACCTATCAGAATGACCAGGATGAAAAACTCAAGTGACAACACATGCTGGACAGGTTGTGGAGAAAGGGGAACCCTCCTCCATTGCTGGTGGGAATGTAAACTGGTACAACCACTTTGGAAATCAATCTGGCGCTTACTCAGACAATTAGGAATAACGCTTCCTCAAGACCCAGCTATACCACTGCTAGGTATATACCCAAAATTTGCTCAAGTACACAAGGACATTTGCTCAACCATGTTTGTAGCAGCAGCTTTATTTGTAATAGCCAGAACCTGGAAACAACCCAGATGTCCATCATCAGAGGAATGGATACAGAAATTGTGATATTTTTACACAATGGAATACTACTCAGCAATCAAAAATGAGGAAATCATGAAATTTGCAGGCAAATGGTGGGATCTAGAAAAGATCATTCTGAGTGAAGTATCCCAGAAGGAGAAAGACAAACATGGTATATACTCGCTTATATAGACCTACAAGATATAATAAACATAATGAAGTCTATACACCTAAAGGAGATAAACAAGAAAGCAGACACGAGGTAAGATGATCAATCCTCACTTAGAAAGACAAATGAGATGTGCATTGGACATATGATAGAAGTCTACCGCAGAAGGCACCTGAAAGATCCTACCAAGCAGCGTTTCAAAACAGATACTAAGACTCATAAACAAACCTTCGGCAGAAGGGGAGTTAGTATGACAGGGAAAGGATAGGAGCCCCACAAGGACCAAATATATCTGGGCACAGGGGTTTTTTTCTGAAACTGTTTCTCCAACCAAGGACCATGTATGGATATAACCTAGAACCTTTACTTGGACGAAACTCCTGGTAGCTCAATAACCAATTGGTTTCCCATAGTAAGGGGAACAGGGACTATCTCTGGCAGGAACTCAATGGCAGGCTCTTTGACCCCCCACCCCCCAAGGGAGGAGCAGTTCTGCTAGGCCACAGAAGAGGACTTCACAGCCAGCCCTGAAGATACCTGATAAAACAGGGCCAGACGAAAGGGGAGGAGGTCCTACCCAGTCCGTGGACTTGGAAAGGGGCAGGGAGAAGCTGAGGGACGGAGGGTGGGATTGGGAGGGAATAAGGGAGCAGGATACAGCTGGGATACAGAGTTAATAAAATATAACTAATAATAACAAACAATAAAAAAAAAAAAGAAATGGCAGGTGATGAAGCTGGAGAGATGGCTCAGTGGTTAAAAGGACCAGCTGCTCTTCTAGAAGACCTGGGTTCATCTCCCAGCACCCACATGGCAGCTCACAACTGTCTGTAACTCCAGTTCCAGGGAATCCAACACCCTCACACAGACATATTTGCTCACACATGCAGGCAAAATAAAATAAAAACAAATAAATCATTTTTTTAAAGTTTCCAGAAAGAAAACAAAAAATAAAGAAATAAACAGAGAGAGAAGAAAGAAACAGAGAGAGAGAGGACAGAGAAAAATGTCAATTCATAGTATGGCTGGGCATGGTGGCACATGCCTTTGATCTCAGCACCAGGAGGCAAAGGCAGATGGATCTCTGCAAGTTTGAGGTCAGCCTGGTCTACAAAGCAAATCCAGAACAGCCAGGGCTCTGTTACACACACACACACACACACACACACACACACACACACACACACACTCACACAAAACTGTCTTGAAAAACCAAGGGGAAGTGTTTCAGGCATGTTAACTCTTCTCTTTATTACAGGACCATATCTTTTCTTAGAGCAAATATTGCTCTCACCCCTGATCCATATGTCATGGCCTGAGCTGTCTCTGTGAATAGATGTGACCCCAGGGGGATGAATCAGAGCATGTGATGCCTCTAGCCACTATTGTAATGGGTACCGTGTGCACGCAGCACTGCCAGGAATTCCATTAAGGCTTTAGAAAGCAAGAGAGTGTCCAGGCTGTGTGGTGTGTTGCATGGATGTCTGGGGTGGAGCCTAGGAAGGGAAGGATGGAAGGGTTGGCTGCAGAGTAGCAGAAACTGGCAAGTAAGAGAGAGAATGGTGGGCTCTTGAGGTCAATCAAGGAATACTGCTCAAAACTACATTGGTAGTTTGGTGTTCTTCCCAGCTTGAAGCGAGAAGGATCTGAATGTAGAACACAGACACCTTGATCTCTGGAGAAGAGTTTGTAGATGGGATCAACTCATCTAAGAACCAGAGCCAGGACCAAGTTTTGTGAGTCATGCTCCTGCTTGTGATGCTTCAGTTTGTATCTGAAGGAGAGAGGGCTAAGTAGTTCCTGTCATTTTTTTTTTCCTAAACCATTTGTGTTGAGTTTTCTACCATTTGCAACTGAAAAGATCCTGAGTGATATATGGATGGAACCCAACAGAATATAGTGTGCCTGACCACACCAAATGTGCAACTTTAAGGGACATGGCGTCCTGCCCTTCGACTTACAAGAGGGAACACTGAAGACCACAGAGATTACGTCCAAGGAGGACCTGGACCGTGAAGAAAAAGCATTGGATGCTGGGGAAGAAAGCAATAGGTGACCATCCTAATCTGAAGCCACAGAGCAGAGCTGAACAATTGACTCCTTGGCATCACCTGCAGGTCCCGAGAACACTTTGCTAGTGTGGGGCCAACGGTGGCTTGGTGACCATCGTTAGCATGGCATTCTAACAGTGTTTACCAGGCCTCTGAGCTTTCTAACTTGCTTTGTGTACCCAGGACGCCAAATTATAGTCCCCTGATTTATGAGACTGTTTTCTTAAATTAGAAAACCCTCTCACAAATCCTACACCAATGCTTTCAGTAAATGGTGAACCAGGCTAGCACTCACAGTTCAATATGGTGTGTGTGTCATGCCCCCCCCCACTCCCGCCTCCCCAGATAGATGGACAGACAAGTGACTTATGTAGATGCCGTCTATACATTCCGCACAATTTGACCATGGTTAAAGGGTATTTATATTCTGATGCAGATAAAATTGAACATGTCAACACTAATGCATTTTTCCAGGAGAATCACCACTTTCACCATAATTTCCATGGAAAATTTGTGTGCACACGCAGTAATAGACACATTTATAACATCAAAAGGATTCAATTTTCTTTTCAATCATACCCCGGTATGAATCGCTTTTCCTATTGAAGTTAACAATGAGGCACATTACCAGAGTCTAAAGGATGGGACACTTGTCTTGCTCCTATGAAAGTACGTCAAACAATGGGTAATACATCACACAATGTCTCGGGTTAACTGAGCCTTTACACGGGCTGGCTGCTAATTTGCTTGGGCCAGCAGAATGTCACTTTTATTTAATTTTGCCAATAAGATCAGCAGGGATCCGAACTCTGTTTAACTCCTAGTTATTAAAAGAGGTTTTTCTTGTTATGCGAAGAACTCATTAATTCACGTCTCTCCTAATTCAGAATTTTGAGGCCTTGGGAACAGGAGGTGGGAGTTACTTCATCTCTTCGATGGAGGAAGCAATTTCATCTGGTACACTGACATCCAGGCTGACTGTGGAAACTGCACCAGAGACCAAGGCCTTTAGAAGCATGCTGGATGTTTTAATTATAAAGTGTTTACAGGGGAGTCTCAGAGATTCTAATCTGGAAACTCCAGTGGGGAAACCTATTATCCTACCTTTTTTTATTCACTCATTTGCTCAGTGAATTGCCCACATATTTCAACCATCCTCATTAACCGCCCCCCCCGACACCTCGGAGTATAGCAAGTATTTCCTATTTGTCAAAGCAGCTTGAGTTTGGGACTTGGGTGACAAGTGAGCACCATCCTCCTCTACAAAGGCTGCTGTAGGCTGGAATGGTCAGCCCACCTGTGACCATGCTGCATAGCTCTGAGACTCCCTTTCTGCTTTCCTGGACTGTACTCTATGCTCTGGGAGACTGCTCACCCTTGTCGTGGGACCCCCTTGCCACATGGCTTCTGTGCGTATTTGGTCAATAAGCAGCTCTGAGAGGTCAAGAGGGTAGAGAGACAAATTTGTTCCCACTGCTCTCTGAGAAAATATGACAAGAATTGACTGAGCTCCACTCCCTGATACCACAGCTCCTGTCATGTCTTTTTGCTTTTGTTTATTTTTAAACAAAGAGAGAGAGAATGGTACAGCATTGGGTGGGTGGCAGAGACTATCCAGGAAGGGTTGAAGGAGGGGAAAGCATGATCAGAATATGTTTTATAAAATGTTTTCAATACAAATATTTATTGCCAAAGATGTAAAATATTTAATTAGTGATTTACTCATTATGTGTTACTAGAACAATAGTCTCTAAGTGTATTTAAAGTATGTCAATGAGGACCTTCAAACTCTAGCAGCTGTCCTGGTCCTTGAGGGAACTGAGGACACACACAAAAAAAGAATAATCTGTGACCACATTTCTTATAGTTGGTATTTGGAGAACTCCAAAGACATGAACAGGGGGTGTAAAGGAAATCTGGAAAGGAAAGGAAGTGTGGCCTTTGAAATATGTATGTGTCTAGGAATATGTAGACCCATGTCTTTTGAGCTCTTGGACATGCACCTTGTATGACATAATGGGCACTTGCTGACTCAAAAGTAGCATTTTCCTTAAAAAAAAATATTTCACATGCACTCAGCTACATGTGCTCTGGGGAATATCACAAAAGCTGGGATTTTACATGAATTTTTATGCTTCAGAGATAAAAGCTCATCATAATACTGACTGCCATGTGCTATTTTCCCTATTTGAGCAAGAATGTCTGTTATCGTATTTAATCCGCAAAATTCCATTAGATCACAGTAGCATCCCTATCATGAAGCTCAGGCTTCTAAGGTTCATTACGTGACTTCTCTGTGTCATATGTGAACTTGGATTTCTCTATTTTTCTGCGTAAAGTATCAGAGGACCTGGGATTCAGTAGATGCATGTCATGGGACATTGTCTCCTGGATCCTGAGCAAGTACAGATGCTGCTCTTCCTCCGATGGGTATCTTAAGATACCCTCACTGTTTCTAAAAAAGTGGCAGGCTAACATCTCCGTCCATCCAGAACAGAGCTCCCCTGGGTAGAAGGGGAGCTCCCAAGGCCCTCCATTCCTTCATGCTCTATTGTCCTCTAGGTATCTTAGCACTTTTCTAGCACAGAATAGTATTTTAATTAATATTTATCATGTTAATGGGTGAATAAATAAATAGTCAGGAATCGTCACTTAAATATATAATATGTTTGAAAAAACAACTCTTGTCTAATGTCTTTCAAGCACTTATGGAAACAGGCTGACATATAAACTCCATAGATGAGTTGCTGTCATGCAAAGGTAGCATGCTATAGAAACAGTGAAACAGGAGCCCCCTCCCCCAGTTCTTATTTCTATTTCTTATAGGTTCCATAAACATCTCTTTCACTCTTCTAACAGTTTCCATCCGAATGATCAAAGCTTCTCATTTGTCAAGGATCTGTCCATATCAGTTTTTCACAATGGACAAGAAGACTCCCTCTACAGCTCCCCAGGGCCAGAACCATTTTGTTGTCATCAGTATCTTGTTTCCAAGCCAGAATGGAAGTGATTCTAGCCATTCCAAGCATTTGTGAAAATTGAGGAATTCAAAGGAAGGCCATCACAATCTATTTAAAACATTTAAGTTTTGTTTTATCATGGCAATACTTCACTAAATTAATTTTGGCTTGGGATTAGGACAATTTCAAAAGTGACCCTAAACTTAATTCAGTGGCCTTCATCCTATGTATTTATATGAAGTTGGTGATTATAAAATCAAAACATAAATCAGCTCTGAAAGCTGTTGAAGATGATATATGTCCTTCAGTGTCAGATACTCATCTGAGCTCTGATTCTTTGTGTAAAAATCAAAAGGCACTCTTAAAGTAAGTCGGCCTTTGTCTTTAATGCTAGAACTATGTGCTTAGCAAAGATAACTTCTTTTATGACTGTTTAATCACTAAATACTTTATTCACAAACCTGTTTTTATAGGCCTATAATACCAAGGCTACAGAAACATTTCTCAAGTTCAAATAAAAAGAGGTCATGTGTAGAAAAACTTCAAGAAGCCATGTCCTCAGCAATTGTTGATTTCATGAGTTAATTTCAGCCCACCAGCTGGCAGGGTGAAGGTTCATGTGTATGGTAAGCAACTGGAGAACATGTTGCCATATTAATGATTGGGTGAAAGTCTGATTAAGAGAGTCTCATTCTTATCATCCTGTCTGATCCTGTAAGACTCCATGGAGGAGGCAGAAAAGCCCAATGCCCTGTCTTCCTTTAACCATCATTGGGCCATGAATAAGTGTCCAGTCTCCCAGAGCCTCAGTCTCTTCATATGTAAATCTGCATGTGTTTGCTCATGGGACTAGGTAGGGATTTCAAAAGGACACCATAAAGTCAAGCAGAGAACACCCCATAAAGAAAGTTCCGTTTTCCAAGAGCTGGTGTGATGAGATCTGGAGCAATACTAGAGTGCTTCAGCTTGTGGTGGAGAGAGGAGGTTTGGAACAGTCCCAAGTCCTTGAAAGAGAAGACTGGGAAATAGTAGGACTACCAGAAACAAATGTATAATATTGATACTGAGGGAATAGAAGGAAAACAAGGATATAATACTCCAGAGTTAGCTCATGGGCTGTAGATTCGGTTGAATGTCATAATCATTCCACTTTGTGAGTGCGCAGATAACGCTTTGTTATGGAATAGGGAGTTATCAGACTGCTTCGATTTGAGCCTTGGAGATCTTTTCTTCAGGTGGAACCTCCTTCTGCCATAGTCCCCTTATCTGAACCCCTTGTCCTTCAAAGCCATTCATCAGATTAATGACTTAGCTGTAATCTGGAGGGCAAGATGGTTTTATCTTCACATAAGCAAGGCTCTGGACCAGGAAGAAGATGGGAAAGGCTGAACAGACCCATCTTATAACAACTTCTGGCAAGTAAAGAGGAACTAGGAATCAGAGGGTGAAAGTTCTGCAATGACTCAGCTCAATTGTAAGTCAGATCAACTTACAACTGGTCTGAGATAACCAAGGTGGTACATTTGCCTGGCATTTTTCAGCCCAAGATGTTCAATGTTGACTATTGCTTGACTGGCTAAATGGGCAGGTGAGTCAAATGAGGGATGAACAAGGATATAAACTGTTCTTTTGCTGTTAGATTTAGCTTTAGTTCTTTCTAATCTTTCCCCTTTTTCTTCTTGACTGGTACCCTGTATCCCCACTCAGTCTGGTCCTTAGCTCCAGTTCTTACCCCAAGGATCATGATTCTATGCTTTTTCACTCTGTAGCTGGCATTTACTACTTTGTGGGTTCTTTCCTCCACTCTTCTTCATCACTTTCCCACCCTTTCAACCCTTTAACGCTAGATATGAGAGGGAAAAAAAGATAGAGAGGAACGGAAAGAGATCCCTGAATAAAGTCAGGGATTAGAAAAGGGGTGACATTGTTGTTAGACTACTTCCTGCTGATTAGGGGCATCACAGTCTTTGGGGTAAGTTTGATCTTTGCCAACAGGATATCTAATTTCTTATTCTTGTTTTTTTTTTCTTTGCACATGATTACTTAACAGACTGTGACCAACAGCAACCAACACAACCTATCCTGCCTCTCAGCACCCTAGCGTTTATATACCTCCTAAAAAGTCTTCAGAATTCCAAATGTCACATAAATGCAGAAACTATCTGCACCTGGAAAATCACGCCTTGCTAGAGCATGAGGCAAATCATAGTCGGCTCCTACAAAGCAGCTCCATATCCCCACACCTGGAACTAAAATGAAAACACATTGTTATAATATGTCTGTTTTTAAAGAAACCAAAATTCCAAAATTCTTACTACGACATTCCTTCCCCATGTCCTGGGAGAAGGCCTACAGGAGATTAACCCTCCTTCTTTTCCTTCTCCTCCTATTCTTTCTTCCCCATCCTCCTGTTCCTCTTGCCAAGCCTCACCCCCATCTCTCATGTGACTGCCCATCTTTGAAGCCTGCTCACAGTGGGCACCTTTGAAGAATGAGTACATGGTGGCTGTTGGGTCCCAAGTGAGACCGCTTCATTAATCTCTCTCTCTCGTGTTATTAGTGCTCTGGCTCAGGTTGATGTGTCTCTGATTAACGAGGCATATGTTATATACTGTGAAACAATTGAAGAGGAGCCTTCTCATTCCAGTGAATGGTGTCACAAAGGTGATTATGAGGTGACCTTCCACAAGCCGGGGAGACCAGGTGTTCAGGCCTTATCTGACATTGTTTTCCAGAAACAAAGAATCAGAGTAAATGATAGAAAACCTCTAAGACCTGAGTCTGATCTTCAGAGTAGATCTCACTCAGCTACATGCTCTGCTGCTCCATCAGAATGCCCTAGCACTTTCCCTTTCTTCCCTTCCAAGGTGAGCCAACATGATAAAGAAGAGAGCAGCTTTGCTAGCTGACAAATATGAATTCAAGATCTATGTCGTCTTGAGCAAGTCTCAGAGGGTCTCTAAGTTTCTACATCAAAGAAAATAGTGGAGACAATCGCCAGCCTGAAGGCTAATCACTGGGGCTTCAGGAAATAGTGCAGAAAGCAAGTACAATACTGGTGTCATAGAGAGCCCAGCCATAGTACCCTCCTTACCTTTTCCTTCTCAGTGGACATGGCTGAGAGTCTCATTACATGGAAACCTCCACAGCTTCCCAGCTCAGAACCTAGCCAGATATTTTAGTCACGAAAGCAGGTGAACACAAATGCCAGCCATTTCCTGGACACTGCAGAACTAAGACACCTTCTGAGTTGCGGCCCTTGGTGACTCACCAAAAGGAGGCTGCATTCTATGCTTTAGATCATTCTCTGAAGATGATTTGAACTAGGACTCAGTGAAATTCATGCTTTGGGCACAGCTGAGGGCTCACTGGGGAGGGGAGGACTCTTTTAGTGTTCCAACCCTGAGGCAGTCTAGTAGGGAAGACCCAACCTGTGTTTCTCAGAACTGTTCCTCACTGAGGAGCTTTCTAGAAGCCTTCTCTTTCACAGCATGGCTAAGGAAATTAGTGCTCACAGAGTCTTTAAGAACTAGAAAGTGGGCCTTGCAGTCCATGTCCATCATCCTCACAGGCACCTGTATTTTGTCTTGAAGGTACAGCTCTCCTCATTTTATACCTTCGGAGTCACAGTACCAGAGAAACTAAGCCACCAGTCCAGAAAACCCAGCCATTGATTCATGCCTGGAACTGGCAAGTTTTCCTAGAAACTTTTGAACGGTACAATCCGCAGACATTGTCACCTCTCTCTGATTATATTGTCATTACCCATTATGTCCCGATTCACTGTTCTCTTATATCAGAGGGCACCCTCTCTCCTTTTGCTTTTCCTTCATACACCAACTCCAGTAGTCATGAGAATAACTATAACTCCTGAGCCAGAACCTAAAAGATATATGGTTGCTGGGGGCAGATGGAATATCAGAAACCAGACTTAAGGCCATTTGCAGAGCAAAAACCCGAAACTAATTGTGAAGGGTATGTGTGAGTGCCCAAGTTGAGGTGAGGAAGAGAGAGGGAGCTGCATGAAGATCATAAAGGCCAATCCTGAAGGAAAGAGGGAAGTAGAAGTGGAATGTTTCCACAGGTGTGCAGGGCCAAAGGATGATAATGGGGTCAAACTCTAGAGGATGCAGGATCTTGTTGAATGGTTATTGCGTTTTTTAACATCTTCATTTGTTAGATATGGCTATTCAGATTCCAGTCTCATCACGGTAATTTAAAAACACCATGCTGTTTGTTCCTGAATGGTACAGGCTGGGTGTCAGGAAATCTACGGGCTTAAGGTGTTTGAGATGAACGAAGGTGCACATCTTCGTTCAGTACAGCTTAGGACCATACGTATGCTGCTGAAATCCAATCCTGTGGAATGCCGAATCCTTTAGCAACCTGGTAGCCATCATTGAAAGGTTTACAAATTAAATCCTACATGTTCTCCTCATTCCAGTTACATTTCTCTGGCAAGGCTTGCTCCAATACAGACGCTATAGATGCTCTTCTCAAGTGGAACATCTGAGCTCCAGAGCTGGTGACAGATCGTGGTCAGCTGGCCTCAGTGGAGGTGGCGGGAAGGGAGGACAGATGTTGGCGATGCTAATGGATGCAGACTGCTGCCTTCCCACCTCTGGGTCCATGCACTCGGGAGTCATATGGCATCGTAAATAGTTCTCTCATGTCCCCTCTTCAAACTTCATCCAAGCCCCCAGCTTCCAAGGGAGGCAGCAATTCGTTGAGGTACATCCATCAAACCGGTGGAGTCACTTCTGCTTGCTTCTGATTGGATTCATAAATTGGTTTTCCACAGTCGCCTCGCTCAGAGAATTGACAAACTCCTCCTGAACTCATGAATTTGAGAGGAAATGAGCCAAAGGGAGTGAGGAGTCCAAATCTGAACTGAACTGTGGTATGTTTTCTCTTCAACTTCCATTAATAATTTCAGGAGGAAGTTTACAGAGCTATGAAAAGGACCCACACGTTGCTGAATCCGAACATCTGCACCAGGCTTTACCCACTTAAAAAATTACACAGAAATTAGGGAACATAAAACTAGAGACCCAATCTATTTGCATGTTTAGCTCTTTGCCAAGGAAACAAATGAATTTCATTCAACTATTTAGCAAATACTTACAACATTGGTTTTACACCAGGCACTGCTTTAGGCACTGGGATGCACAGAGAAACAACTGCCCTTGCACTAGATAGATGATATTACACTGTTGTGTTTGTGAGTAAGGGAGACAAGAGTGTGGTGTGTGCACACACGTATGAGCATGTGCCTGAATATGTGTAGATGTGCATGTATGCATACGTGCACATGTGCCTATATTTGTCTTCTCAAATGCTCTCCCCCATTTTTTAAAACTTGTCATCGATACTTCGTGAATCTCACATCATCTCCCCATCCCTTTGTACCCGCCCTCTGCCCTTGCAACCTACCCCGACCAAAGAGAATAGAAATAAATAAACAAACAAACAAATAAAGCAAAACAAAGCATAAAAAGAAAATCTGGTGGTGGAAGCTGGAGTGTGTCACAGTGTGCCCCACAGTGTACCCCCTTGTCCACACATCTTGCAAATGTTCGTTGCAACGAGTCATTGCTGTGGTCCAAGGCCTCTGACTTCTGCTTCGACAACACTGGCTCCTCACCGGGCCTCCTTTCAGCTGTCCTCTTGTTGCCCTGTGTCATGGAGATCCTGCAGCTTTGGAGAAATTCCTGTCGCTTTTGATCCTTTCACGTGGCATGAAACCTGACAGACAGCTAGTTCTACCAAGCGCATAGATTTGGGAGGGCTCAGCTTTGAACTACCAGACCAAACGTCTTACTAGTAGAACCCACGAGTTTTTATTTCAAGCCTGCACTGTGGAGTCCAAAGAAGGTACCTCTGAGAAGCCTCCTGGTAGGGACCTGAGGAATTTGGAAATGCAGACACAAGTGTGAACGCCAGTCCTACCAACTACAAGGAGCATGGTCAGAGGGTGTGTGCTTCTCCCATCTTCCCATCTAGCCATAGATGGTGACTAATGGAGGTTCGCTGATGGCTGTGTTGCCGCACAATGTACGTCATTTCCTGCAGTTAATCCACTGTGGCTACCTACTGGAAGCTCTGAAAAAAAATCCTTTTCAAACATAGCTAGAAAAGTTCCACTATTTCCTTACCTGAATTCGCTATTTCTTCATAAAAAGCACATGGAGGGGGCAGGAAGGAAGAGGGGAGAGGGGACGGGAAGATACGTGTGCGTCTGTGTAAGTGTGCCATGTTTCTTTGTTACTAAGGCACAGGAGAGCTGTTTATATCGACACGGTTAACCCTCCACTTAGACATTTCTTCTAAAAATCTGCATTCTGCCCAGCAGCAGCCGGCATCCCCAAATTATTTCCCTGAGGTAAAAACTTTAGGCATTAACTAGATAGTGCTAACATCTGACCAACACTTAAAGTGGTTCATTTCTCAGCATCATTTTGATTCCTACCCAATTACTTTGATTAGCATTAAATTTAATAATATGAACATCAGGCATTTGTATGTTACTTGATAAGTTTTTGAAATGCATTCACATATCTTTGGATCTTCACAACTACCCTGGGAGTTAATCAAGGCAGACATAATTATTTTAGTATCGCAGAGGAAAATGCTGAGATCCACAGAGGTAAAATAATACAGCCATGTACCATAAATTCAGAAACAAAGATTAGGCTACAACCCAAACTAGCCCAGGGCCATTGTTAATATCAGACACTTCCCACTAGAGACCGAGGCCTTGAAGTTAAGAGAGAAGCTAGATGCTGTATAGTGCTTCTAACCACTGAGCATGCCAAGAGCCTACAGCTATCACAGCCCGTGTGTTTATTTTCTGAGGCAGGAATGATCATGAGTACGTGCTGCAGTGAAACATAAACTCAGTACATAGATATCTAGAAAGAACTAAAATGTATACAAGCTGTAAAGGAATACAGGCAAGTGTCATTAACTCTTCAAAGTTAGGAAGAAAGTCTCCTACTGAATTAGGGTCACCAGCAGTGACACATGAAGGTAGGCTGGTGCCACTGGGTGTATGAACAGCCTCTAAGAGTGGAGCTCTAGCCAGGAGTGATACCACAAGCCTTAATCCCAGCATTCTGGGAGGCAGAGGCAGGCGGATCTCTGTGAGTTCAAGGCCAGTGTGGTCTACAAAGCAGGTCCAGGACAGCAGAGAAACCCTGTCTCAAAAAAAAAAAAAAAAAAAAAAAAGTGCAATTCTAACGATCTGAGTGAAAAATACTCCCTAAGACTATTTGAGAGACAAAGGCAAAGCATGAGTCAGGTAGATTGCGAATGTCAGTCACTAACGTGGTTAGATGCTCTAGGCCGACCCCACGGCCCCAGCTCCTCTGGAGGCCGACACTGGGAGATTGTAAGCTCAGCACCTGTGGAGGCTGCAGGCTCAGTTCAAGGCTAAACTGGGAAACCTAATAAGATGCTGGCTCAAAATAAAAAGTAAAAATAAGGCTTAGGGTTATAGGCTATTGATCGAGAGAGCACTGGCTGGGAATTCCTAAGGCATACCCTGAGTTTACTCCCCAGCACCATATAAACAAATGACATATATACGAAATGTGGATACAGGGGGCAATCAATGAATAGAACCACGTCTAAGCATGTAGCAGACCAGTCCCATGAGCAGATCAGTTGGAGCTATGCAGAAGGCAGGAGAACAGGCATAATTCCTTTAATGCCTTCTTCAGAGGAACTATCATAAATGGCTGGGAAACAGTTTTTAGAGAATCATATCGAAGTATAGTGTCATGGAAGAAATTTAAGGAACTCTGCTCATGTGTTTCCATAGCATCATGATCACCTCAAAAGATGGATGGCACACGCTCAAGCAAAGTGGGCTGTTCATCGAACCCCTGCATGTTCTAAATTCATTGTCTTGCTCCAGCTTCAGGAAATCCTATGGTAGATGCTATTTTTAACTGGCATCTACATTTTATGGGCATCATAGTTGGAATTTGGAGAGATTGGAGTCACACAGCTACTGTGAGACAATCTTTCACCCGGGTCTCTTTCTCTTGGTTAGAAAGGTTTAGAGACAGTCCCCCCTCACCACATGCTTGAGCTCAGTCTATCTGAAGAGAGCTGGAAATGGACCAGATATTGAAGGGTCAGATTCCCTATGAGCTTTTCTGTTAGGCAGAGGGAGTGAAGGGCTAGAGATTTGGGCACCAATGGGCAGGTTTTTTAGAGCGGGAAGAGAGCATGTGGGCGCCTCCAGGAGTGAAGAACAATGACTGCAACTGAAGCCACAGTTGAAGCAGCTCAGCAGGTAAAATCATGGGACAGAACGCCAGGTTAGGCTGTTGACAATGCGTCATCTTCCCATTCAACACACACCTCTCCAGCCCCATGGGAAACTAGCTATGATCTGAACATGCAGCTGATTGCCAGTTCTCTTACATCAGTTTAGGAAGACTAATGTTTGCAGACCGACACGCAGCTGGGCAAGAGAGCATCTACCTCTACCACAGAGCCTTTCAGCAACCAGCCAGCTTGATGAAGGAGCTCAGAAAATTGCTGGAAGAAGCAGGCCAGAGCACTCCTCCAATTCTCTTCCTCCTCTCTCCTCCTCACTCCAAGCTTAAAAGCCCAAGACTGCGAGTCTGGCTGGCTGAACCAAGTCATAGCATACTTTGATATAAGGTGTAATCTATAAATATGTTGATGTTCAATGAATCAAAGTGAGAAAGATTTTTCCTGGGACAGGAACTGGAAGCAGAGAGTGACATGAACTGAACAGAAATACACCTCATAACCCTCTCAGGGATGCTGCCTCTCCCACGAGTACTACACAGGCCATGCTTCTCATCTTGGGATGTCTCAGACTAGATAATATTTAGCCGAGGGATGAGTACTTCCTGTCATCCTCCTGCAGTCACCCTCATGTCTCGCTGGGCATTGGCTATATATCAGGGCATCTCCTCATTCTCTTCACTACAGCCAAGTCCCTTTAGACTCTGCTGTATTGTCCCCTCTCCACTGGCCCATCTCAGTTCAGGTGAAGAGAATTTCTGCTGGGATGATTTTAGGATGGCAAAATGAGGCAGAGTGGTTGAGCCACATCTCTCAAATAACAATAGTCCAGGAAGTACTTTTTTTTAAAGTGACAGTAAGATGACACCAAGAGGAGCTGATGCTGCAGTTTACTGGCTTTTTGACTTGTCTCAAACTCTTGGTCTTTCTGACTCTCTGCTTTCTCCGTAGAAATACTGCCACTGAGTACATCAGGTTACTGAGAAGATTAAAGAAGATTAAACTATTTTTTCCTAGCACAAAACAAAAGTCCATCCAGAGTAACTAACTATGCCCCTTCAAAGTGCTTCTCCTTTTTCTGGCATGGTTCATATAGTGTCTGTGGTTTTGATAACTAGCTCCTAGGATTCTCAAATTGCCTGACCATTGATACCAATCTCTATTATAAATTCAAATACTTACAAGATCCCTTAATAACTAGGTAGTCTTCAATAAATTATTTAAACACTGTGCCTTTGTTCCTTCCACTAAAATGGAAAGGATAAGTGTATCAACCTTGTAATATTATGACAAAATTTTATGTCTGTGTGTGTTCATATACATCACTTAGACAAGCCTAACATAGTACACATTCAAAAAGGTTAGACAGCACTCACTCGGCAAACATTTATTGAACATTTGCTATGTCCAGATACTCTGTTAGGTTAGGCTGCAGGTACCAAGGGTGTTTGAGACATAGGTGAGGCCTTGAGGGGTGTAAAGTAACATGGAGCAGAGCCAAGGGGTCCAGAGCTAAAGTTCCTGTGCTTCTCCAACACTTATGAAGTTCCTTTCCTTCCTTCCTGGCAACTGAATTTTCTTTCACTTCTCTTGGGGATGCTCTACTGTCCCCATTTTCCCTGCAAACATCAATTAGACACTCTCACAGGACAAGGTGATTTGTGTCTGTCTCTCCCGTTGGATTTGCTGAGGACCAAGTTACTTCTACCCTTGTCGCTGATGATCTCATGAGGTTTTAATCACTAAGGACCTTCCCCTACAAGAGGAAAAAAAAAATACCCACAATTATTAATCATACTAGTGTAGTCTTTAATTCTCTAATATTTAATTGCTTAATTTCCAAGGTTATATTTACTTTTGATTAAATTCTTTAAGTTCGAAATCTATGCAAAATATGTTCTAAGAATTTTTCATCTTTTTATGTTAATGAACAGTTAAATGAGCAAAATTGTTTGCAATCACATAATCAACACATCCCCCATAAAAGTCATATTATGTGGCTCTATAGGATTTATTCCAAACACTGTGGGACAAGAAGCTTAAACCGTGGGATCTGAGCTTTTCTCGGAGAAGTTCTTCCAAGGAAGTCAGTTTTACTGTAGTCACTGCCAGAAACTGGGAGGCAAACTTCACCTTGCTTGGGCAGCACCAGCTGTATTGTGTGTCGGGCTTTCTCCTTCAGTCTGGAGTGACAGCTGTCTATCTAGCAGGGCCTCAGTAAGGCTGTGTATGTTGGAAATAGGTATGAGGTTTAGGGCAAGGGAACTGGAAACAGGCACAGCCAAAGACAGGTGGAGACCAAGCACAGAGCAAGACAGTCCTGGCATTTCCTGAAGGAATACTACTGAGCTGGGGAAAGGAAGCCAGGGAGGGAAGGAAGAGGAGGGGAGGGGAAGGGAGTGGGAGGAGAGGAAAAAGAGAAATAGGAGTTGGAGCAAGAATTGAGATAAGAAGCAAAAGAGCTGGAAGCTAGTAGAGAATGTTTGTGGATAAATAAAAGATAAGGATGATTGATAAATGCTAAATGGTAAGTGTAATTGACAGGAAGTCTAAAGTACCAAGAGGAAGGAAACAAGGTTGAATCTGACAAGGAGAAGAGAATGTTGAACAGATTTACCAGAGCTTACACCACAACATTTAATAACATGTCACCTAGCTAACTCTCACTCTGTCTACAAAGAAGAACCAAGATACCTATGACAGAGGCATGGAGAAAACTAAATGAGAACATGAACTTCAGGCGTCAAATGCATTGACTACCAGGACAGACGCTCTATAAAAGCCACCACTGTCACTCTACATGGACTGCGTTTTCCAATCTGTTACATAAACTGCTCATCATGTGCAGCCAAAAAATCAAACTGCAGGCACCAAAGCAAAGATGTAAAACAAACAAGCAAACAGCAAACAAACAAAACACTCAAAATCGAAACAGAAGAAAGTCTGCAGGTTATAGTGGAGTGAGTTTTAACACAGATGTCCATTCCATATGCTGTGCAGATGGGAACAGGTTTTTAAGTCACGACAGAGTACCCAAAGAGGGGAACATTTGACCTATGATGTAAAGAAGATGAACTCTCCAGAAGGAAAGGAAAGGCCTTTTCCTTATGGCGGGTGGCGCGTGCAGAGCAGAGCTGAGGACAGCAAGGCACATACAGTGAACAAGGTGGGGGCAGGATACAGTGGAAGAAGTTTCTGTCAGGATCAGCTCTTGATCTCAAGGGTTCCGTGTGTGACACTGTGCTCTGTGATGTCATCAGGGAGAATCCGAAATAGAGAAATGATATGCTTGAGCTTGGGTTTTAGAAAATGTTCCTTGAAGCCGGTCACAGTGGTGCACACCTTTAATCCCAGCACTCACGGAGGCAGAGGCAGGCAGATCTCTGTGAGTTTGAGGCCAGCCTGGAGTACAAAGCGATTCCAGGACAGCTAAGACTACACAGAAAAACCCTGGCTCAAAATATGAAAATGAATGAATGAATGAATGAATGAATGCCCCTTGGAGCCAGCTGAGCCTGGAAACAGGGAGCTGGGTTTATCAGAAGACACTGGCAAGTCCTTCTCCAATAACAGAGCTAGAAAGATGGGGTGAACGTTTTCATGAGGTCCTGAGCAGCTTCTGGTTGGCAGGTCATTTGTTAGAATGTTTTCCTCACCATGGCTTTATCTAGATAACCCTTTCTTAAATTAACAGAAATGAGTGGCTTATTTATCAACATTTGGTTAAAAGTGTATATATGAAGCCATTTAAAGATGTCACTGTATATCCTTGTTTGTTTTTAGGTATGCTGCATAATTCATTAGCAGCAAGTGCTTGGAGGATGAAACTGCTACAGATTCAGGAGAGATATGTTAGGAAAAAGAGCCAAACATTTGAGCAGCTACAAGCTTCTTCTTCTCCATCCTCACCTCTCCAGACCTCTCCTCCAAACTTTTCCATCTTATATGGACAAGAGGTACTTCAGCATATTGTTTCTGGCTGGGGCTTCATGATTCCTCTCTAACAAAGGTGCTTTATTCAGGGTGTTCAGTCATCCGTTAGTGTGGGGATAGGAAGAGTGCCAGAAGCATGACATTGGTGTGAGGGTAGTCATCTCAGGGAGGAAGTGGAAGGCAGCTTTGGTCTGTGCAGTCCTTAGGAGCATAGCTGCAACTAAAGACATAAGTCACCATAGAGCAGATCCCAATCACTATTAACTAACATAGAGAAAAGGAATATGTGAGCCAGAAAATAGATGGTGTCATTATATGAATCAGGCTGGACTTCATTTAGTACCCACTGCTTTCCAGAGATCATCGAGAATCACAAAGTCCTTTGCTCCTTGCAACCTTACCCTTCGTCTATGGATCAGGGATGCTATCTCACTACTTCACAAACAAGCGGTCCAATGAAAACAGAAGGTCAGTGACTTCTGCCCATGCTCACGCAGCAGGCAGATGGTAGGGCTGGGATTCAAGGCCATGTCTCAGCCCCTGAACTGAAAGCAGTGATGCTTTTCTGCTAAGCATTAAGGTGGGCTGTCCCGGAAACTAGGCCACCAGAGGCAGAAAGACCAAACAAGAAGGAGCCGCTCTGAGTATCCTCAGTTCACCAAGAGTAAAATGACACAAACAAATAAACGAACAAATGTGAAACGAACAAATGGTGACAGAGTTCCCAAATGCAAAGAATAGCAATACTGACCAGAATTAAAGACAAGTTACCTCTGACCAAAATGCCTTTATATTTTCTTTAAAAAAAAAAATCAGAAAAGAGCAGAGGAAGAAAACTTGTATTTTATGAAGCATTTTTCATTGCTGGAAGTTCTGTTTGAGGTATTATTCTCGCATGTTTTCATGCTGAAACCTATTTGCAAATTATTTTCTCTTTTTTTTCCTCCACATGAAATGTACCCTCGATTATATGACAAGAAATTATATGGTGCTAATAATTTATTTAAAACTAGATCCCTGTCTCACATTCATCCTGTGTTGTGAAATCAAATAGATGCAGAAGGGGATTTTTTTTCCCCTGAACTTTCTGACCACTTCTATTGTGCAGGAGAGAGTAATAGCAGGTATTGAGGGTGCCAATTATGTGGTGATGTACAAACCCACTGGAGAAAAATCTATATGATATTTTAATGCTAGTCAAACAGAACGATGAAGTTTAAATTAGCTTGAAGCTACTAAAAATGCTAACTATGGCTTTGCCTTCATTGTATGTAAGTGTGAAAATAGCTGTGCAGAAATGTGTCTATCTTCTCTGTGGATGTGCTGCCCAGAGCCTCTTTCTGATGATAGGAAAAGCTCCAGTTTTGTTTATTTATTGCTCTGTTTCCCCGATTCTCCCTTCATTTTCACCTCACCCGTTTCCTTTTCCTGGTAGTCATCTTTCTCCCCTCTTTCTGGTGTTTCACTCCCCTGCCCCCCCACACTTCCTTTTATGGTAACTCATCTTTGACCTTTGTTAGCTTGGATAGTCAGAGGATGTTAGAACACAGAGGACCAAAAAAAGGGGGTGGGGAGCTTTGCTGGGAAGTCAGTCAAGTTCAGCCTCTTCCTAGTACAGACAGGCAGGTGAGAGAGTGAAAGGAGAGAAGGGTGGACAGTTTGAGAGAGGACACAATTGGTTCAAGGTCACCCAACAATTTCTTTTCTTTTTATTTTGGCTTCTTGGGTGCAGGGATTGTAGGTGTGAGCCACCATGCCTGGCTGTCCAGCAGCTTCTTGAGGGCATAATCTGTATGAAGAGAATGCCACCAGTCAACAAAATTTGGTTTAGAAAATGAAACCAGGATACTTACCTCTATAGACTCTGCCCAGCATTATAAAATCCAAATTGTGATATTAATACTTCATAAACATCCTTTTCCTCCACCTTTCTTGAACAAAAAAAAAAAAAAACCAAAAAAAAACAAAACAAAACAAAACCCAGAAACCTGCCTAAGAATACATCTGTCTGCTTACGACCTCGCGAGGCGAAGCTGAGCCCTGAAAGGACCATCTCCACTGTAGGGTAGAGAGGGAAGTGAGGCTTGTGAACACCTCTACCACAGGCTAGGTTCTTAATGTCCCTAAATTGGTTCCTGTGGGAAGGCTTCCTATCAAGTCACACTATTAGGAGGGAGCAGAAGCCTGGAGAGGAGCTCAGGGGAGGTCACCCGGCATGTTCTCCAAGTGCCGGTCACTCATCACGGTCAGGAGATATTTGCCAGAACACTCACTCGTGTCCTCTTTATATCCCTATGCTGCCCAATTTCTCTATGTATCATGTGTGCTTGTTTTATAAAGTGCACATAAAAGTTCATTAGGAAAGTCATCCAGGGCTCAGTAACAGAAAATGCTGGAATGGCAGGCTGAGAGATTTGGTTGCCTGTTGAGCATGTCTGTCCCGTATCTACTTATCTGTGCCCAATCCCTGCCTCATTCCTAGAAAGGAGCAGAATTAAAGACTGGACACTCAGACTTGACTCAACAAACACGTGGGAAACGCTGAAGAGTTTCAACAACTGTGTGGAACATCATCTGATTAACAGATGAGAAACAGTCTCCTAGCATGAGGTAGTTCGTACACCCCCATCCTCAGGGACTTGTTAAAAATGCAAGTTCTTGGTGCTCATCTCAGACTCACTGAGTCAAAGACTCTGAAGGGGAACACCAAGAAATCTAAATTTTGAGGCTAAGGAGACAGCTCAGTGTTAAATTGCTCGCCCCACAATTGTGAAAACCTGAGTTCAATCCCAGAACCCAAGAGAAAGAGCAGGGTATAGCAGCTCACTCACAGTCCCAGGGTTGGGGGGAAAGACGGGCAGCTCTCACTGGCTGGCCAGCTGAGGCTTCGGTAAGCTTCAGGACAATGAACAAAAATGCCTCAAAGATGGCTTCTGAGGAACGACACTGGAGATTGTCCCCTGGCCTCTGCATTCACATGGGCACGCACACCCCACACCACAATCAATACACATACAATCAATCAATAAACAAAAGCAATCAATCAATCGATAAAATCGTTGGTGGGTTTTGTCAAGCCCACCGATGATCCTCCTGCATGGCAGAGCTTGAAAACATCTAGTGTTTCCTAGAATTCATTAGAAGAGCTACCTTGATGAGATAGTAGTGTCAGACTGGAGGTCCCTTTAGTCATCCGGGTGAGAGGGCATGCATGACCTGAGGTGGAAGCTATCCCTCCCGGGAAAGACCAGGCCGAGCAGCAGCTGTGGGGAGCCCCATGCTGTACCAGGCACAGGTTCTTGAGTCCGTGGTCTCATGCCATCTGCATTGTTGTTGCAGCGGGCCTAAGAGTCTGTTTTGGTTTTGGATTTTTTTTTAATCACTGTTTAGCTTTCTTAAAAGAAGGAAGATATTTTTTTTCCAATAAATTCATTGTGGAAATTGGGTTTGCCTCTTAACTCTTAAATGTAAACACTTGGCTTCTTGTGTGTGTTAATGGGAAAAAAAAAATGCTAAAACCTTCCAAGCTTGTCATTCAGTATCCATAGTTCTAGAAAGAGAATATTTTTGCGTGTGCTTGCTCTTTTTTCCTCTTATTAACGTTTTTAATCCTCTAAAAGGGGAAGTGTGGGAGAGGCGATTTGAGTCCTTCATCAACTCTGATACCAGAGCCCTGATTTTGTTCTGCAGATTACTGCCCGGGATTCCCTCCCCCAAGCTGAAAGATGACATTGCTCACCGCAGTGATTCCCTCAGGATTCTGCCACACCGTGCCTGCCAAGCCCCAGTGACAAGATATAGGGGCCAGTTAGACTCTTCCATACTCTCCTGCCACTTTCAATCAAGCCTGATGCAATCAGAAACACACGACTACATCAACACCTCTCCTTTAATCAAATGTGATTAAGTCAGTCATTAGTTTTTCAAGACAAATAAAGGATACAAGTGCTTATATTAAAAACGTAAACGCCCTCCTTCTTAAGTGATTTATCGGAAAGGAAGCCCCCCCACCCCCTTAGCACAGGACCTCAGAGGTCTTTGTATTTCCCTGCTGGTGTTTGTTGGAGGGGAGCATTCTTCTTGCCTTTCTCCTCCCCCCCCCCCGCAGCCCCCATGTTGTCAAGCAGAATTTGGCTTCAGCTTGATCAGAGTGATTTCATTATCCCATTGTTACCATTATGACTTGGGCAATTAGTAGTTTATAAGTATAAATTTATGGCAATCTGTGATCCAGGCACATTGGCAGTAGTCAGGGCATAATAAAAACCCAATCAATTTCTTTCATTTAATATGTAGGCTGTGACCCTAGTTTTGATTAGAACTCTTCCTATTTCATCTTTAAATAAAAAAGAATGTCTGCAAGCAATTATATGGTGTGTTAATTGGATATTCCTTTTTATCTCTTATACTACTGAATGCTAACGAAATCCTTGTTTTTTTCTTTCTCAATAGTATCACTGGCTTCCACTAACCCTGTTACTGGCTTTGTCTCCATGCTCTTTCTCTGCCTCATTCTCATCTACCTCTCCAAAGCATTCATTCATACTGGCCACACAGAAGCCCCGGCTAAATTACTATGGGCTCTGAGCTAGTCTGTCTGACCCCTTACTCCTTAATTTGTGAAGTCACCATCCACACCCAATTCTCTGTGCTCCTGTTTCTACCAGGGTGTTCAAAGCTTGTCTAACTCAGCTCATCTGATTGCCTGGGAAGCCTAGCACAAAGTCCCCAGGCTTTTCCTGTTGTCACCTGGCCCCCTTGATTTGAATGCTTTGCTAAGATCTCATGCTCTGTTTTCCCAGAGTCGTTTTGTAGGAATTGCACTCCTGAGTAATTGCACTCCATTTATTCCAAATGGCATCAGGAGTGGAGGTGAACGAGGGCTCTCCTTTTTTACTGACGGTGGCACAGGCTGCCAGCCTCTGGCTACCAAGTGTAGTGCCCAGCTTCAGTTCCCTCCATCCTGAACACCCTGTAGCTTTTAGACTGGTTTTCCATCATTACGCTCTGAGACTGCAATGAGGGTCTTCAGGCATGACTTTTGAACACCCTGTAGATGAAGGCAGAAGGTAGGAACTGGTCAGGCAGGGCAAGGACCCTAAAGCAGAAGTACTAAGAATAGCCTTGCTGAAGGCCAGGAATGCCAGAAGACAGCTCTCTGTCCTGTCTTACCAAAGCCTGAAAGCTACTCTGGACTTTTTACCTGACTAAAACCAATAGGAAGTGCTTCTAGTCAGGAACTACTGGACTGACCAGATCTGACTCCTTGTGCCTCATGGTAAATCCTTATTAAAGTCTCCAGAGTAGCAGCTGTACAGTGTCCCACTGCTGGGCTCTTACTCCCTCTCTGTCTGTCTCTGTCTCTGTTCTCTCTCTCTCTCTCTCTCTCTCTCTTTCTCTCTCTCTCTCTCTCGCTCCTTATGATAAAATAATTCTAAAACTCTTCCTCTGTGATTTGTGGATTTTATTCTTTAAATTCTCAAGACAAGAATCCAAAGAACACACTGACTGGATTGGGAGGGCTTTGGTGGCTATTGCATTGAGGACCCTAACCCCCAGAGCTAAGCGTTCCAAGAGTCAAGAAAGGTTCCGTCGCTCTCGAAGTTTTCCCCGAATTGCTCATATCACTTCATATAGCTGTGCATTTAGGAAGCATGCTCTTCAGTTGTTGGGGTTTTCCTGGATACTTTTTTCTTAGACGTTTTTCACTTCTTTCCTCTGTTGGATCTTTGAAACTAAGTGGTTCCTCATTCCAGGCTCTAATTTTCTTATATTTTTCTCTCATTTTTGTTTTTGTCCTTTTACTTTCCAATACCTTTGTTGAATATTCTTACTGTTCTTACCATAGGCTTCCTTTACTTATTAATTTTGATACAAGGCATCACTTTGGAGCTCTGGCTGGCCTGGAAATTTCTATGTAGATTAGCTGAACTCCAACTTGCAGATATCTGCCTCCCAGGAGTAAGCGTTTTTTGTAAATATTTGGTGAGTGGATGAATTACTGGTTGGGTGAGTGAGTGAGTGAGTGAGTGAGTGAGTGAGTGAGTGAATGAGTGACCTAAGTGTAAAGTTTGCTGATTTTAATTGACAGCGATGTAAAAAGAAAAGATGGGTTTTCTCTATCTGGTGTTACTGCCGCATTCATCAGCTCCTGGCAGGACAGGATGGTTTTGAAATGAGAGTTCGGTTGCCCCCATCCTGTGTACTGGCATCCCCAAAGCACATGTGGCTTCTAGAAATAAATTCCACTAGAGAACTGCAGGCAGCAGGTGTAAGCCTGTGACAAGGCTACCCAGCACTGTTCCTGATGTTAACAAAGCAAAGCCCGGGACATGCTTCGAGGCTTCTGCTGGACCTGTCAGCCAAGACAGACCCAAGTGGGTCAGGATTCACATCCCACAGGCCTGCCCCAGGGCCTTCCGGCAAGGAGGGGTTGAGGGGGGAAGCCAGAAGATAACAGAGATAAATCTAAATTCATTCGGGAAGCAGTCACACCCAATGACATATTCACTGACTTCTTCAACAGCTCATTTGATAATGTTCTCTCCGCGCTATTCATTTTCCTGAAAGATGAAAGCTGGCTGAGGGCTTCATCTGCTCGCTGATGCAGGGAAAAGATTTGAAATTAACACACACACACACACACACACACACACACACACACACACCAAGGGGGTGGGGGGCTGCAAGGGAAGGAAGAAATGTACTGATGGCCAGTTTTGTGGTTAGTCCTGACACAGGAGACCCAGAAGCCTGGTGTGAGGTCACCTTTAATTAGTTATGCTTTCTAATCCAACAATGTGCCATCAGCAGATGCAAGGCTCAGCAGGGTGGGGGTGGGCATTTATCATGATAATTAACTGCTTGAAGAATGTTAGCTGCCTGGGGCAGGTCTTGACTTGCAATGGAGGAGGACAGAGGTCAGTACCTCAGGACAGGGGGATACTTTCTTTCTCAGTGGTTGCAAGTCCCAGTGTGCCAATCACATAAATCAATGGGTATCTACTTCGTGCCAGTCACTGCGTGGGGTCCACAGGAAAAGAGAAAACAAAGCCAGCTTTCTGGTGCCACTTTTCAGTAATGCAAACTCAGAGACACGGAGCTGCAATGCATGTACTAACTACTCTACGGTGTAAGGCTCTCCTCTGACAGGACCACTGGTGAGAAGGACCAACAGCTGCTTATGTAAATTAATGTTTTCACATGCTTCTTTCTTCCATGATTGTGTGCGCGTCACACACATGTGAGTGAGTGTGTGTAGGTGTGTGCATGCGCCTGAGTGTAGGTATGTACATGTGTGCATGTGAGTGTGTGTGTACATGTGAGGGTAGGTGAATGTGTGCTGTGCGTGTGTGTGTGTGTGTGTGTGTATGTGTGTTTATTAAAATTCCAGAATAAAAGACTCTAGAATAAGATAAACCTGTTCTTTAAGTCCTGCTTCTATTTTCCAGCACTGTGAACATCAGCAATTTGTATGTCTGGGTCATATTTTCCTACTCAGTAAAACAGAGATAATAGACTATAACCTTGAGGATCAAATGTAATAAATGTAGAAATCTAATATAGCTAATCCACACCTGGCTGTCTGGACTTACTGGTGGAGGAGTGGCAGGTAGCTGAGCAGACTATGAAAGGAGAGCCACTCATTCAGAAACGTGGTATTTGACACATGATGCCTTGCTGAAATAGCAATGAGCCAATGGTTGGTGATACACAGTAGTGCCTATTCAAAGAATGAAGTTTTGGTTTTTGTGGGCCCTTGTATTCTTGTTTTCCTAATCAAATTTGGAGAAAAGAAGAGAGACTGGATATAGATTCAGACTCCACAGAAATAGGGAGGAGACAAAATATAAGAGGCTCAGACAGGAAGTAATCCCTTAGCAATCTTCAAGCCAAAGCTGAGATGGCATGGCAGGCTTTTGTGGCTTTCCAAAAGACAGCTGGTGTAGAGAGTTAGCAGGATATTCAGGGCCAGCCAGAGAGACCCCACTGAGGAAGCACTGCCACTCTGTGAGTATGACTTCATTTTGCAAGCTGTTTGAAGGATGCTGTTCTCACACAGGTGGAAAGCCATCATGTGTTTCTAAGACAGTGTACCATCTAGATGCACATGCATTTTTCTTTTCTTTTTATCTGTTCATGAGGTTATTGATTATACTCCAGAAGACCCTGTTTACAGAATCTTAATGAATGTTTACATACATTCACTAAGAGAGAATAGAGACAGAAAATGTTTCTTATTTTTTCAGAACAACAAGCCACAATACTTAATAACAGGGAGGCTAAAGCTTGTAAGGGAGGTGGGATCTGGAGTTAGAGAAGAAATAGGACAGTGTTTATTAGTGCCCTTGAAAGTGGGAGCCAAACCCAGAAGTGTCTCCTTACTCCTAGCAGTGCACAATCCCTTAGAAGGTCAGCTGACCTCTGACACAAATGACACACAAACACAAGTGAGAGTTACAGACAAGGTACAGGATGTTTAAGTGGTCCATGAGATGCACTGAGGAGGAAATCTATCCATCCAATGGGAAAACTCCAAACCCCAGGTCTGGTTTGTCATTCTTGATGCTATGAACAGCCATGACTAGCAGAGGGAATGGGGAGGCAGGACCCTATGGAGATCAGTGTCCAATTTCACCCAGTGCCCAAACATACTTTGAAGGTCTTAGTCACTTAGATGTAATAGAGAATCTTTACAGTATGTTGGGAGTATCTCCCACCTCCTAGAACAGATGAAACTTCCAGGCTGAGCAGAGAACTCCTTACCAGACCCCAGATCTGGGAGCCATTTTCTTTTTAGTCAAGCTGAAGCCACACTCTAATGTTTCCTTGTGTCTGAACCTCTGCTCACCGTGGACTCCCAGCTGCTTCTCTGACTATTTCTCAGAATAAAGACAGAGAAACTGTTTGAGATCCAAGTCTGCCTTAACCTAGCTCTCATAATGGCTACCATCTCAGGGCACAGACCATGCGTGTCTTTTGGGGCCTCCGTGGCATCTGAGGAGCAAGGCTGGCTACTTAGTTTTCCTCTCAGACAGAACCAGGAGGCAAATCTGTTAGAACCACTCAGCAAACATATACTGAAGACCTTAATCTGTTCTGGGCATTAGGCCAAAAATGTGCATGCTTGAGCTAATAAGGTCACAGTGTGTTGAGAGTGAAAGACAGAAAAACAAACATCCAAACTATAGCGTGAGTCACGAGTCATGGGGGCAAAGACAGGGCAGAGAAGAGAGGGTAGTCTGGGCTGGGTGACAGGGGAAGTCATCGAATGTGCTCAAAGGATGTGGCAGGTGAGTCAAGCTTGGGAAGGTCTACAGGGGTGCAAGAGCACACTCTGTGACAGGATTGTCCCCCAGATCACTGGTGTCCTGCCTTGGCCTGGGTGCTGACGGACGTTTTTCAGGAATTTCATGTGCCAATTGTTAAATGTAACTACTATGAAAAATCGCTGATGTAAAGATGCTGTGTTAGCAATCTGTAACATCTACTGAAGTAAAAGGAAACTTCCACGTGATGGCACAGTTCTTCTCTTGGGGTTTGTACCGAAGAGAAGCAAAAGTGTGAACAAATACAGTCTCCCCTTCTTCACAGCAACACTATGCTCCACTGCCAAAAGGTAGAAATATCCCAATGTCCCTCCAGTATATGAATAAAGAAAATGGTGCATGGGTGTGTGATGGAATATTATTCAACCTTTAAACAAAAAGCCTACCATATGAAGCAATACGAATAAATTCTGCTAAAATAGGATAGCCTCAGAAGGAAGAACGTCACGCTTTTCCAGCTGCTTACGCTGGCACGTAACTACCATGTGCATCATGTGACTAAATATGGGAAGGGGACATGAAAAAACAGGCAACAGTAAAGGTAACATCTACCCAATAGCCAAAAATCAATTTAAAAATCGAATGGGTTATAATCCAAGGAGATTATAGCAGTGCTCATCAGTAGAGTACCCATGACGTCACTGCCGCCTCCCTTCTGAAACACTTCGCACTGCGCATGATACTACTCCTGAAACACCAATGAGAGCTAACACAGCCCAGTGTGGGTTCCAAGGCTCATGGTGAACAGCAGCAATCTTACTACACACACGGACAGAAACATGGTTTAGTGTCAAAAAGCAAGGATTTTTTGTATTTTCCTACTGTCATTCCTTGGCATGGATCCGACTAGCACATCTCTGGGTTGTATTGTGTCAGAAGGTCTGGCTTTTAAAGCTGCTTTTTGTTGAGAGCATTCAGAGATGTCTTAGGAAAGCATTTGCCATGGAAGCTGGAAGATATGACTCAGATCCTTGCAGCCAGGTAAAGAGCCAGCTAGGGTGATAGCGCCTGTAGTCCAGATCTGAGGAGGTGAGGATAGAGGCTCTCTGAGGGCTCAGTGGCCAGCCAGGCTATCAAGTCCCTGTGCTCAAGTTCAGTGAGAGAGACCTGGTCTCAGAGAGAGAGAGAGAGAGAGAGAGAGAGAGAGAGAGAGAGAGATGCAGAGTGACTTAGGAAGACACCCAATATTAACCTTTGTATATACACATGCAAACCACACATACATGAGCACATACGCAAACACACAGACAAATTACTGTTTGAGTTGTTCTCTTGAGTTTCATTTTAGAAATTATTAGATAGATTTGGGATAAGGACAGAATTTCCAGTGATTTCTGAAATGACCTTCAATGTGTTTCTAATGCAACATGCTTAGGCCAAGTGGCATTGTTAGCATTGATGATTCTAAAATCAGAATATGGATCACGTCTGGAAAATGTTGAAGATGCACTGTAGACATCCTGAAGTATCAAGCATTCAGCTAAGATTGAATTCCTTCTGTAAAAATAAACAAGCACATCTATCTCATTAGCATGTAAATTTGTCTTTGTCTTTAATAAATAGTAAAATTATATGTATGCTGGATAATTGTTTTAAAATAAAATTCTTCTTATCAGAAAATGTTTGATTTGTATACCCATCTTATTTCCTGTATATTGGGGTTCATGTACAAACTTCTCAGGTGAAAAGGGGTCAAGCACGCATAACCTCTGCACCACCTCACCAGTCCCAAGAGTATGCATTCTTGTTGTTGTTAAATATTTATTTTTTATATAATTACAGTTCATTCACTTTGTATCCCAGCTGTAGCCCCCTCCTTCTTTTTCTCCCAGTCCCATCCTCCCTTTCTCCCTCATCTCCTCCCATGCTCCTCTCCAAGTCCACTGATAGGAGAGGTCCTCCTCCCCTTCCATCTGACCCTAGCCTATCAGGTCTCATCAGGAGTGGCTGCATTGTCCTCCTTTGTGGCCTGGTAAGGCTGCTCCCCCGTCAGGTCAGGGGGTGATGATCAAAGAGCCAGCCACTGAGTTCATGTGAGAGACAGTCTCTGTTTCCAATGTTTAAACTTGCTTTTATACAGAGCTGTGTTTACATAACTTGATTAGTAAAAGCACACACATTCTTTATAGTCTTCATTTGTCATTTGAACAGACTCAATATTCTCCCAATATTCTCTCAATATTGTCTAGATTTTAAAATATTTGAACATTCCACATGTTGCTGTTCAAAGCTGTAATTTTTACCAGTGTGAAATAATCACCTTTTCCTCCAGCTATGGTGTTTGGGTGAAGTTATATTTCATTAATAATGACACCATTAATTGTTTATGAATATATATAATGTTTAAGAATATATATAATGTATATATTCTTTTTTCCTTCCCAACCCTTTATTTTGTCATATTTGTAAATTCCAACTGTCATTTCTATGGCAACTTTGGCCAGATAGCTAATCCCATGACATGTCTGTTGGGAGCAGTCTAAGGACCGTGGCTCAAAGTGTTGTTGTTGTTGTTAGTGGTGGTAGTAGTTGTATTTAGTTAGCAAATTTGAACTTCCATTTGCATATTTTAATATTGTTTCATGCCACCAGAGTTAACTGTATTTATTGATTTTATGGTTTCTGTCCTGGGTTATTAATATTTATTATTGATTTGTCTTTTAGTTAAGCAGAAGTTATTTCTAAACCAGCTGTATACCCAAATTACCACACAGAGATTGGGATTTATTCAATTAACCTAAAGCATAATGCTGGACAACAGTTACTCCATCCTAAACCTCCACGCCCACATAGTTTCCTACCACTCATATTTCACCCATTATATTTGCTTTTAGTCATTTCTTAGATCCGGTTCATCTCCCTCATGGTTCAAAGCCCCCTCATGCTGATCTCTGCTCTCCTCCTCCCACTTGGTTGCTTCTCCTCCCTTCTGGATCTGGATGTCTCACCCTGTTCTTTCCATTCACAGTACTGGCTGGCTGTTTAACTGACAATTACAGAGAACAAATGGAGGCACGTTTACACAAACTTCAGGCAGATGAGGCTTAGTATACGCATCATAATGCAATGTCTGGATTGAAACCCTATAGTGGGATAGAGAAAATAGCATTTGAATGAACAGGGTAAATTGTATACATGTCAAAAGAACATTATACTAACAGGTTTAAATTTTTTTTTTTTTTACTAAAGAACGCTATTCTCGATTGAATAATTTGATAATTATCTACCTTCTCTAGCTGTAGAATTTTATTTTATAGATATGGAAAACGACCATCAATGGCTGAGCTTGGCCTCATCTCCCTGTGGAGATGGGCTTCCATCTTTTGCCTGCCTCTCTTATCTCTGGGTTTCAACTCATTTGAGCTTAGTCTCCCAGGATGGCTGGCCAGAGTTTTCAGGTTTTTCCAAATTCAAGTTTCCAACACTAATGTAGGTGTTGAGGTCCATTGATACCTGCTGGCTACTGTGTCCTTGGAGCCAAAAACTTGATGCCATCAAAAAGAATGTGTCTATGGGGTCTACATTTGTGTTTCCAGTAGTGTCTTTTTTCTTACCAATTTAAAAGAATTCTATTATTTTTATTCTATTAGAAATTATTTTCAGATAACAGTTTGCCTAAATTTGTTGATTTTTTTTCATCAGTGTTCAAGATATTGTTTTTTTCTAATCTTGGATAGAAAATGATTTTTCCACTTGTTTCCTCTACTGATTTGATTTTGTATTTCAAACCCTGATTATTACTGGGTAGTTATTATGGTTATTATAAAATAATGTTCTATCAAAACACACATTATGCATGCTACTTAATTTAAAAATCCATGGTAAATATTTTGTAGTTTTACACATTATTTCATTTTGTTACATTCTAATTTTTGAGCTCTTCATATTCAAATTTGTATCTTGGCTGAAATATTTTTGTCAAGTTACGGACACCACTTTATCTACTCATGTCCAACCTAACTTCACTCCCAGAAAAGACTGAAGATCTTTAGCTACTGAGCCTATTCAGACCCAGGAGTTCATTTTCAGCTTTCATATATTCAAGACATCTTAATTTGTTGTAAATCTTCTATGTCCATCCTTATGCTTTGTGGCAAACTTTTGTTTTTAGTCGTGGTGGTCGAACTTTTAAAGATTATGATTGGAATTTGATTGGCTTTGATTTTTCCTTCTCCAGGAGCGCATTAGGCTGTCTTGTTTTTCATTCCTTTCAGAAGACTGTTCTTCCATCCATTTATCTGCTGTACTTGGTCTAATCGCAGAGTTTTTAAAAGGTCACTCAGAAAAATTGACTACATCTACTAATGTACAATGCCTCTATTTAACATGCAGATACATTTCTTTACACCATAACTATTTTCTTTACACTTCATTATTCTGTTTGTTCTTTCTTTTCATTATTTACCTAAGTATACCAAACCTCTGGAATCTGGTAGCCATGCTCTTTCTTACTCCTTGCCCCTCACTCTCCACCCCTACAATAATGTCCTTAAATTTATTTTCAACTTCATTATTCGGACATGTGCCTATGACCTTTGCCCAGCTTTCTGTCTTTTTCCTAGACTTGGTGCTCCAGCTGAGTGTGTCAATAGGAAAATCAAGGTGGGGAGAGTCAGGCTTGTGGTGCAATCTCAGCTGACCTGCACATCCCCTCCTATTTCTAGATGATGCATCAGTGGCATTGATATGAAACTTAGAGCAGAAAGCTGGATGCAGGGACAGGAGGGTGTGCTAGGACTTCTCAAGTGCAGGAGCACGCCAGAGAAATGATTGGTTGACACCTGTGCCCCTCAGGCAGCACCAGGTGTGACTCTAAGCCAAGTGCCTTTGCAAGTAAAAACAATACTCTCTGAGGGAGAACCATAGTTGGGAGCATCTGGATTCCACCTCCCCCATTGTTCTTACATTCATAGCCCCTTGGCTAATTACTTATATCTAAACGCTGTGAAATGAGAAAAGGGTTGAAGCTCTAGGTTTACAGCAAGTTCCATGTTGTTTGCATTAGCGACCAAGTTCATGTTCATCTCATAGCTGGTTGCCACCATCCCAGTCCAAGTTACATAGACTATACCAGGCTCCCCCATCCACCCTCCTGCTTCTTTTCATGCTTCTCTCCTTCACCTAAAATGCAAACTGTGCCCTGTCTCAGGTGAAAAATATTTATGCTTTCCACTTAATCCCCAAGATTGGGCCAACTTTGTAAGGCTTTAAGCCTTGCTGTGTGTCTCCTCATTCTACACATCCCCCTTTGCTCTCCTTTTCCAGATGACCACCATCTCTGTTCCCGGGCTTAATAGCAACTATTCCCTCTGCCATAAACACCCCCTGCTTGTCTTAAGTGAAACCCTATCTCGCCCTTGATCCTGACCTGACCTTAGCAATTACGAAACATCTTATGGTTCATCTTCCTCCTCCTTAAAGGCATATGCAAGGTTCATGAAAGGAATACCACCCCGTAGTGACTGAAGGACTCTGAAAGGACATAGCCGCAGTCTATTCCCTACCACCAGTGACTATCACCTTGTTTGAGGAAATGCCCTTTGTAGATGTCATTAATGATCTTGAGCTCAACCTGACTCATGCAGGTGGACCCTCA
This sequence comes from Meriones unguiculatus, assembly GCF_030254825.1. Taxonomy (NCBI): domain Eukaryota; kingdom Metazoa; phylum Chordata; class Mammalia; order Rodentia; family Muridae; genus Meriones; species Meriones unguiculatus. The sequence continues at coordinate 25,042,456 of NC_083361.1, forward strand.
AGGCAATAACAACTGCTTTTACAGGATACATGGATGGAAAGAAGATTCACACAGAGAAGCAGCAGAGGCCAAGGTCAAGGCTGGTGCCCACAAACCCAGGAAGGATGCAAGCATCATTAGAAGGGTGAGAAGAGGTGAGCTTCCCACTGAGCCTCTGGAAAGCATGGTCCTAGTGACACCCTGACTCTACACTTCCATCATAAACTCTGAAAATATATGTTTGTGTTGAAGCTACAGTCTTTGGGGGTAATTTGCTAAGGAAGCCATTAGAGATTAATTCACAGGTATGTGGGTATGGAGTTACCCTACCTGTGATGAGCATTTATTTTGAATTTCATTTCATGCTGACCTTTGAGTGCAAAGACCTAGAGCCTGGAGTTAGTCATGTTCCATGTCCCCATTCTGCTTAGAAGTCAGTCTGGGTCTTCTGTCTTCACATGAACCATATGCTCAGCTATTTAATCTCTTTTTATCAAGTTAACAAAATCCTTGACTGTGTCTGTCTTTTGAAACCAATGGTCTCACTCTAGTCACTTGGTTGGTGTCTAATGTTTCTTAAGGTCATGATAATCTCCCCAAGCCTCTCCCTCTCTCATCTCTACCTTCCTCACACTTCAGTTGCTTCCTTGAAATTAAAGCACACAGCCAGTATGCCTTGTCTCAAGTAGAGAGCCAAATTTCATTACCAACTAGAGCACTTTAAATCAATATTTGGACATTTAATGATTTTGCTCATTTTATTTGAGTACATTAGAGAAGTCTGATAGGCCTATTAGGGTCCCAGTGATTAACATCTTCGAATCAGCACAAGGTGCCAATTTTAAAAATCGTCTTATTTCAGGCCCACCATAAAAATCTGCATAATTTAGCAATTATTTTATCATTTTGAATATATATTAAAAAGTAGTTTTTAGTGTTTAATTAGAAGATATAGTCAACATATTTTAAAGCAAGCTACCTCCTCCACGATAGAGTTGAAAGTAAGAAATATTTAGGACTGGCTCCAATTTTCCAACTAGCCTCACATCATATTTCTGCCCAATAAACATTCGACCCTCTATCATCCTGCAAGCCCTTCTCATTAGGAACAGATTTGCCACTAATAAGATGAACTAGCCTTCCTTGGAGACTCAGACGGTGACACCACAATTCATGGAGAAGCTATATCCTCAGAACTTAGTAACTTCCTTAAGCTTGAATCCCAGAGGCAGAAATTCTGGATGCTTCCTTGGATGTCCCCTAGGAGGCCGAGGTCTAACCACATCTTCATTTCCTTCCCAAGAGAATGCAAGTGTAATGGCATATGTGTAAAAGCGCCAACATGAAACCCATTACTTTGTATACTGATTTTAAAATTTAGTTAAGAGAATGTGTAAAAAAGCTTTGACTAATACATTATGTTATATACATACTATATATTAGATGTTACATAATATATATAAATATGCATTTAACATATAAACAAATAAAGAAAGAACTAGAACTTGGGAGGGTGGATAGCACTGGTCAGTCTGCGCTTCTTGGCCTATGAGGTACTCACATCAGTTAAGGACGAGCAGGCCACTAAGTGAGGTAATTCTATGAGTGGTTAACTGGACTTTCCTACAGAGCGTTTAAATAAGGTCAGCAGGAAAAGAGGGAGAAGCTGGAAGAGGCTGAGAAGAAGGAGGAGGAAAGAGGGAGAGCCTTATGTGGTACGTACTTCCACGAATGTGGTGTGGCTTGTGATACTTGCCTAGGAAGGCCTAGTCCAGAAAAGAATAGTTATGCTGTGCTTAAATATCATTGCAGACTAGCCCTGCAAAGGGCTACTTTTAAAGTTCAACCCTAAATTCACAGTACTTCCTGATCTGAGCTGCACTCTCCAAAGGCCTATATGAATCAGGCAGCAACTTGTAAACATCAGGCAGAATTCTGTTACCACAGGGACTCACTGACCTAGTGATTCAGTGACTAGATGCTGAATCCTAGTTATAGGCTCTACCTTCACCATCAGACTCAAGCTTGGGGAAGGCAAAAAAAATGTTCATATTTGTGATTTTACTAGTTTTGGAAGCAACAAATATTGACTTGAGTATCTATTTAGTATCTGACCACAATCTGTGCACTGACAGAGAAAGAAGGAACGACGTTTTTCTGTACCAATTGGCACAGGTTTATAATGGTGCCATTATGTTTTACTGTAGTTATTCTTTCTGTCACTGATATATGTTTGCCCCCTGCCAAGGACTGTGCCACCCTCTATACTTAGTATGGGTCCCAGTTAGTACCTAAAACAAAACAGTTCAAACCACAACACCATAGAATGCAATATCTCAAAAGGTTGTACATTTCTACAAGTTTGGTCTATCCCTCTTCAGACTTGACAGAGCTATGCTCAAACACCATTACATATGAATCAGGCTCCTGTTTCAATACCGATGCTACAGAGACCTAGTCAGAGACATGCGAACATGATACACAGACACCAAACAAAACACAATGTAAAACTGTGAGGCCTGTAAGAAGGAAGAAAGAAAAGTAGCCCTGTTTTTGCACCATCTTAGCACCAGGAGGTATTTCTATGCTACAATGCAAAGGGAGCCAGAGTCACACTCAGCATCTAATCTGCCTCATTTAAGGAAACAATTCAGAGCACAAGGCCAGCCAGAATGGCTATAATTTGCAATACTAGGAAAACGGAGCTACATGTATAGAGAACCTCTAAAGACTTTGAAAAGGTTCACCATTAGTATGAGGCTTAATGCTGGATGAACCTATGTAAGCATGAGCAAAAACTACATAAAGCAAAGAAAAACAAAACAACAGCTCAAATACACTATGCATCACAAAGGACTGTGCTCACAGCCCATGGGAAGAGTAGGGGCTCTTTCCAGGATCATGCAGCTATAGGAAGACTAGTCAGAAGGCACACATCATATAATCCGGACTAAAGGTGTTCCCTGGAGTTAACAACTTCTCTATAGCAGAGTAACAAAACTTGAGAGCACACTTCCAAAGCATCCATGTAATCAGAGCTTGCTGGGCAATGGTCATAGACGCCACAAAGTATTCCAATGTTTAAAATAAATCCAACAAGAACATAAAGTTATCATGTCTGATATAGATTGAGGCATAGCCAAAGGAGAAGAGAGATGATGAGATTAATAGATAATGACTGTAAATCAGTTATTATAAATCTAGCTCATGTATCTAAACATGTAAATTGAAGCAAGAATATAATTAGGAGAAAAATCAAGAACACTAAAAATAATATTAAATGGAACCTATAGTGATAAAAATACACTTTGAGGTATAAAACAAAATAAATCAAGTGGAAATAACAGATTAAACACTAAAGAATAAAATCTTGAAAAATTCAGTGAGCTTGAAGACACAACAACAAATATTATGGTGCTGAACTTTTGTTTAAAATATATTTAATAAACTCTGTGCTTCATAAAATGAAAATCAGTAGAGTAATTACAGACAAAAGTAGGCTGATTACAGACAAAAGGATATAGAAAATCCCAAAGATCCCACCAAAATACTGTTAGAGCTGAAAGGCAGAGTCTGTAAAACTGCAAATTATAAAACCACACTTCAAAAACCTGTAGCATTGCTACACACTAGTAAGTTAGCACAAAAAGTACAAAATCTCATTTACAATTGCTACAAAAAATCTCAGGAATTAATTTCACCAAAATGTCTACATCTTCACTGACAACTATAGCATTGATTAAAGAAATGAAAAACAACAAAACAGAAAGATATCCTATGTTCATGAACAGAAATAATATTTTTAAATGTTCATGTTACTAAAAATCATCTACAAATCCACAAAAATTCTTACGAAAATTCCAATTACTTCTTTTTTTAGTAGTAATTAGAAAACTAGTCCTTAGGTTTGTATAAAACCATAAAAGACCTCAAAGCAATCTTGAGCAAAAGAACATAGAAGGCATACTTTCTATTTCATAACCAAGCACAGAGTTTGGTATTATTATTAAAAACAAACAGACAAACAAACAAAAACAAAAAACAGATCTGAAGACCAACAGAACAGAATGAGGAGCTCAGATATAAGCTGCACACATTCATAGTCAATTGATTTTTCAACAAAGATGATAAGAACACATAAGGAGGATAAATGGTACTAATAAATGGTACTGGGGAAAACTGAACATGTTTAATGAAAATAGACTCTAGTTTCATCCTGTATACAAAGCTCAAGATGGATAAAAAACTTAAAAATAAGACCTAAAAATATAAGACTACTGGAGATAAACAGCGATGAGACTGGTCTAGGCAAAGTGTTTTTGTTTGTTTGATTGACTGATTGATTGTTTTTCTTTTTTTTTTTCTTCTTTTTTTTGTTGTTGTTATAATCTAAAAGTACAATGAAGGAAGCAGGTAGTGTCATTTCTACAAGAATTCTCCACAGTAGAGGAAATACTATGGTAAAGAAACAATCTGTACTAACCACGAATCTGATAAGAGGTCAGCATCAACTATGTTCAAGAAGTTAAAAAAAAAAACTTTATATTTAAAATATGGTTAATTCAAAACAGGGAGAAGGACCTAAATGGATATTTCTCAAAAGATAACATAAAGCTGACTGGTGAATTAAAAACATATTCAATAGCACTAATCATCAGAGAACACAGATTTAAATCTACAGGTGACATCACACATACTTGTTAAGATGGTTAGCATACAAAGATAAATGGTAACAAGTGTTGATCCGCTTACAGGAAGCCCCGATACACTGGGTAGGAATGTACATTAATATAGTCAACAGAATGGACAAATCTCATATTATTAAAAACAGAAAGGTCACAATTCAACAGTCTCATCTACAAGGCTTCTCTATGAAGAGTATGAAGAAAACATTTGTTGAGGAGACATCTGCATGTGACAAGCAAATGAGCATGTATTTTGCAGCCCTGCTCATACCACACCTCCTCATAGGTGTCCAGCGGTGGATTCATGAACACAAATAATTTGGCAGACATACATAATGTAACACCCTTCAGGCTTTGAAAAGGGGAGGAGTCCTCCTTCTGTTGCAAAATGGAATCATTTACAACATGGTTGAACATGAGGAACATATTGTGACGTGAAATTAACCAGATACAGAAAGAAAAAGACCACATGATTTTACTTCTCCGTGGAGCCTAAAAAAACTAGAGAAAAAGTAAAATGGTGGCTACCAGAGTAAAGCATTCAGTGAGGGGTCTGAGGGAAATGTTGATCAAAAGAAAATTTTCAGTTATTTGGGAAGAAGAAATTCAGCAGCACCATTGTATGCTGTGACAACTAAGTTAATAATGTATTGTATACTTGAACATGACTGAAATAAATTTTGAGGGTTTTCTTTACGAAAAGTATTACTGGTAAAAAAGGTAGAATGAGGGGGGAAAACACAGTGTCAATGGATTATGAGAAAAAAAATCAAGTGCAGATGGGTGGGTAAAAACTGGATGTCAAGGAAAATACAAGAATTAATAGCTGAATTTTTCAAATTTGATATACATCCATAAAATCTCATCAAATGTCCAAATTTATTTCAAAGATAATCTATATATGTAAGCCACTCATTTGAATGCAAGCAGAGAAAACAGAAAGAAAATGGAAGTAGAACACAATCAAATTGCTGCAAACTAGTGACAGAGGCGGGAAAAAAGACAGGGATGCTGAGACAGGATGACAACTGAGCTCTTGTTCACGTGTATATGAACCAAGGACATCTTTCAGCTGCTGAGAGGGGGAAAAGCAACAACAAAAAAACCTGTCAGCCCTGGGACACCATCCTTCAAAAGTGAAAGCAAAATAAAAGCATTTTTTTTAAACCTAGAAAAAATTAATGCCAGCATTTCAACAGGAAGATTTTCTCTGGGCAGATGAAAAGTGATAGCTAGTGAAAAGTCAGAGCTCCACAATGTAAGCAAAGAACAGCATTCAGTGTGTACCATTTTTCTTTTTCTTATTTTCTTTTTCAGTATCCTTTAAAGTAATGGATATCTAAACAGGAAATTTTAAACTCCATGCAAATTTAAGCACGTGGAGAAAGCAATGCAGAGCAGTGGCACAGAGCCCAGCGACAGTACTGTAGAGAGATGATGGTGAGGCTTTTAAAATTTTGAGATAGGTTGTGATGTTTTAAAGATAAGAAGTATTGTAAACTCTGAGACAACAACACAAGGGCACAACACAATTGTGCAGTAACAACACAATTAATGACTATTGAAGATGAAGGGAAACATTACAAAGTCAAGCGATGCCCCCAAAAGGCAAGGCAACAATTAAAATAATAATAATCAAGTAGCATCCTATATAACAAGAAATAACTGTTGATCTGTTGAGACGATCAAGGTCCTTGTGCCCACAGATTTCCAGGGAAACCAGGAATGTTAAGCACATAGGACTGCCTTTTCAATGGAAAAGATGTCAAAAATTGTTCTTCCATCTAGAAGCTGCAAACTGGTGATTAACAGCCTGGTGATCTGCAGTATCTATTGGGCCAAGTCCTATCAAACTTCCACAACCAGGATCAGAGGTGGTTAGTAATCTAAATGGCCCTTATATTTCCTGTATAGCCACAGGCCACGCTCCCACAACCAGAATCAGAGGTGGCTAATAGGCCAAATGACCTCTAAGTTATCTGCATGATTGAGATCAGGCCAGATTCTTCCTTGGGCCCTTAAGCTAGTACAGGTACCCTATCTCTAGAACCCATCTTCTTGGAAGAAATGACTTGTACTTTGAATTCAGTTTTGATGGAATTATTGCCTTCTAATGCACTGGAGAGTGTGTTATACCAGTAAACCTTTTTTCCAAATTATATTGTGTTTAAACATGCTGGCAATAAACTGTCTGGCATGAGACTCTAGAACAGCGGTTCTCAACCTTGGGTCATGACCAGTTTGGGGATTCAACAACTCTGTGACAGAGGTTGCATATCAGATATTTACATTACAAATCATAAGAGAAGCAAAGTCACAGTTATGAAGTAGCAGCAAAAATAATTTTATGGTTGGGGGTCACCACAACATGAAGAACGGTATTAAAGGGTCGCAGCGTTAGGAAGGTTCAGAACCACTGCTCTGGAGGTTTGATCCAGCCTGGCAGACTAAGTCAGACTGAAAACCCAGTTTTCATTCTCATCTCTTTGCAGATGGCTTCCCTGCCTGCCATGACACCTGCAGTAACTCCCCATCAGTAATTAGGTGGAGAGATGTTAAGCTAAAGTCCAACTCTGTTGATAATTAACAAATATAAACAAATAAAACCCTGAAAATCAGAAACTGTGATGTTGGGTTTAAAAATCAAGAAAAAAAAAAATTCTATGGTGTCTATGCTGAACACAAAATCACAAGGTGAAAATAAAGTGCTGGAGAAAGCATACCAGAAACAATCAGCAGACAAGTTGTACCAATAAAGATCAACCTGAGTGAGGTGTCCCAGGAGCAGAGAGACACACATGGTATATACTCACTTATATAGATCTATAAGATAGGATAAACATACTGAAATATGTGCACCTAAAGAAGATAAACAAGAAAGAGGACCCGGAGTAAGATGATCAGTCCTCACTTAGAAAGACAAATGGGATGGGCATTGGAAGTAGGAGAAAACAAGTAACAGGACAGAAGCTTACCACAGAGGGCCTCTGACAGACTCTACCTAGCAGCATATCAAAGCAGATGTGGAGACTCATAACTAAACCTTTGGCAGAGTGCAGGGAATCATATGAAAGAAGGGGGAGTTAGTATGACCTAGAGAGGAGAGGAGTGCCACAAGGACAAAATATATCAAGGCATGGGCTCCCTCTATGAGACTGTTTCTCCAACCAAGAACCATGTATGGATAACCTAGAACCCCTGCATGGATGTAGCCCGTGGTAGCTCAGTATCCAAGTGGGTTTCCCTAGTAAGGCGAACAGGAACTATTTCTGACATGAACTTAACGATTGGCTCCTTTATCTCCTCCCTACCCCCATGAGGGAGGAACAGTCTTGCTAGGCCACAGAGGACTTTGCAACCAGTCCTGAAGATACCTGATAAGCTAGGGTCAGAGGGAAGAGGAGGAGGACCTCCCCTATCAGTGGACTTGGAAAGGGGTAGAGAGGAGATAAAGGGGGGATGGGAGGGAATGAGGGAGGGGGCTACATCTGGGATACAAAGTAAATAACCTGTGATTAATATAAAAAAATAAAAATTAATGAAAAAAAAGAAAAAATAGACTTCAAAGTGGCAGTATTACCATACAGAAAGAATTCTGCATAATAATACACATGCCTGTACATTTAAAAAGCCAGTAACACATCAAATTCACCTAATATTTCTTAAAAGAGGAGAAAACTAAAAAAAGTGAAATGATTCAGGGTAAGTTCAGGGGCTGGAGAAATGGTTCCGTGATTCAGAGCACTGGCTCTTCATGCAGAGGACCTGTGTTTGATTTCCAGCACCCACACAGCAGTCCACTACCTTCTGTAAATCCAGTGCTAGGGTATCTGACTACCTCTTCTGGCCTCCCGGGACATCAGGCCGGTGTATGGAATACAGACATACAGGCAGACAAACATATAAAGTAAAACATAAAGACATCTTTAAAAAAAAGTTACAAATCCAAATCCAGGACTCTCATGTGGAAATTCAAATTCCTTTTTGATAAATGAAGCCACAAGGAGAAAAAAAAAATCTGTAGAAATTTAGAGAATAATAATAATATCAGCCAACCTGAATGAACCGACACTTACATATAGGGCCTTCCAAAGAAGAGCAGAACACTTTCCTTTTAGTACAAACAAGACAGACCAGGAGACACTTCTTAACAAGATCCTAAGACTTCGAAAGCATGCTAAATACCCCTGCTAACAAAATGCAGAAAAGCCATAGACGGAAAAGATAGCCTCATACTTTCCAAGAATTTGCAAAGTAAGCAATCTAGTCTGAAATAATATGTGTGTCAAAAGGAAGTATCAAGAGTAACTAGACAATATTTTGAATTAAATGACAATAAAAACACAATGAATTGAAGCTTATATTGTATAATTAAAGCAACATTGACAGCAAAGGTCAACACATTATAATGGTATGTATGTCAAGTAAGAAAGTTTTGTGCTTTTAAATGACTATCAAAAAAATAAGAAGGAAGTGGATGAGGCAATGATAACACAGCTGTGCATTCTGTATCTCACTAGGCCTAAAATATTCATTATCTGACTCCTTCAAAAAAGAAAAATCTCAATTTTTGGCACAAAAAATAAATAATATAATAATTTTTATTAGATGTCAAGAAAGTTCTCAAATCAAACTTCTTAAGCCAGCTGGGTATGTTGGACAGGTGGATCTTTATGTTAGAGGCCAGCCTGATCTACAGAGTAAGTTTCAGGACAGCCAGGGCTACACAGAGAGAGAGAGAGAGACCTTGTCTTCAAAAACAAAACCAACCAAATTTCTTAAGTCAATCAACTAAGTTCCAATGTCAGGAAACTATCAAAGAACAAATCCAAAGCACGTAAGACAAAGGGCAGAGTAAATGTTAACAAGAGTATAGAAAGCCAATGGAACAAAGGGGTGGACCACTGGGGTGATAAAACTGTGGGCAAGTTAGTGTAGAGAAAACAGAGAGAAAGAAAACAGCAATAGCCAGCATAAGAAAGAAGATACAGAAATAGAGTTCATGAAAGGGAATAATGGTATTTCTCCCTGGGTGTTGTTTTTGTTGCACTGAGGATTAACCTGAAGACCTCTGCAAATAAAGTATGTGCTTCCATAACACACGGCCTAGGAATAATATATTATGAAAACTTGATGTCCATAAATTTGATAATTTAAATGAGCAAAAAGAAATAGATAACCTAGCCTAAATAGTCCTATAGTTATTAAATAATTACACATGGGGTTAACTTCTTCACACAACAAACCTAAGCTTAGAGAGCTTCTCTGCCAAGTTTCACCAAAGTCTGAGGAATAGTCACAGTAATTGTAACAAACACACATAAATTCTTCCAGAATGTGGAAAGATCTTTTGCCGACTTATTTTGAGGCCAGCGTTACTCCAATACCAACAATAGAAATTTAAGAAAAAGCTGGAGAGAATCAGGCTTCGTGGAGAAGTCGAAACTCCCAACAAAGTTCCAGCAAATTGAATCCCATTCTGGAATGCTAGGCTACAGCTAAGTATGGTTTATTTTAAGAGGTACACGACTGAAACATCACTCAAAAATATCTTATAATTTACTGTATCAACATGCCCCCAAAAGAAGTCATAAAATCGTCTGAATAGGCTAAGACAATTACACAAAATTTCATCTTTAGTTATTACTTAAGCAGGTAAAGATATCAGGGTAAAATGTTCTTGTATTGAAAAAGTAAATCTTTACATGCCACACATTTGCTGGCATATTTAATGGTGGAAACATGCGTGTCCTAAGATGAAGTATCAGCTTTCATGACTTCTATCCCATATTATATTGGAGACAATAGCCACCAAAATAGATAATAAAATGAAATAACCGTCATGTAGATTGTGTCCTATTCTTACTTCTGATGATGGAAAAAGGCAACTGAGGGAAGGGAGGACTGCTTTTCGCCCACAATTCCAGGTTATGGTCAGTTAATGTGAGGAAGTTGAGGCAGGCAAGAGAGCATCTACCCATCTCACAGCCCCAGGCTAGAGAAATGAATGCACCCATGACGCCTGCTTGCTGTTGCTCTCAGCTGGCTTTCTTCCTTTTACACAGCTCAGGGACCAGCTCGTGAAATGGTGCCGCCCATGTTCAGAGTGGGTCTTACCACTTAAATAACAATCAAGACAACCCTCACAGATGAAATAATTTAAGTGACTTAAATAATTCCCCATTAAAACTCTCTTCCCAAATGAGGCTAGGTTACAGCAAGTCTGAAGGGATAGCTCAGCAGCAAAAAACATTTGTTGCCTTTCCAAAGTTTCAGGTTTAATGCCCTGGGTCCACATGGTGGTTCACAACCATCCATAACTCCAGTTCCAGGAGCTCTGACACCTTCTTCTGACCTCCACAAGTACCAGGCTTGCATGTGGTGCACAGACATACATGTAGGCAGAATACTCACATACAATAAATAAATAAATAAATAAATAAATAAATAAATAGATGCCTAACCAGCACAAACTATCACATAGCTCAGAAAGAACAAATTGTAACTATCTTTATCCTTAGGTTCCATGGTTATATTGAACTCTCAAGAAACTTTTAAAAGTGTTTTGATAAGTTCCTTTAGTGAAATCACAAACTCAAGTACAAAAATCAATGACATTTCTGTATTTGGCAACAAATAATTGACATAAAAGACATGGTGCTATTTATAACGGCATCGAGAAGAGTAGTTTAAGAGAAAATTTTACAAAAGCACATACAGAATATAGAAATTCACAAACGCTCATAGAAAGAAATTAAATTCCTAAATAATCAAGGAAGAGAAATGTTTCCTTCGACGTTGTTAGAAGATCAATTCACCCAAACCTACCTGTAAACTTAATAAAAACCTAGTCAACAGCCTCATGCACTCTTACAGAACTGGATACATTAAAATTAAAACTTTATAGAAATGCTACTTCTGTAGTTAAATTTCCTAATTTTCAAATAAATTAGTTTGAAAACTTCAGCAAATGGAGAGTTCTTACCTAAAACCCTACCTTCTCCCAAGCCCCTGCCTTCAAGAGAAATCCATTGATTTTATTTTCATACCTACCCTTGTCTTTGGTGACTCCCTCCCTAACCCCAGGCAGATTTTAATTTGTCAACCTCATTAATCCCCTCACTGATTGGTTTAAGGAAGAAGGTGTGATCCAGTTTGGCCCATGAGTTAAGAATGGAAACCCAGGGTGTGGTTTCTGGAAAAGATTCTCTTACTGGCTAAAGGGAAAAGGATACCCTTTTTTCTCTACTGATGCAGTTCTGGGTGATTTGGGGCTTGGAACTTGTTAGATGAATTAGTCTGAAGATGGAACTGACAGAGTACGGTAGAAAGAAAAGGTCAAAAAGCTGAGATTCTATAAAAATTGTTAACCCATTCAGTTATCTTATTTTGTAGGGGTGTCAATTGGGAAAAATTTGTTAAAAGTAAAAAAAAATCAATCATCTATATTTTTAAGTCATCTTATTTTGGGACTTCTGATATTTGCAGCCTGAAACATGCTAATTGATGAGAGTACCTGTTTTTAGCAAAGTCAATTGTTCTAGGTTTTAGTTTGTAAATCAGAGTTAATAATAATCTTCAAGCATCAGTAATAATACTTGAAAATCAGGAAGTTTAACTGCAGAAGTAACACTCGTATAATTTTTAAAGTTTAATTTTTAAATATTAAGTCTCACCTCGTAAAAACTTTAGGCAGATTAAATGACCTGTATGATAGCTAATAACATCTAATAAGTGTTCAATACTTGTGAACCACTGACACCATATTATTATTAAATCATATGTTGGTTCTCTCCCCTAAAAATAAGAGAAACTCATGACTAAAACAGGTTTAATGCAATCTACAAGTATGTGAAGACTTTCCTATATATAAGCCAAACCTTACCACAATAGCTGTGAGTGACCTCGGTCTCCCAAAGCCCACAGCCCAGAGGGAAAAGAAGTCCAGATAAGAGACACATACAGTGCAATCCTTTGATAACTATAGTTGTATTGATAAGTTTAGAATAACAAGGTTACAGAGGCACTTTCCCTATGTACAGTGTTAAGAGGCTACAGATTACTGAAGGAGGTCACATAGAAACCTGTGTCTTGAGAACACAATGAAATGTCCCAATGAAGGGAACCCTGCAGAGCTCTCAGAAAGAGTCACAGGCAGAAAGGTTCTATCACAGCTTGGGTGCCCTAAGTGTGAAGGTCAGATAGTTTGGTCCAGACCGATCCAACAAAGGCATTCTTTCAGGGACAAGAAGGATCTTGGGCACTTTGAACAGGCCTAACTATTCACATGGCTAAGCCACGGATCCAGGCTAAGAGGTGAATGGTCACACTGAAGACTCATGTAGTGCCACTCAGTGAGAAGAGGGAACTTACAGGCTCCTTGGGAGGCGTTCTAATTTAGAAAGCAGCATAAAGTAGGTCTTAGTGATGAAACTGCACAGCTCTGGGTTCATGTCGCTAAATATGAATTTGACCTGTTATTTATTTAAGATGCGAAGCTCTTGCCTATACATCAAAGACTTCAGTTTAAAAAAACATAAAATCTGGTTCAAGTTAGGGTGGGAACTTTTAAAGTGGAGCACGTTATAAATTAACAAGTCTCCTACTGTATGCATGAACTGGAGACTCACAGTGAATCAGGTTAGCGACCTGGACCAGACTAATTGGCCTTCACACTTGGGTACCCAAGCTGTGATAGATATTTCAAGAAAGAGAGGGGTGTGGTTGAAGAGGACTGGGTGTTTGGTGAGGTCCAGAATTTGATTATAGAATAATCCAATTCAAAAAGCTCAATTAAGAAACATTCTTATGGATGTTATAGTAAGAGTTCCCAAACATTAGAGAAAAAAAAATATTTTCTATAGTCATTCAAGTTTATCTTGGTAGATTATAAAAACAGGTTTGGGTTTGGTTTAGTTTGGTTTGGTTTGATTTGGTTTGGTTTTAGTTTTCCAAATTATACTAATCTTTACTTTGTGCCTTTTGTTTTTGTGATTTTGCAGTTTTTCTGTCCAAAAAAATCTAGTTTGTGCCTCCATCCCTTAAAACTTAGCTTGGCCCTGTTGCTTGTTTGAGCCAAAGGGATATTACCAAATAAAATAAACAAATGTTTGTGAACTACTTGACCATTGCAATTTGCTGTCTTTCTCTGCCCTTCAGAACTCTTAAAGTCATCATGGGAACAAGCTCAGACTAACATGTTAGAGGAGAGATGAACAGAATGTAGACAGGAAGTTTCATTCATCCCAGACATCCTTAGCATTCCAATCAAGGCAACTATAAACTTACTAAGGACCTATTTTTAGTGACCACAAGGGTGAGTCCAGCTAAGATGAAGAGAAGCTGAGTACAGCTTCAACTGCTGAAGACACAGAATCATGGGTTGCATTTATTTTAAGCCATTGTGCTTTCTCATATGTGTTATGTAGTAGAAGCTTATTGCTACATTTTCTAACTAGCCTGAAACAGAGGGAAAGAGGATAGTGGGCTGCTGTCTTCCTAAAAGTCAGAATAACATCCTCTTCACTTGGACAGTCCCAGAAACACTGCTGAATCAGAAGATCTCTGAATAAGAGTCCAATTTGTTCAAGTCCAATGACTATTTAGGTCCAGAAGTAACTCTGATTGGACTGAGCTAGCCATCACACTTAGTGGCTGGCTGTGGTTCATAGATGGATATGGATGAACCAAATGGAGTCAATGAGATACTTATGAGAGAACAGAGCCAACCATTGGAGATGTTTATCTGAACACGGAGTCATCAAAGAAGATTATAGAGAGGTGAGATGGACACAAGGCAAATCTCATGATGTCATTTGGACCCAGATGAGCAAAGTCAGTCTTTGTCCATTATGGGAGGAACAAATTTGTCTTTGTTTCTTAAGACAGGCTGAACAGCATTAGGTCAAAGAGAAGTAAGGTTTTTGACTTGCTTATAGCAGTAGACTTATTGAGGATCCCTAGGGTGTTCGGTCTCCCAGTTAAGAGGACCCACTTGTTTTCAAATCCTTTCTACTTTCACTGTAATCTGAGGCCTTTCAATTAGACAAATATAACTTTCTAATTTCTAATATCTTTGATGAGTCCAGCAAGCCTTATATGAAGATAGGAGAAGGAGTAGGGATGAAAGAAATACACTTTAGGTGATGTTCTTGGAAACAGTCATGTAGAATTCCAGGATCATGGGCTGTCAGAAAAAAAGAAATTGAAAAATCATACTGCAAGCAGAAGCAACAATGGAAGCCAAGTCTATCCATTGAGGCTGAGCCATATAACTGCCATCTTTAAAACATCATTTGGGATAAGGACTATCATAGGGAAGTGGGAAGGAAGGGAAAATTTGTTTTCAGCAGGGTGTGGGAGAGATTCTGTACAGAAAGACAGTGACTGCATGGGTCGGAAAGCCAGACTGACAGTCACTGAAAACCAGACATGAAAGGTGGTGTGCAGAACAATGCCCCCAAGCTAAGTTGTCCAGTCTTAGAGCAGAAGCCTTCTCTCTCTGTTGTGAACCACACAGCTCTTGGCTGGACAAGTGTGTGCTCTATCTGATCATTAGAAAGTAAAAACAGGCCTGTGCTTCCTCTGCTTGTTTGCAGATTGAAAGTCTAACAACTTTCCCATTCAACTGCTTGATGATTAGTAGGCGGTAATTTGAACTATACACATTATGCTAAGCATCCTTATATTAATTCAGTCTAAGTGAGTTTTTATAAAACGCTTTGTTCTGCTCAATAAAGTTAATTATATGTTCTATGTTTCATAACTGAATGTCTTGATTTTTTTTTAATATAATGGCAGCTTCAATTGAATTTCCTTATACACTCGGGTATGGAACCAAAAGCAATCCATTTAAGGAAGCAAAACTTTTCCCTCGCAACCATCCTGGTCCTTGTATCTCAGAGCCTTACAGACATGGGACATGGCCTATATGTGTGAAAAGGGGAAGCTGTACACAGAGATCCAGTACCCTGTAGCCTTCAGCAAAAGGCCCTAGATTACTTCTCCAACATAAAGAGGAAGGTGGAATATGGTTTAGGAATAATCTAGGACTATTTTGGGTGTGGGAAGGGCTTCAGATAGAAGAGATCAAGAAGCTGGAACATAACCAGCATGTAAGCAGTTCCGGAATACGTGGGACCTGTTTTATGAAGTGCAGCTCCAGATGGAGACTGAGAGCTTCCCAAACAAGTAATGTGACTGCAGTGGGCCCACGGCATAGAGCTGTGTTCTTCAAAGATGAAAGCTCTTAAAACTCGGAAATCTCATGAAAATTATCAAAATGAGAAGACTCCTATCGTAGATCATATAAGCAGTAAACAATTTCTTGGAACATAAGAGCTCTAGAAATGCTGGTGTGGGCTTTACCATGGGCCATTTATGGCCTATTAGTAACCCCAGTAACCTCAGGGGCTCATCAAACTAGGCTGGTTGGAATAGGCATTTTGCCTATAATCGGTACCTTACCTTGACTGAAGAAAAAAGTTTATGTCTCCCCAGAAAAAGTCACACAACAACTCAGCCTGGGTGTATGAGCTCAGGAAAGAACTGAATGGAGTTACTGTTTATGTGAAGGTTAGTATGGAGTATGAATGAAAAGGAAGTATAGAGCATAAATGCCTAGTGTTTATTGAAAATCACCGTAAACATTGCATATATATTATTAAACTACTTCATATTTCTTAGCGCCTCATGAGCTAGTCATTTAGCACAGAAATATGAAAAATTGAGGCTTAGAGTGATGAGATAACTTTGCTGTGTGGTCCGCTAGTAACGTGGGTAAGATGGAAGTGGAGAATTTGTTACTATTTATCTATTTTTTCATTGCCAGTAACTCACAATGCCTTTTAGATGGCTTTAATTAATGTTCCATCTTCTTGATTAAAATAATCTGTATATTGAGTATATTGGGATATTTAATTAATGGATTAATCATGATCACCTAGCACACAAAGTTTGGAACTAAATGATATTAAATGATGTTACAGACTGTTGTTACTGAAGTATCTTATGTACGCAATGCTTGGTGTAGTCAGCTGCAATAGAAAATGAGAGGATTTGTAGGGCAGATTTGAACATAGCGTCCAACATTGTGGCCTATGTTCCTGTGTGTGTCACCTTTCCACCTGGAGTCTTCTCCATTTGTTTTTCAGAAAATCAAATAACATAGCAGTTTCTTCTTCTCTTTCTCCTTCTTCTTCTTCCTGCACCTCCCCTTCCTCCTCCTTCTTCCCCCTGCCATTGTGTTAGTCGCTTTTCTCGTTGCTATGACAAAATTCCTGACATTAGTCACTAAGGAAGGGTTGACTGTGCATCATGATTTCAGAAAGGGTATTAGCCTTCATGTCAGGGAAGGCTTGGTAACAGCATTAGGAAGCTGCTCACATCTCAAGCCAGGAAGCAGAGAACAGACAGGCGGTAGCCAGGCTAAGAAGTCTCAAGGCTCAGTGTCAATGACCCACTTCTTCAAGCAATGCTCCCTATAAAGGCTCCACACCTTCCAAAACAGAGTTAACAACTAGGGACCAAGTGTTCAAATGCATGGTCTATGAAGCACATTTCAGACCCAGAACTCTCATTGGCCTGTTTCTAACAACAAGTGGGATAAAGCACATGAGAGTGTTACAGAAACACTCATCTATCTCTGTGTTGGGTTTGATACCTTAATTCAGCTCCCTGTTTACAAATGCATTGCATTTTGGTGACTGAAAATGACATCCAGAAATGAGTGAGAGATTACAGGAAAGCCTGGTTCCCACACTCGCTCTCCTCTGATCCATTTGTAGTAGATTCACCCTTGAACTCAACGGTTAGTGGAAGATTGTGCTATTCAGTTCATTTCTAAACTCCAAGTCACCTTCCTTGAGCAGACAAGTCATATTGCTGCTAGCCATGCCCACCCTTCACAAGACTGTAAGGGGAACTGAGGCAGAGGGAAAGGCAGATGCTAGGGGTATCTTCCACTTCCTCTCATCACCTAGCCCTTTCTGCTCAGTGTCACTCAGGATATGGCAGGCTATAGCACACTGGTCCACAGGAAGACTTAGAAGAAGCAGTGGCTTAGCAGACCCTAACAAGCAACACATATTCTGAGCAGCTGTGTGTGTGCCTAAGGTCAAAAGCAGAAAACAAAGATGCATTTATGTGTTAGTTTCATTTCTATTGCTGTGACCAAGTACCTTGACCAAAACCAGCTTAGGAGAAGAAAGGTTTATTTCTCTTACAATCCCAGGTTACAGTAGATCATAGCAGAAAAATCACAGAGGCAGTATCTTGAGACAGCTGGTCATATCACATCTACAGTCCAGAGCAGAGAGAAACAAACGCCCTGCTGCTGCCTGCTCACTCTCAGCTAGCTTTCTTCACTTTTACACAGCTCAGGGTACAGCCCATGAAATGCTGCTTCCTGTATTCGGAATGGATCTTTCCATCTCAATTAACAAACAAAATAATCCCCCAAAGGCATGGCATGGGCCAACCTTATCTTATGGATAATTCCTTATTAAGACTATCCTCCCAAGTGATTCTAATTTGTAGCAAGGTGACATTTAAATCTAACCATGACAATTTTCTGAAGGGGTGCCACAAGTAGTCCAAATTATCAAATAACTCTTCATCCATCATCAAAAAAGGACAAGTTCACCCAATCAATGTATATCTGCTGTCAGTCTATGAAGTTCAATGCTATATTCTTCCAAGCACATCACTATTAATACTTTCAGCCATTTTTTTTAATATTCTGGGGAGAAGAATGTTCAGGTCCTATTGACAGAGAAGAGAAATAGCTTCAGGCAACAGCAGTATGTGAGGTGGGCAGTCTCCAGAACACTGGAGGTGACATTGATTCCAGCTGGGTAGTTGGAGACTCCCAGGTCCCTTGCTTTTCTTCCTCATGCCTCAGTCTATTCACCTGTAACTCCAGCCCATGGAGCTCATGCCTATGGACTCTGCAGCTGGTAATACTGAGAGAGCAGCAAAGCTGTTCTGTTATGCTCATGTGGGAAATCCAATGAATGATTTATGGCATGAACCTTTCTTCTCTCCATCCTTCTTTGAACTTATTTCTAGATATTTGTCTGTTCAGTTAGGGGCTTTATTGAAAACTGACTTCATCAATCACAACCTGCAAACCTTGGGTGGGGGGGAAGGACCCAAAGTGAGTGTTCCACTCAATTCTCTTCTCCACAGAGAAACTTCTTTCCTTTCATATATATTGAAAGGAAAAAAAATAAACACTCAGGGGCTTTAACCACTAATTCCAACTAATGGAGGACGTATTCCGCTCTTCTGGACTACAATGGCGTGAGACAAACCCCAGGCAAGCCAATATTAGATCAATTTGTGCAGCCGGCGGCTGGGGAAGGTGTGGAAGGCTCCCACTGTGGGTCCATTGTGGAACGCTGTGAGGGCTGCACACTTGACTGGGAAACATTTAAGTCTATTTTCTTTTGACCTCTGAGGACTCTTAAGTGAAGGGGGAAAAGAGGACTCTGCAACAGGTCTGGTGTTTTGACATTCACTTCCCTGGATGCACGGTCTTTCTGAGGGAGGAGGGGGCAAATGCTCACAGCTAATGGAAGCCATGCTGGGCAATTGGGCAATTGGTGTCATCAGAATCCCAGGCTGAGCTCAAAGGCAAGGCCAGAAAATTTAAGGGGGCACTAATGGGTGGTACAGGACTACATCCCATGGTCCTCAGTGGATAAAAAATGAGGTGTGGAGAGCCTCAACTAAAGGCAATGCCTAGGAAGAGGAAAAGGGCCTCCAAGGCAGGCAAGGATACAGCTGCTAATTGGAGCTAATGTTTAACAGTCACTAAATATGCATCTGGCCAATGTGAAAGAGGTCGTTATCTGAGTCTGGTCTTCCCAACAGCTCTGTGCAGCCACCACTACTGTTGCCTCTGTTTGAAGACATAGTAATTGAGACACCTCCCCTCCAAATAGATGTTTCCTGTCAGTTTACATAACCAAACAATGACAGGCCTGGTCCTCACACATGCATCTGACCTCAACACCCATTCCTTCTGTCTTTCTGTAACATAGTTCTTCTATTCTTTGCAAAATGTAAAAGAGCTCTGGTCTCTGTGCTTGCTTTGAATAGGTTTTCTGTAATCCACACATCCAAAGAAAAGAGAAGCCACCATCAAATTGCCTGAGGTAACTAATCATGTGCTGAATACTGGAGCAGCAGCAGATCCCGAGGACCTGTTGTTAATTGCTTAAGGCTAAGCCTATTCATTGAGGTGTCAATAAAGCAAGCCTCCAGAGACATAGACCACTTCTAGCTTAAGGATATGAACCTCTGGGCTGGATATTCCTTGAACTCAGTTGGGAAGACAAATTCAGAACTCAACAGCATAGGGCGAATTGACTGAGACTTGTTTCGTAGGTTCTTTGAGGTAATGAAGAGAGAGTAGACAGGATCAAGATGAATGTCTGGAGATGTTTGATTTTGTGATAGAACCCAGACAAGGCAATATAGTACAGAGTTTAAGTCTTGATACTATATATTTAGTCAGATACAAGTGCAAAGTTCTAAACCGTGACAATGTACAGATAACTAAACCCAGCAAGTCTGAATGTCTCCACTTTTAAAGTGGATTCCTATGATTAAGACATTGTAGAGATTTGTGAGCCTTAAAACCTAATCCGTTAATATATATCTTAGCCTTCTCTACAACAAGCAGCTGTCATTACAGTTGTCAGAAGAAAGCAGACACAGTGATACTAGATATAACAAGAACATTTCTGTAAAGTGGAGGCAAATGCTGCAGGTTCAACTGAGCATGTGTGGAAGGGGGTGGCTAAACAACCATCCAACTTGAGGGCAGCCAGGGCAGCTCCAGATGTGTTTTCAGCAAAAAACATTCTGGCATTTGAGCCTCTAGCACAGAGGTTCTCAACCTTCCTAATGCTGTGACCCTTCAATACAGTTCCTAATGTTGCAGTGACCCCGACCATAAAATTATTTTCATTGCTACCTCATAATGTAAATTTGCTGCTGTTATGAATCATAATGTAAATATCTGGTATGTAGGATATCTAAAATGCAACCGCTATGAAAGGTCTATTCAACGCTCTTCCCTGCAACGGGTCCTGACCCTCAGGTCAAGAACTGCTGCTCTAGAGCAATCCAGAATAGCAGAAGACCCAGAGGAGAGAAAGACCACACTGGGGTAGGAGTGACAGAGAGTGGAGTGGGGCTGGACTTGCTGAAGAAGAAATTAACCACACAGGCTTGTGGCATTAGAAATCTTTGGAATATAGCCCTCTGGGTAATGTTGAGCAAAGGGATTATAGGGCGGGCTTGGGATCTGTCCAAATTAAACTATGACAAGCATCAGAAAAAGAACATCTCTAATGTTTTTAAAACATACAAGAGTATTTTCCCCCACTACACCTACCCTCCACGTACTAGGCAGGCTTAAAAGTTTGGATGAGAAAGACTGCCTCAACTCCAGGAATAGGCCTGCTCCGTGGGTCAGGAAGCCCTCCCAGAAAGGGCTTGGTAAGAAAAACTTTTCATATGGTAAGTCAGGTGCTTAACTGTTGAATCAAGAATGAGCCACAGGCACTAAGTAAGCCTCTGCATGTATTAAACAGCACAAACAAGAGGACAAATTGAGCCTGTACTGGCCCAAGGTCAAGGTATCCCCACTCACCCTTTCCCACAATATTGTCTGAACCAAATGTTGCATAGAATTCAGAGACTACAGTGATTCATTCTGCCCAAGAGAGAGTTTTTGGGATAGTTTTAAAAAATGAGTATTAGGGTCGGAGGTGAATGTAGGTCTTCTGCTTGTACTTAACTACTCAAGCAGTCATCCTGCAAGCCAGGGCGAAAGGGAAGCTGGTAAATGCCGATGGGGGCAAGAATATTTTATAGAAAACAAACTGAAGGCCCGACATAAGCAAAACAGCCTTACTTGGCATCTGACTTTATATATAATAATGAAAGCAAATAAATTCCAATCTTGTAAGTCAGTTTGAATTAGATTTGTCAGTGTTTCAAACCCAAGTATAATGACTATATAGTTTGCAGATAACAGGAACTAATGGAAGTGAGGGAGCAGTGTGCAAGCCCACAACTGAAACAAAACAGTATGTCCCCGCACATGTATCTGTTTTTCCATGCAACTCAGATTAGCAAGTCAACATTCTCAGGGCTCCACCCACTCCTGTCTTGGTCCCCACAGGACGGAAGCATCCCCCTGTCACCGAAGTTTGGAAAGCATACTTTGAACACCACCAGCTGAAGTGGCCTTGACCAGATCTTTTGTTATTTCAGGAGACATCTCTGAGAAAGAGACTCCAGTTAACTCATGATGGTTCTGGAATTTATTTCTATCCTGAGTTCTTATATGGCAGTCCCTCAGTGAGCTTCTGCTTTTCAGGATGCTAAAGAAGACGTGTTGGGTAAGACACACATCAGAACGTTTATACCCAAGATGGACAACGCCAGGGGAGAATGGGCAGGGTATCTTATAGCTGGTAGGCTGAAACTGGATTTGTTTCCTTATGTGAAACTGATACAAAAATTTCATGAAGAGATTAGAAATGCATATGAAATAAAACCACAAGACATAATACCTCTTTTAAAGACAGACATCTTGAAAATTTGTATGCATATGTTCACGAGTCTCTCACTTTTGTCTTACAAACACACACACACACACTTAAACATGCAGAAATCATGATATATGTATTATGCTATAACTTGTTGAATCACCTTAAAAAATGTCATGATCGTCTAATGATTATCACTCCATATCAAACTGTTCCTCCATAATGAACTGTTTTATTAGCCAGAAAGAATTTCTGTGTCACAGATATACCAAAATTTATTCCACTAATCTCTTTCTGTTGGAAATTTAGATTTATCCAATTTTCTGCTATTTTAATAGCATGATGAACATTATTGTGGCTCAGTCTCTCACATTTACATTATTATGTCCTTAGGATTTACTTTTAGAAATGGAATCACTAATTCCAGGGGTATAAACATTTTTAAGTTGTTGGATGCATTTTGCTAAATTATCCAGAAAGTTTATGCAAACGTAAACACCCTTTCCATGCTGTTTCATGCCACCTCTTGCCACCATCAGTCATTGTTGTATTTTATAATCTTAACAAGTCAGAGGAAATGGGGAGACATGGAACTTTTGATTCATTGTGAGAGGATATCTTGAATTTTAATTTCTCTGTGGGAAATCGTCTTCCTGGTTTGATTTGTGATTAGGCCTGTGGGGAGAGGGGTTCCAGGATCAGACTGGCTGTTTGCTGTCAGTGTAGGTGACTGCGTGAGAGGATCTGTTGTTTATTTTTTCAAGATCCACACACAGAGGAAGTCACAAGTGAAGGCTCATGCAGGGAATCCAAGCACTTGGGAGGCTGAAGCAGGAAGACAGGCGTAAACTGTGTATTGGCCTGGCTGTGGAGCAGAGAGCGATAAAGTCGCTCCATGTAACAAAAAAGAAAGGATGTCCAACAGGTCAAGGAGCCAGAGATAAATGAGTACTAAACATAATTCTGCATTTTTACACCTGTGTGCCCCCTTCTAATTCTTGAAGGCTCAGTCTTTCCTGATCAGAGACTCCTCTGTGACAGAAAGAATCTATATTCAACTAGCAAAATTTCACCCCTGCAAGGATGATCTTGAATTTGGTTTCCTTCCCTGTTCCTGGTCTATGCATTCAGTATACTATTTACTGTCACTTTGGAACACAGTCCTACTCACTTTTGCCATTGCTCTTAAAGAAGCAGTTCTTCAAGAATTCCACAACTACAGGTTGGAGCCATGGCTCAGCAGTTAAACGCACTTAATATTTTTGCAGAATACCCAGCAACCACATGTCAGCTCAACCACCCATAACTGTTCCCAGGGATCCTACGCCCTCTTCTCGCCTCCGTGTGCACTGCACACTTGTGCTGCACATACACAAATGTAGGCAAAACCTATACAGATAGAATATAAACAAATATTTTAAATGGTTTCAGTGACTGTACAAAATTAGATTCCATGAGCAACTTTGAATGTGGGTGGGTTTGGGAGGCAGGTCCTTCTCCACCTGGGCCGCTAATGAGATCGGCTCATGCCTGAGTTGCAGCTGGATGAAACCTGGGGGCAAAAGCTCAGGTAAGCCATACTCGAACCCATCGAACTGCAGACAGTGAAAGGATAATTATACGTAATTAAAATATTCTACGCCAAAGAGCTTCAGCATTAGTCTTCTAAAGACATCAGTGCCACTAGACATTACAGCCACTGCATGGCTGCTGCCACTGAGCACTGTAGGCCAGTGATTCCCCAACTGGGTCCAGTCTTCAACTGTCTTCTCTTCTGCATTGTTGCGGTTCAAAGTACTTAAGCTGAGTGTGAAAAACAAGCTGACGTCACACTACCTCATCTCAGCTGCCTAGAAACAGTGGGGTGAAGTAGTTGCCCAAAATGATGCAATCGCCCAAATTCGGCATGCATTTTCTTTTTCAACATCAAGAGAGAGCCCTGGAGTTTTACAGATTCACCTAATCAGAGACCACAACCGATGTTGCTGAAAGTCTGTGGTGCACAGGCCCTCACAGACACCAAAACGAGAATGCAGTCTCAGACTAGTTTCATCTGTCTTCTGTTGTGGTAACAGAAAGCTGTTCCCTGTCCAGACTTAAGTTCCAAGTGTTCCTTCAATAGAAAGATGCTGACGTGCAGGGCAATCACTAATAACAGAAATGAGATAATGGATCTAGTACTGAATAATGACTAGCAGTTGGGATGATATACATATATAACATTGCTTGGATCTAAAAAAAAAAAAAAAGGATGAAAAGGGATGTATCAAAAGACTCCAGGGTCACTCAGGAAGGAAGAGAATAAAACTGTTCAGAGGTTTATGCACTGTCCTCATGGCTCCCAGGGAGGATATCCGAGAAGGTTTTTTGATTCTGTGTACAAGTTAATATTTATAAAGAAATACGGGGTGTTTTCATGCAATTCGATTTTTAATAATAACTAAAGAAGAGGTAAAATAGTATCTTTTCGTTTAGAGTTGGTGGTCTTGATTCGGGATCAGACAGTGTAGTTACTTCAGAGGCAAGTTCAACCTTTTGGTTTGCCCTCTGAACTTGAAATAAGGGATGAAGACCTAGGACCTATGACTTAAAGATCCTTTAACTGAAAATAATTTCAAACTGTGGCCCATCCAGTCCTCTACTTCCTGAAAAAAAAGCCATATATTTACATAATTGAGCAAAACATCTCTTGAAATGACCAAAAAAGATTTAATCATCTTAATCACTTGGAATATAGTCATGATATACACCTGAAAATTTAATGAGGTAAAACTACAGAACTTATCAAATTGTGTAAGGCAGGCAATCACATTTCTCTGTGAAAAGCAAAGACAAATGCAATTTTCATCTACTGTGACTGACTTCTCTGCTTCAGACAAAGTGGGAGGAAAGTCTGCTAAAGTTCGTCCTGAGTATAAGAAGAACAGTGTTTTCCCCAGTTTCTACTCTCATACCTTATACTTCCCTCAAGCCAGATGTAAAGAATATTTTCATGAACACACTCTAAGCAGTGTTGGCATGAACATAAACCCAGTGGTCTCTAACTCACATCAGTTAGGACACTACCTGGGGAGAGATTATAGGGGAAGGGTTTTGTAGCTAAGGTTTAGGGCAGAGAGTCTCTAAGTCTAAGATGCCTCCTTGAATCAGCTTCTATGTGTTGACCCTGAGAAAACACTCTCCTATTGTCCCACTGAAGCATACATGCTTTCATCTCAGTGGTTGATCCCTTATTGAACAGTCAATTCCACGGCCCCAGCTTGATCAGCATACACTAATTCTTAGCCAAAATCATAGAAGTAGCACCATATCTGGTTCTCAGCGAAGTTTTTATTTCCTTTTGAAACAAGATAGTGGTTTCATCTCCTATTAGAAAACTCTGAGTTTTTTAAGCCAACACCTTTCCCTTTTCTGGAAGAAAGTGTAAGTATTTTGTTGTTGTTGCTGATTAGAAGAAAGACCTTCTAATCAGATTCCTTATGTCTCTCTAATCTGGCCACATTGTGTCCAAATGATCCTTTTACCAAGACATTGGACACTGCCTCAAATTCTGGTTTCAAAGCCGCATTTAGCAACTCCCAGTCTTGGAAATTCTGTCACCTGTCATCTTGATTCTGAAAGCAGCTACCACCCATTTCCATTCCACTGTCTGACAGTTGGCACTGCTTCCTGAAATTGTTTGTCCTAGACCCAATAGAGAAGGAAAGCTCTTGACAATGGGAAAGGAAAGTAGAAACAAAATCAAGAGCCAGGTGGGAGTATTTTGTTAAGATAACTACATTGGTAATGAAACTCTAGTAGGTTGTCCAAGAGCCATGAGAAATGTCTGTAGAAGTTCAGTGAGTTAAGGACTGGTTAGGGTCAATGTTGGCCAAGGTAGGCAGAATGTTGATATTCTGTTTGGCTCACTTGGAGAAGACATCACGTTATGCCTCAGAAGACTTATCTGACAAAAACACGAAGCAGCCAGGAAAAGCAAAAGCCTGGTAACAGACTTTATTGAGGGGAAACCATTAGAATTATTCTGGCACCCTTTATTACTATTATAATAATACTATCAGAAATGGTACTCAGAGCTCCCATCTCTACAGGGCTGTATAACTAATCATCTCATCAGTTCTTTGTATTAACTTTCAAGTAGCATTTTGATAATCCACCCCCCCTTTTTTCATAAAATAGTAACTGGTTCTGACAGATAGAATATGGCAAAGATTTAAAATAGGAGCACTATACTTCAAAGTCCACACTTTCATTTTCCTTTGGGTCACAGTGTCTCAGTAGATCCTAAAACCAAATCTAGTCTAATCTGTGTGTGAGCAGAGGTCCATGGGCAGCTTCAGTCCAAGGGAAATCAGAGGTCTGGAGGAAGCTCCAAGCACTCAGGTCATACACCTAATTCCCTTCACTGCTTCTTAGAAGAAGGGTTGGGTCTTTCACTGCTTAACCAGTGAAGATTGGGCCATGGCTGTGACTGGAGAAGACAAATGCTGGCATAATCTATTCATTTCCACATGGAAAGTGAGCTTGCTGATAAGAGGGGCTGGGGCTTGGATGTCATTTCTACTTATTATAGAGACTGGCCCATAGGAGGTCCTCAGTGTTGTTTAAACAAAGGCTGACTGACCAACTGATTAAGAGGACGATCATTTGAATAGAAGAACATTAAGGAAGGCAACAGTGGGCTTTGTTCTTCATTATCCTGCTATGGTTCTTTATATCTGCCTTGTGGAAATGTGATTTATGGCTTCTCTTCTTCGTTCTGCCAAAACAAGCAAAGAATTGCCCCTCCTTCAAAAAAAAAAAACAAAAAAACAAAACAAAACAAACAAACAAAAAACCCAAATCCCATGACTTGACCTTTCTAATTTCGTGCATACTTACTTTCCTCCCCTAGGAAAGTTTCAATTTGCACCAAGTGAAACATTGCATTATCTTGGTTAACTACTTGAAGATGTAAAGAAAGGACTATGAGCCAAATCCTTAAGGAAAATCCCTTGTACTGGATAATTGAATTGTTTAGGTCTCAGCGCATACAAAACTAGAAAGCCAGTGAGTCAGAATCTTCATCTCCAGGGCACATCACCAGCAGCACTTAGTACCACTTGCATGAGGTCATAATAAACGAGGTCAAGTCCCAAAGTCTTCCCGCAGGCATCCTGAGAGTCTCTAAATAGAAGCCTGACTTCCTTGTCTCAAATCCTTAGAGTATTTTGTATTCTTATCTTCTTTCCTGTAATCATTTACACATGTCTTTTAACTACCGTTGCCAGGTTGCCTATCAGTTTATTTTCTAAATCGAGAAAGCTTTTAGAGTAGAAGAGCCAGCTATGACGAAGCAAGCAGGGATGACAGGTACGAATGGGAACTGCTCTGGGCAGGTCACAAATCTAATATTGGCTTCTCCAGCTGTAGTGTGAGTTCTCTGCAGACAGGCTCAGACAGCTCTCCTCCTCCACGCTTTCGCCATTGTCCCCAGTCCTTATTCTTCATAAAGTTAGATCTCCCTGCACACTCTTTCACGTGAGCTCTGTTCTTTCTTGCACAGCTTATCAATGCCATCCTCTCTCTCACATCACACTCAGTCCTTCTCTCCCCCATACAAACAGTCAAATTCTATACCTGGGGTCTTTGAAAATGCAGATTTGAAGACTCTCCTAACTTCTCAGCCCCAGCAGAACAACCCCAGGCATGTCACCAGGTACCTTGGAGGTTAATCAGTGCTGTGCTTTCAGAGGACACTCTTCAGTTCCACTCTGCTTTGTGGGAGAAGCTACCAGTGTTTGAAGGAGGTTGTTCCCTGGTTCCCTGGGCTATTAGGAAAGCTGGAAAGAACATTCAGGATTTCCTCACTGGTGTCACTGCACATGGAAGAAGCCTAACACCCACACTAGCTAACTGGGCTTGCTTTTGCCAGTCCCATAAGGAAACTGTTGTCCCCTTTGGTTGTAACGGAGAAGCTGAAAATAGTCAGCTTTACATTTTAATTCCAGGCTCATAAGACTTTCTGCTACACTGCAGAAAATGGGGGAACTCATCTAAAGGAGACCAGACATTCTGAGTGATACTGAGACATACAAAATTTGGCAGCACACAGGGCAGGATACCCAAGAACCCAGGGAACAGGCCATATAGGAGTTTCCAGTTGAGATGCTGACAGAAAAGCACAGCAGGACAGTTTCTCTCTGGGTAGTATTCCGTATCCTGAGGGCATCATTAATCAAGAACTCTCCAGGGTCTGCTAGGACCTGTAGACCCAAAGGGAGCTCAATAAATGGAAAGTCTTGGAGCTGGAAAGATGGTACGGCAGTTAAAAGCACTGGATGTCCTTTCAGTGGACCCATGTTCAATTCCCAGCACACACATGGTGGCTCACAACCATCTGTAACTCGAGTCCCAGGTGATCCAGGGCTGTCTTCTGATCTTTTCAGGCACTAGGCACACATGTGGTGCACAAGCATGCACTCAGGAAAATCACCTATGCTCATAAAAAATAAAAATAAATAAATCTTTTAAAAAAATGGAATAAACGGAGATTCTTGGGAATCTGACAGAGCTATTTCTAAGGTGATATTTACTTAAGAACATGTACAAATGTGGACACCACAGCAAGGAAACCCAGATGAGGCCAAGAGTGTTGAGAAAGGGTAACCACTATTTTATGGTCTTAAAACACTGAATCTGGGGGCCAACTAAATGGCCTAGCCAATCAAGGCACTTACCATTACTCTAACAGTGTTAGAATAATGTATTAGATACCTAGAATCACATGAGGGAAGCAAAGAACTGATTCCAGAAAGCTGTCCTCTGACTTCCATGTGAGTGCCATTCCCCAGGAATGCATTTGCATGAAAGTGCGCATATACACACACAAACACACACGGACATGGACATGGATACTACACAGACACATGGACAGACACATATACATGGACACACAGACTCACACAGACACACAGACACACACACACACACCTTTTAAAGCCTGAGATTTTTTTATGTACTGTTCTGGTTTAATTAGTCTAAGCAGTTAAGAAAAAGCAGCATTACATAAAAAAGCTTCACTTTTATTGAGTCTATGGCTTTGTTTCTTATTTACTCACAGGCCTCATAATGATTCTGCACAGTGTCTGGCGTGCTGTGTAATTCTTCTTCCATTCCTAACAGGAAGTGAAAACATTGCCTGGAGATACTGCAGGGATGCATCATATCCAGGAAAAGTTTTTTTCTCAAACCAGGAGGCTAGCATTAGGACCCAGCTCTGTGCCCTGATATTCATCTTCCTCTACCACATGCAATGCATCAAAAGAACCACTCTGTCCATGGAAATCATAGCAGGAGGAGGGAAATCAAACCCAAAATTAATCAAACAGGATGTAATTCCCCGAGCAAACGAACATCAATTAGGGGGAAATGTTACCGTCCAGGTTCCGGGTTTGGGATCTCATGAGGGTCTCATAAGGTGCATAAGCTCCGCTCTGACATTGATTATGGAAAGTAGCAGCTGTATGATGTCAGGGCGGCTGTGATCACTCCAGCCAGGAATGCACTTTCCAGTGCCTTGATGCCTGGGATTATGTTGGTGCTGCCCGACAGCCAGAGACAGAAACTGTGCTGTTTAATGGAAAACTCTCTCTGATCTGTTCATCTCACAGCCAGGCACTTTCACCAACGCTGTCTGCATTGTCTGGCTGCCTGTAATGCATGTTCTCTGAGTTGGAGCAGGCCAAAGGAAATGATTCTTCATCACCCTTTGTGTGTGCAAGACAAAATATTAGACAGGGTGATGGATACTGAGATAGCAAAATGTTTCTCCCTTCAGCGAGGAACGGAGAAAGCCCAGTTGCTGCCAAGACCGTACTCAACGTTGCTCTCCAGGTACAGGTCCACTATTATCTAACCCTGCCCCCCTCACACACACAGGGTAGGTGTGCCTCTAGATTTGAAAGCTGAGGTGCCAGAAATTAGTGCTTTGAGACCTGGCTTGTGAACCTCTGAAGTCGCTCACCTCATGACTTCATTAATCTATCCTTTAATCGATGTCCAAAAAACCCTTTGATTTTTAGGTTATTTTCTTTTTGTTTAGCCTTGTCTTTTGACATAAGGCCTCGGGTCATCTAAGCTGCTTCAGACTCCCTGCAGATCTGAGGCTGATTTTGAATCTCGGATCCTCCTGCTTCTACCTCTAAAGTGCTGGAGTCCCAGCCGTGCACCACCAGAGCAGGCTCGTTTTCCCAGATTAGCCACAGGATCTGGTAGAAGCTAGGACACC
Organism: Meriones unguiculatus; assembly: GCF_030254825.1. Taxonomy (NCBI): domain Eukaryota; kingdom Metazoa; phylum Chordata; class Mammalia; order Rodentia; family Muridae; genus Meriones; species Meriones unguiculatus. The sequence continues at coordinate 25,072,956 of NC_083361.1, forward strand.
TCAGTCATCCTTCAGACCTCCCAAATACAGCTGGGGGACCTTCCTCTCGGACACCAAGCAGTCACAGACAATGTGCTCTGCATGCATGTCCACATCTGGGCACCGTCACCAGCCTCTGAACACGGGTCTTCACTAGCTCATCTGGAGAATCACTCATTTATCCCTCCGGCCTTTTCTTAGGAGACATTTCTTCACAATACAAACAAACAGAACAGATCACAACCCTTCCATTGATGACATTTTTGTCCACCTCTTATCCTTTCATCCTTAAGAATCATCCCCCACCCTAAGGTTTGCCTAGATAATTCATGGATATGGCTATTAATTATTTTTCCCCGAGCACGTGTGACCCCCTCTTCCTACTTCTTAAGTCAAATGTGAACTTCAGTCCACCAAATCTGCTGAGAAGGACACGTTCTTCCTATAATCCAGCTCTCTGAGATCCTCGTGTTTATTTGTTCCCCAACAAGCTCTCCTGGCTGGTCGCTATCTTATTCCGACACGGACACCCCATCACTTCATACCCTTTTGCTTCTGTGCTGCAGGTGTTCCTCAGTTTCTCTGATAGCATCCTTATCCTTTTTCTGAAGATGTGGTAATCAGCTATTCCACATCTGCAGCCTTCCTTCTTCCCCAAAACTCTGCCAGGAAGCCACCCCTCTGTTCCTAGACCCCACAAACCCATCAGGAAGCCTGAGCTGAGTTTTCCTGGAAGTCATTCGGCAGTTCCTTCTCCAGCAGTCATTATCATTTGGACTCACATAGTTTCCCACACATCCCTCATACTCCCAAGACAGAGAGTTTCATTTCAAGTTGGGGATGGACAGGAGGCAGAAACTGCTTTTCTTAATTTCACCTGGGCTTTTGCTATATGCATAGCCTCTGCCTGTCTCATACCAAAATAGACACTTGTGAATGGAGGCCCCTCACGTGTCTTCATTAAAGTAGGGCTAAGGAGTGGCCTCCTTGGTTCAATAGGGCAGACGAAAGGGAAAGGAGTGATTGACAGCAGACATTGCTGGATGTCTTTTGGTTGATTGGTTGGTTGATTTTTGCTGTTGTTGTTTTGCTTTTCGTTTGTTTGTTTGCTTGTTTGTTTTTCGAGACAGAGTTTTTCTGTGTAGTCTTGGCTCTCCTGGACTCACTTTGGCTGGCCTTGAACTCACAGAGATCCACCTGCCTCTGCCTTCCCGAGTGCTGGGATTATAGGCATGGGCCACCATGCCCAGCTCTTGTTTGACGTCTTCAAGCATATTACTCTCCTAGTTCACTGGCACTCAGCTCAGGGCAGGCAGCCTAGGGGTAGACTATAAGACTCCTATATTGTCTAAGCTTATGGAGCCACCTGGGATGGTGGACAGTGACAGCTGCAGTGGCTGTTGGGAACTTGGGTTGTGCTTCTTCTTTTGATGCTAATGTAAGATATAACCTCAAGAAGGTAATATCCTATTGCTCTCATTTTCCTGGGCCTGAGCCATAAAACCAGAATTTTACTGGGTTGTGTTTCCTGTTGTCTGGTCATGATGGTGACACATTCATGATCTGACTGTGCCATATCTAATTATCACCCATACTTCTTTTTCTTTAATATTTTACCTTACATTGATCTATTTGACATGTAAAATATATAGTATTTAATAATACAGTATAAAATGTATATGTATATATGGCTCTCCCACTGCTAAAAGATGTTCATGTCCCAATTTCCAGAATCCGTGAGACTCTGCAGATGTGACTAATATGCATATACACACACACATACACAGAGAGACACAAATATATGTGTATATATATATATATATAGTTTGTTGCTTAAATTTATTATAGATACACTAAATCACTTAACTGAAGTGAAAGGAACTAAGTGATATAATTAGACACAGAAAGCCAAGAGCCTGTTATCTCTCACATGTAGAAACTAAATATAAAGTGCAAAGCCAGGTGTGGTGATGCATAACTATAACCCCAGCACTTGGGTGGCGGACATGGAAAAGATCGAAAGTTTAAGGCCAGCCTGGGCTCTGTAGGAAGTCTGAGGATAGCCTAGGCTATATTGAGATTGTGTTTCAGTAAGAAATATAATATAATGAACTGACTGTAGAAGTGGAGTTATTAGGCGGGATGAAGGGATGGGGAGGAAGAAGCTGGGACAAGCAGGAAAGGGAGAGAAGAAGACATGAGCATAGCCTGACGTATTCGTGTTTGTAAGTCACCGCAAAGCCATTCACTTGTGTGACTAAAATGTGCTAATAATCTTTTTTTTTTTTTATTTTTTTTTTTTGCTTGCTGCTTTCTTTTCCTTCTTTTTGTTACAAAGTGAAAATAGCAGACGTCGAGAAGGTGTGAACTCCAAGAACAGCCATGGAAAGATCCCCTGAAGGAGATGAAGCTGAACCCAAGTGACTTGTGTGGCGGTGGGCGCTATTTAAAGGCAGGCTGTCAGCCTGGGCAAAAGCACTCGGCGACAGCAGATGAGGACTATAGGAGCAAGCCCTGCCTGAAGATGGGGTACCCTTCTGTGCAGGGCCCTAACATTCTGCCTCATAGTGTTCACCCTGCATTCAAAACCTCCCTCGTCCGGAACTGCACGTCATGCTCCTGTCCCCAGCCGTGCTGCCAGACCTCAGTTTCTTCCACCTTCAGTGCCCACGTGGGTATGACAGAATCAGGCAGATCCCCTACTACTCATAGACTCTGTTTCATCTCCACGGGGTTCCTACTCTGCCCCTGGGGGTCCTGCACACTCGGCTCCATTTGTATCATTAGGAGAGCATCCCCTGGGGTTCTGTGGCCAGATGTGCTCCTGATACACCTGGCCGTGCTGCTGAAGCCTGTATTTTTCATGTCTCACACTTGTCTGCCTGTGTCGCTCACACCTATGGTCATCGCTGCCTTTCAAACACACCTGCTCCAGGCCCCAGCCTGCAGAGAGGAGTGTCGAGCATAGCTAATGTCCCAGCAAGTGCTAGGCCACAGCTCTCAGGAAGCTTGGATGATAGGTTTTGATCATTCATTTTCTGTGGCCTTCTGGACCTAGTGCCTCCAAGGAAGCCATGGGAATTTCCCTGTAGTTTGGAAGCAGGGGAAATAGCCTGGCCTATTGCAGGCATAGGGACCTTTACATACCTCTAGGAAAAAAATCAGAGCTATCTCCCACCATCTCCAGAAGTTCCCTTCTGGCATGGCAGCTCTTTTCCTTTCTTGTTTCTAAACAGAATGGGAAATGCCTTCTGCAACAAACAGGCACTTGGGAGTGCTTCCCCCAACACACACTGTGCTGGAGAAAACATAATTTTGAATTCCTTGCTGGGTTCTCAGACAGCAGAGGTTTCCAAGAAGCCATTCGCCCACTCAAAAGAAAAGATCAAAAGAATGAGTGTGATGAGTAAGCAAATACAGACTGCCAGGTTTGCCTGGGAAAGCAAATAGGCCTTCAGTGTGAGGACTAGCTCAAGGTATGTTCTTTATCTTCGACACAGCAAACTGGAAGCTCAGAATGAAACTTAAAGAGGTCCTGGTTGCCCTGAAGAAGTAATAAACATATTGCTAGATAAAAACATCCTTAACTTAAACCATAAACCATTCACCAAAATTAAAATCAAGCAAATGAAAGTTTTTGATAAAAAAATCGTCAACCATTAGGGGAAAATAAAACATCATGAATGAATAATTAGCAGAAACAAAAAAAAATCAGTGCATTAATAACTTGTCTTGCTCTAACAAAATACCTGCCAAAAGCAACTTAAGGGAGAAATTTTGAGGATCTATTCCATGGTGGCAGAGAAGGTGTGGCTCCAGGGGCTTCGGGCTGCTGGCCACATTCCATCTGCAGTCGGGAAGCAAGGCCAGTGAATGCTGGTACTTAGCTAACAGTCTTCTCTTTAGTAAGTTCAGGATTTCAGCCCAGAAAATGGTACCACCTGCAGTTAAGACATAATAAACTTAATACTAGTAAAATAACATAATAAACTAATGTCCCTCACAGGAATGCCCAGGTATTTGCCTCCTAGGTGACTCTAGATGCTGTCTGCGTTGACGTTCGGTAGTAACCATCACCACCAATTTAGACACTGCATTCGATCATTTCAGATGGACCAGTTCTGATGCACTTGATTTATACCCAGCTCACATGCTGGTCACTGTTCTTATGACCATGAAAGTATAACCTGTCGACTGTCTCATAATTCAAGGCTGCTGTGTAGTGACTGCTCAGGAAGCCACAGAAATTTCAGGATTCTCAATCTAGAAGGATGGATCAGCACATTGGTTGTGAACTTCCTACACCCCTGTGTTTGTCACTTGAACCTACTTTGAAATGTTATTGAAAGGGGCTACGTTTCTCTGTCATGGTGCTAACGTGGTGTGGAAGTTCTTTAGGGTTCTAGAACCACTTCTAAAAGGTGCCATGTTGCTTCTATTATTGTAGAGTTATAAGAAGTCAGGAGACTTTATTCCCCAGAATGAGCCCCTTGAGATATAGCCTATGTCTCTACCTGAAGTGTGACACAAAACGTTGGAACAATTTAATCCTCCTCTTGTTTTTAACTAACAAATTAAGTAATAATTATCAAAGAACCCAAATTAGATGGACAGTGAACAAACAAACAAACAAAATCTACACAAGCACAGAGTGTACCCCACTATGAACTTAGCATTGTGAAACCCTGGGTTCCGTCCCAGAAAAGTATCAGGAAAAAAAGAAGCACATTCATGATCAAGCAACATACTCTGGTGAATCTCCCTCAGAGTGAAGTGAAGAACCCTCCACAGGAATCTAAGGATCACACTGAGGGGGGTGGCATCCTGTCCCTCCCAATGTGTGAGGACAGTAAATAATGCAGAACTCAGTCAGCCAGTTATTGATTTAGCATAAAAAGTTCCAAGACTGAAATGATATATTTATGGTGCAAAACAAAAAAAGAAATATACAGCCAAAACTCTCTCTCTCTCTCTCTCTCTCTCTATATATATATATATATATATATATATATATATATATAAAATATCTGTACATACACACACACATATCCTGCTCACATCTGCTTTGTAAATGTACGCCTGATTCTTTGTCTTCAGGCAGAAATTTAGCCATATTCTCCTGCAGGTAAATCTTCTACAAATTCTAGCCTGAGGGAAGACTTTTTCACTTTGTATTTAATGCTGTTTGAAGATGCCTGAGTGGAACTTATAAAATCCCCAGAATCACAGAAGAGGTTTGTATTTTCCATTTAACCCCTGAGTAGTGGTTCCTCTCCACAACCTGTTTCTCCCCTGCAGGCGGCCCCTCCAGTCTGCAGCCTTCTGAGCCCAGAGGGGCTCCTGTGTAGCTTTCAGGACACTGTTGGGTTTGGCATCAACATTTTCACCAAGTGAGGCCCAGGCAGATCTGAAACTAGGAAACAAGGGTTCACTTCCAGCCCTGGAATAAGGGCTGATTTTGTAAGCATAGGAAGGAAATATACTTGTGGACAGTGTCAAGGAGGCTTGTTTTCAAATCCTGCCTTAGCCACTTCCCGTTTAACTCCGGGAACATTGTTAGCCTGACTCATTCTCGGTAGCCTAATTTATAATAAGGGACTGATGATAGTCCTCAGGTCAGAAGTATCCTGAGAAGAGTAGATATTGAAATACATGTGGTGGAGCTGGAGAAATGAGTCCGTTGTTAAGAGCACTTGCTGCCCTTGTGGAGGACCCAGGCTTGTTTCCCAGCACCCACATGGTGGCTGACAACCGCCTGGAATGCCAGTTCCAGGGATCTGGTGCCTCTTTTGACCTCCGAGGGCTCCTGCACACGTGAAGCACATACACACAAGCATAAAATAAATAAATATGTATTTGAAATGCATGTAGTGTTTACTATGGAACCCAGCGTAGAAACATAACAGCCAGCTTATCTGTCAACAATAGAATAATTCCCACCATCCTCAGTGTATCCTACAGCCCACCCCGCTACCATATCCCACTTATAAGAGAGAAAAACATACGAGATTTTTTTCTATGTCAGAATTTGCCAAGCAGTCATAAAGACGATAGCCCAGTATGAAGAAACCCTAAACAGCGCTTGCTCTATTAGTTCATGTAGTCCATGTCTCAGAAAGGGCAAACAAATTGTTGGAGTTCACACAGCAAGGACAGATGTCATCTCACAGACAAACATCAGGATTTACATTACCCAAAGCAAAGTCAGCAGGGATTCTGTAAAGTTAATTCAAATAACTCACCCCTAAAGTTAATATATTTTTAGGACCAAGAAAGCCCACGTAATGGGGAGTGCTCGGGAACCCAAATCTACTTGACATGCTCAGGCGCGTCCTTGGGCTTCTTCGAGATTCGCAGCCTATAGCTTTTGGCAGTCCCCAAAGAGGGAGCTCTTTCCACTAACAAAATACAAAATGCAAAATTAATAAAAAGACCCTTTGAAACTGACAAATGTGCCTCAGGCAAACTATCTGCCCAGCAGCTGGTTAAAATTTAATCAGTTTCTTTAAAAAAAAAAATTTTTTTTTTCAGGCCTGTGCATCTTTTGTATGGAACTCCCTAGTCTGAGTGTGGTCAAAGTTTGTTAAACAAGAAATAATAGCCAAGGCTTTTTAATTCAGCAAATAAGCAACGGGTGCTTTAGTTGGTTCTGCGGCATTCAAGGAACTAATTGCTTGGGTCTCAACAAAGCTGGGTAATTCTTTAATAATTTCTGTTCTTTCTCTTACAAAACCTAAATTGGCAACTATACACTGTGCAGTGAATCTTAACCATGGATTTCAGCTTCTGAATTACACTGTGGCTTTTTCCTGGAGACTTGATAGAACTCCATACAGGGAAAGGGGGCAGGAAAAGGCGGAGGAACAAGTGAAAACGGATCTGTTAGCAACACACACAGTGTAAGTATTAAAAACTGTAAACTTAATGATCAGCACATGGCTGTCACTGTCCCCAGGACACTGAAGACCTGAGGATTTCAGATCCTAGCCAATCAGAAGTCTCTAACCAGGAGACCAGGGCTACAGGGGTTAGCCCCGATTTGATTCATTTCCCAGGATTCTTTTGACTCCTTTCATAAGCATGGATCAAACTAAAGAACACAGTGAAGGCAAGATAAACAACCATCTAAGGTGGAGAGCATCCTCCAGGGAGTGAGACAAGTCCACTGTGGTCATGCCACTCCGTGTGTTTTAAAGCAGTCATTCATAAAGAACCAGCGTTGCGGGTGGGTAGAGCCTTATACAAGAAAAAGTATTTCTGTGTGTGGCCTAAAATCTAAAGCATCCATCATCCCTCCCCAATCCCACCCTCCCTCCCTCTTCTTCTCCTATGCCCCTCTCCCAGTCCAATGATAGTGGTGGTCCTTCTCCCCTTCCATCTGACCCCAGCCTATCAGGTCTCATCAGGACTGTCTGCATTGTCTTCCTCTGTGACCTGATCACCATCAGGGGGAGGTGATCAAAGAACCAGCCACTGAGTTCATGTCAGAGACAGCCGCTGTTCCCATTACTAGGGAACCCACTTGGAGACTGAGCTGCCATGGGCTACATCTGTGCAAGGGTTCTAGGTGATTGCCATGCATGGTCCTTGGTTGGAGTATCAATCTCAGAAAAGACCCCTGTGCCCAGATTTTTTTGAGGCACAGCTGGGATACAAAGTAAATAAATAAATTATAATAACTAACTAAATAAAAAGGCACAAACAAAGATTTTTTAAAAATCTAAAACATCCAGGTTTTTGCACTAGATTTCTATAGAGTCTCAGGTGTGGGCAAGGGGACAGTAGGAGATGAGTAACCAAGTCAGGAAGGAGGTCCTTCTATATGCTTCATGGATGACTCCAGAGATTTCTTCTGGAAAGAAGACTTTCCCCTCATCACTTTACACACAGGCTAATCCCTACTAAGTGTTTTATTCTAGTGAACAGATCAAAGGTCCCTTGCCTGAATTATATCCTATGATGATTCCTTTTAAGATACAAAGTAGAAATTCTTCTATTAAGGGAAGGAACAATATCCACGATGCCTTTGTTCTCAATACTATGGGTGGTTGTCTGGTGGAGAGGAATGGCTATTGGCTTGAGAGTCGCATTTGAACTCCAGGAGTTGAATTCCAAGAGGTTTGTGTTTTCAACTGGGTTGGAAGTCCAGCCTAGAGCTAGCCTGCAGTGTTTGGATAAATGGCATGAGAGTTCAATAATATTCACTACCAAACTCTTTTATAAGTGATCTTTTATTCAAGTTTCTTCACAGCGACCCTATAGAATAGGTAATACTATCAATTTAATTTTTGGAAAAAAAACACGGAAGCTGGGGTATGATCAGTGACTTTCCATCCAAGGTTGGAGCTGAGCTGAACTGGGGCACTGTGTAAGGACGAGCGAACCTTTAATCAACCCTCAAGAGATGGGCTAATATGCTATCATCTGGAAATCTAGGACGCATTTCCTTGCCAAAGGCCTTCATCCCAACTTCCAATCACCCTGTTTGCTTGACACAACTAGAAACTTCTTATGAATCAACTCTTTAGTTGTTAGAATTTACTGGTTCTGTCCTATCCTTTTGACTGTGATCATGCATGCCCTAAGCATGCTAGAGTTCACATAATCTATGCTTGGACATAGCCTGGCCAAAACAAATCTCATGCCACATTTACATATTAATTTTAATATAATTAAATATTTAATAGGTTAAAGTATTCTGGTTTTGTTTGTTTCTGTAGATTTGTCCTTGTATCCTGATTATGTATGTATACTGCAATGTACATTTGCACCAGGTATATGTACTATGTACATTGGCTGTATGTTTTAAGCATAAAAAAGCTTTAGCTATTATATTTTTGTTACATTGTTTGATAAACACCTTTAATACATGACTTTCTACAGAGATCCCTTGTTTTTCTTATCATCCTGTTTTCCCTACCCATTGCTCTGTTTTGCTAAGAATATCTTCCATGGAGTTTGGATGTAACTAGGCAGATGTGATACTGATGCCTAAGAGAACCAGAAGTATAGTCAATCTTCAGCTACAATCAGTGGATTGATAGACACATGATCCATTGTGCAAAAGGCAGTCTCAAGTGTCTAGGTGACATCTACTATGTTAGATTGCTGTTATTTATTTTTGAAACAGGGTCTTGTATAGTTCAAGCTAGCCTTAGGCTCCCTTTGTAGCCAAAGACAACTCTGAACTTCTGATGCTCCTGCCTCTACATCACAAGTAACAGGAAACTACAACATGCATCACCAGGCCAGAATTCCTACTTGACATCTCTATTTGGGTGTCCAACAGGAACCTTGAACTTTATATTGCTAAAATAAAATAGCAAGGTTTTCTGATTTTATTTTTCATTTTGTTTTCCCTGTACCTTCTTCCACAAGCCACTCTTTATTCACCCATTTCAACTAATAAGTGGCACTCACCCCTTTCCAGGTGCTAAAACATGAAGCCTGGGGATGATCCTGGATCATTGTTTCTCTCCCAACCTTCAGCAATCCATCAGAAAATCAACAGCTCTAACTCCAGAGTATATTCTAGTCCATCCATTGTCTCTATCTCCTCACTTGGGGGGCCCATTTCTGAGAGCTTTGAATCTGTTTTTCTGTTTCCAAAATCAGAAACTAGACTTAAGCCATGGAGGCAACATATCCTGCCTGTAACAAATCTCAAATCACAAGGTTGCATGCCCATCTCAGGTCCTTGCCCTAGGGATGGAGGAGGGTGAGGGTCATTTAACTCACTCAGGGACCTAACCTTATGAAACAGTGTAATATCAAGCACTTTTATCTGGCCATGAGATGAAAAAGATAGAGAATCTGTATCTGTAAGATCTAGCAGGCAGTGTTCTTTGCAGAGAAATTTCACTGTTTATTTCATTTGGGTAAAAGTTCTAATTGACATTTTTTTTTCTTTTTAAACTCTTGTTTTGATTGTTTTTCATTGGACATATGTGTGTTTGTGTGGTGCTGCATGCACTCATATATAGGTGTCCGTGAAGGTCAACAGCCCCAATCCCTCTGGAGCTGTAAACCACCAGATATGGGTGCTGGGTTCTGAACTTTTGTCTTCTGTTAAAGATATGTTCTTAACCACTGAGTCATCTCTCCAACTCTTCCTTTTCTTTCTCCTCTACTCTTCCTTCCTTCCTTCTTTCCTTCCTTCCACTCTCACTAGGTAGCCCAAGATTGTTTAGTACTGTATATGGACTCCAGGACAGTGAATTCCTAATCCTTCTGCCTTAGTGACAAGCACTGGGATCACAGACACGTATACCACATTAGTATATTCTCTAAATTTTAAAGGAGCGTGAGATTTTCTACCAGCCAAGGTCCTAATGCTTTCACTTCTGCTTCTGTATTAGACCGGGCTTTAAAATCCACAGGAAACCTCCAAAGCTCTCTGTTTTCAGTTGCTATGCTCTCCCCCAACCCATCCTCCACCGTTCACCTACTTCTGTGCCAAGAACAGGGGAGTGTGAAATTCTGCCCAGCTGGAGTTTCTCTAACTACACATATCGCATGCCATCAGAAGGGGAGGTAAGTCCTCTGGGGCCTGCAAGTCTGTAGAAATTTTCTAGTCTGGCACCCGAGCTGCTCTGCAATTGGAACCTACTTAACTCTTAGCAGTGTTTCTCACTGGGTCCTTTGGAACCTTCCTGACACAGGCAGCACTTTCCTCATGCTTCCTACTCATCAAGGACATGCTCCCACCTCCCCGATTGCTTCTTATCTTCTCCATTTGCTCCTTCCTGACGTGTATTAGTACATCTGTCTTCCTCTTCCATCCACTTCATTATTTCACCTTCTCTCTCTCTCTCTCTCACACACACACACACACATAGGCACACATGCACACAAGCCACAATGTTTGGCATTCTCTGCTATGCAGAATTAGGAAATACAAGAAATAAGAAAGCATGGTTAGCTCTCAAGAAATTTTCTTTTGTTGGAGGGACAGGAGAACCGCCACAGGGGAGGAGAAAATAAAAATAAAAATGCTCCGTGTAGTGATGCCTAAGTGTCCTTAGGGTGGCTTCTGATTATCTGTCTAGAGTAGAGCTAACTAGAAAGGTAACGAGGAATGACGGCGTAATTTGTAAGTTATTGCCAAATGAAAATGAGGGCTTCTTATTCGTGACTTATGAAGTATTTAAAGACTAAGGCAACACAGTGTTAACTTAAGGATTAGGTCTGTGTGCACTGCAGAGGTGCCCACGCTCTCAGCCTCTAGGAAGACAAAACCCAGAGAGCATAGCATGCACCTGCCTGTTAAGATCCAATCAACCAAGACTAGGATTGAATTTACAGGAGTCAACAGAAAACCAAGCAAATGTCAGCAACCAGTCAACAACTCCTGCTCCTGGTCAGGATAAAGGGAAGTTGGATAAAGAAGGATGAAGACCAAGACTTGTTTATGTTGATGGCTCAGACTGAATATTGTTTGCATAGTCTATTAGCAGGGATTTCCAGAGACCTACAGCTAGCTGCATGCATAAAGAGAAAGATTGCTTTAGAGACTTAGCACACACAATAGCGAGTTCAAAATACACAGGGGTAAGTGTGACAGCTGAAGCCTGAGAGTGGTGTGAAGACAGACTCTTCTCTTAGGGAAGTCTCCATAGTTTCCTACAAAAGCCTTCAGCTGATTGGACGAGGCCCACTCCACAGTGGGTTAATGTATTTCACTCAAGTCCACTGATCAAAATGTTACCTCATTCACAAAAATGACTTTGCAGAGACGACTGGGATTTGATGTGATAACTGGGTTCCTGGGCAGGTTTGCATGCAAAATTCAGCTCACATTATAAAGTGAGGCATCATTTACAATCCGGTAAAGATGTCCTAGTAGTCAGCTAACCATAGTTATGGCATGTTACACTGGAAGGTTAGGGGAGACATGAAGTACAGAAATGTAGATAGTGGTGGGGCTTAGGAAGGAAGAAAGCTAAACTCCACTTCTGCACAATGAAGGGAAAATTGAGGAACAAGGACCAGCGATTCAAGAGCAAGCAGTGCAGCCACGGTTTTTAAACAAGGGTAAAGTTTGCTCCCAAAAAGGGACTTCTGGTAGAAGGCAAAGAAAATGATGTTTTATAAAATACACAGGGTGGACACATGTTACTTACTTTTTAAAATGTAAGTCACATACATATATAATGTATAACATTACTTACATACTAAGAAAATGTCTGTAGAATTAAAGGAAATTGATTATAAGCCCCAGGTGGGGTATAAATCTGTGATCGCAACCCTTAAAAGGTGGAGGTAGGAAGATAAAAGCTTCTAAGCCAGTGTTGAATACAGTCAGCTGAAGGCCACTCTGGGCTGCCTGAGACCCTGTATCAACAGAAAGGGGGAATCAATGTTATTGGGCGGGGAGGCAGCTCCGTGGACAAAGCACTTCCTGCCTTAGGCATCAGCCTGAAGACCTGAGTTCAGAGCCTCAAAACTCACAGAGAAGCTTGGTACAACACTGAGCTCTGAAATCCCAGCACTGCTGCAGTGAGATGGGAGTAGAGCTACAAGGATCCCTGGAATCTTGCACGACAGCTTGCCTGGTGCGAGCGGAGGTGAAACAAGAGACTGTCTCAAACGAAGTGGAAAGCAAGGGCCGACACAGAGGTCAGACTATGACCTCTACCTGTCTGCTGTGACATGCACACATCTGTGCTCACACACAGACACACACACACAAATACAGAGGGGAAATAAATAAATTAAATTAATAAAGAAATTGATACCTCAATTACAAAAGAACTAGCCGCAATTGAATGCTGATGTGGAGTGAGTTCCATGTCATGAGAATAAAAAAGGGTTAATGAGGCCTGATGGAAAAGGTAAAATTCTCAAGGGCTCAGCACAGAGGGCAAATGGACATACATGACAGACACGTGTCTTCCAGAGGACTCCAATAGCGTGAGCCTCACTTCTTCTATACATAGATGAGAACTCTGACTTCTTTCTCCCACAGAGCTGCTCCCCTCTGGACTTCTACACTTCTCACCAATATCCAGTGGGTTGTTTGCTGACTGAATCTTCCTTCCTTAACATGATCTTTAGGTGACGGGGTCAGGACACTCTGCCTGCCTGATATTAACAATAACCATTGCCACCATTTGTCAAGCATCTGTTCTGCCCTGGCCCTGAGCTACTACCCTGAATACAAACCCAAAAGGAAGGAAGTTTTAGTTTCCTTAAAAACTCAGTTATATTATGTAAACATGTTTTTGTTATAATCCCAAGTGTGGGGTTTTAGTTTGTCCACAGCTAATAACTGCCTAGTGCAGGGGCATGGTCTTTGCCAGCTGGAATGAGTTAATTCTGAGGATTTTGAGAGGTATAAATATGATAGCCCAGAGGAAGAAGGCATGGCAGCCTGGAGGAAGCAGAGGAGGACTGCTTGCTGGATGGCTGGCTTGCTGGCTTGCTGGCTTGCTGGCTTGCTGGCTTGCTGGCTTGCTGGCTTGCTGGCTTGCTGGCTTGCTGGCTTGCTGGCTTGCTGGCTTGCTGGCTTGCTGGCTTGCTGGCTTGCTGCTTTGCTGGTTACCTGGACTTCTGGATATCCTGGTGACAGAGATTGGTATTGCCCCCAACAGAATCCTATCTGGCAGGAAGAATTAAAGAGGTCTATGTCCCCTTTCCCCTCCAGCCTTCTTTTGCCCCTACTGGGGTTTTGGGGATTGGAAGGGAGGCATGAGTTTAAGGAACCCCCAAACTAGCACCTACAGCTCTCTGAAAGGGAAGTGTGGATATTAGCTCAACTTTGTGAATAAAGGACTTGAGATTTAAATTCACATTCACCCCAGAGCCTACAGACCTCATCTGACCACTATGAACACTATCCATCATAAAGTTACTTAAAATATGAGATTTTTATTTTTGCAATATTTTAACACAAGTGCCTGATTCTCAAGTGTGAATTTTACAGATGACAACAGATCAATGAGGATATTCCTTTTTGAGGTGACTTATTGAATGGGAAATGACAGAGATGCGTTTCAGAATCAAATCTTTCTAACCCCCAAAACCCATGCTTTGTATTTTGAAGTCCTGACACAGTCCCAAAAGACATACCACTGTCCCTGCCTTGGTCATGGACTAGTGATAGATTCCTCTCCAAAAATCAGGTGAGAACTTCATGTGTTCTCTGCCATACCCTTTCCAGACCTACAACTTCCTGTTTTATTGCATGTGCTTAGGATAGCACCAAGCCTGCGATAATTACATGGACAGTAACAGTAATGAGAGAGAGCCACAGCCCATGTTTTGGAGGTGTTTTGTTGTCCCCTTGCAAAGCCAGGAAGTCAAAGCTAGGTCATCATGGCAATGGAACATAGTTCTGATCCTGCATGTACATCTGATGACAGCTTTCTGCGTGTAAACAGATGTCAGCTTTAAATCAATCTTGCTCCCTGACACCTTATTTTAAAACAGTAATTACATGTTCATATTTGAATACACTGTCCTGGGTAAATTATCTCCACCCTCCTCTCCAAGTTTTAATTTTCTAATATCAATTAAGGTCTTAGCTTTAAAGACACTCACAGCAGAAGACACGTACAGTGAGGCTAAATGAGTGAGGGTCTCTAGAGGAAGTAAGAGAGAGCTGAGTGGCTTGGTCCTGCCAACAGAGTTAAAGACATGGTAAGCTGGTCACCTTTTCCACATAACAGCCAGCTGCTCGTGGTAAAGAGAAAGGCAACAGGACTTACTGTAGAGCTGGCATGATATTTTAGAGGTCCCAAGTTGTGGTTCATTGCTCAGTGGTCTTGTGTTCCCCTGGGGAATTGCAGATTTGAAACCTGTTGCTTACTCTGAGTCACTGTCTTCTCTTAGCCTATTTCTATCACTGTAACAGAATACTTGAGACAGAAACATTTATGGACAAAAAAAGTATGCCTAATATTTTTTGGAGAATGGGAGTGCCAAGATCAAGATGCCAGCATTCATTTCACATCTGATATGGTGTTTTCTTTTGTGCTCTGGAGGAGGGAGGTATGTTGTACCTTCATATGTAAAAAGGAGAAAGAAAAGGGGTTTGTGCTACTTAGCTATATGAGATGGGCATGGCTGTGGGAGATTATCCTGATTTTCCATTGATATGTAAGGGCCCACCCCACTGTGGGCGGCACCATCCCCTGGGCAGGTGGCCCTATGTTGTGTAAGAAAGCTCCCTAGTCATGAGCAGCAGTGAGCCAGCAAGCAATGCTTCCCCGTGGTTTCTTCTTCAAGTTCCTGCTCGATCTCCCACCTTGACTTCCTTCAATGTCTTAAAGCCTGTACGGTGGTATAAACTCCTTTCTCCCAAAGTTGTTGTTGCTTTGAGTGTTTTATTATAGCTACAGGATGAAACTAGAGCACGTTCATTTCTAGTAGCATGCCTCCCCTTCTCACCAGAAGATGTTGACAAAGGACAATATGTATTCTATGGGAAGGTTTGAGGACTTCTGATTCACATCTGGGTTTGAATTTCAGCATTATTTGCTATGAGTTCATAGGCAAACACTAACTCTCTAAACTATCGAAGTTTCATTGTGAAGTGTGGACACTAGGTTTTGATTTAACAGTACATAACCAAGCAAGAGCCATTTACATTTCTAAGACTCATTTCTTAGGCTGAAGACTTGCCTTGGCCACACTGTCATGTTAATTGTTCTCTCTTGAAGAAGCATCATGTAAATTCCTTGCCATTGAACCTACTACAGGCCACAAAATAATTTTTGTTCTTTAAAAGTTTGATGGAAATCTGATTAAATTAAGACATACTAAGGTACCTAGGTCAATGAATTCCTGCTTCCTTTTCTTTCCTCTAGGTGGGTTTACATTTAATTGTGGAATTGAGGCATGCTCCTGAGCTCTTCTACATGGGCTACTCTAGTGGAGAAGAGGGCTGTCCAAAGAGCCTAACTGACAGACGTACAGAGGGACCAAGATTAAGTGGAGAGAGAGTGGATTGGACTCTGACCCGCAAATGCACGTGCATACTCTTGTAGACATAATCACACACACACACACACACACACACACACACACACACACATCCTCCTCCTCCTCCTCCTCCTCCTCCTCCTCCTCCTCCTCCTCCTCCTCCTCCTCTTCCTCCTTCTTCTTCTTCTTCTGCTTCTTCTTCTCACTGTAGGCTCCTGGGATATATTCCAAACTCAAAGATGCAGACTCACTAAGTTTTGTGAACCAAGATTAAGCATTCAGGCTTTAAACCTAGTGGAGTCTGGAAAGTATAATGGTATCGTACACTCTAGTGGCTGTTGACCTAGATTCCACCTGAAATGTGGTAGTGATGGGGAAAACTGTCCTGAGAAACCCGTGTTATATACAGTCACCTCATGCCCCAGCCTCTTAGGCAGCTTTCGCAGAGTTGAAGCCTGTCTTCATCATGCTTCCTTCCACCTCTCCGACCTCGCAACTGCCAGATACTGTGTTCTAGCAGCGCTGGCCTTTTTGCTGTTCCCTGAACTTCTGAGATTGCCTCTGCATGTAGCACTTCCTCCAGAGAACCCCATGGCCTCTGCCTCCATTCTGCTATCTTCGATCTTCCCTTCCGCAGCAGAACTCACATGACCAACACACAGAAAGCAGAGCACACCGCCATCCTGTTTGTAGGTTTCCCCTACAGAATAGCACATGATTGAACTTCTCTGGGAAGACTTACTTGTCTTAAGAAAAATAACAAACAATTAATTAGTATATATTTTTAAATCATTCCATGCCAGATCTTAAAATGTAGAAACTGTGCTCTCTGCCTGCACCCTGTGACCTGTCTGGCAATCCGGCCTTTCAGTACTGAGATCCTTCCTGTCTCCACGCCTTATCTTCTTTCCTGGCTCGACTTAGTGGCTTGGCCGATGCTTCCAGGTCCAGCTGTTCACACATGTCCTCTCAGCATTGCCACTAGCTTCTGCAGTTTCATGCTGCTCACAGGGCTGAGGAGAGGCACCCATAGGCCACAGGCATGGTGCCCACCGGTTCTCCCTCTTCAGACTGAGCTGGCCACAGTATGATTGTGGAACATGGTTCACTCCTTATCTCCTCAACATCCATATTATCCTTCAGTCACAACTGGTTTGTGCCCACAACTGGTTTGTGTCAGTGTCTCAAGCCCAGCAAACGGTGGCCTGGAACTCCACACATCCATGAAGGCTTTCACGACAGTCCCCCACAGACTTGCCCACAGTTCAACCTAATCTAGACAATCCCGCAACTGACATTCTTTCCCCAGAATCTAGGTTGTTTCGAGCTGACCACACTAGCCATCATACTATGACAACACAGTGTTACGTGGCATGACTCCATCATCGTCATTACAGGTGCCATTCCAGCTGGACTTCCGAGAATGCACCTGTCTGATAAACTGCTGATAGGTTTGGATAAAGATCAACAAAGACATGCTCGGTTTGTTTTATTATTTTTAAATAGTGTGCACCTACACATCCTCCACAACAACAAAAAGTTATTTTATATATATACATATATATTATATATTATTGAAACCGCAATAAAGTTAGAGGTGCTTTTCAAAGGTCAATAGAAAGACGAGTTGCCCAGGACTTTCTCAGACAAGCATGAGCTGTCTTCTGGGTATAAAAGGGACAGCAGAATAAATGAATAAATATATCTTCTAATATCCTGACAGAGGCCTTATCTGGGCTTCTCTGTTAACTGTGAAAAAGCCATTATTGCCTCCTAAACCTTTTCTCTGCTTTTCCTCGAACTCATTGCCTGAATGTAATCCCTTACGGGGCAACCCCAACCCTTTTCCTCCCGTGTTCCTGGACAGAAATGAGAGAGATGCTGAAAAAAAAACTTTCTGAGGGGGTCGGGCAACTGATACCTGCTCTGGGAACCCTTCTCTTTCTCTTCACCCCCACAGGGCTGCAAACCCATGCCCAAGGCTTTCCTTGGAAGGCAATCCTGGAGCCGAGGTGTGGGAGGCACAGTGGTTCCATTGTGTCTCCCTGGCAAAGAAGGCGTCTGGTGAAGTACACAGGGCAGGCTGCCCAGCCGAGCCAGCTCCTGGGGGATTGCTCTCAGAAGTCACTGTTGAAGAGATTTGGCAGATCCCTACATGTCCTGAGGCCAGAGCAAACACAGATATGCACTCAAATCCTCTTTGTCCAATCTTTGGTCACACTGCTGATGTGTCTAAGAGAACTGCCACTCATGTCCTGGGTGAAGCCTGTAAGAGCCATCACTACTTACAGGTCAAACTTAGCTCGGCTGCGGCATCTCAGTAGGCCAGACAGCAGGAAGCTCGGAGTCTATTCCTGATCCATGGCGACCAAAGAACAAGCTTCAAAGGTTAGTACAATGAAGGCCAGGCCTGACCGAGATATCTGCATTCCCTCATCCACTCAGCATCTGCTTATTGGGTTCCTGAGAACTATACACATAATGGTGAGCAAAGCCCTGCTCTTTTTCATAATCATGAGACTCAGCAACAATCAAATAACCATGGGACTAGATTGAAAGCATCACAGTACTATCTATGTAGCCAAGGAAGACCTTGAGCTTCTGTCTCCCCCTCCCCCGCTTACCTTCACTTCCCCAAAGCCAGCATTATAAGTGTGTACTGTGACACCCAGTTTGTGAGGTGATGGTGATGGAACCCAGGACTTCATCTGTGCTAGGCAAGAACTTTGTCAACTGAGCCACATCCCCAGCCACAGAGAGTTTACGTCAAAGTACAGGACAGTACAGTCTTGAGGGGTAAGAGAAGACTGGCCAAGGAACTCTTTGCCCTGATCCACATTTTTGGCAAGCCTTAACTTACTTTCTAAAGTTTCTAGAATGAGTAGCTTCTTCTCACTTAGTCCTTAGTGAATCCTTTGTAAGCCGTCCAGGTTTGAACCATCTCACACATGATGGAGCAATGGGATGCTTTTGTTCATCAGAACACCTCCAGCTAACAGTCTTTTAAGAACTGGGTTTTCTCGAGTCAGGTTTAAATAGTTTTCCATTAATGCCCTTGGGGACAGATCAAGATACCAAGTCCCTTCAAGGGCCAGAGGTATGACTCATGTCCCAATATTCTGGTCATTAATTAAAATCTTCTGTTCCAGTGCTTGGGCTTTATAGGTTGTTGAGTATGAGGCAGATGTCCAGCACTGATGTCCTCAAAACCAATTAATATGTAACCATGAATACCTAACAATTATTTTATATTTTAACAATTCTTTTATATTATATATTTTAACTAAGACCTAATGATGATTTTATAAATTCTGATTCAAAATGTGAGATCTCTTCCCAGACACTCCTCTACAAAGAGGTAGCCCCATGGGCTGCTAATCTTCCCACCTAGGAGCATGATAGACAGGACTCACACACCAAGACTCACACATCAAGAAGATGAGCATAACAGGTGGAACCACTGGGCACCAGTGATTTGTAACTTTAACTTAGCTTCATATTATAGTCAGAAGCGAAGTCTCAGCAAAAAGGTTAAGAACTATTCTTAATTCAGTGAATTAGGGTCTACATAGCCAGGGTGGGTCCCGGGTGTGACAGTAGCTAGTCTTCTTTTCAGTGAGTCTAACATAGAGTTCTAAATGTTTCTGAATCACCAGCATGGGTTAGGGAGGTGACTCACCATGACAAAGGACCTGGCCTCCAATGCCATTACCAGCTACTTGGTCCAGATCTAAAGAGCTCGGAGTAACAAAGGAGGATAGATACACCAAAGAAGACCTATAGATAAAGACTTGTACAGCACTATTTTAAGAAAAAGCAAAGAACCAATGCTGTGTAAGAGATGTGTTTTATCTGAAACAAAGCACCACAAACTAATCCAAAAGGACCTCAGAAGTCACCAAATGCCATCTCCACCCATCATTTCTAAGAAATTGGATCTGGGCTCAAATGAAAATGGGTTTATACTGTTACAAAGAACAAAGCCAGGTGTTCTGTTCTCCAAGGCCAATGGCTAAATATAGAGGTAACTACACCCACTGACCACCAACCTCACAGCTTCAACTAGCCCTTCTCTGCTTCTTCTCATCTATGGGATGCCCCCAACAGTGCACACATAGCTTCAGGCTGTGTGTTCTGCACTTGGGGGCTTCTTGAAGAGTATGAATTTGTCACTTTGTAAACCCTTGTGTTTGTGGAAGCTGCTCTTAGGTGCTCCTAGAGAAGACACTACTGACCTCTCAGTCATTCAGATGCCACATATATCTTTCTCCCAAAGCTGTCTAAAGATGAGATGGCCTCTTTCCATCTGCCTCTGTCTTCAGGTCCCACTGCACATCACATTTCTAACAGGATCGGATTCACCCTCTAAACATTTTATAACTTATAGCATGTGGTTTAGACACTGCAGTTAAAGTTTCTTGCATGTGCTTTCTCCAAGAAACTCAAAATCTCATGTGGCTGAGGGGCACATCCAAGGAATAGTTCTGCAACTCCACGTGCAAGCCAAGTGGGGCATGTGAGAGGCAAAAGCCAAGAGCCTGGACAAGAGCACCCTGCCTTGTATGTAGTCTGCAGTTTTACCCACCTTTAAGAGTGCTCCTTAAAAAAATAGATTTCCTGTCTAATTATACTTACAGTACACAGAATCTCATAAACTGTCGAGATACCCAATTTGGCCTCTACCTTCAGACTATTTTATAAGCTCTCAGCTAACCCACACCCGACATGTTCTCTGCTCCAGTCTGATGTCTGCCTCCCAAATCCTATAAGCTCTGATCTCATCTCTCTTCTCTCATTCTGTTTGCTTTTCTTTTTCTCTATACTTTCAAGCAGCCACTGTTTCCAGTAGTTTCCATTCTCACTTTGACAGGTTCCAAGCTTTAGGATGACAGTGTCATGCTCCATCCTCATGGCCCTGGCACACTGTGAAACTCTCCTGTGCTTCATTGTCTTCACCAATCAAACTGCAGGTCAGCCTGAGTAGTCTCTGACATCCTTCTACCTCTTCACATCTCTTAGTTCTGAAACCTGAATGGTCTATGTGTTAATCCTATATCCACACATTTACAATGTCACTATGTGACTAGGAAGGGGGCTGCAACCAAATGCATACAGCAGCGTCAGTGGAGCAGTGACTTTTCTGACCTCTCAGCTCCAATGGGCCCTTTCCTCGGGGAAAGCTTGTTTTTCTGCAGTCTTTGAACCACTCACAGGCCTGCTCATTATTTTGTTGTCTGAAGTTAAGCAGGAACATCTCTGTGATTAATTAAGCAAAAGGCCCTGGTGCTGGTTGTGTTAGAACCATCAGATAATCATGCCTTTGGGGTGCTCGCCAGGCCTGGGGAGCAGCCAGGCTGGGGTCTACAGAGGGATGATTAACCCTGGGATTTGCAGACCTACCCTAGACTCGTGGCTGCCCGAGACGCTGCCCCACTTTATAGAAATGCAGGCTAAATGTGATTGCATGGTGGTGCAGGGATAGGCTGAGGGTCAGGGTTACTTGATCCTGCTACTGTGATGGGCTGAGAAGTAGCCCTAAGAGTGGGGGCTGGTGAACCACAAAACTTGTGAATTTGTGTCGGCTGTGTACTAGTTTTGAGATAAAGTTTTGCTATGTAGCCAAGGTTGACTTTGAACTCATGACGATTCTGCCTAAGTAACTGGGACTATGAACAGGTGCTACCATACCCACCCTTAAACAGAAAGCTTTCAAATAGGGTTTTTGAGCTTTCCTAGTAGGGTTTCAGAATCTCCACAGACTTCTGGGATTTAAGGAGCAGAGGAGAATGAGCTGGTGATAGAGTCAGCTCACACTTGGCCTGTGTTTTAGCTTCTAAGGCTGGCTCTAAGAAAGAACCAGTTCAGATTTTAAAATAGATAGATATTTACTGCCTTTCAGTTATGGGATCCCAAAGCCTTAAATCAAGATGGCAGTTGAGTTGATTCCTCCTAAAAGTTCTGAGAGAGAAAATTGCCTCCTGTCCTCTTCTGGTTCTGCTTTTTGCAGCAAACCTCAAATCCTTATCTTACAGAAGGCTTTGCTCAGCTGCTGCCTATCCCCTATAGTTGTCTTTACTGTATGTCATCTTCACATCTCGGACCTTTCTGGTCCCAAATGGTCTAACCTCTATTTATACATCTTCATGACTCTGTTTCAAATAAGACCCTGTTTCGGGTTCTGGGGATTTAGACTTGAAAGTATGGTTTTGGAAGACACAATGCAATTCCTTACAACCTGTCTATCGTATAGAACACTGGCTTAATTTTCATTTCAATAAGGCAATCTACAACTAAAATAAAGTTCAAATTCAAAGTTATAAAATATCAGAAAGCTCATGACCAATATCTTCTTCCTCTTAAGTCTCCACTGAGGCTAGACTATCAGCTCTCTGTGGCTACAGAGTTGAGCAGGAGGCCCTTGGCCTTCCCCAGTACCTCTCTGATTAATCCTGAACTTCCTCCTGAGATTTAAGTCTAGGGTGGTCAGTCAGAGATGTGGAGCCCGTTAAGCTGACTAGGCATTCTTTCTAAGCTGCCTGTTGCATGTGTGATGCCGGAACTGGAGGCTGCAGAACAAACAGTGCAGAAGGGATGGTACTAGGATATGAGGGAAAGAAAGACGAACCAGAGCCCACAGAATGAGCCAGGATATGTGAGGTTGGTCCACAATCAGCCTAGTTCTTACGACCTCTATCTTCTGGAAAACCTGCTGATGAAGGATTGAAACACACCGACTGGCCTAGATGTCAGCCAAGGCAAGGGAAAATTCAGGTAGAACAATGATTTACATGTGAATCTGTGAGTAAGCAGGTAAGTTCCAATGGATACGAGTTTTAAAGTGTTGGTTATGCACAGTGGTGTCCCACATAGACAGCTCTAACTGTAAACTTAAGTGAAAAGGAATTCTAGGCAATGCAACTCAGTCTAGCCAACTTTGCACAGTTCAAAGCTTCCCCATTTAGCTAAGCTCTCCCAGTGTGTGTCCTTCCAAATTCATATATAACTGAAACTAGATAAAAGGTCTTACCCTTAACAGGCGGTCACCAAATCATGATTGAACTGCATAGAACATGAACACAGGAGCCAAACCTCCAAGATAACTCTGGCATTTTAACCAGTTTAGACTCAGGATCCATTTACTTAACATTAACTGTGGCAATGCCATAAGATGATGCATGCAGGTACCTTTCTCAAAAAAATAAAAGCAAGCTTCAAGAAAGTTAGGTCATTTCACTGAAGCCATGTCCATTATGGCAGAGAATTTGCTAAGACAACTATAGTGTCAGCTCCGCTTTCTGGCAATATTAAAATTATCTACACTCATAAAAATATCTACACTCATATATATATATATATATATATATATATATACATATATATATATGCATATACTGGAAACACTAAGTAAACTAAAAGAGAGAGAGAGAGAGAGAAAGGGCATAAGAAATTGGGAGAAAATAGTGTAGGTAAGGGAATTGGAGAAGAGGGATGAGGTTAGACTTGATTAAAGCCCATTATATGCATGAATAAAATTCTCAGTGTGTGAGATATATTACAATAATGGAAATGATAATTATACGTACAACTGCATCAATATTAAAATGCTACACAGAAAGTCATTGTCTTTAGGAAATATAGTTATTCAAATCAGAAAGTGAAAGAACATTAAAGTAATTTTTCATTAAAAACTATTAGTAGCATATCTAGGGGACACAGTCTAATTTTGACTTTGAAAAGCTGTACCCTACTCTCAGTGTTGCTTAGACAAAATTAGATAGTATGTTCCAGAGGCAACTGACCCTGAGTATCAAGAGTTTCAGCAAGCTAAACATGTCTCATGATAGAGCCACGTGGCAGTTTCCAAAGAAAAAATGCCATAGACTTGTTCTGCCACGTGTCCGTACTCTGCATATCTGGCTATGATCCTAGGCACAGCAATGCGTTCAATGAGTTTACTAATGGGGGAATGTTGATTAGTGTACTTTCACTAAAGAGAAGTGACAAGCAGCCAAGGGAAGGGTAAAGATGGAGATGGGATGGCAGAAAAGATCTGGAGGAACAGTTCTGATCCTGGAAGACTCCAGGTAGAAACTAAAGTAGATTTAAGGAAGGAAATAACGATTGGATTTCAATGAGCTGGTTGGCCTGGGAAGGCCAGGAAGAGGACAAGAAATAGTAGTTCCAAAGACCTTTCCTTCCTGCTGCCTCAGTTGAAGGAAGGTGACAGGAGTGTCAGGATATTCAGGCTTGGGGGATGCATTAGTTTGCTTTTTATTGTTTTGATCAATACCTTGTCCAAAAGCAACTGGAAAAAGGGAGGATATTTGTATTATACTTCTACATCATAGTGATGGAAGTCAGGGCAGGAACCTGGAGGCAGGAACTGAAGCAGAGGCCATGAAGGAGTGCTTGCTCCCCATTGCTTGCTCATTAACTTTCCTTCTTATACAAGCCAGGACCACTGCCCAGCATGGCACCACCCACATCGATCTGGACCCTTCCACATCAATCATTAATCAAGAAAACGCTTCACAGGCTTGCCCACAGGCCAAGCTTATGGAGGTATTTCCTCAATTGATGATTCCTCTTTTCAGATGGTGCTAGCTTGTGTCACATTATGCAGCACAAGGGTCATCCAGAGAATATCTATGAAAATGATAGGTCCAGATCTTAAAATAAGTTTAGATGTTAGGCGAAGGAAAGGAAA
The DNA here is from genome assembly GCF_030254825.1 of Meriones unguiculatus. NCBI lineage: Eukaryota > Metazoa > Chordata > Mammalia > Rodentia > Muridae > Meriones > Meriones unguiculatus. The sequence continues at coordinate 25,097,566 of NC_083361.1, forward strand.
CATGTACAGAGGAAAACATGATAGGCCTATCAGTGTTACAAAATCATCAGTGATCTCTGTTTCTGAGTTCCTCTGTCAGAAATCCCAGAACTCTCCATCTAGAGATTTGTCTAGGGAGACTTGTGGTATGTATGCTTCAGTAACATAAAGATGCTTGTATTAAAAAGATGGAGACGGGGGAAACAAAAGTTGGTATATTTTTTTATTTAATTTTTTTTCATTTAGTGTGAAGGTGTCAGATCCCTTGAAATTGGCATTACAGACAGTTGTGAACTGCCATGTGGGTGCTAGGAGTTGAACCTGGGTCCTTTGGAAGAGCAGACAGCACTCTTAACCACTGAGCCATCTCTCCAGCCCAGTATATTTATTTATTTATTTATTTATTTATTTATTTATCATGTTTGGTATGAGTCCTAATCAAATGGAAGGCTATGTTAGTAAAATGACTATCAAGTAAAGTTATAAATCACAAGGTAAGTCATGTGGCAGGACAAAAGCCATTCACATCCTTACTCGCCCAGATCTTAATAACAGCATTGGCTTTCAGATTTTATGGTCTCTGGTTATGATTATGAGCTTGGGTGTGTTGTATAATCCCTTGAAAGATATTCAGTCCATCTGTAGCTGAAGGAACTACCCAGCTCATAAGAAAAGTGATGTGTAAAAAACATGGAAGGGCGAGCACAGAAAACAGACATGCAGTGTGGCTTCTACAACATATGTATTTTACTTTTCCAAATATTTTCTGAAATAATTTTTCTAAGTGACACCAAATTTGATTTCCTATTGAAAAGCTGGAATCCACGAGCCACTCATGTCAGTCTTTCAAGCCCCTGTAATATAAGTAACATAAATAAATTATATGTATAAATATTACATAAATATAGAAATGATAGATGCATTCTTGATGCTGAGTTTAAAGACATCATAGCTTTAAAAAATTAGCTGAAGTTTCCTAAAACTTGACATAACAGAGGATAACTAGAGATGTCAAAATCTTGATTCCAGTTGGGCTGTAAGTTACCCAAGCTAGGATGACTGTAGACTGAATACCACCCACCCACCCATCCACCCACAACAGCACTGTCACTCATTGATACGATAAGATACCATCTATTCTGGTTCTCACCTCTCTTTTTGGTACAAATGTCAGTTTCTTTCAGTAAAAGAAATTATGGTTACCACATCCTTCTTTTCATCTACATTTCTGTCTTCCTAGTTCTTTGTAAACACTGTTTAAGAATTTATTTATTTATGTATTTATTTTGTGGTCCCAGGAATCAAACACAGGTCATCATTCTTGGCTTCAGGCACCTTTACCAACTAAGTCATCTTACTGGTCCTCATTAGAGTCTACATCAAGAGTGTCTATTACTGAGCGTTAAAAAAAAAATCTGCTTTAATTTTCCCTGAGGATATTTACATATTGTCCTCATTTTGAATAGTAGTTTGAATGTATCTAAAATTCTGTGTTGATAGATAATTTTCTCTATGTTTTGAAAATAGTCTCTATTTTTGCGGTTGAAAATATTAATATTAAAACCGCCATTTGTTTGCTTTATTTGCTTTCAACGTTGTGCCAGTTGATTTTTGTCAACTTGGCACAAATTTAGACATGTCTGGCAAGGGAGAATCTAAAATGAGGAGTTGCCCATATCAGAGTGGGCTGTAGGCAAGTCTGTGGGGCATTTGATCGATTAGTGGCAGATGTGGAAGGGCTCTGTTCACTGTTGGCTGTGCAAATCCTAGAAAGGTATGCATGGATTGTATAAGAAAGATAGCTGAGAAGCTATGGGCTAGCAAGCCAGTAAGCAGTGTTTCTTCATGCTTCCGCGGCCTTCCTTCTTTGACTTCCCAGCATGGTGGATTTTAAGATGTGATATGAAATAAACCTTTTGTAGTCTTTATCACAGCAATAGAAAGAAACCTGAGATGTGGGTCTTTTTGTTCTGCATGCTTTTCAGGTTTCTCCCCTTGATTTTGGTTGTCCTCAGTTGTTGCTGTGTGTGTGTGTGTGTGTGTGTGTGTGTGTGTGTGTGTGTTGGGGGACACACAAATGCCATAGCGTGTATGTGGTTGTGAGAGGGCAAGGTCTAATGTCAGTCTTTGCCTCCTACCTTGTTTTAGTATGGTCTCTTGTTCATAAAACATGTATCGGGGTTGCTTGCCCAAGTTTCCAGAAATTCTCCTGTCTCTGCCTCCCATCTTGCTCCGGAAGCACTGAGATTACAGATGCTTGCTAACACATCCAGTTTTTACCTGAGTGCTGGGAATTCTAACTCACATTCTCACACTCACACAGCAAGTGATCTACTCTCCGAGCCATCACCCCAGCCCCTGATTATCACTTTTATTACTGTGATGGAAAATTAGGGTCTTTGGACCTACTCATCCTAATCAGAATTTTTAAAACTGAGGCAGATGAAGAAAATCCACCTTGGGGTGTTAATCATTGTTAAAATGCTGTTTGCTTAACATGGTTAAGATAACTCTTGACAGTAACAATCCGTCCTTAATGACAGCATCCCTCTGGTGTTTATTTGCCTGTAGCTAAGCATAACTGTTTGAGGAAAGGAATCTTTGGTTCCATAGACTCTTCCCAACCTCCCTGTCTGTTGACTGAAGACTGTCAGTCAAACAGCAAGTCAGACTGCCCTTCAAACTGCATAAGCCTTGAGGAAGGTGCATAGCAATTGCAGCTGCTCGTTGCAAAACACCGAGCACGAATGCTCCCCTGAAGTACATTTGTAGCTATGTTTCAATCTGTGGCTTGTCATCTAAAGCCTCCATGACCTCCCTATGATCTGCGGCCTCTTCTATCCGGAGGGGTAGCATTTGTCCTGGGAGAAGCAGAAAGACTACTGTGACTAGCACAGAGCAGACAGTGCAGCGTTGTGTGTAAACACAACCCTTCATTCGCATGAAGGTCTGCTGTGACGGGCGGAAACACTTCCTTTCCAGCTCTGTAGGCAGCCGTTCAGCTTGTTTTATGAGACTGTCAGGAGAGGAACTCTCCCGTGCTGCCTCGCTGGTGTTGCAACCTTAGGCTCCGTGAGAGGCTGCTCTTGAGTTGTCTTTTCTTGCCACTTTTAACATCCACCAGTAGTCGAGGTGGTTCAGCTGACAGAGAGAAGCAGCGTCAGTAGGGGTGGTGGTGGCCAAGCTGTGGAAACTGTATAGCTGCTGTCAAGAGTCTTGACAGCAATGGGAGAGACAATGCTGATGGCAGAGATAGGATCTGGTGGTGAGTGGGAGCCAAGAGCGCAACAGTGGTAGCAAATAATGCTGGTGGCTGGTAACACGACAGCAGAGGCCAAGAAAGTCGCCAGCATGAGAAGAAGCAACAGCTAGGAAAAACACAAACGAAATGGTGGGAGAAAAGAGAGGAGAAGACAAAGAGATGAGGCTGGAGAAAGAGGGAAGGCTGTGAAGATTCTGTACTCACACTGCCTTGAGTGTACCTGAGCCTATGTGATCCCCAAAACTAAGCAGGGTCAAGCCTGGTTAGCGTTGTCAATGGAAGAAGAATGGAAAGAGCTAACGCAGAGAATCTGCAGGATGCCTTAATAGTTAAGGGTCTCAGACCCGCTAGTACCAGAGGCCGGAACACTAGCGGCTTCTAAAGATGTTCTGACACTCTAAGCCTGGGAGCTGAGGACCAAATCAACAGTCAACCACTGGGGAATCTGCATATTCAGGCCTATACCAGCACTGTGACACTCCTCACAAAGGGCATTTTTTGTCACCCGCTTTCCTGATGGTGGCCATTCTGACTACCTGAGATAGGATCTCAAAGTAGTTTAATTTGCATTTCTCTGATACTTTGATTGAGATGGTGATTACTCAATTACATGAGAAACATTGAACACTTTGGGTGTTTGGGAGGACAACAATAGAACAAAGTAGAAGGGGAATACTGGGTATTAAAAGGTGTGGTAGGGGCAAAGGAACCAGGGAGAAGAAGGTGAATCAAGGGGAAGGACAATCAACTAAAATGAAATTTGTATGAGAACAGCACATGGAAACCTAATACTTTTAAAGATAAGTTTAAAACTAATTTTTGAATTAATACTTACATACATTTTTTTTAAAAAGGTTGATAAACGAATAAATTAAAGACTTCCAAGTATAGGACTTTATTAATATTAGGGTATAATTCTGGGGTAAAACACAATGAACACCAGAAGTAAGGAAGAGAGATAAGACCAAAGTTAGTAAAGAACACTTTGTTTATTATTGAATTGTAAGTTAGAGTGGGCCACAAAATCCCGTGATTCTTCTGTTCCACAGTTGGCATTTTAAAGAATCAAGTGGAGTGTTGATTTGGGAATTAATCATGTAACCCATCTATCTCTCTCATAAGCATTTATCCAAACAAAGTAAAGCTTAATAGAAAAAAGACAGCATCTTCAACAAATGGTGCTGGTCTAACTGGATGTCTACATGTAGAAAAATTCAAATAGATTCATACTTATCACCCTGCACAAAACTGAAGTCCAAGTGGATCAAAGACCTCAATATAAAACCAGACACACTAAACCTGTTAGAAGAAAAAGTGAGGAAGAACTCATTGAACTCATTGGTGCAGGAGACAACTTCCTGAACAGAACACCAATAGCACAGGCTCTAAGAGCAACAATCAATAAATGGGACCTCATGAAACTGAAAAGCTTCTGCAAGGCAAAGGAAACTGTCATCAAGACAAATGACAGCCTACAGACTGGGAAAGGATCTTCACCAACCCTATATCTGACAGAGGGCTGATATCCAGAATATATAAAGAACTCAAGAAGTTAAACAGCAACAAATCCAGTAATCCAATTAAAAAATGGGGTACAGAGCTAAACAGAGAATTCTCTGTAGAGGAATATCAAATGGCAGAGAAACATTTAAAGAAATGTTCAATATCCTTAGTCATCAGGTAAATGCAAATCAAAACGACCCTGAGATTTCACCTTATACCTGTCAGAATGGCTAAGATGAATAACTCAAGTGACAATACATGCTGGAGAGGATATGGAGAAAGGGGAACCCTCCTCCTCTGCTGGTGGGAATGTAAACTTGTACAACTACTTTGGAAATCAATCTGGAGCTTTTCTCAGACAATTAGGAATAGTGCTTCCTTAAGATCCAGCTATACCACTCTCAGGCATATATCCAAAAGACACTCAAGAATACAAGGACATCTGCTCAACCATGTTTGTAACAGCTTTATTTGTAATAAGCAAAAGTTGGAAACAGCCCAGATGCCCCTTAGTTGAGGAATGGATACAGAAATTGTGGTACATCTACACAATGGACTATTACTCAGCAACAAAAACAAAAACAAGCAAATTAAATACTCACTCATAAATGGATATTAGACATATAATATAGGATAAACATACTAAAATTTGTACACCTAAGGAAGCTAATCAGGAAAGAGGACTCTGGCTAAGATGCTCAAATCCCATGCAGAAAGGCAAAGAGGATGGACATCAGAAGAGGGAGAAAACAGGGAACAGGACAGGACCCTACCACAGAGGACCTCTGAAAGGCTCTATCCTGCAGGGTATCGAGGCAGATGCTGAGACTCATAGCCACACTTTGGGCAGAGTACAGTGAATCTTATGAAAGAAGTGGGAGATAGTAAGACCTGGAGAGGACAGGAGCTCCACAAGGAGAGCAACAGATCCAAAAAGTCTGGGCACAAGGGTCTTTTCTGAGACTGATACTCCAGCCAAGGACCACTCATGGAGATGGCCTGGAACTCCTGCATAGAGGTAGCCTATGGCAGTTCAGTATCTAAGTGGGTTCCACAGTAATGGGGACAGGGATTGTCTCTGACATGAACTGATTGGTCTGCTCTTTGATCACCTCCCCCTGAGGTGGGGAGCAGCCTTACCAGGCCACAGAAGAAGACAATGCAGCCACTCCTGATGAGACCTAATAGACTAGGATCAGAGGGAAGGGGAAGAGGACCTCCCTTATCAGTGGGAGAGGGACACTGGTGGAGAAGAGGGTGGGTGGGGTTGGGAGGGGAGGAGGGAGGAAGGTACAGGGGGGATACAAAGTAGATAAACTATAATTAATAAAAATAAAAATAATTAAATAACACAAAATTGTATATAAAAAAAGACCTACACTTCATAGCAGTTTTTAAATTATTAACACTAGAAAAAAAACTGTGTTCAAGAGATGAATAAAAGTTATGGTATATCCATACAATGGAATATTACTCATCAAAGAAAAGAAAGAATTCTTCAGGTATGTAACAAGATCGTTCCAAATGCATTACGCAAGAGAGGAAGAGGACACCAATGAGCAACTTCTTGCTATTTACATACCACTCTGGAAAGGACACACCATAAACAGAGAAATCAGATCAGTGGTTGCCAGGAAATGAAGGAGAAAGACAAGGTGACTGTAGAGTGAATGGTGGACCTACCTGGGTGAAGGAAGCTCTCTCTATCTCCTCACTGAAGTGGTAATTACATGACTGCCTGCATTTTTCTAAGTCCAAAGCCCCTCGGGCTGCATATGTGAGAGCGTTTACTCCGTGCTAGCTATTTCAGTTTTTTTATAAGCTGACTTTTCAAAGTAAAACATTTACTTTATCATTTAAAACTATTAGTTTTGATGAAAAGCTTTGAGAATAAGTTAAAGAATGTGATGATGACTGATGGGTAACAAATAACTGAAGACCATTGACTAGACCTCATGTAAATGAGCATCTGAGATTTCTGTTGTACCTGGAATGAATGACAACTTAGTTGATTATGGAATTAGGCAAACACATTTATCACTTTCAAATATAATTTTTCCTGTATTTCTTTTCAGTCCCCTCTCCCCTGCATACAATTCTTTTCCCCATTTTAGAAACCCCAAACATCTCTTCTTCAAATTTTATTCTTTGCTATCCATACCTATCAATTTGTAATTTGTTATTTTAATCTCTTTGTATTTCATACGTCAGAGAAGTCTCCAATTTGTCTTCTGAATCATTGAATTTTCTATGATATTTATTTTGTTCTTTAAGCACCTAATACAAATAGATGCTTTGCCCCAGCCCTTTCCATATTCTTTGTCCTATCTACTTCCCTTAAGTTTTTCCTCTTGTTGGACAGCGGCAGTGTTAGCCTCCCTGTCTGGTGTTTTATCATATTGTATTTTACTAAGGACTCAAAACACAGAGTGAAACATTTGCTTCCATTTCTGCTTTTTCTCCTCTATCTAGTACTTTTTGCTTATACTTTGTTTTACTATATGTAATTAGTCCCTTTCTTTATTTTTAAGTTTCTAGTTTTGAATGATGAATGTTATTTCAAAACCAGATCTCCATTAAAAAAGAAGGTTGACAATAGTCCTTCCCATCGCCTCTCCACCTGGGGGTCAGAATTTCTCTCACATAGTATGCTATGTGGATCTGGTAGGTGGAGTTTTACATGAGTTGATGCAGGAACCTGAGAGACTTAGGTGCCAATGTCTGGATGACAGAAATATAATCTGACTGTGGTGCTAAGAGAATGGGCCTTTGGGATGTGATTAGGGTTAGGTAAGATCAGCAGGCTAAGTCCGCATGATTGAGTCCTGGTGATTTTATGAGCAGAGAGAGAGAGATCTAACAAACACAAGCATGCACATACCCTACTCCATGTTTCTTGCAATGTTGATGCACTGCATCACCTCAGGATTCTGCTAACAGGAAAGCAATTACCAGCCGAGGCCCTTAGAATTTGCACCTGCAGAACCATGAGCCAACACAAACCTGTTTCTTTATAAAGTACTTTAGGTAATTCCTTATAGAAACAACAACCAAACCTGACTCGTGCAATAAGAACCCAGCCTCAGTGTGCCCCAGGGAGGGAGACTGCGTGTACATTTAAGCTGGAAGGTACTGCAGAGCCACCTGTCCGTGCTGTGTGCGTGCGTGCGTGTGTGTGTGTGTGTGTGTGTGTGTGTGTGTGTGTGTGCGCGTGTGTGTGTGTTTAAAGATTGTATTTATGTCAGGTACCAGAAGAGGCCCTGAAACTTAGCAGCTTCCTGTCTGTGGAAGCTATGTGGGGCTACAGATCAACCTTCATGAACATTCTAAATTAGGATGCACCTAAGCATTCCTGGTGCTGTCCTGTAAGTTACCATTCCACTGCCTCAAGAGGAGACATGGGGGACAATCTTTGATTCCCCACTTCAGTCAGCCCCAGCCCCAGGCCACAAAACTCATGTTTCTCAAAACCACTGATGTCACGTTCTAGTTTCTAGATGCAGACTTTTATTTTAATATTGTTCCAGCCATTAAAAATTTTTGTGAATAATTTAGGATTTGAAAATAGGCCACTCGGTGCCAAGTTTCTGAGGCTGTTGTAACGGGGAGTGTGCCTCTGCTTTGAAGCACAGGTAAATGAAAGCGTGGATGGAAGAGAAAAGAGGAAGTGGTGACAGATGAGAGCTTAGAGCACCACTGTGGTAACTGTGACAAGAATGTGATGTGTCACATCGAAAAGAGTGCCCCAGACCTCCAGCCAGGACTCCAGCCAGACAGACCCCATGTGTCAAAGCTGTCATGACCACCACTGAGCTGACTTGCTGGATTAAGAGACTCTCCAGCCCTCTGAGAGATACTGACAATTTCCATCCACACCCTCTCCTCCCTCAACCCAGCAGGCCACCCGCCATGCCCACTCCTGCCCTCTTCTCACTCTCTGCTTAGGCACAGATCTCAAGTCTATCTGCTTTGAAAGATGAATAACAACAACAAAAACAACAACAAAATCTTACCATTTATTACCTACAAGTACAAGAGAAGAAAATTTTGTTTTTATGAAAATTTGTAATGAACTGCCATAAATACACATAGCTATTGAATAACAAGAAACAGGATGGTGATGATATATTTGGAAAGTTAAATGGAAAACGTCTTCTCTTCAGCGTCTGTGGAAGTATCATTCATTGCATTGTGGAGCTACTTAGCTGAAAATCACAACTTTTGCATTATGGAATTGGTTATTGTAAGAAATATTCATAAAACTACCTAAATGAGCATTTAATGAACATTCATATTGCTGGTTATTGTTACTGTGGTGTAAGGACCTTAGAGGCTCTTCCCTCTGTGCAGTTTCTTATTTGTTGTCTGGAAGTTTTCCTCTTTCTCTCTCTCTCTTGTCTCTCTCTGTCTCTCTGTCTCTGTCTCTGTCTGCCTCTCTCTCTCATAGCTCAATCTCTAGTTCCCACAGTCCGTCTTCCCTTCCATTTTCTGCTTCAGATCCAAGGCATAATTAATAGAGAAAATACTGCCCAAGGTGGTTAGAAACAACCCCGGGAAAGACACACGGGTTCTGTCTTAGACCTTTGTTTACTCTACAGTGCTAACTAGGATACACGTGCAGTTTCCAGGATGAGGTGTCTGGCATTGTAACGGGCAGAAGTTGGAAATGAGGGGAACTTTAACACGCTTTGTTTCTTCTCTCACCGTCCAGTTTCTCACCTATGAAGTGAGCATGCCTTAACTCACTGGGAGAACTGAACCAGATTAATTTATACATGCTATTTAGTCACTGGATTCAGGGGCCTAAAGAAATCCAGGATCAACAACCAAGAATCGTTCCAGTATTGGAGCTACTGTTGATCCTAGACCGTGTGGCCAGGAAACTGAGGTTCACTGCATACAAACAGCAGCACCCATAGACCCAGCAACTGAGGTCAGGTTACAAGCTGAACCTAGTAATGTAGCAACCTCTGACCTGAAACAGCAAGGGTGCTCTGCAGCTCCAATGGGTACCACATTAGAGAGACCATGTGGAGCTTTGGAGTGGGGGGAGGATCTTCTACTTCCTCCCAAACAACTTTACACAAAGATGATGACTGTGTGGGAAAAGAAAGAACTTTTTTTTTTCAGTCACGGGCCTATGAGTCCCTATACTGCCTTCCTAGAAAGTTCTAGAATTATTCACTTTTATTCATCTGTCAAAATAGGTACATGAGGCTATTTCGGTGGTAGCGGTCAAGAGCACTGGCTGCTCTTCCAGAGAAGCCACCCATATGGTGGCTCAGAATCATCTCTAACTCCAGTTCCAGCGGATCCAAGACCCTACTCTGGACTCCTTGGATGCCAGGCACACATGTGGTTTGCAGACATACATGCAAGCAAAATACCCATACCATACACATAAAAATTTTTTAAATAATTTTCTAAAAAGAAACACATTCTTTAAAAAAACATAAAAATTACGCATAGGCACCAACGGCATCTTTGTGATTACAGAAACAAAAACACTTCTTGACCTGGAGTGATACAACATATTACCAGATGAACGTAAGGGATCCATCATATCTGGGTAAGGATGCTAACTACACCCCTTAACCAGTCATGTACTGTTGAGGTAACCATTTAACCCTCTGAGCCTTGGCCAAGTGTGGAATAAAGCCAACACGTCAGCTCTGCGGGGCTGTTGCTTGAATGGTGTCCGGCAGAACTCTACAGTGCCTGACACACAGGTACATGACAGCTGTTATCACTGCTACTGCCCCGGATGCTCCCTGACTTGATCCAGGCCCTGCATCCCTAAAGAGCGAGGATGAAGTGGATGCGGGCTGCCCTTAAATGCAGTGCCAACACGGAAGGCACACTCCCTGGGAGTTGGCTTCCCTCCTCTTTCAGGGAAAGTGATGAATGTTGCCACGTTGTCTGGGAATCTGCACCCAATCCCGGCGCCACCCCCACCCCCCAGGAACCCGGAGCGCTCAGACCTTTGTGAGCCTCACTCCAGTAACTGGGATTTTGAAATGGAAATGGTTGACTCCCTTCTGCACCCTGGCAATCTCAGCCCTTCCAACAGCTCCAGCAGCTTCTAGTCATAACCCTGTGATTTGAGAACAATGAATCTTAATATAATTGAGTTAACTGTATCATTTTTAATGTAAGACAATCTTGATTACAGCCAAAGGGCACCATTAACACGCTGAAGGAATGGCCGAGATTTTAGCATGTGAATGTTGTACAGAAAATAGAACTAATTAGCACTAATTTAATTCGAAGATTAAAGAAAATCCTGCTTTTAATTTTTAATTTAAGACAAACCATTTTACTCTGAACAAAGAAAGAATAATAAGTACATTTTTTTTCCATCTGAAAGGCAATTTTTACTTTTGCATTATTACATTAATATGGGACTGTGGGAATCCTGACCCCATTAGAGATCAAATAATCAGCATTTAATTATTGACAGCAAATTAATATTTAATAAAGGCACAAGGGTTCTGGTACGTGAAAGAAAGGCAACCAAGGTTCTGCTGACCCAGAAACGGCCAGAAGGTCCCTCAGCCTGAATGCGCTCTCCTGTGCCCAGGGTAACTAGCTGAGATCCCCAAAGAGGTCTGGCCGTTGATTTTCATCCCAGCTGCTAAGTTAGGTGTGGGAGGACCAGAGCGGCTGTGACTTCTCCCTTCTGCTTCCTACTCTGCCCCCACTGGTTTGTCCTTAATCAAGCACTTACGCTAAATAATACATCGAATGTCACAACCAAAAGGAGGACAGTCATAATAAAAAAATAATAGAAGAAGAGGCCAATCCTCCTTTTTATTCTAGGGAGAAAAAAAAGAAAGAAAGAAATACCAACTTTTCTTTGCTGTGGGACTGCTTGTCAGGGATAATTTCTAACCGAAGAAGACATAATGGATTTACAACGAAACCCTGATGTTTTCCTCAGCCTCACAAAGATCCTTAAAGTAAGCGCTATTACATTAGCGGCCCAAGGAAAAGCTGTTAGCTGATTTCCTGAGAAAGCGCAGAGCTGTGTACAGAAAAATGGCTGGTGGGCAACCTGGTAGTGGATTGAAAACCTGTGCCAACCCCCGCCTCCCAGCTCTTAACAATAAAGCTCATGCCAAGGCTTTGGTAAACCCTGAATGGAACCTGCTTAAACCAGGACTGGGCCCTGTGTATTTGTCCGGGGCTGCCTGGCTGTGGGCCCGAGACCCTTTGATTGTGTACCTTTCAGGCATACCTTTTGGGGAGGCCAATGGCAGTAGTTAATTTTTATGGTTGTTTAAACACCATGCCTGACAAAAGCAGCTGAAGAAATCAATGAGTCCACTTTGCAGAAAGGGCTTCGTGGTTAAGAGCACCCACTAACACCCACTCCTTCCCGCCTGTGTGTGCATTCCACACTCATAAAGTCATGCAGGCACACCCATACACATGTAGGCACACCCATACACATAAAAATAAGTAAATTTAAAAAACAATAAGAATAAATATTTTTTTAAGGATAGGTTTATGTGGTTCACAGTTGAAGGTCTATCATGGTGGGGAGGGCAGAGGGGTAGGAAGGTAAAGGATCTGGTCACATTGTCTCCATAGTCAGAAAGCAGAGAGAAGTGAATTGGTTTTTCTTTTGTGCTTTTTAGTCAGTTGAGGACCCCAGCCCTTGAGATGGTACCCCACTTTCAGGGTAGGTCTTCTATTTTCACTTGAATTTCTCAAGAAACATCTTTGAGTCACCAGTCAAGCAGACAATGAAGCCAACTGTCACATCAACTTAGATGTGCTGAGCTGGTATTCATGCTGACCAGGGCCATCTTCCTCATAGTCACTTCATCCCTATGCACTTCTTTTTTTTTTTAAGATTTATTTATTTATTACATATACACTGTTCTGTTTGCATGTACACATGCATGCCAGAAGAGGGAATGAGATCTCATTATAGATGGTGTGAGCCACCATGTGGCTGCTGGAATTGAACTCAGGACCTCTAGAAGAGCAGCCAGTGCTCTTAGCCTCTGAGCCATCTCTCCACACAGCCCCCATGCACTTCTATACTAACCTCATGCTAAATGTCTTTACCAAGTAAGCCTCAGACTCCTTAAACCACATTCCAAACCAAGGTCCTCAAGCCCATCCACTGCCCTCTTAAACTGAAAATACCAATGTCGTATTCTCTCCTCTCTCACCACAATACACAATTGTGTAACAATTTTCTCTGAGATACAAGATTCATCTTGGATGGAGGTTCTTAAAACATTGGATGTCCTAAGGAAAGGTGAAACATTCCAACTTGCAGGGAAGTTCTTTAAGCTTAGCAAGTAAACAAATCAAAATCTTCAGGAAGTCCCTGAAACTGACCAGATTCACAGGTCCCTCCATGTGTAAGCATATGAGTAGTGAAAACTGCTGAGGTACACTCTCAGACATGATGAACTACTAAGATGAAGCTAAAACCGGTTGTTGTGTTTGAATAAGAATCTCTTCCATAGGTTCATATATTTGAATGTTTGATCCACAGTTAGTGAAACTGTTTGGGAAGGATTTAGAGGTATGACCTCATTGGAGGAGATGTGGAATTAGGTGTGAGATTTGGGATTTAAAAACTGTTAGTGTTCTGTTTGTCTTTCTGTCTGTCTGGCTGGCTGGCTGGTTCCAACTTGCTGATACAATGCTTGCTGCCATGCTCTTTACATTGATGGTCATGGACCATCCTCTGAAACTATTCCCCAATTAAATGCTTTCCTTTACATGTTGCCGTAGTCATGGTGTCTCTTCACAGCGATAGAAAAGTAGCTAAGACATCAGCCAAGCCACCTAGAAGAAGCATAAACCAACTAAGCTGCCTAGAGGAAGCTCAGACCAACTGAACTACCTGAAAATGACACCATCCAACCTACTGAGTTCCCTGCAGATTGTACAGTGTGCTCCAGGTGTCTAGCCTTCTTAAACACTCACCCATGCTAGGGTGGATTTTTGGTAATGCCCACCAAAAGGTTTTGAGTTACTTCTGCTCCTGTAAGTAACCCCTAACCCATATTCTTGTAAGTAGTTCTCATAAAATCATTGATTCAGCAAATTGGACATTGGTCGTATCATTAATTTGGTCTGTCATCAGTTTCCTCCCTGGGATGAGTAGACATTCATTCTCATCTCCCCAGTAATAGTGTCACACAAAAATTTCTCACAGGAACAATCAAAATTACATTTTTCCCCTTCCACATACCACTGAAAGGCGGTAGGTACCGAATGTCGCTGAGAAATGTGGTTTGATGAGGCATGTGGACTCAACATTTCAAAGCTTCTACATAGAGTCTCTATGGTCTTGAACTGGAGGACTCTTTATAAAGATCCTCATAGAGTCACTGCCCAGGGCTCAAAGTACCTAGTTCTACTTCTTGTCTCTGCCAACTGCTCAGTGTGTAACTTGGATAAGTCACACTTTATCTGCTCCATCTATAACATGAAGGCATCACATGTAGACTTAAGTGACAGGGCCCATATGAAGTGACGGTACACAGAAAGAGCTTTAGTTCATGTATGCAAGGAGCTCCAATGTAAGTGAAAAATAAAGCAGCTGCTAACACTGCCTGACACAGTGCAAATCACGTTCTCTTAGGAGTCTGTGTGGACCTTTTCATTTAAGGAATTGTTTTCCCTCGTTAACAAGATTTTTTTTCCTCTAGGCAGCAATGTCATTCTTTCAGAGATGATCTGATTATAATGCTATATAAACTTACTGGATAATTTTAACAAGTTTCTTTTTCTGAGCTTCAAAGTTGACAGAGTCTATCTTAGACTGTCCCAATAAAACTCCCTGGGTCTCACTCTTGAGAGGTCATATAGGGAAGAAACACAGCTTAGGCTCACTGTGTGCCAAGTGTCATCTGGTGGCAAAGAAGGAAAGATTTTAGGTTGAAGTTAACCCTAGCAATAACAATAGAAGTTTACCTGAAAAGGAATAATTATCCACACTGAAAGGGTTAAAACAAGAAGAGGGCACCTTCATAGAAAAGGTGAACAATGTAACTGTGGCCATGAAAAACCTCTCCATGAAGGGCCTTCCTTCTAATGGGGTCATACGTAGGTCATAAACGAATAGAGCAGGAAACAGGGACAAATCAATGATGTTAAAACAGAAGAACCAATCCTACTTGGTGGGTAATGATCTGTATGGACAGTCATGTGAATGTTAACTCTTTACAATTGTTTTCACTGAGGTTTCTTTTATCATGCGGAACTCTTGTAAAATTCTGAGATAAGCATATGGCAATGTGTGGGTCCAATGTGAAGAATCAGGGATCTGATATAGCAGGCAAAAATGTTGCTTCATCATTTTCACCCATACAGGACCTGAAGTGTTCCATTTAGGACAGACATCTTATCAGCAACAGGAAGAATGGTGTAGTAGGTACCCTTAGAATCTAGAGCAGCTGTAGAAAACCTAGGGAAGAAAAAGTGGCTGAGGATGGAAGCCTCAGAAGCAGAGGTATTACACACAATTCTCCAAACACATGCCAGAGAACTGGATCCTTGGAGAAGGGAAAGGGGAACCAATTGAACAGTATTCTTCCACACATTGATGAACGGATACCCACAGTCTACTCCATCACGAAGCTAAACATCTGAGACTTGTCCATCCCTCCCCTACTCATTTCCACATCTAGTTATTAGTCCAGCATCATTGGTTACTTCAGATAAGCATCATAAAATTCCCCTTCTTCTCAATGTATCTGGACTCTGAGTCAGATCTCATCATCTCTCATTTGGATTTTATCAACAGATCCTTAATTGGTCTTTCATGTTTCATCCTTAGCCCCTTGAACTCATCTCTTATAAAATTTTAATAATTAGGCTAGAACCAAGTATGACTGACTCTGCTTAAGTTCTTCATTCCCCGGGCCACACATTGAGCAACAGGGTGAAGAGGAAGACTTAACCCCAAAAGTGGATCTGTGAGAGCTGTTAGGTTCAAAACCCGGCACACCCAGAAAATCAATATCCCATGATAGAAAAAACTGGATGACTTCCTCAAAGTCATCGAGCTTACTAAGCCTTCACTGAATTCTCTAAAAATAAAGCAACAGAGATTCTAAAATTGAGATTGCATTACTACTGTTATGATGCTAAACATAAAACCACCAGATAAAAGAGACACCATATAAATTATTAGAGGCCCAAATCTATAATCTTAAAATTGAAATACTTTATCTATACTTGAGATATCTTCATATTGATTTTTTATTTATTAGTAAGCTAATAATAAACAAATATTTTAACACTATACTCTTAAAGTCCCAATTTCTGCTTATGGCGACTCATAAAAGCATTAGTTCTTTAGAGTCAGGCAGTGTGTGTATTGTGGCCGTTTGAATTGGGAGCTGAAGACTGGTCTCCTAGCAGGACTTGGCTTCTCAGTTCATTGACTTCATGGTGTTTTAATGAAGCAAGCAGGGGGTTTAGAATTACAAAGAAATTGGACTGAGAAGTGACACTGTATGATAGACCCAAGGCTGAGCGTGGTCAGGAGTAGACATATGGGAAAATAACAGGAAGGCATTCTAGATCAATACTAAATGAGAAAAATGCATCAAAAATTCGGAGTAATTAAGTACGTGAAAACCCTTAGCTATCAGTATCACTTTGAGGGATCAAGGCCCCTTTGCTGTTTCAACGTCAACTTGATAGGAGCTGCAAGAATTCTCAGCTGTGGCTAAGCCAATATCTTGCAATGGGCACAAGGAAACCTAGAGAGACCAACTGTGGCTTGTGGCTATGTAGTGAAAAGCAGATCCAAATATAAGCCCCTATCCCTTCAGAGACCCTACACACTCTCTGTCAGGAACTTATGGGAATCAGTTGAGAAGGGAAACTAATTAAATTTCTTTAGTCCCCGGTATCAAGACCGATAAGCTTGACTTCTTTCTAATGACCACTACTGAGTAGTCACTACTTCTGGTACCCCACTGCCCTCTGGTGCCACGCCATGATGCCTAGATCAAACACGTTGGCAGTGTTGTGATTCACAGTTCAGGTGGTGATGCAAAGATGGAGATATGAACACACAGTTTGAGATACGGCAGGCATCTGTAAGGAGATGATGGTTTCGCTATAAGGTGATAGAAGGTGGAGGCAGAAGGGAGAGCAAATAAAATGAAGTTGTGTGGAAACTGGTGCCAAGTTTAAATTTAGTTCTTGAATTTATTCCTAATCCCTCAATCCTGTTTTAGCCCCGGGATAATTCTCCCAAATCTTTCTCCTTACACATTTAAGGACGCAGTCTCAGGAAAGTACACTGAGGTATCCAGAGTTATCTAGAAGTTATTAGCAAGACAATTATATAAACCAGGAACTAGACAACTTTGGAGTTCAAACCTTACACTAGTTTTATCAGAGTTGGACATTCTGTGTGGCGCATTTGAAGAAATAACATCAAAATCAGCTTTACTTAAAACAATCAAAACAAAAGAGTGACTATTGAGGAATGTTAATTGATATCTCACAGCTCTGGTTACTTCCGCTCACTGGTTTAATTATTAGTAGCTCAGTGAGTTTCATTAGGGACGTATTGTGCTTCTGTTGGCAAAGCAACACTGGCATCTCATGTTCAATAATTAAAAGCAGGAAAAACAAACATCCTCTTCAGAGCCCTAGGTTTATAAATAGCAGGAGTATGTGGCCCCTTTAATCAATAACCAGGCTTGGATGATGGAGGCAAAGGCCTTCTCATATCAACATCCCAGTTGTATAGGTCCACATTTCTACTTGTGACTACACAGAGACTGGCCATGCCAGTAGCCAGCCTGATTTTTTTTTTTTTTTTTTAGTTACATGGATGTGGAAAGACAACTTTCTTAAAAAAAAAAAAAGCGAAGCAAAAATCTTGACTCAGATATTTAAATGAATTCAAAGCATAAAATGAACATCTGTTAACAAAAGAATTGGAAAAGATGCTATAACCTGCTCAAAGAAGAAATCAAAGATTCTAACATGAGTTTATAGATGGATGCAAAACTGGTATTTTGGGTTTGTTTTTGCTGACAGAATGGAAGGGGAGTCAATTAAGCCTGGACTGGACAGAATTAATTTGCATTTCTATAGACAAGAATTGTTTTGCATGACCCTCACTTACACACAACTTACACTGTAAAACAGCTCAGGAAGGGAACAATGAAAGGCTAAAATCAGATTAACTTCAAGATTATGCTCTAACAGTAGAGAGTTTTCCGCTGCCTTCAACCAGTCATCTTTTTTGCTTATTGCAACTTTCCCAATACAGTAGACCAAAACCTTCCTGCTTCAGGGTCAAACCCAAGTTCAAAAGAACTCTGCTTTTGGCTTGTTATGAGTGGTGGTAGATGTGTGACAAACCTCTGTGAACCACACATTCCTTAGAGTGAATCAGGCTCAGTATACCCACATTACTGGTTTAAGATCCAGGCCAAGCTAAGAGCTCAGCACTGGTAGACAGTGGTGACCCTTAAGTATTTCATAGCTTTTATAAGCTTTCATAGTCCTATGCCCACAGTTCAACAGGACTCCAAATATCAGTCTTCATTTGGTAGCTTCAATGATGATTGTGGTAATAGTAAACAGTAGACAACTGAGTTTGCTCATGACTCCTTAGCTTTTATAAACAAAATGGTGAGGAGAGGTTACATAACAATATAACACCTCCTTCAACCTGGGAGCTGAGCTGTGACTTAGAAGTGAAAATGTAATTGGCTGCTATCAGAGACTGCAATTCAGAGGTTATAGAGAACCAGCATCTCTACCTGAGTTCTTCCGTGACCCTCCACTCTTCCTCAAAGATGGCATGCAAAGGAACCCAGTATTGGGAGATGGAAGACAGAAGACAAAAATCCATTCAATGTTGTGACCTATAGATTCTGGGTACTCTCATGGGGGTCAGGCCATCCCAGACCAGAATCCCAACTTCGCCACTGACTTAGCCTGTAATCTCAGATAACTTCATTCACATTCATCCTCAAGGTCTTCATTGGAAGAAGCCAGAAAAACAATAAGCATGTTCTCAAAGCATCATTCTCAAGATTGATTAGATCATATTTTTGATGAGTTGGCAGTTACAATTATTAAAGCTGGAGAAATAGCCTCTGTTCATGACACCTCTATATTCAGACTTCTTTAGGAGTGTTCATCAATGAAGCTGATGGCAGGACTAAATTCTGAGTCAAAAAGAGCTAAGAAGAAGCTCTGCTGGCCCAAGAATTGGTCTTATGGCAAAGGTCCATTCTTCCTTCTGCTGGGAGGGGCTACGACCACACTCATAGCCTGTGTCATGCCTGGGCAGCTCAAATGTTTAAAAACAAAAACAAAACAAAACAAAACAAAACAAAAAAACATACGTATCTGCTTTCTCCTAAAGCCACTGAATGAACTCAAGCCCTTGCTCTCAGCAGGAGGGTAAGTGCAGTTGGAGGTAGTCCTATGACCTCCTGGCCACCAGTGAACCTCAGCCCATCATTGCCCCGGGAACATTCTTATTTGTTGTCTCCTTCATCCTACCAGGATAACAGCCCACTAGGCATTCCTTCCCTCTGCTCTCACCACTGGGGCTTTGAGCAGAGGAAGATTACCCTGTGCCTGACTCCCACTCATGAGAGAATGATTTGTCTTTCCCTCTGGAAGCCTTTGTATATGTTTCCTCCTACCAGGCCATCCCTCTGTCCTGATAGCTCATAGTTCCTAAGGAGCTGGAAGAAGTCCTCTGAGAGTCCATTGAACCTTGCCTTCCAGACAGCATTGCTTTTCCTGCAGCTCTACCAACCTGAAACTTAGATCAAAGTTGTGAATCATTGCATCTTGGGCCATTGTTTGAACAGACTGCTAGCACCAATGAGTTTTTACTAGGATTAATACAGGTATTTTCAATATTCAATCAATAGCCATGGAAGGATATTTAGCCAAAGATTCCAAAGTCAGTTATAGACCTCTAATTTTATGAGTCCTGTGGAGTTTGTAGAGATTTCCTACCTGGGGTTGGCACAATCTATGTAGGTTGTTGGGTATTTCTGCAAAAGAGATTTATTCCAATCAAAAGAAAAAATTAAATATTGAAAAGGAATATGAAGGCTCTGCATTGGGACTTAGGGCTTTTATTATGGGAAGAACAAATAAAATTGAAGCAAAAGATGTTTTCCTCAATATGGGAAAGTAATTACTTATAGAAATGACAGGTTTGGCTGTTTTGTTTTGTGCATGTGTTGAAACTTGCCCAGAGATTCAGTGACAGAAAGTGGGCCATTTTCCTGAACCACAATGCCGGAAGAAAAAGGAGATACTCGTTCCAGAATGGGCAGCATCCCTAGAGTCAAGCCCCAGAAACTAGTCTGGAAAGGCAAACCACTCTATTCACTCAGCCCTGGGGCTGCCCCTGGCCTCCTCAAGCTGCTCAGTGGGTGTCAGTGGATGAGTGATAGGTTAACAAAGCTAGCGTCAGATCAGGCATGATGGAGAGCATATATCCCTTCTGCAGACCCTTTATCACGCAGAGTGAGTGTTTTATAGCCCTGCATAGAGGTTGCCAGAAAACAGCATTTTAAGGAGCTCCAGGCCATATTTCATCTGTTAATGTCCTTTTGCCCCAAGAGGCAAAACAAACTAGCAGGTGTTCCCGAACTAACATCTTTATTACAGATGACCTCACTATTGTGTTCTCTATAAAGAAAAAATATTACAAAGCATTAACGCACTTTAACTATTAAATTAATACAGATTTATGGCTCATATCCGGATCTAAATTTCTTGGCTTGCAAGGTCATTATTTTTCTGTGAAAATTTTTTTTGACAACATTGCTAATGGGGACCAAAGCAAAATTGATATGAGCTGAGATGGTAGATGCATGAGTTCAGGGAGGGAGCAGGTTATGTCTCCACATAAATTACTCCACTGACAGTTTCGCACTAGAACTTCTATGAGGATTTTCAATATTTGAGCAATAGCCACAGAAGGATATTTAGCCGAGAGGATGCAAGCCCTAAGATTCCAATATTTACTTTGTTCTGACAAATGGCAAGACACGAAGACTGCACTTTAATTACTCGGAGAGCCTTGGCGCATAACTCCCCCTGCCTACTCTCTCTCTCTCTTTCTCTCTCTCTCTCTCTCTCTCTCTCTCTCTCTCTCTCTCTCTCGCTTAAAGCAACCACTACTTATTTTCCTCTGTATGTCACCCCTGAGCATTATGTCTGAAAATGCTGCAAGTCTGAAAACCTGCCTCACTGCTCCTGTCTTCTAGGATCCTTAATAATGGTCATATGCCGAATTGAAAACACTACATCAGTTGTGTTTTAATGGTCTGCTAGTAGCCAAAGCCCCCAAATTTGGTAAGACCACGGCTGTATGGACTGGCCTCTTCCTTCCAAATTTAAAACATCATGAGTCCTCCAGTCTTCAGTGTGTTAAGGGAATGAAAGAGAGACACAGCTGATGTCTAACCAGGGCCAGGGCATTTATAGCGATCACTGAACTTGAACACGGAGGCCCTTCCCACAGGTGGAACAGCCTCCAAATGTAAAGCTTCTACACTCTGGTAAGCAACTTCCCTGTGAGAGAGATGTCTGTATCCATGGCACAAGGGACACCAGGATGTCTCAAGAACCCAGGGTGGAGGAAGGCAGAAGGTCCTTGAAGAAAAACTTGTATTTCCCGTGGGACTAAAGTAACACATAAGGAGGTGAAAAGCTGGATCTCTCATTATTTCTGAGGACTTTTAGCACAACTCCACACTATCTAGTCCAAGTTCCTTAGGTCACTGGGAAGTAGACAATATCTTGTCACGTGGTCTCTGAAAATACGTAAACACAGCACTGACTCCCGGAAAGTTCTTAAGGAAATACATGGCCAAAAAAGTACACAATGCCTCTGAACTTGAGAGTAAATTTACTCCTCTGTAGGAGCACCGGTTGGACCCTCAGTCCCTAGTGCAGAACCCTACTTCAGCTGCTTTAGGGGAAGGGGGTTCATTCATGCTTCCACTTCCTGAAATATTTGCCCTGCCAAGTATAAATGCTGTGGGCCACAGCCTCCTGCTGACTACCCAGTGACAAGGATAGCTGCAGGCAGGTCTCAATGAGAACAGACAGAAGTAAGCTGAGGCTAGATCATCGTCTGCATCCCTCAGCAAGTGAGTAAAATCAAGATGCCCCTCCTGGGAAACAATGACGGTAGTTAAAATGGGATCTGAAACAGAAGCAGGCAGATTAGGCAGGAACTGACAACTGGAAACAGGAGGTGATATACAGGCAGCAGAGAGGCTTTCTCCCATCCCCAAATCATCTGTAATAGCAACTGCCATCCAGAGGGCATAAATGTCACCTTCAGAAGTCCCAGGTCATGCTGTTCCTCTCACTGACCTGTCAAGATTTCTAATTTTTCTCCTCTCCATCTTTTATTCTCATGAGGATGAACCAAAAGACCAATCAGAATAAAGTGTTCCATCAAAATTCTACCCGTCTAAAAGGTCTCAGTAGAAGATGGGACAGTTGCATGTCCCTCACATGTCCTGATAGCTTTGGCCTGCAGCATTAGGACCTCACTGGGAAAAAGTTGAAAGAAATTTTTAATAAAGAACAACATGCTAATGTGGAAAACCTATGTCCCTGCATTTCTAGATCTCCTTGTCCCGCCAATAAAGCCAAGAAACTTGAGACAGTCCGTTCTCCTCCCTCTCTCTAATAGACGGGCATTCTCACCCATAATCACAGGAATGTGCTGTCACACCGTTTGGACAAGTTAGGCCTCTTGTGCAACCATGGGATTCACATAAGTTGATATATTTGCATGTATGAAAATATCATCCTCATGCTTATGTATGTGTACATGAGCGATTCACGCGTGTGGGAGGTTTTCTGTACCTACCCTGCACATGATCCTCTCTGTGTGCACAAGCATGTTGAGCATGATCTGCAAAGTATGTGACCTGCATGCACGAGTGCATGTGGGAGTGCAGTGTCTGCATGTTTATGGAAGTCTGGGTTCTGAAGCCCTACCACGCACCAGGCTGTTTGCAGCCAGTGTGGACCCGCTAATGATTTTAATGAGAGCGCCTCTGGATTCATATTTTTTTCATAAAATACATCACACTAAAACCAAATCAATGAGAAACATTAATTAGGGCCTTTGTAGATGCCTTCTGTGGTGGTGTTTTTCTTTTGAGAAGCACCAGACGAAGAATGCTGGGCTTTATTTAAGCTAAGTTGTTTGACATTTAGATGAGAGAAAAAAGGAGAAGAAACTCACAGGCTCAGGAACCGTTTTTGACAGCTCTTTGTCATGCAAGGGAGAAAAAAGGCGCCGGCTGTGAGAGTCTACTTTGAAGCCCTGGAAATTTGTAATGAAAAATTTAAGATACAAGAGAGGCAGAAAGACGAGCTATTCACGGGGCTCTGCATATATTAACACTTATAATGCAAACTAAAGGTTTGCTGTGTGTTTTTATAATTTGGCCGCTAATAAATATCTTCCAGAAGTGCTTTGATTTTCTAGGCTTGGGTATAGAGTTCGAATCCATTAAAAAGTAAAAGAAACAATTGGCATCGGACTCTGGTCCCTGATTAGGGGGCTGTGCACATCAATTATTGCAGACCGACCACTGACTGATATCAAAGGATGCTGGAGGCCCTTGCACACTTGGAGGGGAGATAATATATTTGTCTACAATTCCTCTGCTGTGACCTTCATCCATGCTTTTCTCCAGGTCAACCTATTCTAAGCACTTGACTCCATTGGGAATAATTATCGTCAATTCCTAAGGCACCATGTATCCACTAGGGAAGTTCCTAAAAAGAAACATCTTCGCTGTTGAAAGAGGGTGTGAAGACTTCTCTTTGTACCTTTGGAATCTAGTTTGCCTTCCTTCCACATCATATGTCTGTGAGGCCAGGGCAAATCTGGCCACTCCTCACAGACACTGATAAATGGTTGTTCTAGAATCGTCATGCAAAAGCCTTGACACACAAGAGCTCATGCCACCTGATATCCCTCTTTGCTGTTATCATCCCTCATCCATTGCTTTGGCTCCTGGATCACCCAAATGGCTCCAGTGTCCACTGGGAACCACTCAACTTTCCTATTCAGTTATGATCTCATTGCCTTTTGATGTCCCCAGCTTGCTTTATGCTTCACCGAGCTTTATCTACTCTCCCCACTCCTGGAACCAAAGTTATATAGCAGACAACTGCACCTGTCCCCCACAGTCCGTTTAACTTAGTGATATGTGCACTCACCATCACATTTGTATCTTGGAGGCTCAACATTCCCCTTGCCCATCGGTAACTGATGTGACCACTACCAGGTCAAGCTAAACTCATTCCATAGCAGCAACTCTGTTATTCCTGAAAACATTAATAAACTGGTATTAATAAAATGTTAACAAACTGTTCAAAATAAAAAACTAAGGCTTATAAAGGTTAAAATAACTTTCCAAAGGCCATCAAAGGAAGTAAGAAATCTGGAGCTAAGTGTTTTCCAGACCTAAAACTTAGTCTTTCAGCCATTGTGCTTGCTGCTTCCTATAAATATTTTTGGTAATTTCTAGGCTGTTAATCCCAGCACTCAGGAAGGAGAAGCAAGCATATTTTTCAGTTTAATGCCAGCCTGGTGTACTTAATGTGTTCCACCTTAGAGAGGGTGTATGTAGGAGAGGAAGGGAAGGAGGAAAAAAAGGAGAAAGGAGAAGAGGAGGGAAAGGGGATAAGAAGGAAAGAGAAGAGGAAGAGGGAGAAGATGAGGTATTCCTCTCTGTTCCCTCAGCCTTTCCATAACTGCCTTAAAATGTTTCCTTTCTTGGGGCTAGAGAGATGGCTCAGTTGGTCAGACCACTTGCAAGCATGAGTACCAAAGTTCACATCTCCAGACCTATGTAAAATAGTGTACTTATAACCTCAGCACTGCCAGGGGAGGGCTCAGGAGGATTTCTGTCTACCAGCCTAGTTCTGGATTCAATGAGAGACACTGTCTCAAGGGAATAAAGTGGGGAGTGGTAGAAGCCTACACTCAATATTCTGGCCTCCACATGCGTAACGCACTCACGTGTGCGTATAACCACACACCCATAAATAATAAAAAATAAATCCTCCTTTTATTAAGTCCCCAAGTCATCAAAGCTTTCTTAAGCCACCTTTATTTACAAGAATCTACACATGTTTTTAATGAGGACCTATTTAAGTTCTTACGGCACCATCTGGCATCATCAAGAAGCAGGCCTTTTTCGCAGAATGTGGCAGGGAGACAGAAGGCTGCCAGGCACCTTCCACAAGTGCAAGAAGCTTACACAAATATTAAAGAAAGGAGCTGTGGCTTTAAAAGTGGTCCAGAAAGCAGTGGAAAGCTCTTGGTGGTGAGAAATTGATGTCTACATCAGTCTCCCAGAAGGGCCAGCATGACAGTCTAGTCACAAGAAGACCCTACCAACACCTTGTTCTAGAGAATGACAGGCTACAGAAAACCTCCACCCTGACTGTACAATCCAGCCTCCTCTGAAAAACTCCCCAGAATGTTTGCCTTTGACTTTTCCAAAGCCAACAAAGACTTCTAAACATACCTGATGTCCAAGCAGAAGGCATCTCCCTGCCTCCAAATAGCCCATCAAAATAAAAGTTTTGCCAGCCAGGACTAGCTCAGCCTTCCTGCTCTGTGATTTCCTTATCTATCAAGTATGCTGAAAAAAGAGTGGCCACAGATGAACTTCTTTGCCACTGGTTTCTGCACGAATACTCTTGGCTCTTTAAGCCCTAGACTTACTATTATCTCAGTGGCCTCCACTGCTCTGATATTACTTCAGTAAAGGGCAATGATGATGCAGATAACTTCTGTAATCCGGGACTCTGAGGTTCTACATTTTCAGAAACAGTAACACAACAGCCATTCCTGCTCAGAATCCTCTGGAAAAAAAGTTGTCTGCAGAAAGACACATCATTGCAAAGGTCCTCAGTGTCCGCAGCAGCTGCTGCTGAGAAGCAGCTCTAAGCCATAAGTATAGAGGAGCATCCTTCCCCAATCTCCACTCTTTTGTCTTTTGAAAGGAAAAATAATGAAAATATGAAGGAGGAACTAGTGCTCAGAGGTCAAGGTTGGTGGGAGGAGAAAGACAGCAGGTTGCCCTTGAGTCTGAACTCTGGATAGCACTTGACAGTCAGTGTCAAGGGACCTCATCCCTCAGCTTTCACAGTCCATTCCACTTTTTATACTCCTGCACTGGGGAAACTGATTTTGGCCTCTCTTATAAAATTTTCACCCAAATACCCCAAGACCCAGAAGCTTATAGAACAATCCCAGAATGCACTCCCCCGTGCTTCTTCTGATCCCTTACAAATATCCATCGCACTAATCAGGGTCTTCAGCCTCTGCTCAGTTTGTTTGTTCATTTGTTTCGATAGACTTTATTTTTAGGTATAGTGATATACTTTACATATTAAACACTCTAATCAAACAATTTGTTACAGTTTTAAACAGAAGGAAAAGGGGCAAAATTTAGTTTGCTCTATTTATATTCGAGGCCTTACTAATTACTTTCTTCCTCGCTGTGACAAAATACCTGACAGGAAGCTATTTGAGGGAAGAAAGGTTTACTTGGCCTATGTGCTAAGGTTACAGTCCATTGTGATAGGGAGGAAACAGATGTGGCACCATGATATTGCCTCATCACACTGTATCTGCGCTGGAGAAGCAGAGCCAGGTGGATGCTGGTGCTTGGTTCTCTTTCTCTGTCACTTAGTCCAGGCTCCCGCACAGGGGTTGGTGCCACCCACACTTAGGGTTGGTCTCCCAGCAGTTACAACTCTCCAGAAGGGCTCTCACAGCCGTGCTCAGAAGTATGTCTCATAAGTGAGTCTAAATCCCATAAAGCCAACAATCAGCATTACCCATGGAAGTCTATCTCCAAGGAAGACCAAGAGATGTGACACTTCTCCTGGTATATGCCATTAACTAATTTGATTTTTGTGCCACTATGAAGGACAAGACTTAGGGAATTTCTCCCATAAGACCCAATGAGTGTGTTGAGGCAATAAATATCCCTTTTAACCAGAGCGGTGGTTTATAAGTGTGAAGAGGACTTACCAACAGGAATTGTTCCAAAAAAAAGTCATGGCAAAGAGCTAGCAGTTTGAGCAGTCTGCGGGAAGTACAACAGCAGTACTCTAAGGCGGTGTAGTCCTTTTGGTCTTTAACCAGACGTGGGTAAAGAAGAAAGTGACACACTTAAGCCCAGAAACATCTGAGTTATCCATCACTCCTGAGCTAGAAGGCAAAAGAAAAAGGGGAGTTCCTCTCACCATATAGCTACATAAGGAAATATTCTGAGGAGAGCTGTGATCCTCAGCCAACTCACAGATATTTGGAAAGGAGGGAACAGGAAATTAATCCCTGGACTATGCCCCCTGCTGGGCCTTATCCTTCCTCAAGAAGCAACTTCCTCAAGTAGACACTGAAACAGTTGTGATAGGTCAGACCCTAGAGGAGAGAGCAGAATGGAGGCAGAAGTGAGCAGATGGCAGGACAAAAGGCAATGTCAATCACAGGTTTTTTTTTTAAAAAGGAGATTAAGGCATCTGTTAGATGGTTTCTGGGATACTCTTCTTGGCCAGGATTTAGTCAAAGGTACAAAAAAGAATCCACTAAGAAAAGAGCCAAGGAAACAGCCAAAATCAAGCAGCAGGAAGTGTCCTGGACAAAATTTGAAAATAAAATGGAAATAGTGGCCTTGTTTGCTTCTAATGGGATGGGTTTATTTGAGGGAGCCAGAATGGAGGAAGGACATGTCCCTCCCAAACTCCCAGGCTGCCAATTTGGTTTTCTGGCGTGGTTTTATAACTCTGTCCATGTCAGCTTCTTGATACCATAACGCCTCTGTGTTCAGATATTTTCTGGGGTGTCTGTACATGGTTTTGGTGCCTGGTATCTTGGTTACTTTTCCATTGCTTTGAGAAAATACCCTGACAAAAACAACTCAAGGGAGAAATGGTTTATTTGCCTCGCAGTTCCGAGGTGCAGTCCACCATGGCGGGAAAAGTCACGGTGGCAAGAACTTGTGTCCATTGGTCACATTGCATCCTTAGAAGGTGAAAGCAATGAATGCTCAGTTTGTTTTCCCTTCTTTGTTCAGTCCAGGACAACAGCCTAGGAGATACTGCTGCCCACAATTAATTGTGGTGATCTTCCCAACTTAGTTAACCTGGTATCCCGCAGGCCTGACTGGAGGCTAACAATATAGATAATTCCTCAGAGGCATGATCAGAGGTTTATCTCCTGGGTTAGTTTAGACTCTGTCAAGTTGACAAGCAATATATCTCTCAGCCCTAGTGTAGCATCTGGAAATGTCCACGGGGCTTTACCATGCAATCCTAAAGCTATGATCCCTGACTTTGCTGGTCTCCCCAATGTGACAACCATTGTTAGGAGAATTCCTAGAGTCACCCTCAAACCAAAGGGTCTTGCATTCTTCCATGTTCTTATACAGAGCAGAATATTTGCTGTATAGTCTAGACTCTTGCAATATACCATCCCATCCTCCTCGCACAAGCAAGTTGTCCAAAGACCATGCATACAGGAACTCCTTCTGGGCAGACAGCAAAGGCTCAATATTATTAGGCAGTCTCTACAAAGTGGATGTGTCTATGAATTTTATATTAGATGACTCTGCTTCTAAGACTGGGGAGGTAGTTTAGTCAGTGATGTGCAAAGCACAAGGATCCGATTTTGGCACCCGTGTAAAAACCAGATGTGATGGCATGTGCCTATAGGTAGAGACAGGCAGACAGCAAAGGATGTTGCTGGTTAGACAGTCTAGCTGACAGTCAGTAAGTTCAATGTTCAGCAAGAAAACGTGTCTCAAAAAAAGAGAAGACACTGAAATCAACCTGTGACCTCACAGTACCCCCTACACACTCCATGCATACAGGATAAGCACATATATATTCTTTCTCTCCCTCCCTGTCTTGCTCTCTCTCTCACATTCTGCTTCTTATTCTGATCTTCTATGATGATAGTCATTGAAAGACTTAGAAATAATAGACCACTTCAAAAGTGTTACATCCAATTGCAATCACATCTAATGTGATCCGAAGCAGACAGGGACCAAGGGGTTAGTTCAGAAGAAAGTCAGTCCTCTCTATAGGTATGATACTGAGGTCAGTGTGAGCAGGTCAGAGAGGTGAGTATGGAACTAAATCGTGCTACAGTTTTGATCTAGAATGTCTCTCAGATTCATGTATTAAAGGGCCACTCACTAGTTTAGCATTCAGAAGGGAGGACTGGAGAAGTAGCTGAATTCTGAGCATTGTGACCTCATCATTGAATGAAGAAACTGATGGGTTCTTGGTGGGCTGTTGGAAAGAGATAGCAACATAGAAGGTGAGACTTACTTGAAGGAAATGGGATCTTGAAGGCATCATTCTTGGGAAGTACAAATTATTCTGGCCCCTTTACTCTCTCTGCTCTTGCTTCCTGGGTGTCATGATGTGAACAGCTTTATCCTGCCACGGCTTCCCTGCCTCACGGGACTCCCTCACCACAGCCCACAGTAACGGGACTGTGTGACAATGGGATGAACACCCTGAGATAATGACGCAAAAGGAACTCTTCCGCCTTCAAGTTGATTTCCCCAGATATTCTGTTATAGAGGTAGAAAACTAACTGATACATGGTCCTTGTCGAGGGAGCAAGCCCTCACTAGTAGGGATAGCTGTATTTTTAGAGTCCCTTCTAACAGGTTAGACTTTTCCCACCTACTTCCTGCAGGCCTTCCTTCTGTGTGTGGCCACTGAAACAACCTTGGGAAGATGCTCTGGCAATTCTGGTTAAATAGCTGTGTCTCTGGTTCTCCATTTGAAACCGACTTCTTAATTCTGCACCATTGCCTGGACGCAAATGCATTTATGTATATTAATTTTTGCTCTACTTAGCAGACTGGTCACTTAATTAAATGTCTTCAGTTGTTTTATTAGAGAAAAAATAACCATCTCTCCACCCACAGCATGCCTCCTTCCCACTTAACTCCTCTGTTGTGCTGGGAATTTAAACACACTATTTGTTGTTTTCCATTCCATTCGTTTGTAACCCCGATGCCACCACATTTATAGGAGCTGATATTAAAAAGTAATATCCAAGACTAAAGTCGCTAGACTGTTTAGTAGATTTTTAAATTGAAACCAAAATTATACAGATTTTTCATTCTGATAATTCTACCAATTCACTAATTCTTTAATCTTTACAGGTCATTGAACAGTTCTACATTAATGAGATGTAGTTAAGAACAAATTTTACACTTTTTCCTTTTTTTTCCTTGAAAAATGTTTCCTATCATTTGTAAATTAGAAAGAACTTGTTCCATTTATGGTCCATTTATTTAAAATAATCGAATGTATGGGATCTGACTGAACACTGTGTGTAATGATGCTTTTAAACAAATTACCATTTATTTATAAGCAAGAAATAGACTTTTAAAAAGCACCCGGACTTGGTTATATTATTAATGACATTCTCCAAGCTCAACAGCTCTGGTATGTGTGTGTTTGTGTGTGTATGTCTGTGTATGTGTGTGTGTGTGTGTGTATGTGTGTGTTTACAAGACTAGTGTTTGTGCAGACACGCATGCATACCTGAATTTAATTTCAGCAAGAAAGTTGAAGATTTAGAAACAAAACAGTCATCTAGTAAAACAACATACATTTCCTTTTCAAAAACTCTCAAATATAGTTGAAAACCGGACAAGACCAGCTATCCATCTAGGACATCTCCCCTCTAAACATTGCCTATCCACACTAAATATCCAAAGCTGAAGGCAGAGAGTCAGATCTATCCCAGGCTGTTCTGTGCGCCAGGTTGAGGGTGGAGAGCACACGGAAACGTTCTCCATCCACTGAGACAGGAGCATGCCCAAGTGCACAGTCCTCATGGAGTCCACTCCTAGTCCCAAGAGGTGCCACTCAGGGAATACTTACATTTTAATGCCATGCTCCAGTTAATTGCTTGGATTCGAGTATTGTAAATTACTATTATTCCTCACCATGCCATACCACAGGGAGGAAAATGTTTATCCTGGTAAATGTTATTTAAAGAGCTGAGTTGTGGAGAATCAGGGGAGATGGCTGACTACGCTAAGAATTAATGGAAAAAGACTGTTGTGGCTTCATCAGCCTTGATCCTAAAAATGTGTAAGACAGTCTATGTTGCTTTCTCAAAGCCCTTTTGAGCCACATGAAAAGATGTAAATAAAAGGTCCTTCTGGTATTTTTGCTAGCCCCAGGGCCCTCCATTTCCTGAGATGTACTATCCAGAAAGTTCATTTGCTAAGTCCAGTAAATTCAAGGAGTTAATCCTAATCTCCAATTCCTTTTTAAATTTTTTTTAAAATAAAGGTCTCTAACCCCAGAAGCAGTGAGAGAATAAAAGTAAAGCATAAGTAGAGGAAAATGAGAGAGGAAGACGAAAAAATAAAGAATTTGAGGAAATAGATAAGGTTACCATACAAAAGGAACCAAAGGGCTCACCAAAGTAACATTAAGTTGCATCTTTGCCACTTCCTGCCAGCATTTCCTGGGAAACCATGGGGGGAAAAGGAAAGGCGCTTGGAGATGAGGTGGATGAATATAGAGTTCTCCTCTGGATGGTCAGCTTCGAACAACAGGCCTACTGTATAACTAACCGACACGCCACAGATATTTGAGGGGTAAATGAGTGGCTGTATGAGTTACAAATGATGTGCCTTTTTATGGTAGAAGATAGATATGGATGCGATTGTCCAGTTATTCAATGTATCAGCTATCATATTCCTCCACTCTGGGAGCTTTTGATAGGCTGCACTCCAAGTCACTCTTAACCAGAATCATGGTATCCCTGTGCCCTGTCAGTAAACCTGCTACACCTAAGCAGGAAAAGGAGATAGTGAGAACATGTAAAACCTGTGTTTAGTGTTCCACTGGCTTTCATTGCTTGACGTTCATGTAGAGTAGGTATTTTGTGTGACTGTATAGATGTTTGCCAGTATTACTAGGACTCTGCCTCCTTCTTTTCCACAGTTTGAGAGGATTGTGAATTTGATGCAATGCATGCTAGAAATCTGTACTATTACATTAAAAGTTTTCAAATGCTTATACAGCAAGCCCCTGCAGTGAGCCAGCGGTAGCATCCTCACAGCACTATTGGTCATAACTGGTGATCATTCTGTTAGGTATTATGTGTCGCTCTTCACCTTTAGTTATCATTCTTAATATAATCTATGTTCTTCATATACTGATTATGCTAGGCATCTTTCATTGTCAACTTGATACAGCTTAGAATCATTTGAGAGGAAATTCCTCAACCAAGGAATTGCCTACGTCAGATTAGCCTGCGGCCGTGTCTGTGGGAATAGTCTAGATCAGTAGTTCTCAACCTGTGTATTGTGACTCCTTTGGGGTAAAATGACCCTTTCAAAGGGGTTGCCTAAGGCCACAAGAAAACAGACTTACCCTATAAATCTGTTATAACAGTAGTGAAATTACAGTTATGAAACAGCGACAAGTATAATTTTATGATTGGGGATTGTCTTAGTTATGGTTTCCATTGGTGTGAAGAGACACCATGACCGTGGCAACTCTTATAAAAGAAAACATTTAATTGGGGCTGGCTTACAGTTTCAGAGGTTTAGTCCATTGTCATCATGGCAGGAAGCATGGCGGCACGCAGGCAGACATGGGGCTGGAGGGGCCGAGAGTTCTACATCTTAATCCGCAGGCGACTGAAGGAGACTGTGTGCCACGCTGCGCATAGCTTGAGCATAGGAGACCTCAGAGCCCACCCCTACAGTGACAAGCTTCTTCCAGCACGGTCACACCTCCTAAGAGTGCCACTCCCTATGGGCTAAGCATTCAAATACGTAAGTTTATGGGGGCCGTGCCTAGTCAAAACACAACAAAGCTCACCACAACATGTAAAATTGTATCAAAGGGTCATCACAGCATTAGAAAGGTTGAGAACCACTGGTCTAGATTATTGACCAATGTATGGATATCCAGCCCACTATGAGCGGCACCATCCCTAGGCAGGTGCTCCTGGCATATATGAATGAGTAAAAGAGTGAGCCAACAAACAGCATTCCTCCATGGATCCTGCTTTGGATTTCTGCTCAAGTTCCTGCCCAAGTTTCTGACTTGAAAGTATAAGCTAAATAGACCTTCTCCCCCTCCCCAAATAACTTTTGGTCAGAGGGTTTTATTACACCAACAAAAAGAAATAAGATGACTGGCCTGCATGACTTGCTTTCTAGTTTCTGTGCTCCTGTTCTTCCCTCTTCACTTTGCCTGCCTAAACCCAAACCAAACATCAATTCTTCCAAGAAAAGTTCCCGATAAGATCCTTCACACCTGAAAATACTGACTTCTCTGTATTTTAAGCCCCAGTTTATCTTATTTTTTCTGCTAGATATGAAGCCTAATAAAGGACCAATGGCTGACTGACCTTCCCAGCCCTGTTTTAGGATAAGACCACCATAGAAACAGGAATTCTACAAGCAGGTTACCTGGATTACCTCCAATCTTTTTTTTTCCTCTTTCCAGTGAGGTGACCTTGGGCCCATCATTTAGCTTGTCTTGCAGTTTCCTTTTTATCAGGGCAATATCAGTATTACCTGTCTTGGTGGAGCTGCTGATAAGGAGATGGTTGTGTAATGCCTTGAAAAGATGGCTAATGCAAATTTAGCCTCAACCAGTTGTTTCATTTATTATTTATAGTAGAAGATGAGTTTTACGTGGACAGAAGCTTCTTCTGTTTTGCCACTTGCTAGTTCTTGTCATTCAGTGAATTCTTAGTACACAGCAAGAATGAAAGTAATATTCATTCACTAAGGGTTAAATGGGCGAATATATGGTCAATGAAATTATTCTCTAGGAGTCAGAGTTCTTGTGTTGTTTCAGTTTCCTCTGCTTCACCCATGGAAAACCAATCCCATAAACCATGGAAAGTCCCAGCCCCTAACTTTCCTTCACCTGAGATACATGTCCAGATGGTGCAGGAGAAGGACTCGTGGGGCCTCTGATAGTTGAGGAACAAAGCTGGGACCTGTATTTCAACCGCAGCCATTAGAAGATTTGTGGCCACGATGAACATGGCCTTGGGCCAGGTTGTTCTTCTGGTAGCTCTACTGCTATAAAGGACAAAGAGATAGCACAGAAAGGAGAGGATAAGCCAGGAATAGAGCATAGCAATAAACAGGGAGGCAGTGGTTATGGCGAGGGTCTCCACGGCACAGGCTTTTGCTAGCCTGTGAACAGCTATGCTGAGAGCTGTCTCAGGAGCCTGGTACACAGAGTGACTTTAAAAGGTATTTAATTTTTTAAATGATCAAGCTGAGAACACAGAGCCAGATCAATATATACAATATCACAGAACCAGAAACTAGAATGGGTTGTCCTTGGTGTGTCTAAATATTAAAATATGCACAGCATAGTTAATCATTAGGAAAATGCAAAAATAAAAGACCAGTGGTACACCAGCACGTCCATAACCACTAACTAGCTTGACTAAAATTAGAAAGGCTTGCTAAGCATCAGTTATTAACAAGGACGCCTCTCACACAGCTGTCGCGAATGTAAAAGGTACAGTGACTTGGGCAAGGAATTTGGCAGTTTCTTGTGAACGTAAGCAAACATTTACTATGTGACCCAGCAATGTTACATACAACAATATAGATGAATCTCAAGAGCATTATATAAGGGGGAAATGTTCTCTCTCTCTCTCTCTCTCTCTCACACACACACACACAAAATTCGATTTATATGACTTTCCAGAAAAGGCAGAATTAGAGTCAGGGAATGCAGATCTGTGATTGAGGTGGAGGATTAATGAAAAGGAGCATAATGAAGCTTTTTGATTTTTTTGATGTCTGGAAATAGTCTACATTTCTACATACAGATACAGCAAAATTTATCACACTACACATCTAAAAGGTTTTAGACAACACCAAAGCTGATCATCAATCAACAACGATAAGGTAGAGCACTATGTTTCCATGCTCAAAATCCTCCAATATCTCCAAAATAATCATGATTGTTTATATATAATAACTATATAATTATATTAATAATTAATAATATAAAATTATATAATAATCATGATAGATTTTACATTGTATATAAAATTATATTATATAATAAATAATATAATATATAATTATACATATATATATAAAACAAAAAATAAGAATAAAACAAAAAACCCACAACAATCCTTGGCCATGGCCTCTAATGCCACCCTTGACCTGTCTATGATCTGCACACAACTTGACACCTTGTCTCCCGCAGGCCTCTCCAGATCCCTTTAGATCCCTATAGATCTTTCCTGCTCCAACCAACCTGTCCTTGGAGAACCTAGAATGTTCCACCTGTGTCCGTGTGTCAGACCCTCTGCCTGGGATATTTCTTCCTCTGTGTTCACTCCTCACTTCTGTGCCACCATAGGAACTGCTGGTAATCACAGACAACACCAGCCCTCTCTCATCGCCCTCCCTCTCCCACTCTGTGTTCTTCTAGCCTCACCACAGCTAAGCATTATCATTCCACTTTACAGCTTCTTTACTCTCTGCTTGAGTTAGCTTCATGAAGGGAGCACTTCCAGGGGCCATCTCTCTAGTGCTGTGCTGCAAAGTGGCATGTGCTTGAGACGCCTAACTCTGCCTGTCAGCTTGACTGGATTGATAGCCACCTAGGGTATGAAAGATTTACACATCTAGCTATGTCAGTCAGGATGTTCCCGGGGAAGTTTAACTGAAGAGGGACGACTCACCGTGAACATGAATTACACTAATCCCTGGCGAAAGAAAGCCAACGGCAGCTGGGATTCCTTTCTCTGCTTTCTGCTTAGTAGCCCGGCGTAAGCCTTTCCTGCCACCATGCCTTCCTCATTGTGATAGACTAGATTCTCTGAACTGTGAGCTAAAATAAACCTTTAGGTCACCTTTTGTCAGAGAAATGAGGAAACAGCCCACATTATCCACTGTGCATAGAAGAACTGTCACTGGAAATCTAAGAACGAAACTGAATGAGTTAAGCATGAAATTGAAGAAATTACAAATAAAATGAAGTAAGCATGCCAGAACAAATTAGCAAAATGGAAGAGAGAGCAAAACATTAGAAAATGGAGTAAAAATTGAGGTTATAAATAAACTCAAAGGTATTTCCTAGGGGAAAACTAAATTATAATATAGGTAAATTGCTATCTTCTTTATTCCTGAATAAATCGCATATTATCAAATAAAAAATTAGAAATTAAAATCAATTTAGAAAAATGAAGAGGAATGTTTAAAATTATAATAAAACAATTTGTTCAATGCAAGACAAACACATTAAAAACACAGGATTGCTTTGGCTTATCCAACTTCAAGCCTACTTTGGCATCGCCTTGACTCCCTCTTGATCACTAACTGCAACCTGACTGCATGCACTCATGGTGGTCACTGGCCCCAACTTTCTACTCTGACCCTCCCGGAAAGGTAACTGGGAAGGAGCTGTCTCTGGGTTGATGATGTGTGGCTTTGGATGTCAACACTTAGCAAAGTGGCTAAGAGCTCAGAAGTTCTTTTACTACTTCTCTCAATCTCAGTGCCCATCTGTAGATGAGAAAGCGACACTTAGCTCACAGAGATGGTTGACAAGGGACTTCCGGTGAAGTGTTAGGCATCTAGATACTCCTCCAAAGTGAGCAGGCATAGGGCGCACATGGGCTCTAAGCCTGGGTGGAAGGGGGGGTGTGGGCTCTAGGAAGAGGCCTGACCACTGAACAGCAAGGGAAAGGAACTGCCATATTCTCTCCTACTTTCCTGTCCCTCTAACTTCAATCATTGTGCTGGCTAGTTTTAGGTCAGCTTGACACAATCTGGAATCATCCCAGAGAAAGGAACCTGAACTGAAAATGCTTTCCGTAAGATCGGGCTGTAGGCAAGTCTGTAGGGCATTTTCTTAGTTAGTTATTGCTGGGAAAATTCCCATCCCATTATGAGTGGTATTATCCGTGGGTTGGTGGTCCTGGGTGTTACTTGGAAGCAGAGTGAGCAAGCCATGAGGAGAAAACTAGTGAGTATTGCTCCTCCAGGCCCCTGATTCAATTCCTGCTTCCAGGTTTCTGTCCTGTTTGAGTTCCTTCACCGACTTCTTTTAGTGATGGACAGTGATGAGGAACTATAAGCAAAATAAACCCTTTCCTCCCCAAGTTGCTTTTTGATCATGTGTTTCTTCACAGCAATAGAAAACCTAAGACCTCAGTTACACACCTCAATGAAGAGTTACATGGATGCCAGTGGTCCTTAAGATTTTAATGAAACTGAAAGATTCCTGTTAACTATTGATCTTGTAGCTATTGTCGTGTCCAGGTGCAATGTTTCCCAAGTTTGTGACAATATGTGTATAAACAAATCTGTTTAGACATGTGTCAACAAACAAAATACTGACCTCTCTGGTACCACTGCCTCCAGAATTCAGAATTCACCTCAACACCTAGATGCCTGGAGTATACCATGTAGCCTGTGTGTGAAGCAAGGTATACCAAGATTATGCAGTGCACTCTGACTTCTGCACAATGATGAAACGACCTGAAGCCACATTTCTTAAAGCCCAAACTTCTGCATAGCGAATGCTCAGTCAGCATTCACTAGACAGACACTACACTGTATCTTAGGAATGTGTGAGTGACATAGCCTATTGGAGTTTATTATGTTCCCTCGGCTTGTGTGTTTGAACACTTCCCTGGCTGTCTTGAAAGGGTGTGAAACTTCAGGGGCTATAACCTTTCTGCAGCAGGGAGTCACAGGGGCTGACCTTGAGATCTGAAGAGCCAGCATTGTTTGCTATCTGCTCTCTGCTTCCTGACCATAGGATGAAATGTGGCCAGCCCCTTTATGCTTCTACCATCATGCCTTCCCACATCATAACATACCGCATCCCTTCTTCAAGCACGAGGCAAAGTAAACCTTCTTCCTTTAAGTCACTCTGGTTAGACTTAAAGGAGGCCTGCCAGCTTTAGCTACCACACCATGGAGAACCTGACATCCACAGTTTCAAAGCTCCATTTACAAAGATGCTTTCTGGCACAAGTTGCACTTACCTGGGTCTTACCTGAACAGACAAAAAATCCCTCTAAGAAATGTCTAGAAGGGAGACTTACTTGGCCACCGAGGCTCACAATAATCTATGTGTGTCTGTTCTAGGCAATTTCAGGCACATCCAAACCTGGGTGAAGCAGTTTAGCATCCTCCAGAGCTGATAGTATCCATCCATTAATGACAGTGCTATACAGAAGCATAAGAGAATGGTCAACAAATTCACAGATTGTTCCCTGTCGCATTCAAGAAGAACTCTTTGGTGTGAATTGGTACATCCAGAAGCAAGTTCAAAGACTCCCTTTAGTCCTCTAGAGCCTGAACTGGATGAAACATACAAAGTACTTTCTGCAATTGATCCAGTCTACAGCAGTGAGACCACGAAGAAAATCGGGGTGACTGTGCTCTGTGCCCTAGTACAGATCCCAACAAAAAGATGTCAATTTAAGTGCAGTTACTTGTTGAACTCAACATGTAGGTTCTCAGAAATGTGTGTCTTAAGTTGAAGGCCAAATTTTAAATAAGTGAGGACAGAGACAATAGTTTTTCAATTTGTTAGTGTTCAAGTCCTTTCTGGTCTTGGGTACCAACAAATTAAAAACTTTAAAAAAAGCAAAAGGAGAAGACAGGAAATTCAGACAGCACCTCTCTCTTCTTTTAGAGCAGAGAAACTGGTGTCAGAAAGGGGCCCATGCAAAAGTTTATGGTGTGTCTGGGACAGGAGGATCAGAGTGAGAAAGCAGCTGTCTCTGTCATGGCACAGTTGTCCCCAGCTGAACCATACTGTAGGCCCAAAGGAATGCAGCCCAGAAGCTACAAATAGGAATTCAGATAGTCAGAAGGCCCCTGGAAGTACTGGCTACCGCATGCTTTACTGTCATCCAAACATCATCCAGCATGTTAGAGGAAGGTCTCAGGAGATGTTGGGACAAAGGATCCTTAAGGTTAAATAGAAACATGGGTCTGATGGTCTGTGAATCTCAGGTGAGGAAGGACTTTTAGTTCCAGCTGTTTCTCATTTCCATGCTGCTGCCATTCTAGAGCCAGTCACTGCCATCTGGCCACCCCGCCATCCTGCCATCCCACAATACCCACTACTATGGTCCAGTTCTGCATTTTCTGCAACCAATTCCCAATGCAGTAAACCAGAGTGGTCATTTTCCCTAAGTCAGCTTGTAC
The DNA here is from genome assembly GCF_030254825.1 of Meriones unguiculatus. Lineage (NCBI taxonomy): Eukaryota > Metazoa > Chordata > Mammalia > Rodentia > Muridae > Meriones > Meriones unguiculatus. Next base: position 25,136,572 of record NC_083361.1, read on the forward strand.
TTTCTCTAGCCATTTATTTTCTGGTATTAAGATTCCTCTGCTAGGTAGGACCTGCTGCACCTAACTAACCTATTTTATATCCGGCAGTTTGTGTGTAAACATCAGAGATCTGAGCCTCAGCCGGCAGATTCATCTCCTCCCTGTCCTGTTCATTAGCAGTATCTAAGCAGTTCAAGTAGAGATTGCTTTCACGGAGTTAAACAGAGAAGGGCAGCCTGAGCGCCTGCTTTTGCAACCATATTTAATAATGCAACAGTCATAGCCTGTGGCACCTACAGAGTAGGAAAGAATTATTCAGAGATCTCCACATTGGAAGGGGTGATCTGCCTAGGAACTAGGAATAAGTCATCAAAACTCCAGTACTGCATTGCAGAGATTCAAAATAGAAGAGCCAGACCCGAACTTGAGCCAGATGGAGCTATTCAGGAGTGAAAGAAGGGCAGTGAGGGCAGAGACAGTCCCCAGACAAATGTTCAGGGGAGCCCTAACAAGGAACGGAGGTACTTGGAACAATGGATCTGCGCAGCTGAAGTGTACACAGTGAGGACAGTCCCAGGGGCAACTGGAAACCAAGCTGCATATAAACTGCAGCTGAAATGGATTCAGAAGTTCTGCAGTTAGAACCCACTGTCCGCTACAGAGAAGAACACACCCACACAGCTTAGTCAGGCATGGAACAGGAAGGGGCTTTGCAGACCAGCAGCACCGTGAATGCAGATCCATAAAGTTAGATATTGCCTGGGGCAACAGAACAGAAATATGATGCCTTATCCATGACTGGAGAGGGTTTCCATCGGTCTCTAAATAGGGAGGAGGCTGATGAAAAACAAAAACAAAAACAAAAACAAAAACACACCCAAATCATCTTAAACTCCAGTTGAACTTTCATAAACCATATTCCTTCAACTTGAGCAATGCATGCTAGGAATTGCATTTAAAATGCCTCCACTAGGCCCCTGTAATTTAGATATTGGTCAAGCATGCTGTTTTTGGAGGGGCAGCCTACCTAGAGGAAGTGGGCTGTTGGAGAAGGCTCTTAGGTTTTATTGCATAGCTCTGATGAGCCCCGGGATGGAAAGAAGCCAAGTGAACAGTGGAATCGTGACCTAGGAGTTGAAATAGTGCATGCATGCCAGGGAGAATACTGCCTTAGACATTGAGGTATGGAAAATAAGTTGTTCTGGAGAATTGGCATTTTCACATATTGAACAGGGTCAAAAGATGGTCAAGGGGGAATTTTAGATGGGAGAATAACCAACTAGATTGAAATGCAAGCATCCCGGGGGGGGGGAGCTTTATTTTCTCTCCAAGTTAGAAACTTTTTAAAAAAATTTCTTTAAAGAAGAGAACCAGTGAGTGGTTGGATGAAAATGTTTGTATTTGTAAGAGGTCCCCTCTTCCCAGGATATGTCCACCTACTCCCACCTTCAAATTGTATATCAAATTCTCCCAGGCTGATAGGTTTCATAACATGTGCACTGAAGCAAGTAACTTGCAGTGTCAGACTCGGTGGCACAAACCTATATGTGCCCCCACCCTCTCGGAAAGCTGAAGCAGGGCGATCATGGCCAGCCTGGGCTACGAGGTGAGCTCCAGGCCAGCTTAGGCATCTTACTGAGATTTTGTCTCAAAAACTAAAAAGTGAAAGAAAGGGCTAAGGTGGTGGGAGAGCACTTGCCTATCATGCCAGAGGTCCTAGCCTCAATCCTAGTACCAGGGGTGGAGGGAGTGGAGGAGAATGTCTCTTCTCACACAATGCCAATAATACTACTAATAATATACATTTCTATATACTTCTCACACAATACTATTCTCAGAAATGCATGTTTTAAAATTAAAATGTAAATTAACAGAGCTCTCCCCCAGGATATCATGCATTACCTTTATTTATGGTGGCACTGCTTAACCTGTGCTTATGTGCAAAGCACAGTAATAAATGCTTGTAGCAACTTCCTTGACCCTCATAATCTTGGAAGATAAATACGATTGTTGCCTCATCTTTTGGAAGAGGAAACTGAAACGCAGAGAGGTTCTGCTCAAGTTCACATGGAATAAACAATGCCCTTCTCACCATTTATCTCCAAAGCCTGCCTGGCAGCTTCTTATCCACCACACCCACCTATCCTCTTCTGTTGTGACTGAATAATTATCGAAACCAGTGTTTCTCAACCTGTGGGTCGTGACCCCTTTGGGAGTTAAATGATCTTTTCACAGGGATCACCATCAGGAAACATAGTTATTTACATTGTGGTTGATAAATTTATTTATGAAGCAAAATTATATTTATGAAGTAGCAACAAAAATAATGTTATGGCTAGGGATCCCCACAGTGTGAGGGAGTGTATTAAAGGGTTGCAGCATTAAGAAGGCTGAGAACCGCTGATCTACACCCTGCCCTCACATGTGCTTCATGTTATTAAAGAGAAATAATAATCCTACATACATGAGAGAGAGAGAGAGAGAGAGAGAGAGAGAGAGAGAAAGAGAGAGCAGATCCAGTCATCAAGTCTTCCCTCCTGCTCATAGCTATTTGAGTCAGACATAGCCTTCCCAAAGTCAAAATCGTGATTGGTGATTACCCTGGATCTCTACCTCTACGTTTCCCTTTATCTGAAAAAATCTTCCATTTCTAGGTTAAACACTGGGGCCCTTGCCATTTCCACTCTATTTATTTAGACTATGAGATCAGGAAAATCTGAGGTTTTGAACAGGGGAGAGATGAGTATATTCTCTTCATCATCTAAGTAGGAGTCCCAGTGTCCAAGAAGAAAGGTTACATGGGATCAGGGATCAGGAATCAGGGATTTATCCAATGTGGTACAAACACCTGTTCACTCCCACACGCTCCACAGCTCCAGGCCAGCATCTCCTGTGTTCTCCAAAGAAAAATAAATTGGCTTTTCACCTCTACACCAGCTTGGAGAACAATCCCTCAGTGTCTTCTTCAGGAGAGGGCTAAAGGAACTTTAATGAAGGCAGTGCAATGGAAAGAGAAGCACAGGAGTGGAGTCGGGATAGTTTAGAAAAACAACAGAAGGATTTAACTATTGATCCCTAATATCCCAAAGATTATTTATCTAGTTTGGAAAACACAGATGCAACTGTTGGCCAGTCATTGCTCCTTTCAATAAACTGACAGCATGCTTGTTGCAAACATGAAGGTGAGAGAACTGCCTTGTATTCTGTATGTGTGTGTGTGTGTGTGTGTGTGTGTGTGTGTGTAGATTTGTACATGTGAGTGTGGAAACCAGAGGATAACTTTAGGCACCACCCACCTTGCTTGTCTTTGTTTGTGACCGAGGGTCTCGCACTGGCCTGGAACTCACCAAGTAGGCTATGCTAGCTGGCCAGCGAACCTCAGGAACCCCAGTTTTTACTTCCTCGGGGCTACACGTGCATACTATTATGTCTGGTTTATTTTTAAAATGAGTTCTGGTGATCAAACTCGGGTACTTACACTTGAAAGGCAAGCACTTTCCTGACTGGGCTGTTTCCCAAGCCCTTTTAAAATTTGATTAAATTGTTTTCATTCATTCATTCGTTCACCCAGTCATTCATTCTCTTTATTTCTATAGTTCTATGAATGGAGTCCAGGGCCTTGCATGAAAGTACACCATCCCTGAGCGACATTTCCAGCTCTGAGAATTCTGCACACACTGTGTAAGCTCCTGGCCCATCTGGTCGTTGTCAGCCTCTGATAGATTTCCAGCTACACTCATAAACTCTCAGTCACACGTAGCTAGCCAGTTGTGAGCCAACCAAGTTTTTTTTTTCTTAATTATTGTTATTTTCATGAATTAACATTATTTTTTCTTAAAAAAGATCTTTCCATGTAGCCCAGACTAGACTTAAACTCATCATTCTCTTACCTCAGACTCTTATTCACCAGGATTGTATGTACACCACCATAACCAACTTTTCTTGAAGGTTGTTTTTTATCTGGGGGGAGGAGAGAGGTCATTTCATTTTTATCTATGTGCATTCCTACATGAGCTTATGCACACTATAGGCATGCAAGTGGCCACAGAGGCCAAAAGGTGCCCTGGCCCTGTGGCCTGGATCCCCTGAAGCTGGAGTTGCAAGTGGTTATTAGCTGCCTGCTGTGAGTTCTCTTGCAAAAGCAGTACGTACTTTTTACAATCTCTCCAGTCTTGCCTGGAGTGTGAATGCAAAGGAAAAAGCGAGATCAAGACGAGCACAGTAGATGAGGTGTATGCCTGTTAACTGTTAACGTCAGAATGGTAGGTAGTGGTCTAGCATGAATGAGGCTTGCTCAAGAGAGGCCAAATCCTGCCAGCCTAGTGACGAAAACAGTGAGGACCAGGCATGAATTTTATTCTAAGTATGATGGATGTTGTCAGGATATTTTTACTTATTTTATTCACTTTACATCCTTATAGCCCCTTCCCTCCTCCCCTCCCAGGCCCATCCTCTTTCTGAAGTGGACCTAGCCCCCTACAAAGATGTAGCAGACAGGTAGCTTAGGCTTCAAGTGGGTCCTCTAGTAAGGGAAGTGGGGACTGCTTCACAGTCTCACTTGCCAGCTTTTAGATCACCCTCCCCTGGTGGGACCGCCTTGACAGGGCCACCGGAGAAGAGGACACATTCGGTCCTGATGCAACTTGTCAGGGTATTTTTAAGAAAGGATAAGGTATTATCTGTTTTATGGTTTAGAAGGCCATTCTGGCTGCTTTCAGGATGGAAGTGGTAGTCTGGGTAGAGACCTAATATGTTTTATTCTGTGACAGCATGACTTTTCCCCTGAAAGTGGAATTGTTAGTACTACAATTGATAAGAGTGTACAGACATAGACATTCACATACGCAGAGCATGACGCACCCTCCGTGTGCCCATTTCCTCCTAGACTGATGTATGAGTAAAACTGATAAAAGGCATCTTAAGTATTTTTCCTCCTTGGATCTTCTGTGACTACTTTGTAGCAATTGCTGAGACCCCTTCACAACAGGAAGCAGATTACCCAGCATGATACTCATGGCTGTCAGGAACACACAGAAAATGGTGATGCTGAAGAGATAAATGGGGTGAAAATTATTTCCCCACTTCCCATCGTCTGAGGAGCTGCTGGGCCTCCCAAGTTGTGAGGCCACAGAGAGACTAAGGAAAACATCCTGGCCTTTGTGAGACCTTTAGGAAGTTGACCACCAGGCTAGAAAGAGCGGAGCCTTGCACCTTCAGACTGCTCATGGTGTTGTAATTGTTATCTAGGAGGATGTGTTTGTTATTATTCCTTTGAAAACATGAAAGGCAACCCAGACTTGAGATTCTTGGCAGCTTGTCCATCACAGGTCTTTTTAAAAGAAGTTTTAATAACCAAGAGCGTAGTCAATCAGCTCATTGATTTCATCCCATTATCTCCTCCCATTTTTAAAACAAGAATTTCAAATGGCTTTTGATATTTTATTTAGATAAACCTTGATTATGGTGATTCTGGTCAACTTAAAGTAGTTCCCAGGCTTCTTCCTCTCTTCACTTTTTTCACTTGCTTGGTCAGTCCTCAGTACCATCTGGATGCAGAATAAATTTAGCATGACTAAAGTAAGAGTTCTTGCTCAGTCAGAACCTAGGTCCAAATTTGCTAGAGGAATTTCAGAGATTCCCATCTGAGGCATCAGATGACATCAGGGAAATCAGGGCCCCCTCTTGGAGCTCTAGGTCTCATTAATAAAAGAATTTAGGGACGGACTCAAATGAAAGCTTGAGAATAATTTTATTATTGTTTAAAAGAAAAACCCCCAGAGCAGGCAGTCTGCAAATCTCAGAAGCTGCGTGGAGGAGGAGGACAAAAGTGGAGTGAGAAAAGCCATGCCTTTAATGCTAGCCTTCAAGTCAGACACATGGCAGATAAATAAGCAGCCACATGGCAGAGCAAGAAAAGCCTTAGAGAAAGAGTAAGAAATCCCAAACTGATGGGAAAATCCGGAGTGCTGGGAAAGAAATGGTTGGAGCAGTGATAGAGAGGAAAAAGGGAACGTTAAAACTTAGAAAAGCGGCCAGACTAACAAACAAGTGTGGTGAAAGCCTCCGTGATGGGGCAGGAAGTCAAGAAAGAAGCTTAGCATCTCATTAAAGCTAAAGTTATTTCAACTGTCTTTCTAGCATGGCTTAAGCTGTACAGCTGTTTTAGGGATGGTTACCTGGCCAGGCCATTGATTCAGCCCTACTGGAGTGGTGGGATTCCACTCAGGCCTGAGAGTCTATTCTCTTGATCAAAAGAGATTTTTCTTAATGGGCCTTTGTTAGCATGCTAACAAATTGCTAAGGCATGGCTATGATAACATTGGTGTAGGTACATATAGGTCTCACAGTTGAAATGGGAAAAACTGTTAGACTGTTCATAAGCAATAATTAAATGTCATAAGGATGGTGCTTAACGCAAAAATAAAGATGTTTCCAAATAGCAGAAGAAGCAACTCCAGTGACAATGATGTCATCCTCAGAGGAAAACTGCCTGGGACCCTGTAGCATTCAGCACATTTTTTTTTCTTCCCAGGAAAGAAGAAACTCACACATCATAATGTTCAAAGCTGACACCATAAAAATTGAAAGTACAATGGTGTTTGGGGAAAACTGGGAGGAGGGCAGGTTAATAGGTGCTTAATTATAGTTGAAAGGCAAGAGCTCATCTCTGGGTTGGACAGTACTCTGACTCTAGCTAATGATAATTGTGGTGGTTTGAATATGAACGGCCCCCATAGGTCCACAAGTTGTGGCACTATTAGGAGGTGTGGCCTTGTTGGAGAAGGGTGTCACTAAGGGGTGGGCTTTGGGGTCTCAGCTGCTCAAGCCGTACCCAGTGTGACTCTCACTTCCTGCTACCTGTGGATCCAGATGAAGAACTCCCAGCTACCTCTCCAGCACCGTGTCTGCTTGCATGCTGCCGTGCTTCCTGCCGTGGCAGTAAGGGACTAAACTTCCGAAACCATAAGCCAGCCCTGATTAAATGCTTTTTTAGAACAGTTGTCATAGTCATGATGTCTCTTCACAGCAACAGAACCCTAACTAGGACAATAATGCACTGTGTATGGCTTTTAAAGTTAGAAGAAATGATTCTCACCAGAAAAACGTGGTAAACATTGGTGGGTGTGTTTAACACGATCGGAGGGCATACATGTCAAAACATTACATGATACCCCACAAACATGGGAGAGTTTTAAGTGCTGCTTTAAAAAAGATAAGCGAAATACAATAAAGTTCAAAGCAAGATCCAACCTCGTCCTCTCATGGTGGGGAAGCTGAGGTACAGTGTAAGAAACAGTCGTGGCTCATTTTTAGTGTGAGGTTAGGGTTAGGATTCTTCAGAATTACAGTGGAACAGGAGGCACTGGGCCCCTCCTCCCATTGACAGCTTGTGCCTGCTGGTCTTAAAACTCTGGGAGCTGGGAAGTTACAGGAAGTCCACTACGTGACCAACCCCTTGATGAGAAAGGGACACACAGTCTCGAGTCCCCAGTTGTCCATTAGATAACGCTGTTTGTCCTAAACTAATAAAAAGGAGGATGGGGAAAAGAATAAGTCCTGGTCTATGGAAGAAAAGGACAGGAATTTCTTATGATGGAGGAAATCAGCATGCTGGGCATTTTGACTTATTTCTATGCTGGTATCCTTTTTCTTCAGAATGGAATGTTAAAAATGACTTTTTACTCACTGGTCTCTTGAATTTACTATTATTTGTTTTCAACTCCAGGTAGTAAAAGTCCCTTGTCCTGGGTCATATATAGCTGGAGGGACACAGCCAGTTATTGAACTGGGGTCTCCTAACTCTTGGCTACTTTGGTGATTTTTTTTCTTTCCTCCATAGTTCCTCAGATCTTACCTTCCAGCTCTGCCCAGAGTTGCCCAATGCTGTAGAATTCAGTATATACTGGGTGTTATTAAATCTGGGGGTGGGGAAGACTCACAGCTTGTACCTGAAGCAAGGTTCAGCCACCCATCCTCAAAAACCAATTTAAAAAGGCAAATTAATAGTAGAGAACAAGAAAGGGAGACTTATTCAATGTGCCCATACTGGGAAGAGGGATAAAGAGACCCAGTGACTCCCCGTATCTTCAGGAGTCCTGAAGAGAGATTGAAGTTCAAATAGAGGGTCAAGGGCATGTGCATCTAACAGTCCTGGGCAAAGTATGGTCCCACCCATTGTTGACTCATCATGGTTTGTGCTTCAGACTCACCCTGTAAGTTGGTCTGACAAGGTGTTAGGATTGTGTGAAATTTATTTTCCAGAGATAAGTTTTCCCTGCTGCCTGGTGCCTTTTCCTTCTCCCAGTGTGAGATACTGGGGGCATTCTCATTCCTGTGGATCCATTTTTTGGTTAATAGTCTGATAGATGGAAGGGTATAAGTTCTGTTTAGAATATCTTTATATCTGTCAGTCCAGCTACATGGGGACCCTTGAAGAGAGGTGACAAGGAACAGTCACAATCCTAAAGCATGTGGAAAGCTCTACCCGATGTCATCTCTGAGATGATAGAAAAGTCTTCATTCCCCACAAGTCCACAGCCCCTGCCATGAGCGACAGCTTCTCAGTTTTGCTGTCATTGGTGGCTTGCTATTAGTGCAATCCTGCACTGAGCATTTTCATAAAATACCAAGAAATCGTACCGAACTCTTATGCAGCCAGAGAACTAATTTTACACAGACTAGTTGAGATTTAGGCTCCAGGGACAGACAGCTCACACTCAAATCCCATGTGCCCATTTTCCCTGTTCAACCGCTCTTATCCATCCCTTGCAGACTTGTCTAATCCATGGCTCGCTTTTATCCTTAAAACAAAGAAAAATATTTCTGAAAAATAATTGAAAAAAAGTTATGACAATTGAGGGGGTGGATGAGTTCATACAAAGGTACTTCAGGAAAGCACCTGACATGAGGTAAGTGCACAGTTCGGTTCTGTCTCTACTATAGCATTCCGAAGGTAAAGGAAAGGAAGCTGACAGAAAACAAGAAGTTTAAAATCGCGGTGTTAATAAGATCAAGGTGCAAGCATACTCTTTATGACTCCCAGACTGTTAGAAGCTATCTTGCTAGGCCATCTCCCTCTGGGAAGACTCTCGTATCATTTTTCCTCTGGGTTCCCTAAGTTGTCAGTCTGCAGCACAGATTCTCTGCAAGCAGAAAGAGGGGTTTGGGGTGGATGCCAGGGCATTGGCATCACCTCTTCATGTTGCCTTGCCTATCCTTTCTTTTTCTTTTTCCTTCATTCTCCTCACCACCTAGACTGCTGTTGTAGCTTTCTGAGGTCTCCTGCTTTTTCTCACCTTTTTCTCAGGTGAGTCTCTCTGCCTGGGACAGCACGTTTTCCTTCACAGCCTGTATCCGCACTCCACCCTGAATAGAAGCAGTCCTTTGCTGACAGAGCCAGGCCAATAACCCAAAGATGGCTGCTGCTATCAGCCGGACCAGGGTTCGTTCCCATTCCTGGCATTTCCACACTCTGTAACTTAAGAAAATTACTTCCTTTCTCAGAGATCATGTTGGTACCTAGGCAAGGGGACTGGTATCTTCCTTACTGTATTTCATAAAGACTGGCAAAATTATCCAACATATGATAAATGTCAAGAAATAATAGGCACTGTGATCATGTTTCCTGTGTGTGAGAGAGAGAGACAGAAAGAAAAAGAGAGAAAGAAATGAGACTGAATCTAAACCCTCATGCATGCATGCTACATCTCTACTACTTTTTAAACTTTATTTAAACTTTATGTTACTTGTGTGCAGGCTATGTGTACATGGGTCAGAGGACAACTTGTAAGAGCTAGTTATCTCCTCCCACCATGTGGGTCCATTGAATGAAGTCAGATCAACAACCAAAGCGAGCAAGCACTTCTACCTGTTAAACAATCTCACTTGCTCTTTTCTTACCTTTTATTTGGAGCAAGAGCATCACTGTCTTTCTATCTCAACACCCAAGTATGAACAGCTGAGAATGTAGGCCTTTCCTGCCAGGCCTGGTCTCATCACCTTTTCTGTGTGTTTTCCTATAATCTATTAAATTCATAGCATGCTGTTGAATCATTTTTCATATATACTTTATACGCTAGACTATGAATGTTCCAAAGTCAGCCTGGTGACATCTCTGGCATGTAACACAGTGCCTGACACAGGGTAGATGCCATGTGTGCTCATGAAGGTGACTGAAACTACCACTGGTTTATACACTTATCTACAGACAGAACTATGGGAGAGACAGTGATTTCAGTGGGCTTGTGTCCTACAAAGAATCACAATAGGGCATATACATGTATGAGTTCAATAATTCCCTACATCTGTGGGTTTTTCAGCTTTGTCAGGCATCAGACTCTCCTGTAGGATCCTATCCTAGAGTTCCTGACACAGTAGGTCTGAAGTAGGTCTTGATGGCTTGCACTTCCAAATAGTTTCCTGATGTGGTTGGTCCATGACCTCCTCTGTGAGAATTACTGCCTGAAACAACAAGTTACAAGAACCCCCCTCCCTGCCCCCAATCACTTACCTTTTGTATTTTTTCACAGGGATGAAAATGTCTAACATACTTAGTTGTGTCCCATTGGGAGACACATTGATATTCTTCCAACTCCTACATTGTTGTTCTGAGGGCTAAGCTTCCCACACAAAAACCCTCAGAGACTCATTCAAGTAATATCTAAACTACAGTTGCTTTTAGTCGCTCACAGTGATGACATAAGCAATGTACTGGTGCTAGAAACAGCGCAGCAGTAACCCTCCAGCTCTGTTTCCTCGTTTGTCACAGGAAGAAGAATCAAGTGGAGCAGCAGGTGTGAGAGTCCTCTCGGTGTTGAGGGAGTCCCACACTCAAGGCTCCCACAGTTACATGGGCTTGGTTGCATGAAGCACAGGAGTAAAGCACTGGCTGCAATCAGAGAGAAATGGTGATGTCATACACACACACATGTACACATACACAGAGGCACACATGCACACACATAGAGAGTGAAAGAGAGAGAACAAGAGCTTGATAAAATCCTTGGCCAAATCTTCAGATGCAGAAGAAAGAATAACAGTACCTAAGTTAGAAACACAAATGTGTGAATGGTTATGATGGGCCAAGAGGCTGGAGAGCTTGACCAGAGCTCCTTTCAGAGTTCCCAATTCAATTTCCTGGCTGTGCATTAAGTCTGTCAGGATAGTGCTCCCCATGGGGTTTGCCAGACAAAGCCTGCACTCAGACCAGTGAACCACACACAGGATTTTAAAGCAAGAACTAGATCTTCCAACACATGAAAACTGTTCATTGCTTTTATACCTCTTTTTTATTTAAGTTCAGAATTAAAAGATTGAAATTAGACAAAGACCCTTCCTGAATTTCATCGTTCTTCATCTTGGGCCTACAGACAGTGCTGTTTATAGCTGAGCCTCATAGACCAGTTTCCTTGTCCTTAGCTCATAGTCTTAGACATGAACCATGAGGCCTTGGAGATCCTCTTTCTCTATCTAAAAGATGCTTTCTCAAATGCAAAGGATCAGCTGAAGCAGCCTAACTTCAGAGCTTCTGCTTTTAGCCATTGTGTCACCACACTAAGGCAATGGAGGCATTTGCAAGGAGTTGTATCAAGTATTATAAAATGTAATGTTTTGGTTTAAGTCAATGTAGTGGCATAGTTTTCTCTCCTTTTTATCAAAGTTAACATGGAAATACTGTAGAATCAAGAGGAAAACACAGGTGCCAAGAATAACAACGATAAACTGTGAGCCTCTAGGGAATGCTGTCTGGGACTGGCATGTGTCAAGGAGGAAGGGCAGTTTCATAGAACTGGATAAAGTGGAACCAGCCTGGGTCTGGGATGGATGCTTTGAAGTTCTTTCACCTCCTTGTTCTTTGTTTTGAATAAGTCACTGCCCGTCCTTTCCCAGGTCAGCCAGGCCAACATCAATGTGACAGGAAAGCCCTGCCAGGATGAGAAGATGAAAATAGGTTGGGCCTGCTCCTTTGTCTTCAGCTTTTCACCCTCCATCTAAACCCTCCCACACTCAGGGCTGGTGGACACAACCCAAAGAGAATGTCCTTTCCTCATGCTTTCAAATTAAAAGTCAGACCTCACAAAATGGGCCGGGGAATCTTGGGTTTGCTGCCCTGGGATTCACTCTCCAATCTCTTCTAGAATGTTCTTAGTGGTTCTTCCAGGAGAACACAGCTAGTGGTGTACTGCAATTGAAGAATGTCCCCCGTCTACTGTGGATATCTTGCTGTCTTCTTCAACCAATCAAGGAGCTTCAGGAGGCATGCACATGAAATAGTGAGGGAGAGAGGGACACCCACATCCTTAGCAAATCAACTCACTAGACCCTGGCAATCAATAGGTTAACAAATGTCACAGCAGGGTCCTACTCACGTCCTCTCCTATGATACAGACACCTGACCTTGACTTTTTCCCCAAGTATGAACTATTAAAACGTTTGATTGACAGGCTCAGAAAAACATTATGTCATCAACAAAATCTTATTCGAAGACACAGTTGCTGTCATGAAAGAAAATAAAAGAATACCGTAGCAGAAGAGTCAGAGGTAAAAAGGAAGTGTGGTAAATATACTCAAGGAGATACAGGGAGAATTACTGGTAATCTAAATCAAGCATGAGGCATCAGCAAACAATACCAAGTAGAAATATTACGTGTAAACAATACAAATTCTCAAAGTAAACAACACAATCAGTGGAATAAATTACAAGCTGAAGTTGACTAAAGCAAAACAAATTAATGTTCTAAGAAAATGATAAACGATGACACAAAAGAAAGCTAAGAGATATGAAAGATAGAATAAACTTTGTGCAACATAAAAAGAAAACCTCCAGGGATGTAGGCAAATCAATCTCTCGCTCTGCCTGGGAAACTCAGTAAAAGCTTAGCAAGTGTGCTAGTCAATGTTCCATGCTGTGACCACAGCAACTCTTGTAAAAGAAAGCATTTAAATGGGATTTGCTTACTGTTTCAGAGGTTCATTCCATTATCTTCATGGTGGGAAGCATGGTAGCTTGCCAACAGACATGGTGCTGGAGAAGTAGCTGAGAGTTCTATATCCAATCCTCAGGCAGAGGAAGAGAAACTCCATGCTTTTTGAAGTCCTAAAGCCTACCCTCAGTAACACACCTCCTCCAACAAGGCTACACCTCCTAGTCCTTTCAAATGATGCCACTCCCTGGTGACCAAATATTCAAATATAGGGTCATTCTCATTCAAGCCACCACAGCAGGGATTCAACCCAAGACATTCAGGATGGTAGGACTTGGTCAAGAAGGCATGGATAAGAAACCTATTCCAGGAAGAGAAAAATGATACCTCAAATGCAAGAGTCATGAATGGAAACATAGGGTGTTTTCTGAGTATGTAGCCTGGGATGTCTAGAGTAAAGACAGTGTGAAGATCAATGAAGGACTGACTATATCAAAATGCAAGAGTCAAGTAAGGATTAAATCAGGATGGGTCGTGAATGTTTTCCTCCACTCAAACCATGAAAATAAAAACAAACCAAACTCTGACAGGGTAGGTGAACATCAGGACTTTCCACTCCTCATCTTCCCATGCAAGGGTGGCTATGAGCACTTTCAGCTTGAAAATCTCAAGTATTTGGCAAAGTCATTGAAAGATGTGAGAGCTAGACTGGGAGTATAGTTCAGTGGTAGAGTGCTTTCCCAGCATGCTCAGGACCCTGCATTTGATCACCAGCACAAAAATGATGATGATGAAGAGGAGGAAAGTAAATAAAAATGAAAAAGTAGATGAACTGTGAGTTCACATCAGGTAGGTTTTCTGAAATAGGGATGATCCCATTAACAATGAGTCACCTGAGGTTAAAAGTATGATGAAACCTAAAGACAGAAACCTGAGACTCATTGATATTTAGGGAGCTGAGCACTGGATGAGCATTTCCTCAGAGAGAAACCCAAAGCTAAGTGTAGGAACTGTGAATTTCAGACAGTCAGGAAGAGTCTTTTATCCATAGGGTAGAGACAACAACTTCTACATTGTGGACGAGAAACTAAATCTTAGAGGTAAAATGACTTACCAAGATTGGGATTCCAAGGAAAATCAGACTTTAGAACCCAAGTAAGTAAGAACCAGAGGGAAGGCCAGCTCTGCAATTAGCCTCTCACTCTTGTTCTCTCAAAGCCCAGGTCTCAAAGAATCAGCTGGTCAAGCCTATGACATCATCCTAAGAAGCTTGAGAGTCTTCAAGCTAGGCATATATCAAGAAGACCAAGCCCTGGACTGCAATCACTGACTCCCAGCAGGAGCTTTCTGGTACTTTCTGTGTGGCTGCAACTAAGTCACTTCTCCAATGTGGTCCCCATTTTCTGTATAGGTGGAAGACTGGAGGAATCTCAGATCTCTGTGCCTGGAAGTAGGGTTTCTCCTAGACTCCCAAGCCTCACCCACCAAGACTGACAACCTCCACCTTTCTCCTCCCAGTGTCTTTCCTCCCTTCTAACCATGCCAACTAGTCTAGCTTGAGTTTCCCAGCTGAGGACTGGGTGTGAATTGTTTGAAAAGACATATGGCATCACGGTGTAGCCGAGAGTCCATCGCAAGGGGAAACCATTGTTCATTCATCTGGACCGAGTGACATTCTTTATGCAAGAATAACTCTTGATTAAAGGGTGAGTTTTAATGGAAACTAATTAGGCAAACTCTTTAGCCTGGGCATAATGATCAAATGAGCTGTCACGCCGTACCTGATACAATGATCTCACCCGCTACAAGATTTTATTCCTTAGCAATTACACTCCCACATGGCACTGCGTGCCGTTATTGCCTGGAGCACACATGTCAAATTAAAGAGCAACTTATGCACCTGATATTTAATTATTGCCTAGTACTACAGACACCCGGGGAATGTCAAAGTGAGCAGTCTTGCTTGGGAGAAACGAAACTGAAATCTTCTGTAAAAAAAAGTGAAAACATAGGAATAAAATATGTATAGGCCACTATAGTTTCCTGTTCAGCCATCTTACAATTCAGTTACAAAATCCAGCCTCCCCAATCTTGAATAATTCACCGTTTTCTTTTCTTCGACTGAAAGTCGGCAGTAGGAATGTTGTGGAGAGAGACGGCAGGCCTATTGGCATTTGTTTACTGCTGTGACTGATGGAGCCTGGACCTGGTCAACGTGGAGTTCCCTGGGCAAACAATTCTTTCCTTAACAGGTTCTGACAGGAAAAAGGGTGCCTTGCACGCCTCGCTAGCCCAAAGGGAAATGTTTGCCCTCCAGGCTGAGCACTCAGAAAGTCCCACCTTGCAACGCAGTCACACATGGTAACGAGTCTAAGACTTGACCAAAGTTTCTCCCAGACGCCCTTGTCCAAAGTCTGGGAAGGCAAGAATTCATTGAGATGTCAGAATCCATCTTCGCTTGTGCAAATGTTAGGATAGTGTGGACAACCTGACAAACGTGCTGATGCTGGGAGCACCGTTGCAAATGAACTCTGGGGTGAGAGTAACTTTTTCAGCCTCTGGAGTGATTCTGGTGGCCAAGAACAACTGAAAGCCACTGGTCTGGGTAGTAACCAGTCAGACAAGGGGTTCCTTGGTGTCATGAGAGCTGTCTTCTGCACTTGAGCTCATGTGCCCCCTGTGCTTTGGAATATGCTCTTTTGTTTCCACAGCTTTGCAAAGCCTTCTGGAAAATAGCAGCCACCATGGACCCACAGGACAATGCTAAGGGAAGAGGACTATAGAGTAAATCTACTTCTTTTCAGGGACTCTGAAGCTGGAATGGTCTTCTTCATCCTTCTTTCTACCTGCGGAATCTCCATTTAGCCTCAGCATCAAGGATTCAGGCCACTTCCCCAATGAAGTCTTCCCTGGTTGCTTCAGGAAGAACTGTGTATCTGCCAGGAGCCACAAGCTATGAAGGGCCACTGAGCCAAGCTGCCCTCCTCAGGGGGAGTTCAAGAAGAGAAGCCTTGTGTCTCCAGCAACCATCTGTGTTCCCAGCTGAACAGACTCTGAGAGTTGTCTTGGTCCTTTATCTCCCAGATGAAGAAATTCAATTACCGGTTATCAGGGCTGCACCGCCTAATACTAAAAGGCCTTAATAAGTGTGTTTTGTATTTAGTAAGCTGCACAGCTTGTGAAAACCCCCTCCAAACATCTGGCAGGAGGCCCAGCAGAGGTAAGGCTAGAGCCTCTAATGATGGCAACATGTAAACAAGTGTTTTGTTTCAACTGATAGTCATTAACTTCCAGTGTCAGCCATATCCCCAGAGGTTGCTTCCTCAGTCTTGCAAAGACTTCTGGGATATAGCAGCGGAGGTGGGGCCTGGAAGCTGGAGGGAGATAGGAAGCATCCACTGATGGGGAGAAGGCATATCTTTCTTTCAGGGATTTCGAGGCTAGGTGAGGCTGGACTCTCAGTGGTGACACTGTTTCTTTGAGCTAGGAGACAGAAAGCTTCAGTTTCTCTGTGTAGGCATTGGAATTAATAAAATTAAAGTGCTTCATAGAACAGTTAGAGAAAGCAGTCTCAGCAAAGTTCCTGACACAGCTAGCAGTTGATAAGTCAAATCTTTAGAGACATTCTGCTTTGTAAATTCAAACAAACAAACAAACAAACAAACAAAAAACGGTATTTGTATTTACTTTTAATTATATGTGTGCATATAGATGTGGGTATCTGCATACTGGTGCAGCTACCTTTGGAGTCCATAAGAGGGCATTGGATAACCTGGAGCTGGAGATACAGGCAGCGGCTGTGTAATTATATGCTCTTAACCCCTGAGTCGTTAATCCAGTCATTAATATAGAGATCATCTTAACAGGGAGTCTAAAGCTATCAGAGATGCCCTGGCTTAAATCAGTGTGTCAAGGTTCTTGGCCCTGAAGTTCATGGCCATGGTCTGTGCACATAAGCATTTTCATTAAATCCCACAGAGCATAGCTGGATCTTTGTTCTCTCTAACCTTCAGCAAACAGCATCCCTGGGTGATCCTCCACACTTGAACTCAAATCCAAAGCAGCTTTTCACATAGTGGCCATTCACTGAAGGGGTACTGTGCCTTGAATGCTATGCATAAGTGGTTCAAGGACTGGAAAAATGGTTCCATCTCCAGAGTGCATGCTGCACAAGCTTGAGAATGAGGTCAGTTCTCTAGCACCCATGGTGGGAGAGCAAAAGTTAAGTACAGTGGAACACACCTGTGTCCCAGAACCAGGAAAACAGAGAGAGGAGGACCCCTGGAGCTTGCTTGCTAGCCAGTCTAGACAAATCAATAAGCTCCAGATTCAGTGGGAGACTTTGTTTCAAACATAAAGTTGAGAGAAGTAGAGGAGGACATTTAACATCAAACTCCGAGCTCCACACACAGGAGGTGGAGGAGGGAAGAGGAAGGAATGGAGGGAGAGATGATTTACAAGGATGCAAATCTCGAAATCACCAGAAGGGAGATGATGAGGCAAACTTGTTGGGAGGAAGTTATTTGAGGATCTCAATCCATGAAGTGGAAATGTGTTGGTTCCCTCTAAAGTTTCTATCCTGAAGCCTCAATTCTAATCTGTGTTGACACAGGTTTTTAAAGAAGGGAACTAAGGTTAAATACAAGCAGAACTGTAGTCTTCCAGGACTGATCTTAGAAGAATTAGAGAAGAGAGACCATTACCCTTGTTCATGCACACGTGGAGAGGAAAGTCGGTGCAAAGTACAGACAAAAGGCCCCCACCTGCCAGCCAGGGCCTCGCCAGAAAGCAGCCTGCCGACTTTTTGACCTTGAACCTTCAATCTCTAAAACAGTGAGAAAATAAATTTCTGTTTCTTAAGCCAACAAGTAAGTGATGCTCCTTCACGACAGCCAGACAACACCCAGAGACAGGGAAGTAGGAAACAGCACAGGTGAGCACAAATATGCTGGACCTAAACACTTTAGCTCACCTGAAGCACCTGAGCTAGGGTGCCACTCATGGTGTCATGGGGCCCCCCCCCCCCTAGATTCTCAGAAACAAGAAGCACTTTCCGCAATGGTGAGTTATCCTGGAAGGGCATCTGAAGCATTTCATCACGTGTAGCCCCGTGGAGCAAGCAAACTTTGCCCTTTCCCTACCACCCACTGTGGTCCAGCAGCTCCAATGAGTCATTGCACATATCTCCACAGGACTTCTGTGTGATGACACCTATTCCCCAGAGCAGACTCAATAACGTGTCCAAAGCCAGAGTTGACAAACAGCAGAGTCAAAACAGAGAGGAGATCTTTCCCACACTGGCAACCTCTTACCTTGCCAGGAAATCCTGGAAGGTCCTGCAACAAACACCCCTTGCCCTCCTCCGGCAGGGTTCTGTCCCCATGACAACTGATCTCTCCCAACAAAGAAGAATGGAATTGGGCTTTCAAGATTGAGGTGGCTCAGGCAAAGGAGACTGTCTCCAAGCCTGATGGCCTGAGTTCATACCCAGGACCCACATGGCAGAATGAAAGAACTGACTCTTATGCACATGTGCTTTTATGTACATGCTCACAAATAAGCAAATGTAAAGCAAATTTTTAAATGATAAAAAAGAATGAAGTTGTCACTTGTAAAAAATGGATATAACTATAGATCATATATTAAGCAAGTTAACTAGATTCAGAAAGACAAATATTTCATGTTGTGTCTCATTGCAGAAGCTATATCCAAATATGCACACACATTTTATATATAGTATGTGTGTACATATTGGTTGTGTGTATATATACACATACACATATATACATACTTTAATGTAGGTAGGAAAGATGAAAACTAGAAGGGTAAAGGAAATGAAAGAGATTTTGCTTATTATCTAATCTATATTTAAGTATGTACTTTATATACATATATTTATATATATGACAAAATATCTTCCATGGAAAGGGGGGATCAGTGAGAGGTTAGGGGCTATCAAAGAGTAATGAGGTGGATATGGATAAAATGCAATTATATTTGTGTATGAAAATGTCACAGTAATGTCATTGTTCTATAAACAAACCAAAAATGTAATAGTACAATACAGGAAAGTGGACAGAAGTATATGCTATAGGGTGACTAACTATGATCAAGAAGCCTATAAACATGAATGAAAATGTCACAGTAAAGACCATTATTTTTGTTCAATTCATATAAGCTATTAAAATTATACAAAAGAAAGTCTACATTACTTTCCCTTCTAACAATAATACCAGCTGATATTTCTCATTTACATTATCCCAGGTGCTGTTCCTAGAACATCTCATGAATTATCCGTTTACTCTGGTTCTTAAAGTATTACTTTTATCATTCCTATTTTAAATTCCTTTCTTTTCTTTTCTTCAAACAAGTTCTCCCTGTGCTGGAGGAATTATCTCCAAGTCCTGAGCTTACACGACCCTGTTAGCTCATCCTCCCAGAGACTGGGATACTGAGGTGCACCATCAAGTTTGGTATCATTCCAAGTTTGCTGATAAGAAGGCTTTTACATTCCAGAACTTGAAATTTGAATAAAGGTCTGATTCCAAATGCAATCTTCGCATCATATACCTGAAGAACAGAGTCCTCCCCCAACACCTAGCACTGATATACAGTGAATTCTCATAGGAATTTTCCAAGCAGAAAGATGGTTTGCTCGTGAACATTCTGTATGGACAAAGCCTAGAAGAGAAGCTGAGCACAAAATCTGTTTACTCCATTGAAGAATTGAGTTTCATGAGCCAATTTTCAGTCTTTCAATTTCTAGATATTAATAAAATATGTTTTTGCTTTGTCTGAGATGGGATTTTGCTTGCTATGTTGCCTAGGCTGTCTTGAACTCACAATCTTCATGTATCAGCCTCCTATGTAGCTGTGTGTGTGTGTGTGTGTGTGTGTGTGTGTGTGTGTACCACAACATCCACCTTTTATAATACCATACCACTTATAAGAACTCACGTGCATGGTGGCAAACTTTTTATTTTCCACTGTTGCTCTGGGTATAAATCCCTATAAACAACTCGAATTGTGTGACATGCAGGATGTAGGCTCCTTGGGAATTATATCACATCCCAGGGTCCCCTAACCGACTCTAAAAACAAAATGACCAGCACTCTCATTACTGCCAGAGTCCTAGACCCTGTGTCAATTGGCCCCTGAATAACAGGAAAACAGTTCCTGGAAACCAGGCAGAACAGCATTTCAGGATGAGAGGAAAGAGTTTGCAAGCGCTCTGTGGTAGGACAAAGCTTGACAGTGTTCCCAGAGAAAGAAAAATGGCTAGATAGCTGGACCAAAAAGCAGGATGGTAATGGGAAAAAAAATGGGAGTATGATAATGGCCTGCAAACAGAAGGAGCAAAGAAACTGTCCTTTTCCTATCACTGTTAAGGGCTTGTATTTTCGTTGTGTGTTATATTTATAGCACAGTGGGGAGACCAGTGGGAAGCTTTAAATAAGAGGGAAAGGTAACATGGTTGAGGAATCTTGGAGATCGTTCTAGCAACAGAATGAAGAATGAATGGCAGGTAACAAAAATGGGAGCATGGAGGGGGCAGTAAGACAACTCAGTGCGTAAACATCCTTGCTGCCAAGCCTGGGGACCTGACTTCAATTCCTGGGACCCACACAGAGTTAAGAGGCAGCCTGTTCCTGCAAGCAGTCCACACACATGATAGTATGTATGACCACACATACATACATACACACACACACACACACACACACAATTAATTTATTAAAATTTGCTGAAGGAATTAAATTATTCTCTTAAAAAAAAACAGAAGCAAGGAGACTCCATTTACTTTGTGCTGAATTCTGGTTTTGGGTCCCATCATTTCTCTTCAGCAACTAATATTACCTCATTCCATCCAGACCCAAGGCTCCCTGAGAAGGTTAGTTATAATTGTTATCTTGTCACAATCAAGACTCACCTGGGAAGAGAGTCCCTATGAGGAACTGTCTAAATCAAGTTGGCCTGTAGGCATGTCTATAAGACAGTTGTCACAGCTGCATAATTGAGGTGGGAAATCCCATCCATTATGAGCATGCCATTCCCTGGGTTTGGACCCTGAACTGTGTAAGAAGTAGCAGCAGCAGAGGCAGCATCAAGCTGAGCCACAAGCATGTGTGCACTTACCCTCCCTATTCTGTGGATGACTGGCTGGATCAGGATCCCACCTTGACTTCCCTCAATGATGCACTGTAACTTGGACTTCTGCACTGAATGAATCCTTTCTCTCCTAAGTGGCTTTATGTCAGGGTAATTCATCACACTCGGACACTCCCCAGGATTCTGCCTGTCCTGCTGTGTGCCAGTCCAGTTATCATCCCATATGCTCAGCTGGCTCTGCACAAGCTCTGGTAGCCTGGGCCTTCTGTGTCCCCAAAAGGCAATGTTTTGACTCAGAGATGTCACTTGTAAATCCAAAGATGTCCCAAAATCAATGAGAGCAAAGTAGGAGTTGACACCTTTCACCAAGTCAGAGTAGAAAATCCAAAGTGGTGGATTTTATGAATGGATGCGTTGAAGGTCCTGAGTGTTCTTTGACAGGCTGGGTTGGAGGGGACCTCCACAGTATTCAGACTCAGAGATAGATTAAGGCACTAGGTCGAAGAAGAAGCTAATTTTTGAAGCTTTTTCATTTTATCAATCTCTCTCCAACTATGTGTTATTTACATATAAATACATAATATTTGATTCTGCTTTTGTTGGATTTTTTTAAGGCAGTTATCCCTTAAGCCTAGGCATGGCTATAAAATAATAAAGGATTCCTAGACATCTGATGTAGAGTCTGGATCTAACTTGGCTTCTCGAATAAGAGCTACTGCAAATCAGCTGTCACTCTGACTCATTTTTACCCATCACCTCTTGGAGACAGTTTCCTCATTTGTAAGGTGGGAGCAGCATTTTGCTAGTTTGATGCAGAATTGTTCTAAGAATAAAGCAATAACTTATTGGGGCTTCATTTCACACATTTTGTAGGCGTTTAGTCACTTAAATATCTCAGCAACCTGCTCTGGGACCACCGGGATCATCTCGATTGTAAAATGTTGATGTTGAGGGGTTAAGGGCATTGATGGGAGATCAAAGAACAGGGTAGCTGAGGAGCCTACATACACCTGGGTAATCTGAACTCAGGTCTAATGACCTAGCCTGTCACTTGGGACAGGAGCAACCAAACAAAGGATGGTGATCCTTGTCATGTTATGAAATGCAGGCCAGGTCTGTGCATGGATTTTTGCTGCCTTCAGCAGATCTAGAGCATGGCTCATGGTCTTTATTAAACAGAAGAGAGATACCTCTGAGGGAGTCAGTAAAGCGGAAGCAATGAGTGCTACCGCAAGAAGCTGGGTGCCTGGGATATGGAGGGTACAACCCTTCCAAGAGAATACAACTGATGCAGGAAAGTGACATGGGGAGGAAGACCAGAAATCTAGATTCCAGTTCTCAGCTGTCACCTGTCAATCACAGCTCCTAAGCAAGCACAGCTGCCCTCTAAGGCATGGCAATGCCAATGTAAGCTAGCTCTAGAATGCAGATGGAAGGAAGAGAAACATGAGAAGGGAGAGAAACAATGATAATCTTCATGCTGACACGTGGCTTAGGCTAAACAGGGGGTCCTGGGTCTCCCTTTGGTCCAGAGTATCTACTCCAGATCACTTACCATGTTTCCTTGGTCCAGTTCCTTATTCAATGCAGAGTCTATGGCAGGCAAGATCAAGAAACCAGGGTCCCCAGACCAGCTAAAAGCCTCATTCTGGCCTCAGTTTGTCCCACTTGTAAAATCAGAAGGTCAATTAAATTTTAATGCCTCTAACATCTTGAAAATTCCATGTGCCCTAGACTCACTTCACCCACAGGCATAAATTAATATCCTTGGGGCAAGCAATTTTATTTAGGTCAAATGATTCCTTGCACATAAACAGGAGAGAAATAAAGACAACACACATACCACTCCTGGAACCTCATGATGCTTAACAGAGCCCACCCCCACCTCAGTCATACACAAAGGCACACAGACAAGCAGAGGCGCAAACACCTGGACTCTCTAAGCTGCTCTTCCCCCCACCTACTCTATTGCTCCCGCCCTACACCCAGTTTCCAACTCCCCTGCTGGGAAACCAAGGGGGCCTCCCCTTCCGCTGTCAAGTTACCTAAGCTGATGGGCTGGTGCCACCCAATGGTCAGGATCAGAAGTACATCCTTGGTTTCAAGACCCAAACGGGATTGGACAGAGCCCACGGTCATTCAATCCATCCTTCTCTGTCTGGTGCGGCTGTGTCCAGAGCTGCCCTAGATAGACCAGGCTGCCTATGGTCGTAAAACGTTTCAAAGGTCAAAGGATTGTCACTGACACTCTGGGAGGCTTTGGGCCAGGCTGGAACCTAAAAATATTGGGTGCAAACTGTGTGCTCAGCACCATTCTAGAAGCTTTATCTGCAGTCTCCTTTTGATCCTCACACCTGCTGTCTCTGCAGGGCATGTATTACCATCTCTGTTTTAAATAGCTACAACCAAGAGGGGTGACTCTGAGACACAACTCCAGCTATGCCTGACCCAAAAGCTAGTGCTCTTTTCAGCAGCCACCCGGCCACTCTGGACTTCAGTTTTGTCACATCTACGTCACTGAATCTAATCATTCATTCATTCTTCCAGTGAATGTTATAGCAGACAGGATCCACATTAGCGATAGAATTCAGAGGGGCACAAGGGTATGGCTTTAAGTGGCTTCTAGTATCCAGGAATCAATGAGCCTTTGTGTCTTCCTGAGTCCCTAAACATATGACCTTAGCAGCTCCTTGCCAAGTTCTATAAAGGCTCCCAGATAAGTGGAAGACACCCAGCATAGAGGGAGGGAAGCCTGTAAAATTCCCAAAGGATCCCTTGAGCCACATTCTTTTCATCTGGAACTACCTGAATACAGAGCCCAGCCAGACACATTCAAGGCAAGAGTGGAAGGAACTGTGGTTATCTGACTTTAGAGAACTGCCATTTGTGTCATAGGTGAGAGCCAGAAGTGGAGAGGCACATCCAGCATATAGAAACTTGGTTCCTGTGCAACTGTCTCTCTACCTATGTCCTTACAGAGTTCTACCACCCAGGCTCCGAGCACCCCACAGGTCACAAGCTCCTGATCTTCACTTAGTTTTAGAAATACATAGAAGTAGAAATAATAAAATAATAAAATCCTGGTGAGTGAAGTACCAGAAGAATTCACCTAGTCCTAACTGTGTAGAAAAGGAAAAGAGACCCAGATATGAGGACTGGGTCCAAGACCGCACGGCCAGTATATGGTATGGTACCACACAATGCAGCCTGTAGAATAACTGGGTGCAGAATTCACATTCCCCTTTCCAGTGTACGAATTGCTTTCTGCTTTTCCTCATCATCTTCGTCCTTGGAACATCACTGATGGAAGTCTGAAACAACTCCAGTTCCCCAAGTTTAACTAGAGCATAAACTCCTTGAAGACAGAAAATCTGTTTATTTTTCTAAAGTCTTAGTTCTAGCTCTAGCTCAGTGCTTAATTCTAGCAAGCACAAATCAATATTGGGTAGATATATGGAGGTATAGATGAATGGGAGGAAGAAAAGGAAGGAGAATTCTTAGATTTGTATCTGTATTTTACCTAGTCCTTCTATCCCCAATCACCCACACAACCCTGCTTGTTATCCAAAGTGGCATCAGAATGCCTCATTAAAAATTAAAATAAAACTGAGTCTTCCTTTTCTCTGTGAAAACAGCATTTGAAGCCAGGCCTGGTGGCACAGACTTGCAATCCTAGCTACTGGGGAGGCTGAGACAGAAGGATCACAAGTCCACGAACCACCTGAGCTACAGAGTGAGTTTAAAAACCAACCTGAACAATTTCTAAAGCTTCTCTCTCAAAACAAAAAGAAGGCTGTGTAATCGCTCTGTGGTAGAATTCTTGTCTAACAAGCAAGGGACCTTAAGCTTAGTCCTAAGCAACACACACACACACACACACACACACACACACACACACACACTTGAAATTTTCCCTATAGTCTAGAAGGTAAATCAGGCAGATCTTTTACTATATGTACTAATAAAATCAAGGTACATCTATCTCCACCCTAAACTCACAGAAACCTTGACAGCTCAGCATTCCCTGACTATGGCAGACATGCACTCCCTCTCATGTTACATTCTTATAGCCTCAAATTTCTTGCTGCCAGCCTCAAAGTCAGTTATACCCCAAGCCAAGCTCAGTTCAAATGCCACCTCCATGGATCCTTCCCAACTCGCCTTATGAGATTGGTATGTTCAGAACATGCTGTCTCTGTGATTTGATAAGCACTGTGCACCTCATTCTGCCCTGATTAAGTGATCTTGTAGGATTTTCAGCTGGGAATCATCATAGCTGGTCATTTTCTGCCCAACTCTCCCACCGTGCTCTCAGCTGCAGGTCTGACACACAAAGTAAGTGCTTATTCAGCACCCCATGAATTGATGTTCCTCTTACCACACCATATGCTCCAGTTGCCCGTGAGGGTTCAGTTATATTTCATTGTAAAACCACTTAAGTTACTTCCTGGATCATTATAAACAAGAGCCCTTCAGGAGCTGGACACGGTGTCTCCAAAGAGCAATGGCTTCAGGGCAAGGACAAACCAGGGCTGTAGAGCCAAACACAGCACATGAGCAAATAGGTACCTCTGACAGCAAAGAAGACCCTGTGGGATGAGCTAGGTCTCAGGTGCAGGAGACATGAGGAGCCAAATTCTGAATAACATTAAGATTCCTTTGTAATTGGCATTGTATAGCAATAGAACAGTATGCCAGAGGGTAGTGAGCCCTCTGGTCATACAGATATCGAGGTAATAGCTGCAGACAAGCGCTGAGGACAAATCAAAGACCATGTGGAATTGCACCTGATTTTAAAGGTAGGGCCAGGCCAGCACTGAGCATCTGTGATTTCATCAGATCTCCAAGAGTTGCCCAAGGAATGTCACAAAATCTGAGTTGACTTCCATTGTCCATTTCAGCCTTCCCCTTCAGAGCCCCCATTTCACCCTCACCTTCCTAAGACCTTTGTCACCACAGAGGTACTTATTGGTAAAAGATTACCTTTGTGATATTCTTCAGGCTTTCTCCTCACACTACGGGTCACCTGGGTCTTCATAGCATTTTCATACTTACCACTTTCTCAAAGGTTCCAGTGTGAGAGTGGTCCCCGGGCTCACAGAGGTCAGTCATTCACTGCAATGTCACTTCCACTGGTATCTCTTTTCTCTTCGTTCATTTCCCCAATTAACTACTGATCTCTGGAATCGCTTTCCAAATAACTAATGTCTACCAACATTATTGCCTGCATGTCTGCATTCAGGGTACCTCTATGTCAGAATCTGTGATGGAGGATGCAAACCAGTCCTCGCAGTGCTGGGACAAAACGCAGTGTCTTGTGGTTACCCATCACTGCTTAGAAAATCTAATTTATCCTCGGGCACAATCGCAAACTTGAATGAACCTATTCCAACATGTGCACCAAAGTCTCTCAGATTGCACAGTGTTGAGAGTCTGCTCTCTGTAGCAATCACCTTAATGATCCCAAGATGAGAACAGCGTGAATCAGCCAGGAGGTTTGTAAGTCCCATCTCAAGTGTTTGTGAGGAATAAACTAGATGGCACAGGTGAAGGCCATGTGAAGGAGATGGTGCTTGGAATTACGCAGACACAGCCAGACGATGTCTACAGCAGTGGTCTCAACTTATAGGTGGAGACCTCTCAGGAGCCAAGCGACCCTTTCGCAGGGATCACCTAACACAATCAGAAAGCACAGATATTTTCATGATTATGATTTATAACAGTAGCAAAATTACAGATATGATGTAGCAAGGAAAATCATTTTATGGTTGGGGTCACCACTACATGAAAAACTGTATTGAAGGGTCGCAGCGTTAGGAAGGCTGAGGAGCACCATTCTAGAAACATGGAAACTGGATCAGCAATGAAGGAGTCTCCCGGGGGCTGTGGAGAGAGCCGAGGCTAACGGCACTTCTCCAGAATGACAGAAGAACACATTTCTGTTGTTTGAAACCATGAAACTTTCAGTATCATCTCCCACCATCTCTGAAAGGGGGGCATAAAGGCATTATTGTCCTTGTTTGGTTGATGAAGCCATCAAGCATCAGAAAAAAGCAAGCCACCTAGAGTCACACAGATAGCATGATGATGCCAGTGTTAGACTTCGGTCTTCCAAGCCCCACAGGAGCCCCTTGTAACCACCAGAATGAGGAAGTAAGTGTTACGGGGTGCCTGACATGTGATGAGCACATGACGGACAGTGGAAGGCAGTTAATTCATTCACTCCATAGAAACTCTCTCTTCCCATTTGCTATCCTATCCATTGACCATCACTAGGCAGCCCAGAGTTCAGCAGGTAGCCCACACCCTGTTAATCTTTAAGCTGACATATCATCTTTCTTAAAGTGGGCTTCCGCCTGTGATACAATAGCGCACATCTAGAAAGTTCTTAGGGATCAACTTGTCAGATAAGTATTTCAGCACCGTGGCAGCTGGTGGGAAAGATAGATTGGAGCCTGTGCCTAGAGTTAATGTCAGTCGGAATTGAAGATGTGCCAGCCTCATCAGGACAGATTCTTTAATTAACCTGCTAATCCTGTCAGGATTGGGTTCACTCTCTTTCTCCAGAAATGTGCTATGTGTCTCTTCTTTCACCACTTTGTCATTTGCTCTATTTCAGACTCAAGGTGTCCTTTAAGGCAGCGCTTAAAAAGACTCTCTGTCCTCCAAGTCAAGTGTTGAAAAAGTGGCCCCAAGCATTCCCGTTGCAGAGCCATCAATGCTGTTCTCCAGCGCCTGCCCAGATCAGAGTAGCAGTGATCTCCACACAATAAACTCACACAGAGCAACTGCTGGGTGTCTCTCCCTCTCCTGCATATTACAGGAGATGAAGGAAAAGGACCCTGGTCGTGTGTACAGGCACCTGTTTTGGGCTGGAAGGGCATAGAACAAATCACTAGATTTAGTGACTGTTGACTTTCCCCGTAGTTGGTGTGTTTGTGTCTAAGCCAGAAGACACTCCCAGAGACTTGCTAATTAGGGTAGGCTTTCCCAGACATCCATCTCTCTCTCTTATTATTACTTTTAATGTAGGTTCTAGGAATCAAATTCATGTCCTTGTGCTTACCTTATAAGCCCTTACCAATTGAGCCTTCTCCCACATACAAAAAACCACAATAGTTTTAGGGCCAGAAGAGAAAAAAGTCATAAGACTGCTTGTGCTGGGGCATTCAGCTCAGGGTCTCCAGTTCCAGACCCCACCAAATGAGCACACGCAGTAGAAAGGAGTATCTTCTAAGTCCATTTTCTGTTGGCATACAAGCAGATGCTGAGACTCATAGCCAAACTTTGGGCAGAGCAGAGGTAATCTTATGAAAAAAAGAGGAGATAGAAAAGTCTAGAGGGGACAGGAGCTCCCCAAGGAGAGCAACAGAACCAATAAATTTGGGCCCAGGGATCTTTTCTGAGACTGATACTCCAACCAAGGACCATGCATGGAGATAACCTAGAACCTGTGCACAGATGTAGCCCATGGCAGTTCAGTGTCCAAGTGGGTTCCCTAGTAATGGAAACAGGAACTGTCTCTGACATGAACTCATCGACTGGCTCTTTGATCACCTCCCCCTGTGGGAGGAGCAGCCTTACCAGGCCACAGAGGAAGACAAAGCAGCCAGTCCTGATGATACCTGATAGGCTAGGGTCAGGTGGAGAGGGAGGAGGACCTCCCCTCTTAGTGGACTTGGACAGGGGCATGAGAGGAGTTGAAGGAGGGAGGGTTGGACTGGATGGAATGAGGGAGAGGGCTATAGCTGGGATACAAAGTGAATAAACCATAATTAATGTAAAAAATTTTTTTAAAGTTCCACAGAGTGAGTTGTTTATGGTGAACAATGAAGTTTATTCGTTTGTTCATGGTTCTGAAGGCTGCAGAGTTCAAGATCAGGCAACCTCATCTGGTGAGGGTCATGCAGAATTGACACATGACATCATAGAAAACATGACATTAGGCCTCTCCTCCTTTTCTTATAAAGCCATAGTCACATTGGATTAACACTCCACCCTTCTGGCCTCATTCAACCGTAATTACCTCCCAAAGGTCTCATTTCAGACAGCATGGTCAGATTAAATTACCACCCCTAGTCTATCACCACAGGATTAAGTTTCAATCTGGACTTTGATGTAGGCATTGGAAGTCTAGCACTTTCCGCTGCAATGATCCATTTACCCCCATACCAAATGGAAAAGTACCTATGGAAAACCACAATTCTCTTATCCTCTTTGCAAGCACTACAGCTCCACAAATGGATTCTGCAGCTAAAATCCAACACTGGAAGCATATTTCCAATCTGTACAACACAGATGTTGATGAAGAACAAATTTGTAACCAGAACTTTTTTTTCCCACAAGTTTTTCTTTAAAACTTCAAATCTAGTTGTTCCTCAGTTGTTAAAGGGGCTCATAGAAAACAGAATGAATGGGAAAGTTATTAAGATGGAACCTTGGAGATGATGATGCCTTTTAGTTAAGTAGACTGTGTGTTTCTTACTTTATGTAAATGCTTAGGGGAGGTAAAATTTGAGTTTTGTTTTCCTGTATGTGCTTTCAGCGAGAGAATCTCTCAAAGCTCCATTTAACGTAGGTTGCGCATTTCAAGGATTCCTCAACTAAACAATTGCCTGGAAGCATTGAAACAAACCAAAAACTAACACACCACACACATATACAAACACACATACACACATGATCACACAATCCACAGAATAGATTGATACGATAAATGAATAGATGAACCTATAAGTTTTCCTCTCAAAAGATACCCTTAGTTGTATTCTGTTAGCTTCTTGCTTTGGTCTGTCCTCTAGAGTCCTTATGAAAGAGAAAGCTTCGGAAACAAGGCAGTGCCTGGTGCCCTGAGAAGAATACCACAGAACTCAGTGATCTTCTGCCAGAAAGTCCCGTGATTCTAATCATGAGGAATAATATCAAGTGCCAAATAAGGACTGGTCTTCACAGCAGCTGACTGCCTTCTGCAGAATACATCAGTATCTCTCACTAAAGAGTCTTTAAGATGAAAGGAGATAGCCAGTCAAGAACACTAAGCATGGTCTTGACTTACATTTTGAACTGAGCGGGAGGGAGGCTGCTAAAAAAGACATTATTGAGGTAATTGGAGAAATTTGAACAATATCTACTCATTATATCAATGCTACGTTTCTTTATCTTAATCATTTTATTACAGTTGCATGAAGAAATACTCTCATTCTCGGGCAGCACAATGGCATGTTCAGGAAGAAAGGGGTGTATTTTTAGATTATAAAGGAAATGTGGTAAAACATGAGGAACGGCAGCAACTAGAGAACTTGAATCAGGGCCATGTGAAAACTCTTTTACTACAAAACTTTTTGGTTAGGTTAAATTTATTTCAAGCTAAATCTGTAAATAACTGAAGGGTTGCTAGGCAAATCACAACAAATTATACCCTGTACTTCGCTTTCTTTCCTGTTCTGTGTTCTTTTTCCTTCCTTTATCACCTTCACAACTTCCATAAAAAGAAATCACCACTCCAAAATACGAAAAACAATTCTGACATCCACTAAGTGAGCAAATATTTCAAAGGCAGGAAATGCCTACCAATGCTCTTCCGGCTTGTCACTGACAGGCAAGCAGAGAAGCACAGAGCAAAGATGTCGGCTTCTTTTTGCCAGAAGGATATACTTCCTTCCTTCTTGATAGACAATAAGCACTTGTGTTTAAAGAAGATTCCTCAAGAGGGATTACACATAGAATAGACTGTATGTCCTTTCTCAAAAGAGTCTCCAGTGCTGAGATTTTTATATTTATTATTTTATATTTAATCAAGCCAGGCCCAGAGCAGCTACCATCTTACCAAACAAAGAGCCTGGAAAGTTGGAACGCAAGTTCACACTCAACCTTGACAAAGTACCCTAGCCTGTATAGCAGAAGCAACTTATTTTCTCAAGGTTATGAAGGTCAAAGGACCAAATCCAAGGTGATGCAGGATTGGTTCTTTCTGCATATGATGAAGCAGTTATACTATGTCTTTCTCCTTGACTTACAGGTTGTCTCTTTCTGGCTGTGTATAGTTTTCCCATTATCTACCCTCTGTGCATGTCTCTGGAACCAAATAACCATCATTCATAAGGCTCACATTGGATTCTGGTTGGCTTTAATAGCAGAATTTTAAGCTTATGTTCTCTGTAGAAATTTTATCCTTAAATACGGTCACTTCCTGAGTCCTTATCACTAGTTAGATATTCAGCATCTGAATTCGAAGAGGATGCACTCCTATCCACAATGCCAACCATGAGCTGGACTCCATTACCATTTATATAAAAATACAAGGTGCCCAGTATTCAACCCATACATATTGGCTGGCCAAAACTCTGCTGAAGTCCATTCCAAAGATAGAGATTTCGTATTCCCAACCCTACACAGAGAAGATGAGCCAAATATGAGCCATGACAGAAGCAGCCCCATATCAACTGTTTTCTGAATTGTTAATGTAAGATGGTACTGTGGAAAAACATTGTATTGGTGACATCCTAGCTCTGTGACAAAGTATATGCAGTAGACACATACAGGGTATCTATTTGGCTCCCAGTTTCATAGTTTTCAGCCCACAGTCAGCTGGATCAAAGACAAAGGAAAAATACCATGGTGGTACGGCTGAATCTAGAAGTCACTTAATAGCAGCCAGGAAGTGGGCAGACAGAGAGAGGCAACAGCAAGAATACACCATAAGAACACACCCCAGTCACCTACTTTCTCCAGTAAGGCCCCACTCCCTGAAGCTTCCACAGTCTCCCAAATAGGGAGAATTCTAGGGACCAAGAATTCAACAAATAAGCCTATGGGGTGTCTTCGTGTTCAAAAATAAGTAAAAAAGACCATTTGCACTTAAGAGTTACCATAGTCTTCCTCGCTATTGTAAGAGAGAGGAGGAAGACAGAGACCCAGAAAAAGAATCACTAATGCATGACATTATAGCCACTTTTCTCTTCACTGTGACAAAGTACCCTACAGACACAATTTAAGGAAAGAGGCATTTATTTGGTCCCACAGTTTGAGTGAATATAGCCCACCATGGCTGGGAGAGCATAATAGTTTAGGGTGGAGCCTCTGGTCATAGCTACTTCCTGTCAGCAAACCTAGAAGCCAAGAAGTAAAAGTAACCAGAAGTAAAAATGGGCCTACAGCTCCCAATACTGAGCCTTGGTGTGCCTCAGCAACCAGATAGCCACTAGAACCTGAAAGTTTCTACAACCTCCTAAAATGGCGCCACCTGCTGTGGTCCAAGTGCTCAAACACATGAGCCTGTGGGGGACGCTTTACATCCAAACTCAGCACATGGGATGAGCATCCCACCCTCTATTAAGGCATGCCCTAGAGGGAGACTAAGGGACTTCCATGTCTACTGGTCCCTCAACTGGCTTAGTTCGCATAGGCCATTCATAATGGGGCTTCTCCCCATTCTGGGTGTGATGTAGGGGATTCAAAGACCCTAAGATGCTTCATCTCACATACTGGAGCCATATGCACACTTCTGAAATGAAATCAACTCATTGATGGATTTGTGAGCAAAGATGGTTGCGAGTTAAGAGTTAACAAACTAGCAAATTCTTTTTCCATTCCTCAATTCCCTAGACTTTCTCTTCTCTATGGAAATAAATACCTGTGCTTAAAGGCTCCATCTACCATGGTGCTAAGAGACCTCACCTTCCCAAGGCATGAAACACAAATTTATCTATAAGGCCATACAAAGCAGAGCCTTAAAATAAAATCCAGACTTCTATCTCAAAAGCGTCAGAGTTCTGCTCCAGTTCTGGGTTCTTAATAGGCACTCAATTAAAGTCTACCAAGTTGAAAAAACCTACCTTCCATTATGATGTATTTCCTCATTTTTCTCCCATATTGAGAGTGACAATTTCCATTTGTGATGATCAGCCACAACATACATGCAAATGTGCTAAGTAAAATTAGGTGTAGCTGAGTGAATGTCTTTTAAAGACATGCTGTATCCTAAGCCGGCAAGCAGAGAATGTGGGGAATTATTCCTGCTCTCTGTACTATATGCAAATGCTCAGATTATAGCTAATTATATTGTTGCAAAGCAGAGCCAAGAAACCGCTGCCATACTCCCAGTCTCCTTGGGGAACATGCCATGAAAAAAAAAAAACACAACTTTTTTTTCTCTCCTTTGTAAATTACACTGTAATATAATTGGGTCTCACTGTTCGGGTAACACTTCTCTAAGGGATAGCACAGGAGAAACGAACAATGTCTTCCTAAATCCCTGTTAAGATCATTAAATGTGGGATCACAACATACTAGCAAACACCCGAGTCTTCGTGTGTCACAGTAACAAAACTGGGAAAAGAAAAAAGTGGCAAATTACGTCATAGGGTTAGGTTTTTTTTTGTTTGTTTGTTTGTTTTTTTTTCCTGTTACAATGGAGTCCAAGGTAATAAAGTGTTAATGAATTTGGTCCTGCATCATTGGCATTGTGAGGGAAGGTTTTTTGGTTTGTTTGGTTTTTTTTAGGTTTTTACTACATTGTAGGAAAAATTGTCCTGCACTGTTAGGCAGCTGTTTGGAGAAGAGCTTTGACAGTGTGCAGTTGACTCTATTTTTACTGCACTATCACGTGCATTGTTATAGAATAGTACAGCCACGGTATTTCCTGTTAACCATCAGGGCATTAAGGGACCCACTCATCAGAAAAGACAATGGCAACAAAAAACTCACGCTGCCACATGGGATAACCTGGTGACCATCACCTGCAGCATAGACTCTGCCTTTTGGAGCAGAGAAGGAGTCTTGTCACCATTGCTTACTGACTGGGGGACTTGGAGCTAGTCAACCTCTTAGAGTCCATTTAAATTGCACCAACATCCTAGGTTGTTGTGAGGACTAAATGAGAAAATGTCAACAGGCCATTGACTCCCTTCTCCCTGCTATCCTTTGTCTCTTTGTCTATCTCTTTCTGTCTCTCTCTCTTTGTCTGTCTGTCTCTCTATGCCCCTCTATGTCTCTGTCTCTCTGTAGCTCTCTGCATGTCTCTGTCTCTCAGGACAAGCACACAGAATTCTTAAAGATCCTGTAGATCTTTATAAAAAGAAAGATCACTGTACTCAAACTATTAGGGGATTAGGGGGTCATGTGATGAGGTAAAATGGTCATTTTTATACTAAAAATAATGCATTAGTTACTTTTCTGTTGCTGTGATGAAATACCATGGCTAAATGCAACTTGAGGAAGAAAGAGTATATTTACTCTTACAGTGCCAGAAGGTGAGTTCACGCGAGGAAAGGCATGGTACTAGGCAGCAGGAAGCTTGGAAATCACACTTCTAGCTACATGTAGGAAGCAGAGAGAGTAAGCAAGACTATAATCTCTTAAGGCCTCCCACAGTGATTTACTCCTTCCAGCAAGACTCCAGTTCCTAAAGGTTCGTAATCCCCCACCACACACACACACACACATACACATAAACAGTGTCAGCAACTGGGGACCAACAGAAAATACAGGAGCCTATGGGAGGCATTTCTCATTTCTCACCACAGATATCAATATCTACAACATGCATACAGCAATGTCATACACTTTCCATGTGTACTGATGGTCATACCCCTTACAGTAGACATTAAGATAACACCAAGGCACCTGCTGCATAAATAAAAAAGGTTGAGGCACAAAGAGGTTAAATGTACTTAAGTAAGAAGGTGAAGGTTGAGGTCGGATTCACGGTCATGAAGTCTAGCTTTAAAGAATAGACCTTTATTGTTCTTATGATTTAACTACTTTCTCAAAATTACTTCTGTGCCAGGCACTCCATGTTCATAGCTATTACCCACCCTTATTTAACATTACAGTAAAGGAGGATAGAACCTAGCTCTTAGCCTACCTACTTCCAAAATCGTGTTGGCCTCTGCAATATGCTAGGGCACAACTGAATGATAGGTTTTGGAGGACACTCTTAAGTCACCTTGAGCTGATGCTCAGTTAAATATGTTAACTTGTCTCACCTTGCTAGAAGATATATGTCTTCATACACGACATTGTGTGCACTCAAGAGTTTGGTGTCTCTGTGCTCTATTATTATTCATATGAGTTTCTCAAAACTCCATGATGAAAAATATCCTTCACTCAGAATCCAGACTCCAAACTTTCCCCTCAGATCCCTAGTAGCATCTAACACAGACTTCAGTACATGACCTCCCAACGGCCATTATGGGAGGATTTTCTATGACATTTAAAGATTTGAGAAATCTTTGTACCCAAATTCTCACTTTCTGTTCATGCTCCAGTGATAGCTTCAGTAAGACAGAACCTTGTCACTTCACATCAGCAACAAAACTCACAGAGCAGTAGAGACAATGTCATCTTCAGGACAATTCTAACAAGACAAATACAAAGTCAAGAGGCCATATAGTTCCAGTGTCATTTTCCTAAAGGACTCTTCAAACCTATGAGAGATTTCATGGCTTGAACCTGTAGGTTTGATAATAGTCTTATCAAATTGACTTTTATAATACTATGGCACAGCTATTACCTTGGAACTTGTCCTAATTAATTCTTCTAAGTAGTCTTCCTGACTCCAACTATGATCCTTCTGTCCGATGGCAGATACAAAAGGTCCTATGATCACCAAAACCATTTTCTTTCCTTCTGGGAACAAAGATGGATAATAATCACATGACTTTGTAATTACGCTGTGCCCTATCACTGGGTTCTGGCTAAGCTACTATAACAAAGCACCCTAGACTTAGTAGTTTATAAGAAAATCCTTTGCCAACAGCTCTGGAGTCTGGTAAGCCTGATACTACAATGACAGCAGATTTGGTATCTGGTGAAGGCTTTCCTCCTACTTCAAAGATGGGACCTTCTTTCTGAGTGCTCATCTGAAGGGAAAGAGAGGAATAGACAAGCTTTCTTTGTAAGAACACTAATCCCATTGATAAGGGTAGAGCTCATAACCTAATCATTTCCTACAGAGCACTCCTGGATACTATTACATTGGGAATTAGATTTTAGCAAATGAGCTGTAACAGAGACATAGGCAAACATTCCCCAACCTGCCTATCTAATTCACAGCCATCTCATGCTCAGGATACATTCACTTTGACCCAATTCTCATTTAAGCATCAACACTGACATCTAAGTCAAAGATTCATCTAAATATCAACTCACTCCACATAGGAAGACTCAAGATGGGTTATCCTGAAGTCAAGAGTTCTGCAAAATCAACACGCTTTCAAAGTATGATAGTGAGACAGATATAAAACAGACATTCTTCATTCTAAGGGGAAGGGAGCAAAGTGAGAGGGAAGACTGGCAGGGGTGGAGGAGGGAAGAGGTCTCAAGTAAGTTCAAGAACAACTGCCAGCACTATGGAATCAGAGGGCTCGAGAACCATCTTTGTTGACTGTGCATTCTACCCTGTGGAGAAGAGATCTCTTGGATGGCCCGTCTAAGGCTCCAGTAGGGTCATTTCCACTGTTCTCTTAGGCAAGGCCCACACAGCAACTCTCAAAAGGGTAGACTGGGAATTCAAGCTCGAGCTTCTTTAGACTGGTTGCACAGTGATGAGTCTACTGTTCTGGAGCTCAAGAGGAGCCTGTTCTTAACCTATTCCATCTCACTTCCGGTTTCTGGCTGTACTGCCCTTCTTTCTAAAAAAAGCTATTTTCTCCTATCATTTATCCAATTAATTTCCCATCTTTACAGACTTAGTTCAATACTCATCTTTTGAGAAATTTTATGTGATCTCTCTGGATCTGTTAATATTTTGGCCATGATGAGTTGTGATTGGTGTTTTGTATCTTACAAGATGTTTAAAGTATCTCCATCCTTGAAGCCCCCAGATGCCAGCAGAAACCCTTACTACAGTATGACAATGTCTCCAGACAATTTCAAAGAGTCCTGAGGAGCAAAATGATGCACATCCAAAAAACACAATTTTGGATAAACAGAAATATCTTCTCTATGTACCCTTAACATGAAAAATCATTTGTAATTCTCCATGCAATTAAGTACTTTTCCGGGGTGTTTCATACATGGAACGTTCATAGGACAGGTATAAGTTTTCCTGATAAATCAGCTGGAAAAAAAATGTAGCTCAGAATAACTGTCACTTGCTACTGAATCAGACAGTTAAGCAGTGATAAATCCAGGCTCTACAATAAGGTTTCCTTGACTCCAAACATTTGTCAAATAAATTCAAATGAACTGAAATGTACTTTGTAGATGACAACAGGCATCTTTCCATGATATGAAGGCCCCTTGATAGCACTACTTAAAGAATAAGATATCATTACTAAAGTGGGTTATTGCTAGACTTTACCGTCTAAACAAAGGCCTTAGTGTCAAGAACTTGAAAGCGTAGTTGAAGAGATTCAGGAAGCTTGATTTGTCTCAGGAGAAAGACACATTAGGGAGGGAACTTGGAAGGAAGTCAGAGAATGAAGACTGAATGAAGCTGGAAGGCTTGGAGAAAAAAATCACTTCTCTAACTCCAGTCTCTGCAGGCTGCTACATGGGGGTTTGGGTGTACTCTGTGTAGTTCCATGAGGGTAAGAAAAAGAAAATACATGGCTTGGGGTTATTTAAGTTAACACTAAGAGGGAGGAGTAGAGAGAAGAAAGAAAGAAAGGCAGGAGGAGTTAGGTAGAAAAAGTAAAGGAGGCAAAGGTGAAAGAAAATGAAAGAACAGAAGCTGTCCTGTGTGGCCTTTATTCCCTGTGGTCTAGTGGGCTTGAGGACACTCATTACCTGTGAGACGGATGGGTACTTGCTTGGTGGCTATTTTCTGTGGGTTATGTATGA
Organism: Meriones unguiculatus; assembly: GCF_030254825.1. Taxonomy (NCBI): domain Eukaryota; kingdom Metazoa; phylum Chordata; class Mammalia; order Rodentia; family Muridae; genus Meriones; species Meriones unguiculatus. The sequence continues at coordinate 25,174,368 of NC_083361.1, forward strand.
CTGTTACCATCTTGAATCAGCATCTGTGATTCCCAGCAAGAGGCCCCTCCGTGGCTGAGCCTTTTAAGATTCCCTAGTAGATGAAGGGGACAGGCTCAATGAGGCCCCTCCCCTCCCTGAACATATAAAAATAACAAACAACGCTGGGGGAAAGGAGGCGGGAGACAGACTCTTCACTGGTGTGGCTCCCTGTCAACTGCCTATACTCCTCTGAGTAACCTTTTACCCTGTGCTCTGGAAGTTACTGCAGTAAACTCATGGCCTCACCTAGCTGAGCTTGGCTTGGAATCTTCCCTTTGGTCTGTCATGAACAGAAACAGTCTTTCCAGGAAAGACCACATGAGAGTGCTTAACACAGAGCAGTTGTTACTGTAGTGATTGTAGCGGCTGGCCTTTGTAGTCCTTTTGACCTCAGCAGTCCCTGGTTCTCTCACTGAAAGGTCCCAAGAGTAAAAAGCGGTCTTCTCTGCAGTGCTCTTGCCATCTCACCTCCACTGCCCTTCGCTGCTGTCTCTTCAATCTTTCCACCTCACCAACTCAAAATACTTTCCTAACACATGACAATAAGGTGCAAATGGCAGATATCAAGTCTCCAGTTTCTGCCACACCACCTGATCATAAAACTACCAAAGACAAATGCAGACAGCCTACAGTTAAAATTCTCCATTAATAACAAAAGACATTTGGCCTGGAGCTCCTGCTGATGACAGGAAGTGACATCTGTCTACCTGACCCCGCACTTATCTAGGTAGTCTTTCCAAAAAATGATTCCTAAAGACTGACTGATCCCAGGCCCATCACCACCAGAGAGTCAAAAAGTAGGACTAGGCTCTCTTTTCCTTCTCCTGCCAAAGGACCAATGACAGAGCCTCGATGGGTATATATCTATGGGCAAACTTCATCAGCCTTCTGGACAGAACGGAAGCTTGAAAATCATCCTGGCCTGAGTTCAGTTACAGCCTGGAGATGTAGCAGAATTCTACCATTTATAGTAAACCACTCCTTCCCACAGCTCTCGGTCACTGGCTGTACAGTGATATTCAGGAAATATCTGTTCCAGACTATGCCAGGCAAAATCATATTCATACTCCTATCCAATAAACACCCCCACATGGTAAGCTATGAGTACTCAGACATACCTTGCAGGTATACACTGTATATACACTAGGCTACATAGAGATATTCCTCCCACAAATGGAAGTGCAAATACAAATACACACAGATTTGTGTAAACACATAGCAGTGCCAAATGCACATGTGCACAGACACACTAAAGCATACTATTGCAATAGAATCTTGGGTCACACACCACCAGAGATCCAGCTCAGTTGGCTTTACACAGTAGGGTATAGACACCTGACAGAATCAAGGCCAAGAGCAAAGAATCTGGGATAAAACAGGGATGGGCCTCGGCCTGAGGAACAACCAAACTCAGAGCCATAGACATAAACTCATCACTCCTTTTGGTCTCTGCTCCTCTGATTTTCATTTCTGTCTGTGCCAGCTTCACACAAAAAGCCTGCATGTAGCCAAATGTGTCTTTCTCCATGTAAGGAAAACATAGCAGTTACATCCCTGTTTCTAACTGTAGATGGTGAGAAGTAAAGTTTCCATAAGTGTTTTCTGGTTGCTATACCAAAAAGCCAAGGGAGAGTAGAATTGATCTAGGTGCTCACATGTCTCAGGTAGCTTAAGAAAGGTTATGCTGCACTGATGAAAATGTTAAAACCTCCACAGCTTACTTCCACAAAGGCTACACTATATTACATGTTGATCTGGAGCTAGATATGGCTTTGTCTCATTCTGTCTTATCTGGGACCCAGGATGATAGCAGAGACTTTTTCTACCTGTTAAAGAGTCCCAGGGAATAGAGAAAGGAGAAGAGGTGACACACGACATGTGTGCTTTTAGAATGCTTGGAGTGTGGCATGCATCTATGGGTTCTCATTTCAATAGCCAAAGTACATCATCTGGCCATGTCTGAAATCATCTGTAGGAAGGAAGGAGAAATACTTAGATTAGCACAGTCTGCCTTCACGTAGCCATATGTAACTGGCTAAGAGAAATACTAGAACAAATGTGTACCTTGACTAACTGGGCACGATCCAATTGTGCCTTGGTGTTGGCTTTAGCAGTAGTGTTGAGAATAAAGGAGCTATGGACACCCTAAAAGGGGTCTTCTGGGCATGCTATACCATTATGTCATGGAAATGCTGCAGATGAATCAATAAACAAATATGCATTTGGCTCAACAAGCCACACAGCACATACATGAAACACATGTTAACTTCTGCATACTGACGGGGGCATGTATGCGGACATAAACTCATATGTACACATGTGTACATTAATAGAGGTTTATGTGTATGCACACACATGCCCCATGCATTTTAGTACTGGGTCTACCCTCATTTACATATGAACCCACATACACATGCCATCCTCAGGCACACATGCACACTCCAGCTCAGCAGGGAAGGGCGGCTTCTGTGGCTGGAGAGATCAAAGGCAGCTGCTCCCTCTGCATATTTAAGGAACCCCTGCTGCTTCCCTGCAGCTCTTAGCTGAGCCCCCTGCTTAGCCAAAGCCCCACTCTGGGAAATGCCTTCTACTCCCAAACTCTACCCTAGGGGGGAGGGATTTGAGATCTAACTACTTCTTCCCTTAAGCTTTTAAAGAAAGACACACACAGAGACCCCCAAACAGGCCTGAAGGATCTCAGCTGAAGAACCCAAGGGTAAAGATGAGGCTTGGGCAGAGGAAACAGAGCCACTGGGGCAACTAAACTCATCCCTAGGGAAGAAAAGGATTGACAACTGCCATCATGGAGAACTTTTATTCCCTCTCAGAGAACACTCTTGCTGTCCAGAGGCTTAGGACAAGCCCCAAACAGAGAGCCAATCCCCAGGTAGTATTTCCAGCTTTGCCAGTCACTCATCTGAACCACAGAAATTCAAAGCCATCCAATTCAGCACTGCAAAGTCCTGGTGCAACTAGACCTGCCCCAGTCCATACCACACCACAGCAGACATCACTAATCCATTGCAGCACCCGTTCTAGCCCATTTTGTAGATGATCTCTGAATAGTTTTGCACAAAATACTCTTTGTTGAGATACGAAGTGAATGACATAGACCCATGAAAACAAGAAAAAAACCTGTCAGCAGCCGTAGTGTGACCTTAATACTTCACTGACTTCAAACTTCATGAGAACAGCACAGCTCAGGAGAGAAAAAGCTCTGTAACCTACAAGAAATAAATTAGAAGGTTGGCATAACATAGATGTACCCTATGCTCTTCGCCTCCTTCCCACACTCCGTTTCCAACCAGAAACGATAATGGATTTGATTTATTGGGTATCTCTGATTAGCACAAGTGATAAAAAGACCGAACTGAAAAGGACTCAATATGTCAGAGCACAGGGGGGCAAGAGCACCATGATCAATTACTCACATTTGTGAGTGGCAGCAGGGCCCCATTCTAGGCTTAGATACATTTACGTGGGGCCGAACCACACACTCTGCTCCACCTGTAAGGTAATAACTTTTACCTGTCGGTGAAGAGAAATATCTCCCCTGGGAATGGAGGATGCTCTAAGCTGAGCCCTGGGAGCTGTGTAAAGTGGCCCTGCCAAGAAGGTGATCAGTCATGGACTCAACAGCTAATGCTGCCGTCCTTGGCAGCCTTTTCATTCCACCCATAGGCGTCCCCATTCTTTTTTTTATTTAACTTTTATTAATTATACTTTATTCATTTTGTATCCCCCATAAGCCCCTTCCTCCTCCCCTCCCGGTCCCACCCTCCCACCCCCTTTCTGCATGCATACCCCTCCCCAAGTCCACTGATAGGGGAGGTCCTCCTCTCCTTCTTTCTGATCTTAGTCTATCAGTTCTCATCAGAAGTGGCTGCATTGTCAGGGTTCTAGGTTATCTCCATGAATAGTCCTTGGTTGGAGTATGAGTCTCTGGGAAGTTCCCTGTGTTCAAATTTTCTTGTTCTGTTGCTCTCCTTGTGGAGTTCCTGTCCTCTCCAGCTCTTACTATTTCCCACTTCTTACATAAAATTCCATTCACTCTGCCCGACAGTTGGCCATCAGGCTCAGCATCTGCTTTCACAGTCTGCATGGCAGAGGCTTTCAGAGGCCCTCTGTGGCAGGTTCCTAGGTTGTTTCCTGTTTTCTTCTTCTGGCTTTCAGAGGCCCTCTGTAGCAGGTTCCTAGGTTGTTTCCTGTTTTCTTTTTCTTCTGATGTCCATCCTCTTTGCCTTTCAGGATGGGGATTGAACATTTTAGTTAGGGTCCTCTCTTTTGCTTAGTATGTTTAGATGTACAGATTTTAGTGGGTTTATTCTATGTTGTATGTTTATATGAGTATATCCCCATTCTATTCCTATTGCTGATTCAATCTCTCTATCAGAAATAAAGGCATGGGATTCACATCCCCCGGTTCATAATGAGATAACAATACCCAAACGATAGCATGATATTCATTGAGCATCAATTACATAGCAGCTACTGTGCTTGACTCCACGTGCTAACCCTTTCAATGTCGGGATACACACCCACACTCAAGAAAAATAGATGCTCCAGAGATGTGAGTGAATAACTTGGTATCACACAGGCAGAAAGGGGTAGGATTCTAGCCAGTGTCTGTCTGATGCCGAAGCCTTTTCTCTTTGTACCAAACAATGCTCAGATCTGTTTAGAGTCAAAATAGGAGAGAAAGCTTTATGAAAAAGAAGCTGAGGTAGTTGTGGGGCTGGGCTAGAAAGAAGGGTGTATAAGTCTTCAAGTCCTTATGACATTTTCCATTGTTCACATCTTAACTTTTCCAATTTAGAAACTTTTAGAAAGATTTACTATTTTATTTTATGTGTGTGGGTGTTTTGCTGACATGTGTGCATGTGTGCCAGTGAATGCCTGGCATCTGTGGAGGTAAGAAGAGGGCATCAAGTCATCAAGATCTGGAGTTATGGGTGCCTGTGAGCTGCCATGTGGATGCAGGGAAATGAACCCGGTCTGTGCAAGGACAAGTGTTCGTAATGACTAAGCCATCTCTCCAGCCCTGTACCTACTTTTCTATCGGCATCTGATCTAAAATTAGATTTCCAAGATTCAATAGACAAAGACTGCACAATTTTTATTGCATCTGTCCAATAGAGTTTAGTATGATCCATGCCCCCTTTAAAGCCCTAAACATTACACCACTAATTTAGAAAGTGAAAAAATAAATATACAGAAGAAAATAAAAAGTAATTTTGATTTCCTAATCCATCTCTAAGAAATAACAATTGTTAACATTTCAGAACACATAGCCTTCCAGAATTTTCCATACAAATGGATGTATTGTTTACATGATAAACTCATTCCACAATATCAATTTTTATAATGCACCTTTTATTTTAATAAGATTTCACAATGTTACAATGGGCATCACTTTGACTCACTGGGTACCAGTCTCCTGCAGGGCTTTATCATATCTCATTTGAAAAATATAGGCATTGAAGTTGTTCTCAATTAAGTGTCGTCATCATAAAAACAATCATAACAAGCAACTTTTGCATATCCTTATGGTGAGTAATTTCCTTAGAATTCCAAAGTCAAATGAATAAATAACTCAAGTGTTTTGTATCTAATCCAAGTAATCCTCCAGGAAAATACGTGTCAATTTGCCAATTCTACCTTCTTTTCTAGATCTTAGCCCAAACTGGACATTTCATTTTTGAATCTTTGCATCTTAACACTTATGAACATGGAAACAGTATGATGCACTTTGGATGGGTCCCATGGGGCCCCCAGAGAGCTCAGGCATCAACTGTGGAAATGAACTTGTTGATTTATTTAAGTGGACAAGTGTCAGCAGCACTTGGAAAGAAGATGTTCATACAACAGTTGGTCCTATGATGACACTGCAATGGCACTGATGGAACCAGGTTCAGTGTGCCAAGGGCTGCTGTCCTGGCCAGAGAGCAAGCCCTGTGTGGGTAGGAGCCATACCTCTGAAACTATGGAGGCCTGAGGCAGAGCCCCACCCACAAGCACTCTCTTCATCTCTGTCAGCATAGAGACTCATTTCAACTTATATTGTCTACAGTGGTGCCACTACATAACCTGTAAGGAGAACAGCTCCTGGTTTGGTTAAGAGATTGGAAACTCAGGTCCTAGATCCTCTAGAACCACTCACCTCATCTTGAAAAGGACTGTGTCTCGCACCTTTAGCTGTAAGCTCAGCACTTGGGGAGGCAGAGCCAGGCTGAGCTCTTTGAGTTCAAGGCTTGCCTGGTCTACAAAGTAAGCCCAGGACAGCAAATGTTGCACAGAGAAACCCTGTCTCTAGAAAGAAAGAAGGAAGGAAGGAAGAAGAAAGGAAGGAAGGTAGGAAAGAGAGAAGAGGGCTGATGTCATTGACTCCACAAAGCAGGAGGTAATGGAATAGGAGACACAACTGGAAAAGCCTTCAAATAGCAGACACCTTGCTAATGTTCCTTGGACTATGGCTATACTGAACTTTGAGAGTTGTTTTATAGATGCCTCTGTCCTGAAGCAGGCAGGTACACATGAAATTCATTTAAACGGGTCTCCTTTTACATAGCCCAAGAAGTGATCATAGCTAGGGTGTATAAGAAATATACCCGATTTTGAATCCTGGCTTTACTACTGACTAACTTTGTGACCTTATGCAAGATGTCCAAATATCTTACAAACTCTTTGGTCTTCTTTATCTTGAGATAGGCTCTCACTATGTAGCCCATACTGGCCTGGAACTTGCTACCTAAGAGAGGCTGACCTCAAATTCACAGAGAGCCACCTGTCTCTGACTCCCAAATTCTGAGATTAAGGGTATGTGATACCATACCCAGCCTCTTAGTTCTTCCTGTAAAATAGTACACACACACACACACACACACACACACACACACACCCCACACACACATGCACACAGTGGCATAAAAACTAAGTGAGAAACAATAAATTCAAGTGCCCAACCCAGACTGAGAATATCGTAGTCAGTGATCTGTTGCTGTGCAGAGACACCATGGCCATGGCAACCCTTATGAAATAAAGCAGTGCTTACAGTTTCAGAGGTTTAGTTCATTATTGTCATGGAAGAAAGCATCTTGGGATGGAGACAGACATGGTGCTGGAGAGGTAGCTAAGAGTTCTACATCCAGATCTACAGGCAGCAGGAACAGAGGGAGAGATCCACTGGGCCTGGCTTGAGCATCTAAAACCCTCATAGTCCACCCCAGTGACAAATTTCCTCTAACAAGGCCACACCTACTGCAAAAAGGCCACACCTCTTAAACCAAGGTACAGCCACTCCCTGATGACTAATCATTCAAATGTAGAAGCCTATTCAAACCACCACAGAGGTAAATAGATAGAACTTAGGAAATAGCCCTTTCTTCTCCTTGATGACTGTAAGGAAGACACCCTGTCAATCAACTTTGGCTGTCTGTGGCCTTTTGTTGTACCAAAAACCACCCCAAAATGTACTAAAACATGAAACAGAAACCATGCATTTAACTCGGAAGCTTATGAATGCAGGATGTGAGCTGGGTCCTGGGATATCTATTGACCTCACCTGAACTCATTTGTCCTTGTGTCTGCAGTCACCTAACAGTTGATTATCTCCCTCACACACCTGGTTAATAGGTAGGCTGAACATCAGTAGGTCAAAGAAGTTAAACTGGAGCTAACCGAACCAAACTGGGCCTTGAGCATCATCACCCAGCAGGCTAAGTGGATTCTCTTCTCACGATGGAAATAGCGTCTTTCCAATCACAGAAAGAGTTAAACTCACCAGCTATGTGTCTGCTGATGCTTTTCTATACAAAACTACCGTTCAACCAAGCCAAGATTCAAAAGGAAGAGAAATAGATTCCACTTCTGCATAGAAGGCTCTCAGTAGTCACATGACATCATGAATGAGAAATCATCTTGGGGTGGGAAGAATCTCTGTAATCATTTTCACAAACTACCTGAAAGCTAAAAGCTTCAGGGACCCTCTGCACCCTATGACCTAGTTGATCACCCCAAAATATCATATCAGAAATTTTGTGCATGTCAGAAATTTTGCACATGTCAGAAATTTTCCCATAACTTTCCAGGGTTCCCTCAAATCAGTGCCAAAATGGCACCATGATCCACCAGCCTAGAAGCCTGCTGAGCAGGAGACGAGACAAAAGAACAAATGCTTAAATTATCTGATGAATGTCAGATACATTAAACTAATTTATGTAATAATGTAAGCACAGTGATGGGAAGGTAATATGAGAGACATAAATTATACATTATTATTGTCAGCTCTAGCACTTATCTTAGTAGCGTGTCAAAATACATCCTGATATGTTAACATTTATAGAAATGAACAACAAGTGCTTGCTCAGGGCTCCAGCGGTGAGAAGAGCGATGCCATTTGCATGTAAGCATCAGCCTGTCATTGTTTTGCTCAGGATCAGCTTCCCCAGAGAGCCCTGGGCCAGAATCTCTCTGGCCAGGCTTCCAGGCTGTGAGAAATGAGGAAGGAGAATCCTCTTGAGGTTACACTGGAACTTAACAGATCTTTTATCTAAGTTATTTCACTTCTCCAGGCCTCAGCTTACACACCTCTAAAGTGGGACCAAGAGACTGTATTTGAAAGATTACCATAAGGAAATAATGAAATGATTTTGATTTCACTAGCTGGTGGTGACTGTGTGCATCGATGAGGCAATCTTTGATTTGGAAGCCCAAATAGAAGAAAGACATAGAAACCTGTAGATGTCAGTGTAGGCCAGGTTCTGGGAGAGCACTGGGTGCATGGGGCCAGACAGGTAGGAAAGCTTTTCATGACAGTTACCCAGGGTTGTTGGGCCCAGGTGTTGAACTTCAGACAGACTGCTGTCGCCCAGTGTAACTAAAATTAAGCTCTGAACCTCACTAGGCAACTCCAAGGCTCTGGAATTAAGGAGAGAGGTAGGCCAATGCTCCCCTGTCGCGGCCTGGCTGTAGTCCTGTCCCCTCCACCTTCCAGGGTCTGTGTGAGAAATCCCTGGTTCATACCAAAGAAGCTGTGGAAGACCACAGACACGTACACACTCTCTTTTATAACAAACGCACCTCTAATCCAACAAATCAAAATGAATAAATCTTCCAACCCCAGCAGAAAAACTGTAAAGGAAGAGCCCCACCATTAGAACATAACATTGAGCTCACAACAGCTTGGTAAAAGGCCATCTGCACATCACCATGTGCTCAGCATGCCTAGGTCTTTAAGATAGGATCAGAAAATGTTTGCCAGCAGAGACATTATAGTTCTTTTGTTGTCTGGATGCTGATTGATGTGGCCTGTACCACAAAACATGGCTTAGCCAACTCTGACCCTTGGGTCAAGGCCTAGCCCTGACTCCTGTTTTTGTAAATAAAATTTGATTGTGACACCACGAGTCCCATTTGTTTACCTGTGCCTGCTTTTATAGGCCAAAGGAAGGAAGAACTGAGTGGTTGTGACATAGACAGAGTGGTTCCTTACAGAGAACAGGAAAATTGAAAATCCTAAACATTATCGTAAACACTCTTCATTACTTCCTCTACCAGATGGCAAAGTGTGTGTGTGTTGTGTGTGTGTGTGTGTGTGTGTGCGTGTGTGTCTAGGCCAGAGGTCAACCTCAGGTGTCATTTCTCAAGAGCCATCACCTTGTTTGAGAATCAAAGCTCATCAAGTAAGCTGGCCGTCATTCCAGCAAGCCCTGGGGATCCACCTCTCTCCATCTCCCAGTGCAGGGATTACAAGCAGGCTCCCTCACTCCAAGCTTTATTTTATGTGGTTCCTGGGGATCGAACTCAGGCCTTCATGCTTGCAAGGCAAGTAAATGCTTTACTGACTCAACCATCTCCCCAGCCCAACATGGCACCTTTTAAAACCCAGTTTTCCCAAACACTGTGTTGGTGCTGTAACCTCAGACCCTCTCCTCAACAGAGGGCATGAAAAAGGTGGCAGTACACAAAAAGCAGGGTTCAGCTGATGGAGAGGATAACCCTCCTGTCATCTTATCTACAAGCCCCCTGCCACCCCAGTGGCAGTATCATTTTCCCATCTCCCAGCAAAGCCAAGCAATGGTGCCCACCCCTTGCCATTCGACAAAGTCTTTTAAACAGATGACTTTTAATAAGTTAATCCATTCATTGTCTGCAGCTCTGAAAACTGACATAAAAGCACAATGACGCCTAATTAAACTTGTTCTGTGAAAACTAATTTGTCAAACCCAGAAGCACAGTTCATAGATAAATGCTAATATTTGAAAGTCAAATTAAAGTTGAAAAGGTTTGTAATAACAGTTAATTAACTCTTGTTTTGTTTTCCTTCGCTGCGAACTTGAACCAACTGCATTGCAGGCGCCTCTTTAACATTTTGGACCACAAAGATAAAATTCAAAGCTTTGAGATACGCCTTTGATGTTGGTATTCTCTGCAGATTTGATATTATTTTAAGTCTCTTTGTTTAAAAATTCATTTTTATTATCCCTGCATGAAATGCATGGCAATTCCCCAAATAACGAGCCATCAGTGCAATTAACATCGTCGATCGACACCAGCGTTCTGATAATTAATACAGACGCGCTGCCTCCCCAGCGAGAGCTGTGAGGGCTAGATTTTTCAGAGCAACTGTTCGTTTACAGACTCAGCTTCAACCTAATGAAAATGGATTGTGAAACTTTAATGAACAAGACTTTGCTGTCGTAATAATAAAGACTTTGAAACAACGCAGAGGCCTCTGTAGCAAGCGTCTGGCACCACGCTTGTTGCTACGGTACATCAAACCAATTAAGCCATATGATGAATATTTACACCAAGGCTTTTTTTTTTCCAACTCTATGACATAAGATAAACTCGTAAAAGTGAGTATTAATTCTGCATCAACAGTTTCTGACATTACATCCTAGGCAAGACACATCCACCCAGCCAAGAAGCTGTGTGTGCCTGCCCACCTCGGTTTTGTCTTAATAAATGTCAACAAAGGATTAAAACGTTCTGAAAAGTCCAATTTGCATACACAGGTTGTAAGCGCTAGCGAGAGCAAATTACCTTCCTACAGGTGCGTGAGTGTTCCTGGATGTGTGTGTGTGTGTGTCTATGTTTGTTTTGCTCGTGGGATATTTATAAGGGTCCTCCCGTGGCCTGTGTGTGGGCACATTCAGCTGCTTGGAGACTGTGTGCTGGCTGTGTGTGAGTCTATGGGTATGCCTGCATACACATCACGTTTGCATATACATCTATATATTTATGAGTGTGTGTGGGATAGTAACTTTATGGGTTGGTTTGGGCTTGTTACTATATCTTATAGCCATTCATCGCTTTGTACTGAACATCTGTTCTGTCCTAGCCAACGTGGAGTTGCAGAGGTTATGAAATCTTCAAGAGTATTCCTTACTCAGGGAGTCGCTGTTTGGTTAGGGCTCTCTCTATCAGGGCACTGCCAATCCCAGTATGTCAGGACAGTGCTAACACAGGGAAGAAAAGAATGGTTTGGCATGTAAAGCTGCCATGTGTAATATAAATTAAGAGGAATTGAAATAGGATGCTTCGGGGGATATTGAACCTAAGCTGTTGCCTAAAAGCAGAGTTTTGAGGTGAAAGGAAAGGGATCCGGCGAAGGAGCAATTAGGTACCTTGATGCACACATATACCAGAGTGCGTGTCTGTGTGCGTGTCTGTGTACGCATGTACACAGTTTGTGCCCAGGTCTCAGTGTCTAGGAATCATGCCCCTCGCCACCAATGCCTCAAAACTTGAACCATCCCTACTGGGCTGCAAGTAAATAACTGTGACTCTGGGTGGGGGGCCGAAGGCAACAGCGTTGGACCTGAGAATCTGTCACCTATGTTGTGAGTCTAAGCCAGGTTTACAAATCAGACTTTCCCATCTCCAGCAGTGCCCAATGTCCTTACATGTAGAAGACAGGTTTATCCTCCAGTCCTGAGCAGATGCTCAGAATCTAAGAAGTCGTCAACCCCAGAAAGCCAAACAATCTTCTAGAAGTGGGGGTGGTAGATAAGGAAAAGTCAACCAACTTTAGTAACTTCTAGTCTAGCTGTAACCTAGCTATACAGAATTGTTCACACGTGCATAGATGCCAAAAAGGAGATTCTGACACTAGCATAGTGAAGACGAAAGAAGAAGAACATGAGGAGGAGGAAGGGAGGAGAAGAAAGGGAGAAAGAAGATAAGGAGGAGGAAAAGAGCAGGGGAAAAGAAGAGGAGAGGAGGGAGGAGGAGAAATAAGAAGTGGGGAGAGGAAGAGGGAAGGAAGGAGGAAAGGAGTAGGAGGAAGGGAAGAAAAAGAAGGGGGAAGAGAAAGAGGAGGAGAGGAAGGAGGAGGGAGAACAAGAAGAAGAGGAGCAGGAAAGCAGGAGGAACAAAAATTGAAGATGAGGGTGGAGGAAAGGGAGGAGGAGGGGGAACAGGAAAAGGAGAAAGGGGTAGGTAAGGAACTCAGTACTTCCACTCAGCACTCAGTCCATCTCCCAGACAAGCTATGCCTGAGCTGGAAGACTCCACCATCTGTTTTTCAGTCTGAGTCTGGGCCATACCTTACATTATATGTGTCCAGAGAACATCTAGGTAAAAGGAAGGAACTAAGCCAGGTCTGAGCTCACCAGAAGAGCTGTCCCACCCCATGCAAGTCTGTCCACACTGAGCTCTGCACGCACATCGACATTCATTTTACCGATAACATCCTTAGACGGCATTGCCAAGACCTCAGGGAGAGGAGGGCAGTCAGTTCAATTGGTGCAGAAAAGATAGAAACCACACATGCCTCAGCAGAAGGGATGAGGCAGAAACTTACTCCACAGCCATCTCTCATGTATCCTCATGAAGGCAAATCAGTCTCTCCTCACCATCTCCAGGGCCTCACTCACTACACAGCATCACATGTTAACTCCAGGCCACCAAGACCAGACTGGCTGCTTTTGCAAAGAACATAAAGATTTGCATGCAACATCTTCAAATGATTTTAATGTTTAAAGGGTTAGCCTTGGCCATGCAGAAAATTCAATGGTCCAAACTAGACTCATTCATGTCCGTTGAGGGTCAGTGGTTTCAGAGAAGTCATGACAAAGAGCTTGCAATTACAGTATATTACTACCACTTACAGAAGAAGTAGAGCCAGAGTGATGCTGAGTTGTTAGGGAAGAGAGAGGGTCCCTTCTTAATTCTTCCTGATTCCTAAATTCTGTTCTTCCTCCTCCTCTTCTTTTACACCCCCTTCTGTTTCCCATCCTCCTCTCCCTGCTCCTCCTGCTCCTGTTTTTTTTTTCTTCTTTCTCTTTCACCATGCAAGTTCTTCAGGCACAAGCAATGGATGCTTAAAATTGTCACACCCATAGCAAAGATGTCATCAACTAGAGTATGTTCTCCCTTTACATTCAAACAAATCCTCTGTCAACCTCCTGGGTCTGGCTTGGTCTTTCTGCCCAGACAAGCAGAAATAGGGCCTTCTGCCAATAAAACTTAGAGAAAGAAGGTAAGCTCCTGAAAATAAGACACAATAGGGCACAGCCTGCTCAACCATAACAAAACGTCTTCAGGAAATAAAAATGGCATCCATGTTTTCCCCCATGTTCATTCTCTTCTTAACTCAGCACAATGGAAGCAAATTAACACACATTAAGAGTTTTTCTAGGTTGCGTCAGGTGCCTTCTCAACCACATCCCTGCTCTTTTACAGTGCAAGTGGATAAAATGATATTCTTTTCCCAAAAAAAATTTGAGGTGCAGAAAGTTGAGCAAGTTGTCCAAAGTCACACACACACACACACACACACACACACACACACACACACACAATGAGTAGTAGTCCTGGAATTTAACTGGAGACATCTAACTTGGAGTCTAACCTCCCACTACATTATGTTGCCTATGACAGTGATTTTTCCAGGTCCAAAGGGGCTAAGCCTAGAACAACTATAAAAGATCCTTTCAGTTTGAAGTCAGGATTCAAAGAGAGTGAGTTGTTTCTTATGCTGAATCTACACAATATAGCTCTATAGCTGGTGACTCCTAAGACTTAAGGGATGTGAACACAAGATTGAATCTATGCCTGCTGAATCCAAGAGGGCTCCGTTATCCTCATGGTGCCTCATGGACTTGAGAACCCCAGAAACCAGCTTCTCCAGCCTCATTGAAACAGCCCCAGAGACTGAAAAACCCTCCACGGCCAAGAATTTATCTCAGTGATGATGAATTCAATCTGTATAGAACAGTAGTTCTCAATCTGTGGGTCATGGCCCCTTTGGGAACTGAACAGTCTTTTCACAGGGATTGTCTAAGATCATCAAAAAACACAGCTATTTATATTATGACTTATAACGGTAGCAAGATTACAGTCATGAAGTAGAAACGAAGTTAATTTTATGGTGGCAGGTCACCACAACGTAAGGAACTGTACCAAATGGTCACAGGATCGGGGAGGTGAGAATCGAATCGGGTGTAGAAAGTTCTTGTTCCGAGGAATGAAACGGGAGTAAAAATCTTTCTTTTACCGGCTGCTACTCGCTGGCACATCACTGAGTCCTTCCTCCATGGGATTCTTTCTCCATCCAGGTAGAAGCATGGAAGGCAAGCATTGTGTATTCCGGATGTGTCCCTGGTGTCTACTGGAGGTTTCCATCTTCCTCAGTGAGCCCAGCACGGGAGGTCTCAATCTGCAAACTGTGTCAAAGACTGGGATAACCTGACAAGAGGAACTGAGGAACAGGACAGCATGCTTTCTACTCTGGCTGGACCCTTTTGTTGGTCAGACCCACTAGACAGCATCCCATCCTGTCAGTCTTCCTTTCTGTCTATTCCATGAAGGCCCAGGGCTCCTGTGAATCGCGTCCTTCAGGACCCTAAAAATCTGCAACATACTTAGTAAATAACATCGAAAGGAGTGGAACTCAGAATGTCTTGTGACAGCTGCTGTTGTCTAGAGACATTATCCCAGGGTAGGACTATGGCCCTGAACAACCTCTGAGAAGCAGAAACTGGCCTCCAATTACAGCCTCATCATTAAAGGTGAGAAAAAAAGAGAGGGAGAAGTGATGATTCTGATGATGAGAATGACAACCGAGCCACCACCATTTCCTCCATGCATGTGAAAATTAGACAAGTTGATTTGCTTTTGTTTGTTTGTTCAGGGGTATAGGTTATTTTAGTTCTGTTGTTATTGTTTGTTTTTTGAGAATTTCATGCATGATAACAATGTATTTTGAAACAACCCATCCTACTCCCTCCCCTCCATTTTTTCACACTACTTCTCCCTCCCAATTTCATGTACTCTTTTCTTTTAAGCCACAGAATCCATCAAGCACTGTTAGCATGTGCATGAATATAAGAACATACACTGGGACGCACAAGTTCAGGGAAAAGACCCCTGTGCCCTGAACAAAACTAACTTTTCCTCTCTCCATAGCCACCAGCTTTCAACAGCTCTTCAGTGTAGACAGGATGCTGTGGACCCCTCCCCTATTCCCCTTGAAATTCTGGCTGCCTTGATATCCCATAGCTCTTGTGCATGCAGCCACAAGTTCTTAGGGCTCCATGTACAATGGCCATGTTAGTCTGGGAAGCAGCATTTTTGTCATCTACAACCTCTGAGTCTTCCAATCTTTCTGTACAAGCAATGTTAGCATTTGCTCCCATTTTACAGATGAGGAAACCAAGGCTTAAAGAAGTTAACTTATTAAAGCCATTTAAGCGATAACGAGATTAGGATCCTAGTGCCCCAAACATCTAAGGCCTACTGACCACAAGCTGGTATTTCATGTCACTGACTTGCTATGTGAGTCCAACCAAGACCCTTCCCCTCCCGCATTGCAATTCTCCACCACTTAGGGCTTTTACAGCTCCAGCAAACAGAAGAAAGCCAGTGAGGATTCCCCAGCCTGGGCATACTGCCCACCTTTTCCTTGCATATGAATTCACTCCTGACTGCCAGGGCAGCTCTCAAACTCATCTGAACATGCAAATCAGAATTAATTATTCAAGACCAGGCTTACTTTGCATACTAATTCTATTTTCTTCTGGGTGGGAAGGTTCTCATCCCTTTTAACAGTTTAGAATAATGTGTATCAGACTCAAAAATGAAAACAAAAGTTTAAGGAAAAAAATAAAACTGGAGAGAAGAAGAAAAGGAAATTTATTTTGCTGCTTGCACTCTGTGACAGGGGCTGGACTGTAACTGACTTAGAATCAGGAAGACAGAGGTCCCTATAGGCTAGGGTGCCCGGCCAGACAGTTCTGGAATTTTCCAGGCCGTGGGCATCTGAAGATTTGGCAAAACATTTTGGAGTCTCTCTTCTGGAAAAGCTACAAACACAAAATGTGGCATAGAATTACATCGTGTTCCCTGAGTCCCTCAAGTTCAGGAACACAGCCCTGGTTACATCTGGAATGTGTGAGACCAGAGCTAGCCTGAGAAGGTACATCTACATCCTGGGCATGTGTGTGGCATGCACCAGCGAAAGGCAAGATGCCCAAGGAGTAGCCTTGAACCTCTAAGTCACAGTTCATCTGAGCTCTTCCAAAAACCCTGAGACCTGCTTGCTGAGGGCAAGGTGGGCAAATGCATGTCTCAGAACCCTTGACTGGTTCACCTTAGACAATGTGCTTAAAAATAGCCCTAAAGATGTCTTCAGGCACCTTCCTCTAAAAGACATAAAAATGGTATTTCCAAACTACCCCTGTTTATATGAACACGATGCTGAAAATAACCACATATAAATGAATAGAAGAAAAACCAAGTTTTGTTGAAGTAATCATATTTTGTTAAGACTTATTTTATTTTTAATTTTGTGCGTGTGTGTGTGTGTGTGTGTGTGCGCGCGTGTGCGTGTGCGTGTGTGTGTGTGCGTGTGTAAGGAGTGCCCACAGAAGCCAGAAAGGGGAACTGGATCCTTTGGTCTAGAGTTCTACACATTCATGGCCACCCAGTGTGGATGTTGGGATGCAAACTCGGGTCCTCTGGAAGGGCAATAGGTATCCCTTACTGCTGAGCTGTCTCCAGCCCTGAGGTTTTCTTTGAGTGGCACTAACGATGCATGTTGGGGTTTTTTTGTTTTTGTTTTTTGGCTGATTGAGTTTTTCTCTAATTTTCTTTGATGAAAACCTTTGTCTTCTGGTGAAAAAAAAATCACATAAATTGATATGAAAACTATGAGATGAAAGAGCAATGGGTGGCACATGACTGGCCCCTGAGAACAGAGACAGCTGTGTTCCATCTTGACACTTTTAGAAAGTGAACATCACAGAGGACCATCTGTGGTGAGCTGAATGCAAGCAGTGACAACAGAACTGGCTGAAGGAGAAGCGTAAGGATGGCCTGTCCACTCGGAGAGGCAGAGTACCAAAACCAGCATGCCTGTGTCGACATTCCTCCCCAGAAAGGGAAGAAGTTCCACCCTGGCCCCTGGCTCACTGGAAGGACCTGGCAGGGATTCCACTGAGTTCTACAACACAGCTTTAATCTTCCCAACAGATCTCCTTGCTAAGCTGGTTTGAGTGGGCTTGAGCTTCTGTACCCAATAGAGCACTTAAGACACTGAAGTGGGACAGAATGGAAGTGTCAACCCTGCGACCAAGTGCTGGGACATCTGAGTGAGTGTGAGTGACGCCTGAGAAATTATGAGTAACATCTGCGTGGGTGTGTTTGTGTAACTGGCTGAGTGTGTGTAACATCCAAGCATTTGTGACATCTTGAGAGGGTGTGTGCGAGAGATCAAAGTACGTGTGTGCAGCAGAGGAATATGTATGCACGGCTAGCTGGAGTCAATAAATGTTTAAGTCTGTGACCTGTCAGTTGTAATTTCTATCAATTTCCCCTCCACAATCTGGTCTAATAGTCAGCCTAAGGGTCTCCTCTTTAGACATCTCACCTGGGGCCAGAGTAGTCTTTCTCAGAAAGCTTTTCTGCATGGGTTCACCACAGAGAAAAAGCAGGCAAAATCTTCCACACCCTACTCCTCATCCAATGTGTCTGCTGACTGTCTGCAGCCCTTCTAGGAGACCAAAGCCGTGATCTTAGCATCAGGTCAGGATCTTAGCTGATGTTCAAAACAAAAAAACAAAAACAAAAACAAAAAACAAAACAACCCAGCCATTGTTAGTCCATGATGTCCGAATCAGGAGCCTGTCCACATCACACGGCTCAGAAGCAGACAGAATTTGGATTCATTTTCCTCACCCCACTCCATCACTCAGAGTAATGAGTCCCTTCTCAGTTTGTCACATCCTCCACAAACAGACTCTGCAGAGGGAAGTCGGGTTTTACCTGCCATACCCTGGTAACACTTCCCTGCCAGGTTTCTATCAAGAGCTCAAAGCAAACTGAGCCTGCTAGCAGGATAACTGTCGGTTCCACTGGGTGCTGGCCTCCAGCCCACTCAAGCTTGGGCTGATAGAGGAATGAAGGACACAGAGCCTGATAAAGGTCCCGTTTTGCCTGAGAAGTGTGGGGCAGTTGATTGGCTCTGCTGGTGTCTTGGGCTTGGTCTGGTTTGGAAATTGCTGCAGGACAAAGCCCTACAGAAAGGGCTTCATTGGCTGCATGTCTTCAAGACTAACATTCAGGAGCCCTGTGGCTGGGGAAGCATTTCTTATCGATGAGATGTGTTTCTAAAGTTCTATCTGGCAAGTAGGAAAACTAGCAGTAGCCGGGTGCTGTATAGCAATTTACTTCAAGATAAACCCCGCCTTAGAGAGAAGTTCCTTAAAATTCACGATGTTCTAATGGGGAGGTGGTGGTGATGCATTCCTGCCTGCCAGAAGCTCCTCCAGAGAACCAAACAGCTCAGAGGCCTCAGGAAGTCCCTAAAACTGACCAGATATACTAGGACCCTCTCTCCTCAAACACAAATAAGCAGTGAAGACTGATGAGAGGCACTGTCAGACAAACAGGACACCTGGAAGAGGCTCAAACCACCTGAACTATCTGAGGAAGGCACTCCATCCTGCCAAGCTACATCCCAGTTGTGCAAGGAGTTCCAGGGTTTCAGCTTTTGTGAACAGTGACCCGTGTTGGCATGGACTTTGGTGTTGTCGCTATCTGTGAGTCATTTCTGTAACTGACTCATCATTCACTCTGTAAGCAGCCCCAGTAAAGCCATTGCTTCAACTCTGGTATCCTTCCTTTGGTCTGCCATTGGTTCCCTGCTTGGGGGAAGTAGACCCTTGTTCCCGTCTCCCCTGGAATAGTGCCACAAAACATGAGGCCACATCAGTAAGACATCCAAGGTGTTAGAAGCCTAGAAGACAACTGTACTGTGTCATTTACTGAGGCGTCTGAATGGCATTGGATGGTGCCACTGGCAGCTGGCCCTGCATAGTGCAGCTTACGCCCATGTTTGTCCACCAGGAGTGGACAATTTGTCACAGGAGTACTCAAATCTAGCAACAAACATGTGTGCAGTAACTTTTAGCCCATTGCCCCAACTTTTCCTGCCTTTCTTAGATGTAAATTCCTGCCAGTGGGCTTGACATATCAGCGGAATTTGGTTCCCTAAAAAGGCAACCTTCTAAATCCAATATACTGAGTCTCATCCAGTATATTAAATTTTCTTATGACTGTGATAAAATCCTGAAAGTATGAAACTTGAGAGAGCAAGGATTTATTTGGCCTCATGGTCTGAGAAGGCACTGTCCACCATGTAGGAAAGACACAGAGGAGTTCATGGTCACTCGTAGCTATGGCAGAGGCTATTTGTGTACATCCTGGTGGATCAGGAACAGAGAGCTCAGGCCAGAAATGGGGCCAAGATCAAAGTCCCACTCCTCAAGTGGCCCGGTCCTTCCAGCCATTGCCCACTTCTAAAGGTTCCATAATGTCCCCAAAACAGTGTTACCTTTAGGAAGATTTCGTATTCAAATCCTAACAACAGGAATCACCAGAAACAATGTGAGTTAGCGATTGTAAGTTATTTCATCAGAGCCTTTTCTGGAGCAGGACTTCATGGGTGGGGGGTGGGGGGAGCATATATAGGACCTGGCTCAGGCGGAAACAGAAGTGGAAAATGCAAAAATGCAAAGGTGGCGAGATGAATGCTCTAGCGATACTCTGTACCTCCATTCTTTTTTCTCAGGGCTGGCTCCTACCTGTTCAGTGCAGTGATACTCTTGCCTTTAGAAAGCCATGTATGTGTCTGGAACAATGTAAAGACCTTTACAGTTATTAATTCCCCTAACATTCTCTCCCTGATTTTGAACTCGCTCTTTTGTGCTAATGAAAAACTTAATAAGCTCAGAATATGACCAAAGTGGCCAAGCTGAATAGATGCCATGGTGAGAAAGTAAGGGGGGGGGGGGGAAACCCAGAAGTTTATTGCTTTGTGTCATTAATACTAGATTAGGAAACATTTTCTGCCCATATTATACATAGATCTTTTCAGTGGCCTTTTCTCACTTAGCTAAAAAACCACCAAATGAAAAATGGTAGATTTCTATTAGAAATAGAGGTCAGAATCCAAGCACCGCTATTAATGAAGTGGTTTTAAAATATGTATATTCAATCAAGAGTAATTGAGGCTAGGCTTTGTACATCGTGGAAAATTATAAACTATGGCCACTCTAGGGCACAACTGACTATCAACATTGTTTTCACATCATTGCCTACAGAAAGCAAGCTGGGCACCATGCCACCAGGGAGGTGGCAACCGAATGCCCTCATTCTCTAAACAGACTTGCCGAGAAGGGAACAATCAGAACCAAACTTCACTGGATGGAGTTTGGACAAAGAGCAGAGAACTGTCTCCTCAAGCCAGTTGTAGAGTGGCTTGTTCATCAGAGAAGCATTTATTGGATATACTTATTAAACATCCATTTTGCATATTTGCATCAGCCATCCCAGTTAATCTAAGACAATTGTATGTAGCCCATTTTATTTCATGTCATATGTAAAAGTAGAAAGTGGAGTTCAAAAAAATAAAATAAAAACCGATGTGATCTGGCCATTGTCACAATGGATTCAGGTCAGAGCTGCCACTGAACTTTCTGATTCTGCTCCTGGGACACTTTTGTGGGCCCATGGGCCACAAGCTTGATTGTACTATCATCCGCAACCACAGCTCAATACGGCTCAATCAATATCAGTTACCCAGAATCTCGGGAACTTTCCATTTTCTTTAATGTATTTTCCTGTTTTGCTCTGAATTGAAGAGAAAGCTTTCTATTTCAACACAGGTCATTGGCAAGAGTGGGGGTGTGTCCAGGTAGCTTCATCTTGGCTGGTGCAGAGGACACAGTGAAGTTAAATATTTCTAAGATGTCCTTACTTGCAGAAATAACCTCTTTGAGCACACTTGTTACTGTCCAGAAATGTGAATGGCTTTAAAAGGAAGATGGGAACCTGGGAAGCAAGACTCCAAATGTCTAAGTTGTTTCATCTAGTCTTTATCTATTTTCTTCTCTCTCTCTCTCTTTTTTTTCTTTCCCTGCTTTCCTTCCCCCTGTATGATAGATTGGGACTGAGCTATAAGCTAACACTAGGGTAAATCTTTGTTTCTTTTAATAAATTCTTACAAGATTGCTTCGTTGCCATACACCCCAAATTCCTGTGTGTGTGTGTGTGTGTGCGCGCGCGCGCGCGCGCATGCACGCACTTATGAATGTGAGTATGGAGAACAGAGATAAGTCTCATGTGTTGGTTCTCATGAAAGATGAGCACTTTGTTTTTTTGAGACATGTTTTCTCACTGGCCTGGAGTTCGTTCACCAACTCGTCTAGACCAGGGGTGGCTGGCGAGCCCCAGGAACATGTGTCTCTCGATGTTAGGATACAAGTGTTTGTCACCATGCCTGGCTGCCGCCTTCTTCTTCTTCTTCTTCTTCTTCTTCTTCTTCTTCTTCTTCTTCTTCTTCTTCTTCTTCTTCTTCTTTTCTTAATCTTCTTCTTTTTCTTCTTTTAATTTTTATTTATTCACAAATTATTCATTATATATCCCAATTGAAGCCCCTTCTCTCAACTTCCCCAGTCCCACCCTCCCTCCCTCTTTTCCTTATCCCCTTCCCCTAGTCGACTGAAAGGTGGAGTTCTCCACTATTGCCATCTGCTTAAGTCTCATCAGGACTGCTTGGATCTTCTTCCTCCTGGCAAGGCTGCATCATCAGGAGTGAGTGATCAGAGAGCAGTCAACTGAGTTCATGATAGAGGCAGGCCTAGTTTTTTGTTTTTTTTTTTTTTTTAATGTGTTTTTAGGATCACACTCAGATCATATATTTGTGTGGCAAGCACTTTCCAACCTGAGCCTATATCCATGGGTCCCAAAAATTATTTTAAAGAAGCAGAGAAAATAATTAAAATTCTGTATTAGGTAAAGTGTATGACTTAGAGCTGCTTTGCCAAGGCTGAAAGCTGCATGATATAATAAAAGGAAATCTGAACCAAGCATCATGTAACAAAGGAGCCAGCTTCAAGTTTACAATTGGTTACTGGTGTGACCATGGAATGTTCCTTAACCCAATTAGGTCAGTTTCTTCAACTTCAGGTGAAACTAATGATTCTCATTTACTTCACACAATGAAGACTGGGTCAGGTAGGATGAAAGTCCTCAGAACGTTTCAAAGGCTGCAGTTGAGATAGGCTTGTGACTTGTCCCCCAAATTCCCATGTTGGATACATGCAATCCCAGAATATCTGCACCACAAGTGGAACATGTGCCGTAAGCATGGAAAAGCAGTGACCTTCTGATCAGATGACTGCTGCTGCCCTTCTGACTCTTTTCCTACTTGGATGCCTTGGACGAGTTAATGATTCCCATGATGCCTGAGTTTTTTATGTATAAAGTGAAATATCAACACTATGGTCACTTGTAAAGAGGACCACACTGATTTTCTAGTAGACGTCTCACCACAAGAATTCTGGACAACAGCAACGAACACCTGGATTTAGAGTTAACTGTTTTCTATGTCAGACTCTCATGGTCACAAAAGAGTTTCCCATTTCCAACATGGCACCACTGAATGACACATCGTGGGAAAGGGATGCACAGCACAGGCTTGTAGGTCAGCCTGAGCCAGGAATGGGTATGCTGGTGTAGGGCAGCATCCTGCCAACTTACTCAAAAATCAACAAGTGCTCTGCCATTTTCTGCTTCATGTGGGCTGACTTTGAACACTCACATCCTGAAGCAAGCTTAAGAAAACAAACCTGTAAGATTTCCTGCTAGGATAAAGGAAAGGACAGTGAAAGTCACAACTGGTGCTTCTGTGAGGACCAAGGTGGTCACAAGAGAAATGTCATGAAGAAGGTGTAACATCTCTTCAACACACACACACAGAACATAGGCATGGTGAAGGTCCCACATTTCTACAACACACAGACAGAAAAAACATGGGTACAGTGAGGGTCCTATATCCCTATAGCATACCCACAGAGAACAGAGGCACAGTGAAGGTCCTGAAATGTATGCTCACTCTCATGATGTATACTCACTCTTCATTCCATCATCACCTAGGTAACTGCAAAAGTGCAGGATCAGTTGCCTGGCAACAATGTCTACATCTTTACTCCTCTCCACACCCATGTACCATGACCATCAGTCACATTCTTTTTCTGGAGGCCACTGTGAGTCTCAAGAACATAGCTCTGCTGCAGCTACCAGCCTGGAACCAAAACAAGGAGCCATTTACCATGTGCTGAACAAGCCACACCTCTGCCCAATGCCACGGAAGAAAAGCATCAAAGACAAAGAGCTCAGCCCAGTGGACTGGATCTTGGAGTCTAGGCCCAGCTCCATGCTGAACCAGCTGCTGTGGATCTTGGGCAGTTTTCTGGACTCCTCTGAGTTTGTGTTTCTTCAGCAATCAGATGCAGGTTTATAAAATGGGGATTGACTTTCATCTGGAAAGTAAAGGATTATAAAGCTTTCAGGGTCTGCACACCAAGATGCCTGTGGGTCAGTGTGTGGGATGAGTTCTCTGATATGTGTGAAGTATAAGAGTGGAGACTGACCAGCAAAGCTGGCATCAACTAGACCCCCAGCCTCTCCAGAGCTTTCCAAAGTCAGGATGAGACTTTGGCACCAGGAAACCCAGACAGGACTGAAGGCAAACCTCTTCCTGAATGAAGCAGGTGACAAGTCCTAGTGGATTCTGAAGAGGGCTTGTGTTCCTCCCCTTGACCATTGTAAAGCCTTTTGTAGGCCAGAATCCTTCCCAGCAGCTCTTTCTCTCAGAAAAGGAAATTGGCAGCGCTGGGAAGTGAGCAGCTCTCAGCTTGGACTTGATTAGGGACCAATTTGGGCCTGTGAGCCCAGCCTTCGGTATCATCTCAGCCAATTACTGGCCCAGCCTGGCCTGCAGCTGGCTGCTCCCTTCCAAGCTGGACACTTTCCTTCTAGTGGAACGATCCCCTGCTTTGGAGGCAAGAGACCAGGGTGACTGCGGCCCATTATAAAAGATGGGGGAAGACGTAATTCACTCAGTGAGATAATAAAGCAGGCAGGGCTTCTCCTGCATCTTTAATGGAAGGCAACAACAACAAACCCCCTCCGAAATTCACAGTCTTGTGGCTTATGTATAATAAGTATGGGAACGCAGACGCTCTCCTCAGCTATTGGGCTCTGATGACCATTAAAGTTCATGTCTGGCAGAAGACTTTTGGCCTGATGGGCTAAGTTATTCTGCCTCTGCCAAACCAAACAGGCTGGCAACCAGAAGGGAAGCGTGAGGGACGGAGCTCATGCTACCCACTTCTCCAGTGCTGCACGGGTTCCTTTGCCTGGGCTATCCATGGATCAGGACTGGATGCTGAGAATGCTATTGCTCACCCAAAGATTTGCCATTCTGCTCCTTTCCAGCTCTATAAGATGCTTGTATGTTGAGAAGACCTCCTGAGTTCAAATCCCAAGAACATTCATTAAAAAGTTGGGCCTGAGCATTCACACCCGTGACTCCAACACTGTAGGGTAGGAAGAGGCAAACCTTGGGAGCCAAGCTGAAATGGGAAGCTACAGGTTCACTGAGAGATCCTGTCTTAGAACAGTAAGCGGTAAGCAATAGAGGAAGAAACTGTCTTCTCTGGCCTCCATGTAACCCTGTGCACACATATGGACATACAACACAAATGCACATCATATTAATGAAAAATAAAAAGTAAATGAAGGAGAAATTAGCTCTGTCACACACTTCCTTCCAAAAGTCCTCACCCCCAGGACTGCAAGGGCATAAGGCAAATCCTCCTATAGATACTGCCTCTTCCTCTGGCTGGAGTTCCCAGATGTGTTAGCACGACCCAAAGGTCTTTCCACTCTTCCAAGAAACTCCACTTCCTGTCATTCTCTACTTCCCATTTCTGGTTTCTTTTCCAGCTTGCCTTTTGTCTGGGATGAAGACACAGCTTATGGTGCTCTCTGTGATAAAGCAGGAGTTCTCCTCTCTTGCTTCCTAGTGCCTAGTGCTCAGTAAGAGCATGAGTCTAATTTCATTCTTCTATGCATGTGCCAGGTCTATAACCAACCCCAAGTGCTTACTCACAGGACCCCAAATTAACCCAGAACACAGGCACTTGCACACCAGATTTTATTGCAATACTATGCAAGTAGCTGACTTATGGAAGCAACCAGGTGTCCAGCATCAGAGGAGTGCATATGGAAAAGGAAACTGGTGTACATGAGCAATGGAGTTCTTTTCAGACATGAAGAGGAATGCAGCAACATAGTTCACCTACACACGCGCACACAAAACGGATGTGACTAGAGAATAATATTCAGACTCAGAAGGACTAATACATGTCTTCTCTTATTTGTTGGTCATTGGTATTTCATCTTTTGAGAACCATCTATTTCACATCATCTGACTAACACCTCATCCCCAGGCTGATGCCCCCTTCATGCCCCATGCTCTAAATCTTTCTGCTTTCCACAATTATGGCTTGGTTACAGGTACACCTCTCGGCACCTTCTTCCATCGTGGCTCAGACTGAGTACGTGCTTTTCTCCCATAGGGCATATGGAATGCATTAAGGACAATGATGACCTAGGGAGGTATTTACTTTGATCGCAGAAACTCCTTAACACACACCTCACAGAACTATAGCTGAACCATGCTGCCTTGCAACAAGGTCGACCCAGCTGAGGGTACCTGTGACATTTATGGAAAGGGCCTTAGCCTTTTCGGCTCCTTTACTATGCTCCTCAAGACAGCCATGTAAGTGAAATAACTGTAAAAGTGTGAGCTGATGGAAAGGAAGGAAACACAATCTTGGCGTCCACCCACATTTTCATTATTATAAACTCTCCATGTGTTCTAGTCTCATATCTTCTCCCACAGAGCCTTTCACTGACCACACTACAGTGCTCACATTTGGCTTGCCGTGCTACTGACAGGAGGTATGCATGCACAAAGAAGAGGAGATAGGAAGCGGGCTGAGAAACACAACGGGAAGTAACATCCTCAAGTTATACATAGTACAGCTATGACCACATATGGGATTTTTCTAGAACATTATTCTCCTTAGTCAAAACAAGTGATACATTCAAGCTTGAAGATAAAGCTAATGGAAGGAAAAGGTAGTGCCATGTTCACACAAGCAGAGCTGCTAATTCACAACCTTAATTGACATAGTCTTAAGGATAGGGAGAGTCTTCCATGTAGCACAGGAGCAGGTGGCCATTTCTCTTCCAGCAGATGAACTGACAGACAGAAAAAAAAAAAAAAAGGAAACCCAGCCCCTGTGTTTAGAAAGTTCATCATCTACTGAGAGCATAAAACCAGTAGGACTGTAATTACCCTTGTAAACCCAAGTGCAAAACCAACCACTGTACAATGCAACCTGGGACCTGATCAAGACCTATTTCTATGAAGTCTCAAGATCTCTATTTAGCCCAAGATTCCCAGCCAGTGGCGCATGTGCTGCGATCAATATCTAAGACAATAAAATCTCCCCTGACAGGAAAAGGACTCAAAGAAGTCCTTGGGGTCTTGGTTAAAAGGTCTGGCTTGGGTAATAAACACTTGCTGTTTAACTGGGCACCTAAGAACAATGTGCGAAAGATCAAGCGCACTGAGCCCCTGACAGTTACCAAGAGGATCCAGGGCAGCAGAAATCCCAGAACTGAAAGGCATCATAGTCTCAGAATTTTCCAAAGTATGTTTTTTCAAATTTGTTCTGGATAGTTTACGAATAGATTTTTACTTTTTAAATGTCTTCACAGTAAAACTTTCAGTACGTTGTTATCAGTATGATTCTTAGAAAAAGTGTGTCTTAGTAGATTCTCATTTATTTGATGGGCATTATTTATCGTTTCTACCAAACACCAGTCGGCTCTCACTTGTAGATCACCATTAGGAATCAAGGCAACGGGAATACGGTTGAGCTTTCTAAAGACCTGGCTGCTCTGTCATGGTATTACCAGCATCAGGGACAGAACCTGGCAGATAAGGTACTTTGAGAGTAAATGTTATGGAACTGAGCTTGAGACATGACTCTTCATAGCCTTGGGCCTACATAGACATTCTACAGCTGAGGGGCAGGGAGTTTAATGATGATGTTACTTCCGTTAGCAGGACCCAATTTAAGTTCAGCCCAGAATCTGGGCATTTCCCAGAAGAACTCAGATAGCCCATGTTTGCATCCCAAGAATTGGATAGATTGCGCCTCTTGAAGGACGGTCACACTCTCTTGCAATGGCAAAAACCTGTGGGCCCTGTGTCGTAATTCTAGGTGACTAACAAGCTCCTAACTACTCCAAAGTCACCGTCCCAGAGCACTGAAATGCCATCAGAGAGTAGCCAGTGTTTCAGGCTGTTCATATTTTAGATAATGTTTTAGCAGGGATGCTCATGCAAATTTACATCTCCAACAGTCTCCAGGAACAAAATCCTAAAACGTGATGCTGTTCCCGGACATCCCCTATTAAAGTGCCTGAAAATTATAGAAATTATATTATCGTCTGCATTAAATTCCTCTTGAAACATCTCAACACATCAACTCAAAATTAAGCATTGGAATTGTGCAGTTGCATTTAAATGTGTTAATAATCACAGGTAAACAAACTCAAGGCTGAAACTGTCCACAAAGAATAGAGGGCAGCTTGTCGCAGGCTCACAAACACAATACAGTGTAATTATATGCTGAGACACTTAACCTCGAAAACACATGGAAAATGTACAAAGAGCAATTGCTCATAAAAAAAAGAAAAAAGTTGTTAATCAAATGAGAGAGTTATCTAGTAAATCGTTAGAAAATTGATGGGAATTCCTTTGATAACACCATTTTGATTTGATTAGTTGTACTATTTTTATATCTTTAGTAAACAGAGTTTGATTAAACCACTGAGCTCTTTTACTGCAGAAATATTACAAACTCATTAGTGGCTAAGAAAAAGTATAGAAGGAAGATTCAAAATTCATTTTTAAAAGCACCCCCGACAATCTCTCCTCATCGCTTTCTGCTTGTATTCTAGCAGTCATTAAAGTGATCATCCCTAGCAGCACAGTTGGGTGTTTTAAATAACACGGGTTGCTGGAGACTAGTGAGTGGCTCGGAGGCAGAGTGGAGGGGGGAAGCAGCGTTGGTGTCTTCAACATCCTCTCTTTGGGGCTGTGAGAATGATACCTGGGAAATCAGCACCCCACCCATTCAATCCGAGGCTCCGAGTCTTGTTAATTAATAAGAATGGACTTAGGGGAACAGGGCAGTCTTTGACCACCTCCCCCTGGAGAGGTGGCCTTACAAGGCCACAGAGAAAGGGGATCCAGACAGTCCTGATGAGACCTGATAGACTAGGGTCAAATATTAAGGGAGGAGGACCTCAGCTATCAGTAGACTAGGCGGGGGGGGGGGGGGAACATAGAGGGAGAAGAGAGAGAAAGGGTGGGACTGGGAGGAGATGAGGGAGGGAGCTACAGCCAGGATACAAAATGAATAAATTGTAATAAATAAAAAAAAGAATGAACTCAAATAAAAGCTTGAGTGCAACTTTATTAGAATTGTTAAAGAACCAATCCCAGGGCAAGCAAGCTGTAAACTTCGGCAGCTTCCCAGAAGAGGAGAATGGAGGAGAGATGGAAAAAGAGCTGGGGGAAAGCCATCTGTGTTACAGGAGTAAGACCTGCCACAGAGCATCAGGCACCACAGAGAGGCAAGAGGGAGTCCAAGAAAGAGTGAGGAAGCATACTTCCGCTCCACCCAACATCCAAAAGAGAGAGACAGGGAAAAACAAACAAAACAAAACAAAGGTGCATCTGACCCAAAAAGGTAGATAGATTCAGCTGAACTTCAATGGCTGCTTGACTTGTAGGGACCTCACTGGGCAAGAGGGACTTCTGGGAAGAAAAACTTAGTATATAGCTAGATGAATACTTTTTTGGTCTATCTCTGTAGCTTATGGTGAACCAGTCGCTTTAGGGATGATTTCTTGGCCAGGTGATGGACCCAGTAGAACTAGAGTGTTAGCTTTTCGCCCAGATCAGAGTCTCTACTCTCTAGAATAAGAATTTTCCCTAATGGACCTTGGTAGCTGCTCTCACAAGATGCCTATCTGTCCTGTCTTCTCCCTGTAGCTGTCAATGTCCTCAGCTTACAAGGACGCTCACTGCACTGGATTAGATTTCAAGACCTGTCTCCAACTACAGTCGTTTTCTATAGTTTTAAGGTGAGGAATTCAACCTAAGGATTGAGGGATGGGGATACAGCTGGGTGCTAAAGCTCAGAGTGCTACTTCCGTAACATAATTACTCTAAACGTTCACAAGACGCGGATCTGTCACCCACATCAAATCACTAGCCAGCCTGTTGACTTTCAGCTCCTAAGACTTCCCCATCTCTCACATGGATTCCGGCAGCAGCTTCTTGCCCGACCTCTGCTGAAATCCAGTGTCTGAGCGATCTTCTGCAGAGAAATCTTACAGCTGCCTCGTTGCTTAAAATATCTCCTGGTTATTTAAGTATCCAAAAGTTCTAAAACGTTGTCAGTTATATTTATATGTGTTTAATGAAAGGGAAGGTTCGAAATATGCAAGTATGCACTTGCAAAGAGTTCTATTACAGCATCATTTACAATAGAGAAGACAAAATCACCTAGATCCTGTATTGCATTAATAATGTAAGGTGGGTGAGCAACCTTAACTTGTTTATTATTAAATTGTATTATTAAATTGTATGCATTAAAATAGCCACCTGCCTCTGCCTCCCAAGTACTGGGATTAAAGGCATATGTCACTACCACCTGGCTTGATTTTCTTTTTAAGAAAAAAAAATAATATTTTATGTTTTTAAGTGTGTGTGCATGCACACACACACATGAATGAAGGTACCTCTGGGAGCCAGAAGAGGATGTCAGGTCCCCTGAAATGAGACTTATAGCCAGTTGAAAGACACCTGACTTGAGTGATGGGAACTAAACTCCTGGTCCTTATGCAAGAAAATCAAGTGTTCTTAACTGCCCAGCCATCTCTCCCATCCCCTTGATTCTTTAATTTGTGAAAACTCCACAAAGCTAAACCTCACAGAACTCTCCATTGTTCCCTGTCATTCCTCACTCCTTACCCTATCCCCATACTGTAAACTTGGACTTCTTAAACGTTTAACACTTACCCCTGTTTATGATAGAAATTCTTATGTGACCACAGGTATGAAATAGACATACAAATAAGAAATCATAAAGAAACCCATTGAAAAACAATTGCTTGATCTACATATAATTTCACTATCAATTAAAGATGAAAGTGAATTTGTTTCCTAATGAGATGAGTGTGCTTTGTTTATTTTACATAAAGATCAAATCAGGGCTGAATGTGTGAACGCAGAGCTTCTTTAATATTTTTTTAAGGCTGTTAGATATTTTGATCTTATAATCAATGATAAGAACACTTCTTTGCAGAGAAATGTGTGGTTCAAAATGACAGAAGGATGTGGAGTGCCATTTGAAATGGCCAGAAATTCGGTTTAAATCCTAAGCCAAAATTCATTGAATGACAAAATAAAAATAAAAAAGAAATTCAAACAGCACTTTTGAAAATCAAACATTTAAATATAATGAAATCCCAATATATACTAATTAGATAATCATATTTGAGGAATAATGGCAGAAAAAAAATGGACTTTGATTTGTGCATTTAGACCATTATGATTTTATGAGAAAACTTTGTTTGTACACTAAAGGCTTCTCAGTGTATAAAATACATTAGTCTCAGCTGTGAACTGAATTGTTTGTTCGGGGCAGCTTTCACTGGCAGTGGATGGTGAGGCAATGAGCTCAGGGAAGAGCGCGCATACTGTGTTTTCGAAGCCAAGACACGATGATTCACGAACTATCGCTCCAAGAAGCACCTTGGATTCCTTACATGTTTGATTTTGAATTAATGTTTGGTCATTGAACCCCCAGAAGCCTTTTACTGTTGCCAAGTATCTGTAACCCCTACATTCAAGTACACAACCCCCATATGGGATCATAGCCCACAGGCTAAGAAGCTGGGGTCTAAACCGCCGTCATCTTCCTCCTGGACCAATGAGACATCACCAAGCACATGCTTAATTCAACCGTCACGTTGAAGCAAGACTTCCTATTGAAGAATAAATGAGTATCCGGAGGAAGTGCCTTGCCCACCTGCTCCCCGCCTACAGATTACAGGGCAACATCAGCCCACAGACATCATGCTGCATTCTTAACTAACGGAGCACTTCTTCTCTAAATTTGATAACGCATTCGGTATAGAGTGCCATGTGTTCAAATCTAAGTGTATAATTTGGTAACATTTTATGGAAAACACCCGTCTAGTCACTGTATGCAGGTACATACCTTTGAGTGCCCATAAGGCTCCTTTCTCCTTCGTGTCAGAGATAAGCACTATCCTGACTTCCATCACCACAGACTGGTGTCCCTGCTCTTGAACTTCGAGTAAGTGACTCGGTCCCTGAGTGCTGCTGCGCACAGGGTTAAGTATGTGGCAGTCATCACCGCCACGCACACGATGCTTCATTTTTTTTTCTTGTGCCCCCTGACCTTACACGTAGTCCTTTCCCAATTCCGTCTTTGCATTTTGGTCTTTTATCCATGAATACATCAGGCGTTCTTAGGGTAACTACGTTGGCATTCATTTTTACCTTCTTCCGTCACTCAAGTCTAGTTTGCCACTTAGATTTAAGGTTCAATCTGCCTTCCTTAACTCAAGTTTTTCCTGAAAACTCCTACCTTTGCCTAAGACTAGACCACTTTTTTTTTCATTCTT
The DNA here is from genome assembly GCF_030254825.1 of Meriones unguiculatus. NCBI lineage: Eukaryota > Metazoa > Chordata > Mammalia > Rodentia > Muridae > Meriones > Meriones unguiculatus. The sequence continues at coordinate 25,206,546 of NC_083361.1, forward strand.
GTCTCAGGTTGTTCTGTCTTCCACTGGGACGATTTTCTCTGAGAGCAGGAGTCACACATGTCCCCTGTGCTGACTACTACCCCCTAACACCATAGAGACTCGGCTCTTTCTTCAACAAAGGAATTCATAGAGCAATGTCCAGCTCAGTGCAAGCCCACCTCAGCTACAGGCATGAGGTTCTCTTCCCTTTGCCATGGCATTAGGAAGTCTGAATACTACACAGTGTGTTCTCTGACCACGCAATGCCCACCCTGCAGAGGAGGACCAGGAAAGCTCATCACTGATCCTCTACACAGAGACTCTTGAAATTTTCCCACTAGCAATGAGGGGAAACTCTGGCATTGTTTCACAATAGACTGTGACATGTTTTTCTTTACAGCACTTCCAGGAAGGAACCCCATGAAGACCATTAAGGAAAGTGTGAACAAGGATGAACACAAGGGGGAAAAAAAGTAAACACTGCCTTTCTCAGGATGGTGAGACGCTGTAAGACCGTCTCCTTTGTATTTTAATTTCTAAATTCTCTATATGTAATGCACTTTGTGCTCATGATAATACAGTGTTAACTGTATGAAAAAGTCAGCTCTGCCTGTCCTGCAAGGGCACAGTAGGAACTGAATGAAATGCATTTTGTCGTTGATACACAGGGGTAGTTCCTACAGCCGAGGGGAAGGGAGCCTTTCCCTAGACAGCCTGGGAGGAGGTAGAGGGAACACAGATTAACATAACCACTGGGTCAGTCGCCTTCCCAGATCACGGCTTAACCAGAAAGCGCGTGCCCAAATAAGCCTGAAATTTCCCACTGCCTAGCAAAGCTCAGGACCTCAGAAAGAAAGTTACTAGGTCCCAGAGACAAAAGTCCCAAATCCCTGTAAATATTGGAGAACAGTTGGCCTGGCCAGCGCTGTAGGTGACCTTGTTATTGCCCACTTTCAATTCATGGATGATAAGATTCAGGGACAACGTTGGGGCTTAAAGGTACAGAGTCTCTAATTAGAGCACCCTGTTCAAAGCCAGTCCTAACACTAGCTGTGGTGACCAAACCCTTGGACATCTCTCCTGTAAAAAGTGATGTTACTCAACCATTCCTGCCTCAGAGGCCAGCAGGGAGGAGCAAGGGGGCACACTTGCCTTGAACACCTGAGGATGAGGAGGGCTCTTCTGCTTGTTTTTATGAGGAAAAGGGGGGGGGCTTCTAAAAATCCCTCATTGGCTGATGCTGAGACTAGAATTAAAACCCCTCAGATCCTGGTCCCCCACCCCACCCTATCTAGGAATCGTTCATTAATTTTTGGTTGTAGAGGCAGCAAAACAAATTTGGCATCTTTTCCCCAGTGAAACGCCGGAGGGACAGTAAGAGACAAAGTGAGAAGAGGCAGAGAAAGAACAGTGGCAGAGAAAAAGGGTGTGTGTGGACAGGGACACATAACAGATTGAAACTGCCAGCCTGGCAGCAGGGATGAAGCCTTGGAAAAGATGCTCACTTGCCAGCTGGGTTTTGCCAGCGATTTTTTTTTTTATTTATTTTTATTTTCATTTGTGTTCACACTTCCCCCTCTTGTGGCCCATCGGAAAATCACAGGTGTTGTTTTGCTCTCAACACTGGTGGGTCCGCCTGGCTGAGGCAAGCCAGGCAAAGACAACTGGGGCCAACTCTGTTTGAATTACAGAAGAGGGAGGGGAACCTGGCTATGCTATATTCGTGTGCCACCCCAGATCCTTCTCCAAATGTCGTGTGAGCAAAGGGAGCTTTCCATTCTCATCTTTAAAGGGGAGAATAGCTCTAAGAGACCCAAAAGTTACATTCTCCAAGGAAGAGATCCCTCCCACCCAACCCCCAAGGGGCTTAAGGCGATACTGGGACAGAGTCATTTAGGGACAAGTCAGCAGAGAGACAGATGATATAGCCAAGCAAGTCCAAAGGATCCTCTATTGCTACCCTTTCCCCACTGAAGCCAGCTCATGCCAGTCCATTACGCTGTCACTGACACACAGAGCGCACATTCTTCAAAGGGCTCAGTAAATGTCACCCTTCATACTGTCCACTGACAGCTCCTCCCTACACCTTTACCTCTAGTGGGCATCCCTACCTGCAACACCTTATTCCTCTTCTAATGCAGCCCAAGCCTGGTCTGCTCTCTATTGCAATTATGTGTGCCCTCGTCCCACCCTCCCCTAGGGATGAAAGGAGAAAGTCAGCACTTTGTGCCACTCCAGGGACCCAGCCTCGTCTGAGGAAGGTATGCAGTAATAGTTCACGGATGCAAATCACCCACATACAACACCTCTGTTCCAGAGAAGAGGGACTAGGGGAAGCAGTGTCTGAAGCTAGGGTAATCTCAAAAGGCACTGGGGCCTTTCCCTAAGAATTCTGCAAAGACAGTCATCTGTGCCAAAGCATAGCCTACCTATACTTAAATGATACCTGCATTTAAGGAGGGAGGGAAGGAACAAGAAGAGTTCAGGAAAGATGAAAAACAGGAAAGAGAAGGGAGGGGAGAAGGAGTCAAGTCTTACTAGACAGTGAAATCCAGCTTTAGGATATGGGACTATCCATACCCATTGGAGCTTGTTTTTTTCATATCTTTCTCAGTTTTGAATGATTTCAAAGACAAAAAGTTAAGGCGAATGCAAAGTCAACTCTATTTAAGCCAGTTTCTAGGTTTAAAAGTGAAGTAAGTATGTGGGTAAAAATAATGCAATCAAAATACATGGCAAAATGAATTTTCCATCCCAGAGTGATGGTGAGTTTTAGTGCTTACAAACAAAATACAACTGAGCATAAGTTCTGTGACTCCATGTTTGTTTACATTTACATTACTTACAGCTTTTAGCAAAACATCACAGGTTTGTAAATCCCATATCCTCCAAAAGTGTTAAAATAATGGCTTACAGAGAGACAAAAGAACTTTAATTATGTAGTTAACAGTTGTAGAAAGCTAGATAAAACCAGTCAAATTTCAGAGACAAGGAATAGCTTGGAAAGCATTCAGCCTTGACACACTCTCCCCAATTCCTCATCCACATAGGAAAGCCAAGCCCAAAGACTCCAGCAAATGAGACATGTATCACTGGTTCCTAAATAACAACTAGGACCACAATGATTTCCTTATGTCATGGGGCTTCCCTGTCTCCTAGAAAAGCCATTCTGAAAAACATTTCCAGACAACAATGGCTATCTTGTCAGCTCTCATAGACAAGGGCATGCATCTTTATTTGAAACCAGATGAATGCATTCTCACAGGGCTGATTGCAAAGGAAGCTTTGTATAGTGGGTTAGAGGCCTATCACGGGGTCCACAGATAGTCTCAGCTGTAAGAGAGATGGAGCGGGCCACTAACTAAGATTGATGGATGGTGCCAGCCCTGGCAGACCAAACACAATGCTGGGATGGCCAAGTGGGGGAAGAAAATTAGTTTGCAAGATTAGAACATATTAACACAAGTCAGACAACTGTCATGTCACAGCTCCTCACCGTAATGCTGATTGGCAGGCAAGCATTTCTGATTCTGATGGCCACGGAGGCGAAGCGTCTGCAATCTGTCTCGCATGACATTCCACCGGCTGGCAAGTCCCTGCTGCTAGAGAAGTCAGCTTTTCTTAGAAATTTGTCCCCTTGGGTCTTGTTTGTCAGGCCCCCAAGCCAAAGGTCCATGGTGACGTGGGACAGGGCAGTGTGGATGTACTAGCTATCAATGGTGTCACCTGCCAAGAAATTGGGAGGCTTTCTGAACTTTGCTCAAGAAGCCCTGTCAGACAACTCGCAGGCCTGGTACTGGGATGGCCAGGACAGAGAGATACAAGAGACAAGGCCCCAGCCCCAAGGAGTGTCTTACATCACCAAAGAATTCAGACCTACATGTACGGAGCAAAGCAGGCCAGTGTTGGCAATGGTCGCTTGGTTAAACCTTATCTGGTTGATTCCAGTCAATGCCCCATCACTCCTTTCTGGACTCCACAGAAGATATGCATATTTATTTTCATTAATATTAAGCTGGAAGAGTTGGGAATAAGTCAGTCATGATTCACTGAGATCCAAGTCTTGAGTGGCACTATGTGGTTGGTATTTTCAATATGGGTCTTTTGTTTCTTTTGACTTTGGTTGTTGTTTGTTTGTTTGTTTTCAAGACAAGATTTTTCTGTGTAGGCCTGGATATACTGAACTCACTTTGAAGACCAGGCTGGCCTTGAACTCAGAGATTAACCTGTATCTACCTCCCAAATGCTAGTGTTAATGGTGTGTGCTATCCCTGTCCCATCTGGCTTCAGTATGGGTCTTTTAAGTGGTGTGATGAAATAGTAGATACAATAGATTTTTGTCAAAGTGCAGGAATGATAGGTTGTGTTAACTATGGCAAGAACCCTAAAATGCCAGTGGCTTAACCTAGCCAACACAGGGCTTTCACCTCTGTAAAATCAGCTGCTGTGGGCCACCTTCTCTAAGTTCTTGACTTTTCTCAGGTTAATGGTTCAGAGATCCTGGCTGCTTTGAGAGTGACTGAAGGAACACCATCTTGTCCTCATCTTACTCTGACTCTATTTCATGTCTGCTCAGAGTTTCTGCTGAGCTTTTCAGCCTCTAACACCCTGAACAGTCATGTCCACCTTAACAACACATTCAGGACTTTCCATGACCCTACCATGGCCTACATGTATAATCAAAATATTGGCTGGATGTATAATCAAAACAACTGCTACACAGTCCCCTTGACCTGCACCTGACAATGTTATGGTTTTTGCCTTTATAAACACTGTGCCCCTAAGCTTAAGTGCCATGAGTTCTTTGGGGCAAAGGCCTGTGCTTGTCACCAGCTAATAAAGACCTCTAATTTGGCCTTATCTGTATGGTGGTCTATAACTGCATGCATTCTGTGACCTTACTTTTTTCTCAGCATTCTTAAAATTTATCCTTTTTTTTTCTGCACAACTGCAACTCACTTTTCAGTGTTTTTATAGATTTCCACTGAAGGACCACGATGAGCTTTGTGCCCACGCCTACTGATGAATGAATGGCCATGACGATGAATGACAATGCCCGCACCTACTAAATGAAAGACTACAGTGCTCACACTGACAACTGAATGAAGGACTCCGATATCCACGCCTACTGTCAAATGAAAGGCTACGCTGTCCATACCATTGCATGGACACTTGTGTTGTCTCCAGGTTTGGACAACACAGCGATATTGGGTGCAATGCACATTCTTGTTCATGTCTCCTAATGAATTTGATCAAAACTGTCTCTACAGAAAGTTAATCAAAACAGCATGTGAGGCGTAAGTTGGCACAATGGGTAAAGACATTGATAAATGTATGGATCTAAGCAAATCTTAAATATACAAAATAGTAGTTTCTTATAGATTATAAAACAAGCAGACTATGTATTTAAAAAAAACAAAACAGTAATGGTTCTCCAGCAAGAACTGATTGAAGATATATCCTAGGGTCCCTGTAATTTTCAGAAAGGTGGCAAATTTATTGTTTAGTTTTTGGCCTCTATTAGTTAAACACACATCATATATTTCTAAGATAATTATAAAACGGAAATAACTAAAATAAAACTATAAAGCAACAATACTAAATTTTAAAATGGGAAAAAAACAAGAAAAAAGATAAGAAGATAAGACACACAGAAATTAAAAAATAAGATAATGGATGGCTACAATATAAACAAAAATCAACTTGACCCATTTAAAAACAAGTATCGAATTGTGTGTGTGTGTGTGTGTGTGTGTGTGTGTGTTTAATTAATGTGCCAAATGTGACCAAGGAATGTCTTTAACAATAACATTGGGTCCCCAGGCACAGCCCACATGGGGGATCAAAAATCAAGCTGCCAGTCCATGGCTCCTCTTTATCTTAATTGATGTTACATTTATTTCTTGAAACTAGTTGTACTTTTTGAAATTTGTGCAAGGACTGTAAGCACTTGTGGATCACTGAACTTATTTATTTAAATGTTAGTTCCAAACCAACTTTTCAAAACATCTCTTTTTGGTTGCCACTTACAAAATTTTCTAATGAATGTAATAAAAGAAATCAATAATTTTTTTAAATGACAAAACCACACCACCTCAAAACTATGATTGATGTTGAGATGGTAGTAGAGATGAATGGAAACTTGTTGTTTAACTAGCCCCTAGGTCATGAGAAAAGAAGAAGAAGAAGAAGAAGAAGAAGAAGAAGAAGAAGAAGAAGAAGAAGAAGAAGAAGAAGAAGAAGAAGAAGAATTGGGCATTAACCTGGGGCTTTTGGTCCAAGCAGTTAGATAGAAAGATTGTTACCATCCAAGATGAAGGTAGCTATGGGAACAAGAACAAGATGCTCCCAGAGGGAGAAAAGCATCCAGATAAAAGGACTTCTAGCTCATGAAAAGCAACCATTCTCTAAGAGTTTGTGAAGAATTTCACAATTAAAACACACATACACACACACACAATCTAAAGTCATCATTCTGCAAGAAGACCTCAAGGCTGATTAACTATACAAACTCAACATGATGATTTATAAAATGCTATGAGTCTGCATGGTCAACAGTTCACTTCTGAATAATTAAAGAATACCATGGCTCAAGAATGCAGAGTAGGATACTGCCAAAGGCTGCTGCATAACTGTGCCACACGCTGAGCAATGGGCCATGGTACTGTGTTAAGTGGTGGAGTGCCTGCCTAGCATGTCCGAAGCACAGGGCTCAGTCTCCAGTACTGTACAAACAGACAAGGAAAAGGTAACATAGCCAGTGTAGACTGCCTTGTGTACAGATGGGGTCCCCTTAGTTACTAGTGAAGACATTTTCTTAGGATTCAAAAGAAAAAAAGAAAGAAAGAAAGAAAGAAAGAAAGAAAGAAAGAAAGAAAGAAGAAAGAGAAAGAAAGAAAGAAAGAAAGAAAGAAAGAAAGAAAGAAAGAAAGAAAAAGAAGGAAGGAAGGAAGGAAGGAAGGAAGGAAGGAAGGAAGGAAGGGAAGAGAGAACAGAAAGAAAATGTAAAAATAAAAATCATTAGGGATTGCAATCAGCTGGAGACAGACAAAAGGTACCACATCACTGCTCAGAAAAGGCAAAAGGCCTGCAGAAGGGTGGGAAACTGAGTGCACCGTCCTGTATCTACTGAACAAATTAGGAGACCACAGTCATTTTGGAGGGATTTCAAACAACAACAGTGGAGCCTCCAAAGGAGGCTGCAAGCAGATAGGAAAAGCCATGACAATTCTTAACTGTGACTAATTGAACATTTAATAGGCTAGTTTAATATATAATAAACAAAGATTTAATCAAAGTACCTAATCCAAAAGGATTACAGAGCATTCTGAATACCTGAGCACCTGGAAGGAAAAAAAAGAGAAGGCTGTGTTACCATACTGATGAAATAATGACTGCTAATGATATATACATATATACCTTTGAAGACAAAATTGCTGGCATACTGAGTGGAATATCATTGTTTCACAAGCAGTGACTGGTAATTAATTGGCATATTTTATTATAAGGAATTCAGATTCAAATGAATGCAAAAAATGTAAAAATTGCAGATTACTCTGTACTTATCCGTATGAATAGCAAATGTCACATTTTCTGTATCAATTTGAAGTTAGCATTGGAGATATTTAGGGTAAACCTCACTTTTAGATAGCATTCTAGAAACCGATGTTACCAGAGAGGCTGCCATAGTTTATAAGCTACTCCTGTTGTCACACCAATTGCAGCCCCCATGACCCTTTCAAAACGGTTAGCCTGGTGTAATAGTACTGGTCTAAAAATTCTGTAATTAAAATATACCGTGGATCTACCCTGAGTTACCTGAGTTAATTCACCAGTCCTGGTGAAACAACAAATAGTATAAGGCTTAAAGACTCAATTTCTCAATATCATAGCAACACCTAGCCCCACTGTGCCACCTCTTCTGGAGGCTGAAGGTAGACACTCTTTCTAGGCCGTGGAACAGCAAATATTCAAAATCACTTTTTTAAAATCTGCTCTTTGAGAAGCTTTCACATCCGCCATTTTGATTTTCAGGTTCCCGAACCTAACAATTATCAGTACAAGAAGAGTTTGTGGTCTGCCCCAGTCAAGGAGCATCTCATTCCACTCCTTGATCAGCAACACAAAGATGACCACAGTGTGTCTCATTGTGTGTTGAAAGACGGTCTAACAGCCAGCAGGAGTTTCCAGAGTACCTCAGTTGTTCACATACAGTGAATGTCTGTGTTCTGACATTACAGGAGTGCCTACTTAAGTCTGGCCAAGATTTAAGTAAGTACTGGGACGGACACTCATCTGAAGCAGTCAAAAACTCGGACTATTGACAAGCGCTTGAAAATAACAGTTTATTTTTCTTCTAGGGAGTCTCCCTGGAGAAAGAAACTATTTTGAAGAGCAGGCCCAGCGGTAGACAGCCAGTGGAAAATGGACTCAACAGCGTCTTTGGATATTCCTTGTTTCATAACGTCATGTCTGGGCCTTTCCTCTTTTAAAAGTTTTCTCTTATTTTTATTTTATTTATATATTATTTTTATTCTTTTTGCCCTACAGGTCCTATGTGCATATTTTATGGCTTTCAGGTTAGTGTTTTTTATGTTACTCCTGAGTGTGTGAACGTGGGTCTTTATGACTATGTCTTTGTTTGCTTGTTTGTGGTTTGTGTCTGTGTGTGTGTTTGTATGTATGTGTGTGTATCTGTTGGGGGGCGTGTCGGTCTTCTGTGTCTCTGTGTGTGTGTGTCTGAATTTTCTTGGGCTCTTTTCCTTCTGCTTCTTTTGTCCTATTCCAATGTGTTAGATTTGTCTTATTATATCATATCACATCATATTATATCATTATCCTTTATATGCCTGTGTGTTTTCTAATGAGAGGCAGAAAGGAGGTTTATCTGGATGGCTAGTGGGCTGAGAGGACTAAAGGGAGGGGAAATCATAATCACTATACATTATGTGAGAAAAACAAATATTTTCAATAAGAGGAAAAATCAAAAGTACAGAAAACTCAAGATAAATTTATAAGTCAGTTGTTTTCAGATACCAAAGAGACATTAAACTGTCTGGAAAAGAAGAAATAAAGTGACACTTTTAATTGCCCCTTATTATTAGCTGATGAGTTGTGTTTGTTTGTTTGTTTGTTTGTTTGTTTTTTCAGACCACAAAACAAAGAGATGGGATACAGGCAGAGCCCGGTACTCTCTCTGAAGTAAGAAGATGAGCTAGGCTTATAAGGCATACTGAATTAAAGAGTTCCATTCTGAGAGTGGGGAAGGGGTTGGAGATCTGAAAATTAGGTCCCTTTCAGGTTTTCATTGAATAATGCTTAATATGGATATATAAGAAAATCCCTCAGGGCTAGGAAAGAAAGATTTCAAAGAGATTAGAGTAAAAATATCTGGTACTTAGACAGAGCTGGGAATAACATGTTCCTAATATCAAGAAGAGTGAAAAAACCTTATGTCATGTGGTAACTATACAGGAAAGCATTTCCTAAGTATCAGGAAAAGCATATCCACAAACTAAAGGCTACTTTGGTTCTCCCAGGAAAAGGTTATAAGCCAGCCTTCAAAGACTATGTCCAAACCCTAACACAAAATTAAAAGGTGTTTATTTAGGCCTATCTCTCTTATGAACATTGACGCAAAAATACTCAATAAAATCCTTGCAAACCGAATCCAAGAACACATCCACCATGACCAAGTAGGCTTCATCCCAGGCATGCAAGGGTGGTTCAACATACGGAAATCCATCAATGTAATCCACTACATAAACAAACTGAAGGAGAAAAACCACATGATCATCTCCTTAGACGCCGAAAAAGCATTTGACAAAGTCCAACACCCATTCATGTTTAAAGTCTTGGAGAGATCAGGGATACAAGGCACATACCTAAACATAGTAAAGGCAATATATAGCAAGCCTATAGCTAACATCAAACTCAATGGAGAGAAACTTAAATCAATCCCACTGAAATCAGGGACAAGACAAGGCTGTCCATTGTCCCCATATCTCTTCAACATAGTACTTGAAGTCCTAGCCAGAGCAATAAGACAACTAAAGGAGATCAAGGGGATACAAATCGGAAAGGAAGAGGTCAAAGTGTCACTATTTGCAGATGATATGATAGTATACATGAGCGACCCCAAAAATTCAAGCAGAGAACTCCTTCAGCTGATAAACACCTTCAGCAAAGTGGCAGGATACAAAATCAACTCAAAAAAATCAGAAGCCCTCCTATATACCAAAGACAAAAAGGCTGAGAAAGAAATTAGGGAAACAACACCCTTCACAATAGCCACTAATAACATAAAGTACCTTGGTGTGACCCTAACCAAGCAAGTGAAAGACCTGTTTGAGAAAAACTTCAAGTCTCTGAAGAAAGAAATCGAAGAAGATTTCAGAAGATGGAAAGATCTCCCGTGCTCATGGATTGGTAGGATTAACATTGTGAAAATGGCCATACTGCCAAAAGCAATCTACAGATTCAATGCAATTCCCATCAAAATACCAACTCAATTCTTTACAGACCTTGAAAAAAAGATTCTCAGCTTCATATGGAGAAACAAAAAACCCAGAATCTCCAAAACGATCCTGTACAACAACAGATCATCTGGAGGTATCTCCATTCCTGATCTCAAGCTGTACTACAGGGCAACAGTAATAAAAACTGCATGGTACTGGCATAGAAACAGAAAGGAGGATCAATGGAACCGCATAGAAGACCCAGAAATAAATCCACACACCTATGAATACTCGATATTCGACAAAGAAGCCAATTCCATTCAATGGAAAAAAGACAGCATCTTCAACAAATGGTGCTGGACCAACTGGATGTCTACATGCAGAAAAACGAAAATAGATCCATATTTATCACCCTGCACAAAACTAAAGTCAAAGTGGATCAAGGACCTCAACATAAAACCAGATACCCTAAATCAATTGGAAAAAAAGTGGGGAGCAGCCTAGAACTCATTGGCACAGGAGACAACTTCCTGAACAGAACACCAACAGCACAGGCTCTAAGAGCAACAATCAATAAATGGGACCTCATGAAACTGAAAAGTTTCTGTAAAGCAAAGGATACCGTCATCAAAACAAAACGACTGCCTACAGATTGGGAAAGAATCTTCACTAACCCTTTATCTGACAGAGGACTAATATCCAGTATATATAAAGAACTAAAGAAGCTGAAAAGCAGCAAACCAAGTAATCCAATTAAAAAATGGGGAACAGAGCTAAACAGAGAATTCTCGACAGAGGAATATCGAATGGCAGAAAAACACTTAAAGAAATGCTCATCCTCATTAGCCATCAGGGAAATGCAAATCAAAACGACCCTGAGATATCACCTTACACCCATCAGAATGGCCAAGATGAAAAACTCAAGTGACAACACATGCTGGAGAGGTTGTGGAGAAAGGGGAACCCTGCTCCACTGCTGGTGGGAATGTAAACTGGTACAACCACTCTGGAAAGCTATCTGGCGCTTTCTAAGACAAATAGGAATAGTGCTTCCTCAAGACCCAGCTATACCACTGCTAGGTATATACCCAAAGTTTGTTCAAGTACACAAAAAGGACACTTGCTCAACCATGTTTATAGCAGCTCTATTTGTAATAGCCAGAACCTGGAAACAACCCAGATGTCCATCAACGGTGGAATGGGTACAGAAATTGTGGTATTTTTATACAATAGAATACTACTCAGCAATCAAAAAGGAGGAAATCATGAAATTTGCAGGCAAATGGTGGGATCTAGAAAAGATCATTCTGAGTGAAATATCCCAGAAGGAGAAAGACAAACATGGGATATACTCACTTATATAGACCTATAAGATATGATAAACATAATGAAATCTATACACCTAAAAAAGACAATTGAGCGGACATGGGGTAAGATGATCAATCTTCATTTAGAAAGACAGATGGGATGTGCATTGAACGTATGACAGGAGTCTACTGAGCGCATCTGAAAGACTAACTAGCAGTGTTTTCAAAGCAAAGACTCATGACCAACCCTTTGGCAGAGTACAGGGAATCATAAGAAAGAAGGGGAGTTAATCTGATGGGGAAAGGATAGGAGCTCCACAAGGACCAAATATATCTGGGCACAGGGTCTTTTCTGAGACTGACATTCAACCAAGGACCATGTATGGATATAACCTAGAACCTCCACTCAGATGTAGCCTGTGGTAGCTCAGTAACCAATTGGTTTCCCAAAGTGAGGGGAACAGGGACTATTTCTAACAGGAACTCAATGACTGGCTCTTTGGTCTCCCCACCCCCGAAGGGAGGAGCAGTCCTGTTAGGCCACAGAGGAGGGCTTTGCAGCCAGTCCTGAAGATACCTGATAAAACAGGATCAGATGAATGGGGAGGAGGTCCCCCCTATCAGTGGACTTGGAAAGGGGCACGGTGGAGATGAGGGAGGGAGGGAGGGAGGGACTGGGAGGGAATGAGGGATCGGGACATGGCTGGGATACAGAGTTAATAAAATGTAACTGATAAAAAAAAATAAAAAAGTAATCAAACACTCAAAAAGGTAAAACTCACAATGTTTTGTATCAAAGCAATAATAAATGGAGCATGAGATGAGGACCTACAGAAACACAAAATAACAACAACAAAAAACAATGAAAGCTTCCGAATTGCACAGGTGATCAGATGACACAATTAGTTTAGGAAGATACAGAAATAACTTCTGTAAAGACATCCTTTATGTTCATGGAGGTAAAGGCTATTATGAAAGTAACAGAATGATAGGACTTCTGAAACATGATATCTAAATCAAGGATCTAGAGGTTAAACTTAAGGTCTACGATCAAAATTTGTTGGTTGGGACCACCAGCAGGTTTGATAATGCAACATAAGGCAAGCATGAACTTGAAAAATGTAGACACAGAAACATAGAAACTATCTAAAATAAAGCACAATCTTAACCAAGACAAAAAAACCATACTGAAAAGCCTATGAATGAGAAGTGGGAAAATATCAGGCAGCCCAGTATGCATGTGATTGGAGTCTTTAAATGAAAAAAAGAATGTATGCACTAGAAGAAAAAGAAAAAGAAAACCATTTGAAGAAACAATGCCTCAAATCTTCTCAAATTTGATGAAAATAAACAGATCCAAGAAACTGAAGAACCCACATCATAATATTCATGAACACAGCATCTGGTTAGCTTTCTATTGCTGTTATAAATACTATAAGCAAAAGCAAGGTGGGGAGGAAAAGGTTTGTTTCATCTTTCAACTCTTAGGTCACATTCCATTACTTAGGGAAGTAAAGGCAGGAACATGGAGGCAGGAACAGAAGCAAAAAGCACGGAGGTGTATGGCTTAGTGGCTTACACAGCATGGCTGCCTGACTCTGCTTTCTTGCCCATCTTGGCCACTTGCCCATCATGACTGTTTCACTCTCTTGTCCATGCACTTCCTGTGAATGACTGCATTGTCACTCACTAAAGCTGGATCAACTTTATACTTCTCTTTTACAATTTATCTATACAGTTGTCTCAGTTGGAGTTTCTGTTGCTGTGAGGAGACACCATGACCACAGCAACTCTTACAAAGAAAAGCATTTAATTGGGGCTGGCTTACACTTTCAGAGGCTTAGTGCATTATCGTCATGGTGGGAAGCATAGTGGGGTGCAGACAGACATGGTGCTGGAGAAGGAGCTGAGAGTTCAGTGTTGATGGACACGCAGCAGGAAGGGAACTGGCGTGAGATTCTGAGATCTCAAAGCCCGTGCCCTAGTCATGCATGTCCTTCAACATGGCTACGGCAACTACAAGGCTACACCTCATAATAGTGCCCTATGGGTCTATGGGAGCCATATTTACTCAAATCACCACACCCAGATGAGGGCTTCCTTTTATTCCAATAAAATGGAATAAAAATCCAATAAAATAGGGAAAATGTTTATCTATCCCAGTGTAGTCTCATGAATGATACTCAAGGAACATGTTCCATGTTTGTATCAGTCAGAATTCTCTAGAAGGATAGAACCACCACCGTGTGTGTGTTACAAATAGATTAATTAACTCAACTCACACAATCCTGTAATGGAAGTTTTGGGTTTCTTAAAAGCTCAGTTAAGTTATACAAATCAGTTTTGGTTTTAATCCCCAGGATGGGATTTTAGTTGGGCTAGTTTGTCCACAGCTGTTAATTGTCTCATGTGGAGTGTGGCTTTTGCCAGATGGTAACAGCCTGCTTCGTGCCTCATGTGGCATGGAGAGGGACCTGGTCTAGGACTCTGAGGATATAAATTTGAGAGTCCAGGAAGAGAAGGCATGGCATGTGGTGTTGACGTGTAGCAGTTTAGAGAGACCAGAGACAGACAATGTGGCAGTTTGGAGCAGAGAAGATAGAAAGAAATGTCTCGGGGCACAGTGGCGTGGTGGAGATTGCTGGCTGTGTTAGCTGTTGATGGAGATTGGTATATCCCCCAAATACCTTTTGACCTTAAATAGCTGGAAGAAATAAAAGGGTCTGGGCCCCACCTCCCCACTAACTTTCTCTCTCCTACCTAGGGTTGGAGGTTTGGTGGACAGGAAGTAGAGGCATAAATAAAATAGTTTTAAAAATGAGTGCTACACTTGCCACTCTGAGCTGAGTAACCCAGCAACGGATGTCTACAGACTAGAAAGGCTGAGAACCTGGCAACAGCAACACTCCACAGGGCTGGGTGCCTCATTACTCCCAAACCGGTGCTGAAACCCTGGAGGGTTCCGTGAGCTCCTGGCCTTCAGTCTATGTTGGAAGGACAAAGACGCTGGGTTCTGATGTCACTGAAGGATGACGACAACAGTGGTAGCGACAGTGGGCAGGCAAAAGCCATCAGTTCTCCCTTCTGGACGGCACTGAACTATGCCATCCACTCTTGGAGAGGGTGTTGCATCCTCGGTTAATCATTCCTAAAATTATATCCACTGACCTTCTCAGAGGCACTCACCACATTTCTTGTATTACAAATATACTCTTTATGGTTTTCTTCAGAGATGTTGTTTGATAAGATCTCCTAGTCATTCATTAAGTATTATTTTCCTTTACCTTTGAAAAATATTACAAAATAAATGTTTTCTCTTAATATGTGAGAGGCAGAAAAATATCTACTCCTAAAGACACTCATACTCTAATGCCTGGAATCTATCCATAGATTACATAGCACGTCAAAAAGGCATTTACAGGTATAATTAGGATTATGGGTGTTTACATTTTGAGACTACCCTACAATATCCAGGTGGGCCCAACCTAATCATAAAAGCTTTTGAGAACAGAAAGTCCCCAGTGAAAGACATGCCACAGGAGAGGAAGAGATTTGCAGGAAGCCTGAAAATTATCAGCATGGAAAGAATTTCCTATTCTATTGTTGGCTCTAAGATAGGGAGATCTGAGTTTAAGAACCAGAGAGAGGCCTCTAGGAGATGGAGGCTGAGCCCAGGTACCCATCAGCAAAGAAAGGAGCACTCCAGCGCCATAGATCGAGATTATGCTAAAGACTTTAATGCGCTGGTTAATGGAGTCTTCCCACTCCTAGTATTTATGTTGAGAGCATACAACAGCATGTAACTCCTCCAAGATATCTGATGCCCTCTGCTGGCCCAGGGCACTTGAACATTTGTGGCAGATGTTTACAAAGATGCATACATACATACACATAGACAGACAGACAGACAGACAGACAGACACACACACACACACACACACACACACACACACATGCACTCACACGTGCTTTAAAAAAGAACCCAAAGTCACGTTCTTGTCTTTCTTAGTTAACAATAAATTAGGATGGCAACCAGGTCTTTGGGTGGGTATGTATCCAGCCCACGTCAACCAAAGGCATTTGAGAGATCTTAGTAATCTGAACCACCTCATCCTGGCTCAGGGCTCCATATTTATATTTTTATAAATTCCCTGATGGGTCCAGAAAAAAAACAAGTGGGATTAGCTGATTCTAAAGAGACAATCGGGTAGCAAACTTGCATTCAGGGGCCAGCGGACCAAGACCTGACATGGTTTTCTTTATTTTACTTTCTTTCTTTTTTTCCCCCCTACACAAAGGACAGAGTGATTGCTAAGCCTGGCCCTGAAAACAAGGCCTTTGTTTTGTGTGGTTACCACATGGTCTCGTCCTCTCTCTTTGGAATTTGACAAGCAAATTGGCATTTGTGTTTCTGAGACTGTCATAGAATAGTGATTGTTAATTATACCCTCGATGTCCTGCCTCATTCTGCCATGGATGTATTATGCTAAATGTGTTTAGTGAGCAAAAGATCTTAAATTTGATTTCAAGTTGCCTATCTCAGCATGCCAGTCAGACCCGCCCCAGGTCAGAGAGCTCTCGAGGGGGCTGCTCAGAGTTCTCCTGCTGCCTAATCCCTGGTTCTATCGTAGACCAGGAAGTATTCAGAGAGTCCAAAAGATGTCAGTGTGAAAGCTGTGACCCTCTTCGGGTTGTACATTAACACTGGATTACAGCAGCCACTGCCCTAGAAAAAATATCGTCTGGGTGCTATCTTCAGAGACAGTAGGTTGCATAAGAATCTGTCTCTCTAACTGGTAAAAATTCTGACCTTACAACTCAACCCCAAACCTGGGTAAGAGATGCAGTTACCACGCCAAAGAAACTTCAAGGGATGAGATGTATGAACAAAGGTGCCTGCCTCTAAAAATAAATGTACTGATGCCTACTGTCTGGTTTTCCCTGCACTGACCCTCTGAGTTGATTCTCAGCACCTTTGGTGTACTATCAAGTGAGATGCTAACACTTGATGGCCACAGACTGCCAGAGACACCACAGCCAGGCTTCAACCGTCTTCAGTGCCTTATAATTAGCAAGTGGCATTGCCACACCAGACGTAGATACGTAAATATGCCTTTAACTAACGTTTTAATTAATTTTAGGGTTCTTTGTATATATTAAGAAAATTTATTGTTAATGAAGTAGTTTAACATATCCTTCTAAGTCCCAGCCCCTTTCCTCTCTTCATGCATTGAACATTACCTTTAAGTTCATGCATCTCAACCCTGTAATTGTTTTCTGGGACTGACATTACAAATCACTGCAAGCCGGGTGCCTTAAGGGACAAGAATGTATCATCCCGTGTTTCTAAAAGCTAAGAGTCTGAGATAAAGAAAGGTATTCAGTAGGACTGTGGTTGTTAGTACTGTTGTTAGTATCAACTAGGAGATAAGCCTCCGGGTGTGTATGTGAGGCATTATCTAGATTGGGTTAGGTGGGAAGACCCAGCCTAAATGTTGGTGGCACCATTCATTGGGGTAGGGGCCTGAATTGAACAAAAAAAGTGAAAATGAACCAAGCGCAAACATTCGTTGTCCTCTCCTTCCCGACGGTAGCCACGATGTGACAACTGCCTCAAACTCCTATTGCTGTGACGTCCTGGTCGTGATGGACTGCAAGCCAAAATAAGCCTTAGGTTGTTCTTGCCGTATAGTTTGCCACAGAAACAAAGACGATCTGTAATAGAAGGGCCATGGGTCTAAAGTGGCTGGGGCCAGCTCTGCTCTTGCCTTCTGAGCTCCTGGTACATCCTGGGCTGGGGCAGCAAAACTCCAAGTTCATATGACACCATCTGTGGGGGTGTCTAAACTGCTTCATTTTGTAAAGCACCTATCATATTTGGTTAGGGGCCCAGCCCACTGTGACAGGACCTCAACTTAGCTAATTACATTTGCAGTGACTTAAGGTAGCATTCTGAGGAATTTTGTCATGTGAATCTCAGAGGGATAAAAGTCAACCCACACCACCACCTAAGTGTTAGTGCTTGGATAAGATATAGCTTTCTAATAGCTGTACTACAATATAATGCATTTTTTTTCAACTTTGGCATAACTAGCATTGTACTATGCATTTTTTTAAAAAACTTTCTCTTTTTTAACCAAAAATAATTTTTGAGATATGCTCATATTTCGAGTGTTTGATCAGGTGAAATTGCCACTATCCATCTAGTCTCTCTACTGAAATGTAAAATAACTACATAGTTCAACATGGTACCGAACCAGAAATAATAAAGTGTTTTGGGATGAGATCACAAGAGCCCCCTGCTTTGGGTCCTCTCCAAGACTGTGTGATTCTAACTGAATTTCACAACCTTGCAGTGTTTGTGAGTTCGAGGATCAGCAGGGTGTTCCAGGCAGCAAGAAGAAAGCCACAACTTCAAGATACTGTTAAACAAGGAAGAGGTTTTAACTGATGAACAGGTTTAAACGTAGTATTTGAGAGAGTCGCCAGGATGTCGGCTGAATGTCCTGAGCACCTTTAGGGAACAGGTGTTAGACCCAGTTCCTTGACCTCTAAAAGGTCTTTTTCTGTTTGATTTTTGTTTTGTTTTTCAAGGCAGGGTTTCTCCCTGTAGCCCTGGTTGTCCTAGAACTCACTTTATAGACTAGCCTGGCCTCCAACCCAGAGATCCGTCTGCCTCTGCCCCATGAGTGCTGGCTCTAAAGGTGTGCACCACCACACCCGTCCTCTAAGAGGGTCTTTAAGGAGGAAATTGATCCCACTCTTTTTTGTTTTGTTTTGTTTTCTGAGTAGATATATATATATTTTGCAGATCACAATTTGCCCCTATTGAATTGTTGCATTAGCTTTTCCAAGGTAGAAGAAAAGGGCAGTGAAAGCCACATTTAATTATAGCTTCCCCGTGACCTGAAGGATTGTTCCACATAACTGGGAGGCTGTGGCTGCTTGTCTGACCTTCTCTCTTTCTTCACTCACTACATTTAAACAATGCCTGGCTAGTGAATGCACATGCCTTGTTTATTTGAGTATATCAAACATCCCTATGAGTGTTGACAGACCATTTAGTGTCTGTTTATATTTTTTAAATATGGTAACACAATGAGGGTAGTTTTTTTAAAAAGCTCTTTATAGATGCTTTGTGAATTTCACATCATCCCACTCTTTTGATCATGAGTCACACCAAGCAGCCTGTCTGCAATGCTTCCAGACCCTCCTGAAAACACGCCCTATAACCTATCTGCTTGTCTGCAGTCTCTGCTGCTCAGGGGTTCTTGTCATGGTGCCTGAGAACTGGGAAAATGAAGTAAATCAGAAAACATAGCATGCCTGCGGTAGGCTCTTTTAGCCCATAGTAAAGATTAAGAGGCCCATCAGCACATCCAAGGACTCCACAAGGTCGTCTAAGACATAGAGAAGGGGAGGACACATTTGTAGAGAAATCACAAAGTCTCTGGCTGTGGAGCTCCCAGTATGGATGGACGCATGGGGCTTCCTGAGAAGTTATCTCAGATAAAGAGATGTCAGTGACATTACTCAGAGCCATGTTTTAGATGGTGTTACACCTGACGACACCTGGGTCTGAGCTCTTTCTGGTTTTCTAAACCAGAGAAACTGGGCTTCAGAAAATCAGTGCAAATCTCACTCCCTGAAGAGTCCATGAAAAAGCTCCGTGACACTCATAGACACTGGATGCTTGAGGAAAATGGTAGGAAACAAGATAAGATCTGTTTTCTGGAGGCAAAAAGTAAGTTGGAAACAAACCCAGGAAAGACATCCACTCTCTTTGCCTGCTTCTCTGACCATTACAATAACTCACTCAGGCCAAGGGTGGGGAACAAGGGAAGTGTTGAGTGAATGGGTGTTGACAAGGACACAGCCATGTTAAGGATCCCAATGCCCTAGAGCTATAACAGCGGCAAAGCCTTCCCTGAGGGAAGCACAGGTGAATGGCAAAGCACTCGGGTCTGAGTGTAAATGACTGGAGTGTGTTATGTCCATTGTACTTTATTCCCCTGGCAGTTTACAGCCTGACGAGTGCTCCCTACAGAGACTGCTCCTAAGATTAGCTAAACCCGCTTCCTTGTTCAGGTGTGTATAACCCTGCCTCTTTGTATATCTGTATGCAAGAATCCCACCCCCTTTGTTCAGTTGTATCCAATAACATCTCAACTATGTCTAACAAATACGCTGACCTTCGGGGTGCTGTGGCTGGCGTCTCCAGCAGAGAGCTCGTGTACCCAACCGCAGCATTTCTCAGCACACGTACCTGTCCTTGATTCAGTCTCCTGCTGCTGACAGATAGGTCAGTCCCTGAAGACATTCAAGGACACCCAGCTGAAGAATAGCTCAGTCGGCAGAGCGAACTCCTCAGAATCTGCATGGAAACACGAGGGATGCAAATGCACACCAATAATGCTAGTGCTGCAGAGGCTGAGACAGGAGGATCCTGGCGACTTGGTACCCAGCCAGTCAAGCTGAATTGGTAATAGAGGAAGGCAACTGATATTAATACCTGGCCTCCATGTACACATGTACGTGGGTATCCCCCACACACAGATACAGGACATACAGACGAGCAAGCAAAAAAAGCTTGTTCAAAATTTGGAAATTCTCTCAAAGGCTCTTTGTACAAAGTGTCAAAAAGAAATGAAGTCGTGAGTCAGCTGTCTGTGTGATGTGTCCTCCAGGCATACCATCTAAACAGATCTCCCCAAGTGGAATGGAACTCTGGAATGCTCTGAGGTATAGGCAAGTATGTTACCAAATCTTGACATGTTGAGGTTTATGAGCACACATTCACCCCTCCCCCACACCATTGCATTCCTCAAGGGATATGTGGATTTAGAGAAAGCAAAGCCCAGCTGGGAGCAGTGAGTGGAGCTTTTATTCCAAATCTACGATTTATCCACCCTTCCTGAGGGCAAACACCCAACGATCCTCACCCATCTGCAAGGCAATTCCCAGATGTCACCAGAGGTCACCATGACCTGCAGTGAGAAAGGTGCTTGTTTTACTTGATGGTGGAGTCCGCCTACACTGGCTTGTCTTGAACTAGAAAGAAGAGAGGCTATGATCCTCTCTGTAGAGACAGGGTTTCTCTGTATAATACTTCTGGCTGTCCTGCACTCACTCTGTAGACCAGGCTCACTTTGAACTCACAGAGATCTGCCTTCCTCTGCTTCCCTGAGTGCTAGAACTAAAGGCATGTGCCACCATGCCTGGCTGGGATGAGAATCTTGTTTCTGAATGATGACAAAAACTGAAAAATAAGTACATGGAACTTTATGGATTTTTCTATGGACTTACAGTTGGACTCTGTAGTTTCCTTTGAAGATTTCAAATCAAATGAGTCTTGCCACCCTCTTCGTAGATAGATAGATAGATAGATAGATAGATAGATAGATAGATAATGGACATTATACCCACATTCACATATAAATATCCTCACTTCTGCTTCTGTCAATCATATAGAGCCCCAAAATCTCTGTAAGAAATCTGAATAAAAGTCACCACGAAGAAGATAATGAGATTATGAACACAGAGATTTCCACTGATCCCCATGTAGGGATGCTAAGATAAAAAAATTAATACAACTCTTACCTGAGGCTTGAAAAGAGAATCAATAGTGTGTGTCTTCCACCTTGATTGATCTTGTTCTTTTGAGCAAAGATGGAGCACATACAGAGAAGCCATTTAGAAATTTTTTTTTCTGGCATAATAAGGAGTCATCAAGGACTTCTGCTTTCATGAAGTTATATTTTACTGCCAATCCCATTTTTTTCTCTCTGAAATAATTTTCATGCCTATTTTTGTAATTCTAACAAGTAAATAACTAAAGACTGCATACACACACATGTATATTTAGAATGTAGATTAATTTTCTCAAAAAGTTTGGAATTTACCAAAATATAGTTCAACTTTTAAAAGCACACATGATACACACACACATAGATAGATAGATAGATAGATAGATAGATAGATAGATAGATAGATAGATAGATATGTAAATGTAGGTGTGCCAAGGACAATGATTATCAGCTTTGGTCCACTGCTGTCTTTATTACTAGTTGTGTGTTATTGGCAACCAATAGTTTCTCTGGTGATATGTGCTTATTTGTGAAAAGGTGGTCAGTGAGTACTCCTGAGAATTTCTTTAGAATTTGATAATATAGAACCTGCACAAAAGTTGGCAAAGAGCTGATGCCAATCATGACAGCTGCCTTAGGGTTACTATTGCTGAAATGTATGATGTGTATGAAGTGTATGATGAAACACTATGGCCAAAAGCAGCTCGGGGAGAAAATGGTTTATTTGGCTTTCACTTCCACATCGTAGTCCGTCACTGAGTTCAGGACTCAAACAGGGCAGGATCCTGGAGGCAGAAGCTGATGCAGAGGCCATGGGAAAGTGCTGCTTACTGCCTTACTCCCCATGGCTTACTCAGCCCGCTTTCTTACAGAACCGAAAACCACCAGCCCAGGAGTGGCACCTTCCACAATGGGCTACCCCCCTCCCACATCAATCACTAATTAAGAAAATGTTCTACATGCTTGTTTATGGCCGTCTTATGGAGGCAGTTTTTTTATATATATAAACTAAGTCAAAATAGTTTTATTTCAGTATTTTATTCCATCAGCTATTCATTCTTTGGTATTCACCAGATGTTTCAATACACAGATTTAAAAGATTCTTCATTAGACCGAAAGTTATAGTTCTGATACTAAGGAGATACAGATATTTCTAGATATTTTTTTTCAATGCAGTTTATTCAGGAACCTTGAACAATCATTTGACCCTGGGGAAAGCCAGCCCACAGCTTAAATAGCCTCTGGGTAGCCAACCCCAGCGTGCCTCATGGGCAATGCAGATAGGTCCACATACATGGAAGCAAGCCAGATCCTCAGCCTTAGCCAAATGTGGAATTGTTCATGACAGAGAGCACTCACCATCGGGAAGGTGGAAGGCGGAAACCAGCTCCATCTTTAAGGCGCGGCATTACGCAGCTCTCTACAGTTCCCCCTTTTTGTTTTAGACGCATCAGGCAAGAGTAGAAGTCTGATCTCTGATATTAGAAATAAATTGGGACTTTGTACCGATGTTCATTTAGGTGTCATCCACTTATGGAGGCATTTTTGATACCAAGGTTCTCACCTCTAGCTTGTACCTAGTTGACAAACTATCCAGCCAGCACAGCTGCTAAGGTGGTAGTTTCTTCCTTGAAAGTTTCAGCTTTTCTACACATCTGCTCTGTAGTTGCAAACATGGCCCTGCACTGCTATGGAGATAAAACGAGACGTGATACTCGGTAACTCCCGCCCTCCAGGACTGACCATATTCACTTCCAACACTGGATCTACATGTGAAGCACTGACACGTGGGAACAGGAAACCTGGACAAACGTGATGCTAAAATTGGGCTATGTCTATTGAGAACTTGTCTTAGACACTACTTTATTCACTTTCCAAGCAATAAAACATTGAAGGGGGGGGGGCATCCAAGATGGCGGCACCTGTGGCGCAAGGTGTCTGAACAGCAGTGCAGCAGTGATTGCAGAGAAACCAACAGCTGGGCTGTGGACGCCAAAATGCCAGTGTCTGTGTTTCACAGGTGAAAGGAAAATGAGTGCGTCCAACCTCAGGTCACTGGGCTATTCCCAGGAAAAGTCCCTGGGTTCCCGCCAGCACAAAGTCTCAGCCTGGCATCACCTGCCTGCACTCACAGTCCCAAGGACGCCTTCAGGTACTGGGGGCTCATGAATCCAATCTCAACCTCCTGACACCTGAGATCCACAGAAACAGCCCCAGCCACTCCTCCAAAGCTCAACCTGGGAGAACGGTCAGACCTCTGGGCACCCAGGTTCCCCAAGAAGGCTTCGCCCGCCACCCACCAAGCACAGTGTCTGAGCACAGTGTCTGGGCAGCTAGAGATCATTAAACTTGGAGCAAGAGAGTCAGTGGTGGCGCAGTTGACTCTGGGACTTTCCCTGGGAAAAGAAGAGCCTCTGGGCTCCTTAGGATCACACATCTAAGGAGAGCTTCTGGCAATTTACTGAGAACCATTGAAATGGAAATCATACCTACCAATCTGAAGAGTACCCCTCCAGGAACATCCAGCTTCCTGCCCAGGCCTCTTCCCCCACTTCCCTCCACAAGAACTCTAGCAGGAATCAGGAAAGACCATCCAATGCCAGAGACAACCAGATGCCTAAAGGCCAGTGTAAAAACACAATCAACCGAAACCAGAGCAATATGGCAACTCGAGAACCCATTTATTCCATAGCAAGCAGCACTTGATATCTTAACATAACTGAAACACAAGAAAATGAGCTTAAATCTATCTTATGAAGATGATAACGGAGGAAACAAATCCTTAAAGAAATACAGGAAAATACAGTCAAACAGATTGAGGCCTTTAGAGAGAAAATAAATAAATCACTCAAAGGAATACAGGAAAATACAAACAGGTAAAGGAAATCAATAAAACAGTTCAAGATCTAAAGATGGAAATAGAAAAAATGAAGAAGGCACAAACTGAGGAAATCCTGGAGTTGGAGAACTTATGGAAGTAAACACGAACCACAGAGGTAAGCATCTTCAACAAGATACAAAATATGGAGGAAAGAATTTCAGCCTTACAAAAAATACTAGAAGGAAAACTCCCACCTGAAGAGGTTAACTACACCCCAAAAACACAGGATATAAAATAACCTCAATACAGCAAAACCAAAAGTAACAAGCACACAAACACAGTATCACAACCAACAACAAAATAAAAGGAACTAACAGTCACTGGTCATTCGTCTCTCTCAACATCAGTGGACTCAACTCTCCAATAAAAAGACACGGACTAACAGAATGGATGTGTAAACAGGATCTATCATCATTCTGCTGCATAATCTTAAAGATAGAGATTGCCTGAGAGTAAACGCCTGGAAAAAGGGTTTCCAAGCAAAAGGACTCAAGAAGCAAGCTAGAGTAGCCATTATAATATCTAACAAAATAGACATTTGACCAAAATTAATCAAAAGAGATGAGGAAGGGCTCTTCATACTCATCAAAGGAAAATTCCACCAAGATGACATCTCAGTTATGGACATCTATATCTCAAATACGAGGGCATTCATATTTGTAAAAAGAATCATTAATAAAGCTTAAACCACACATCAGTCCTCACACATTAATAGTGGGAAACTTGAACACCCCACTCTCACAAAAAACAGGACAAGAAAACAGAAACTAAACCAAGAAATAATGACACGAACAGATGCCATGTATCAAATGGACCTCACAGATATCTACAGAACTTTCGGCCCAAACACAAAAGAATACACCTTTTTCTCAGCACCCCACAGAACCAAAATTGAACATATAGTTGGTCACAAAGCAAGCTTCAAGAAATACAAAAAGATTGAAATAATCTCTTGTATCTTATCACGCCACCATTTAGTAAAGCTGGCCTCAACAACAGAAATAACAAAAAGCCTACACACACGTGGACACTGACCAACTCGCTATGTAATTGGCCTCTGAGGTCACATGGCATGGGTTCAATCTGTAATCAGCATTAACTTTGGTTCTGACGTTGCTACATAGCTTCTTCAAGCCTCAGTTTCCTCGTCTGCAATAGAGACTATGGTTGGATCTCATTCACAAGTGTGAGACTGAGGTCACTCAGCCTCGTCCGACTAGTAGCTTGCAGAAAACAGGGGTACCAGGTGCTTTCGTTGTTGCTGGGACCCCCAAAACCCAACAAGAAGAAAAAGGCTTTATTTGGCTCACAGTTTGAGAGAACAGGGCAGCAGGCAGGAAGGCATGATGGCAGCATGTGAGGCAGGTGGTCACAGAGAGTCTGCAGTCAAGAGAAAGAGATGAATGCTGGCTGTGAGCGTTTTCTCTTGGTGTGTGTGTGTGTGTGTGTGTCTGCCTGTGTGTGTGTGTGTGTGTGTGTGTCTGTGTGTGTGTGTCTGTGTTCTTTTTATTCAGTCTGGAACCCCAAGGCATAGGCTGGTCTGACAGCAGTCAGGATGTGTGTTCCCTCCTCAGTTAAACCTCCCCAGAAAACACCCTCATAGACACACCTGGAGGCATATTTTCTGAGTGACTTTAAATTCAGTCAAGTAGACAGAAAAGATAAAACATCATGGCGGGATTAACATTAATCCCATCTTTGGGACAAACTTAAACAGATCCATCAAGCTGACAGCTGCCTCCATTCTCCCTTCTTGAGAGTCTCAGAATAATATTTTTTTCTGACTGGAGTCTGTTATGACTTCTGCCTAGAGCACCCCAGGAGCCTAGAAGCTGATCATTCAAGCTAGTAGTCTATGGCCCAAAGCCACTTTAAAATGAGGCTTTGAGGGTCTCACCAGTTAGGGCTCAGTCATGTCATCCTGCCTGGAGGGTGAGAGGCATTTTTCCATATCCTGTGAACTTTAACTCTAAATTCTACCTAGCTCCTGAATGTCTTTCTTTCACTCTTATTATAAATTTTCTCCTTCAAAAGATCACCTTTCTGAATAACATTATTTTTTAATTCATATAATAGAAGTAATAATGTTTTTATAATAATTTTTATTTTTTATATTAATCATAGGTTATTTACTTTATATCCTAGCCACAGTCCCATCCCTCATTCCCTCCCAATCCTACCAACCCTCCCTCATCTCCTCCCTGTCCCTTTCCAAGTCCACTGATAGGGGAGGACCTGCTCCCCTTCCATCTGACCCTAGCTTATCAGGTCACAGGGGTCTTTTATGAGACTGTATTTACAACCAAGGACCATGTATGGAAATAACCTAGAACTCCTGCTCAAATATAGCCCATGGTAGCTCAGTATCCAAGTGGGTTTCCTAGTAAGGAGAACAGGAACTATTTCTTACATGAACTCAATGGCTGTCTCTTCAACTCCCCCTCCCCTGAGAGAGAAGCAGCCTTGCTAGGCCACAGAAGAGGACATAACAATATTTTTTAAAGACACTTTAAGTCTTACTGAGTTTTCCAACACCCTATTTCATTTTGCCCCCTTCTTTGAGTTATTAATAGAGCTTCCTTTATGTGTAACACCATCTCTCCATACTATGAATGTGTGTTGCGCAAAAACATTACTGCAGGGACAGTAATTACTTCGAGGTTTTTATAGCCTGGAGAAGGTATGGAAAAGCTGTGTATTCCCTGAAGGCAGAACCTCTCACAAAGGCTCTTTCAGGGGAGCATGCACGGTATCTTTTGTATCTTTGCCTTTGAGTAGGCTCGGTCATAGATCTTCTTTTCTCACTCCAAACCAATATTTGAAAACCAATATTTGAAAGTTAGACCTATTACCCACTGCTCTTTCTTAACCAAGCAGATAGCCAATAAGAAGGAAATGTTCTCTTCGACTTTTGAATGTTTTCTTTAGCTCTCCCTTGGAACATTTTCCCTTGAAGTCAAAATTTAGTGCTGATTTTCCCTTCAACCCCCAGTGTCTAACCTGGGCACTTAACTCATGCCTCTGCTCTGTCATAACTGGTGATTGTCCAGTAGCGATAGGAGGGTAGGGAATGGAGGAAAAGGAGATACATCTCTGGTTCTGGATGCTTCATTCTGATGAGAGTGGTTGTCTGGTGAATGAGTGATTTTGACAGGTCTGTTCTCCATTACCTTCCATCCTGCTCTCTCATGAGGGATCTGGTTCCTGAAGGTTCCATCACATGGCCCTCAAAGCAGAGGAGCAGGCAACAGGAGAAGCTTGCGGGAGGTCGAAATGTGGGGATTGGGGATGCAGATGCAGCCATGCTGCTGCCCCTCCGCCCAAGCTCCCCACTCCTATTAGGGGCTGTGTCTCTGTCACTCCTACAATTGCTCCATGGCCAAGTGACCCGCTGCCTGGGATTGCTAAGAGCTGTCTGTTGTTAACCCCTGGCTGGTTCAATAGTTTCTAGTGGCTCCCTGAACTCATCTTACAAGTCCACAATTAGTTCTTTCACTAGATGTTGTTTGAACTAGCTTAGTTAAATTCTGTATCCCACCAGGACCCTGCCTGATATATGTACACAACCCCAAGTGTTACACTGAAGATTTTAAACATACATATTATCCCTTTTCTGTAGACTCAGCTATTTCTGTCTTACTGAACAATTAGCCTACAGAGTGGGCAGAGCCTTGACCTGCAACCCAACAAGTCTTCATTGAGTGTGTTTATGAGAAAATCGCTTTCTTCCTGTCAACAGAGGCTCCAGTTTCCGTAATAGCTAAATGAAAAGTTCAACTAAAACAGTGATGCTCAAACTGGGAGGTGGGCACAGTCTCCAGGGGTTTCCAATATTCTTTTAGGAATTCTCAAAGGTCAAGGCTATTTTTGTAACACCGAGTACTTACTTATTTACCTTGTGTTTCCACTTGAAGACATTACTAATGGTGCACAAGTAATGGTAGATAACACTGCACATTCAAGGTTTCAAGACAGTGGCATTAAACTGCACCCTGTTGCATTCTGCCACATACTTCAAAGTCTGGGTAACAATTTCACTTAGGAATATTCTTAATATAATACTTGAAAATATTAATTTTATTATAAACATTAAGCCTTTGGCTTGTGTTGTTTTAGTTTCTGGAACACTTGTTGACAAAAATGAGAAGCAAACCCTAAGCATTGCCACTTTATACTAAGACATAAAGGGTGTCATATCCAAAGAGAAGGCAGGCGTGTAACTGAATTGTGACACAGCCACTTTTCCCACCAGTTCTCCTCAAAAGATTAGCTGACAGGCAAACTATGCCTGTTAAGGTGGAGACATCTGGAAGACATTTTCGCAAAAATGATCAAAGAAAGGCTGTCTTTCCAAAGAAGATAACTGATATTATTTGTTCTAAATAGTATGATTTTGAGCTTCCAGTCATGGTACCGTCCCAGTGTTTAAAGACTTTTGTGATGAGATCAGCCACGATTATTAACAAGTCATGTGTTGATTAGGGTGAAAGGTGCCAACGTCCGAACAACCATGTCATGTAACTTAGTGAAATACATCCAAAACCCCCTTCCTGGGCCTGCAGAGATGGCTCAGTGGCTCAGAGCCCTTGCTGTTCTTGCAAAGGACCTGGACCCAGTTCCCAGCACCCACATGGTGATTAGCAACCATCTGTAACTACAGTTCCAGAACATCTGGTCTCCGTGTGCACTGCTCACACATGGTGCACAGACATCGTACCTTTCAGGACTCGCGAATCTGTGTAATATTACTGGAAGTGACACTGACGAAGTAGCTCTGTGAAGAGTTCGGAAGCTTATTTCTGGCGTGTGAATACTGTCACCATGGTCAGCTTCAATCTATGAGCATGAGAGCCCTGGACACAGAGCTGGTAAAAAGTTCTCAGCCTAGGCCCCTTAGGTACCAACTCCTTCCCAGCAGCCTTCTGGGGAGGACTCGTGCACTGTGTCTCAGCTCAGGATTCTCTTCACCGGAAGGTGTCAGTTTACAGGAGCAGAGGAACCAAGGGAAGCTGGATTTTGGTGTATTCAGAAACACATTTTAAATGTACCTATAGAAACAAGACAACTCTCTCTGTACTTTAGACAGCTGGAGAAGTTCTTATAGCATGAAAACATGAGAGGCAAAAACTGAGTTTAAAACACAATTCAAGCAGAAAACAAAAAGAACATATTTCTATTATTCCATTTATTAAAGAAAAACATTTCCTTACTGTATATCTGTTCAACTGTGAAATTCACTTTGAATTTCTGAAAAGAATAAAACTAACTTTAAAAAATGCTGGGGAGTTAAAATACCCCAGTTCAAAGATTTAAAAAAAAAAATAGGCAAGAGTATACACTGAGGAGAGAGAAAGCATTATGACGGGAGTCACCTGTGACAGCCTGTCATGTTAGCCTTGACACAATTCAACTTCTGCATCTGCACAGCCACGGAAGTCAAAAAGAGAGAAGGAAAGAGGAGAGAAGGGAGGGCGAGGGGGGAGAAAGAAAGAGAAAGAAAGAAAGAAAGAAAGAAAGAAAGAGAAAGAAAGAAAGAGAGAGAGAAAGAAAGAAAGAAAGAAAGAAAGAAAGAGAGAGAGAGAGAGAGAAAGAAAGAAAGAAAAGAAAAGAAAAGAAAAGAAAAGAAAAGAAAAGAAAAGAAAAGAAAAGAAAAGAAAAGAAAAGAAAAGAAAATGATTCCCAAGGACCAGCTACTGACTGACGAATATTTCCCTTTCCATTTTCTGTAAAAAATAAATTACATATAAATAAGGAGGCGAGGAGAGCTAACAAGTTCTGAGAAGTGCATGCAGTGTGCCTCCTCCCCCACACTTGCTACACAAAGCTCTCTTCCATGTTGCTACACAGCAAGAAGGAATCCACAAGCCGAGGCTGGACCAGCTGCTGGAAGTCAGAGTCCTGAAGGCCTTCTGGGCAGACCCCAGCCAATCGACGCAGGGCAGCCTGGGGAGGAAGCAGGAGAGAAGACGCCATCAGACTGGGGTCCAGCAAGTACATACTTCCTTCAGCTGCCCCAAGAGATGCATTTGAGAAATGTGATGCATCAAGCAGGCAATCTGATCTGATTCCGTGACACTGGTCTCGTATACTCCAGGGGCCATTTTGGCCACGATAGTGCCCTTGTCACCACGGTCACCTGGTTTCCTTTGCACTTGATCCAGTGTGGCTGACATCATCTGGAAGCTCTTAATAACTATAACAATGATTTTGCTGTTTCTGTTTTTTTTTTTTTTAATCACTCTGGGAAACTAGTCATTTTGAAGATCTGTCCTTTAAGGATCTAGCCAACTTAGTGGTACATGTGTGTTCAAAATGTATTCCTCCCAGAAACTGGGACTTCCAGAAGCATCCATGGACTTGAATTATTGCTCTCAGGGGCTGTGAGTGACTTCCAGAAACAAGGGTTACTCACTCACCCAAAAATGCAGCAAATCCTGCACAGAGCAGTGTAGGATAGGGTGGAAAAAAGAAGGAAATGGGAAATACGGAACCAAAGTAGATAAAGATGCTATAAAGAGAAATCCAAGTCAGAAAAGGGAGAGCAGGAGCCGGGTGGGGACAGAGCAATGGAACAGTTCCCCTGATCACCCCACTGGGTGCTAGGCTCACCCCTACTCCTGGGCAGTTGCCTTGTTCGCGGGCTTCCCTATGGCATGTCCCTCCCACTCTTTCCTAGTCAAAAGCATTCCCCTACCCAGCAAAGTATCCATGGTTACCCTAACAATGGAATAATCTATGTCCCTGTCCCTGTGCCCAGAGCCTCTGCACTCTCCCCAAGCCTTGTTCTCAGTCTCCCTTCTTGGGAGGGTTAAAATCAGTCATCCTTGGATCTCATTCCCAGACACCCAAGTATTAAATAAAGATAGTTGCCTACTGCTTTATTAGGAAAATAAATAAATAAATGAATCCTGTTGCCAATGATGACCTGTGCTGCCCCTTTCCTCAACACAGAAATAATAATTGAATTCCCCCACCTGAGGAAAAGAAAGCATGGCTAGAAACAAGACGGTGTTCAAAAGGCCCATTCTCCAAGGAACGTCAAAAGTCTACTACATGAGTGATGCAGACAAGCGGAGAAAATAGGGTTATGCACTCTGCATTCCCTGCTTTTGTAGCACAGAAGGATCCTGGGAAACATCCTCAGAGAGGGATTTAGATCTGAGCCTCCAGGGCTGAACAACAGAGTTGTAGAGATGGTGTTTGTTCTGGGGTGTGGGACAAGACAATGCTTCCAGGCAGAACAGGACAAGATCTGGAAACAGCAGGGGGCCTTCAGGCCTCAGTGTCAGGTCAGAGCCACTCTATGAAGGACCGAGGAAGTGGACAGTAGATGAGGTAAATAATGGAGAAGCATGGAGAATCCCATGCAAGTTTGATGAAAACATCATGAGTCAAACTCCCATAAGAGAACTCACTCAGTGTCCACATGGGGAATAGGTGAGAAAGGGGCTCTCCTCAGCAGACACCCACTTGTCCTGAAGAACAAATGGAGTCCCTTTCCAGTTGAAAGATCTTTGAGTGATTGACGATAACAGCCAAAATTTTTATGTACTCTCTCGAGAAACACAGTAAAAATGCCAAGAATAATAGCAACGAGCCCTCACACCTGAGGCAGCCTACAGTTTTCCAAGTGCTTTCCATGTCCTTAATTTCTCCTATCAAGCCCTTTAGTCTGGCACTTGCTGCTGCCAGAATGGTGAAGATAAGGGAGTTCAGGCCAATCATTATGTGCTTGCCAGCTATGAATTTCTCCTCATTTTGTTTGATAGAAAAATAGACCCAAGAAGGTCTGTGAACTTGGAGGAGAAGGGTTTTATCCCTTTTGTCACTAACTCCTCACTGAAACAGCATTTCCTTCAGTTGTCAGTGTTGCAACAAACTGTGGGTCTTGCTGATGTCTGACCTTGCTCTTCAGAAGAAATCACAGATACCTGCAGACTCCATTAGAGATGCTGAAGGTGTCTTCAAATAGTATTTACTACCATGAACAATATGACATGTACATACATATGGAATAGTCACTTTTAACAAAATTGGTGCCCTTTTAAAACTCCATGGTAATCTCTTTACGCATTTAAAAATTACTCAGAAGATAGGAGGGAAACTTACTAGGAACAAAGACTCCAGAATGGATTGAGGGGATAGAAGGGGTTAAAGGGGTGAGATGAATCTGTTTGAAATATATTATATACATGGGTGAAATTGTTGAGAAAAGATTCATAGAAAAGCTTACAAATCTTCACCAGGCTTCAAAAGGCACAGGAGAGAGAAGAGTGTCCTGAATGTCCCAGAATAAAAGCTGCAGGAGAGGTCTTTCCTGACTGTCTCTGCAACTGTATTCCCAAAGCCTAGAGGAAGGAGCAGCACACAGATCCACCAGAATATATTTACTAGGTAAGAGTTACAGCTCTTTGATGTACTCAGTGACACACAGCTCATCAAGGTACGGCCAGGATGGACCCACTGATGGCAATGCCAGCTGCTTCTGCTACTGCACAGTGTCTGCCTGGAACTTGCAGAGATGAGCTGAGCTCAGGGAAGAGTGGGGCAAGGAGGGGTCTCAACCTGAAAAAAATACCATACATTCACTGCTTCTCCCTTGGATTCTTTGAGAGTGGGCGAGCCGGCACGCTCTTCTGAAAGCTAACTGCTTCCCCATGAGCCCATATTTCTATCTGCTCTGCCACTCTGCTCTGGGGTTCATCACAGACTCATAGGAAGGTAAGTGTGAGCAAAGCGTGCATTGGTGATCTGCTGCTATAGATTAGTTCAATTACACAGCACCCAGACGCGGGGAACCCTAGGATGCACCAGCATGGGTTGAAGGAGATCTTAGCTGCTGGTTGAGTAACCCTCACTGTCCTGTCTATCATGCCCCTTATAGTTTTTTCCACAGCTTAGGGTGCAGCCACTTGGCTGGAAGTGCCGGGCCACTTCAGACTGACAGCTGTCTACTTCCTGGCCCCTGTGTTACGGGGCTCCATGACATCAACACCGCCACCTAGCAGCCCTGCAGCTCACCTCCCTAGTTTTAATCTGCTATCGGTAGTCCACAGAACCTAAAAAAATCACTGGGGTCATAGGGGATAGGAGTGTTGGATGAAGAGATGTTTCTCCATCTTTCATGTGATTGTCATCACAACTTTATCAATTAATGGAAATATGCATCAGCCTTATAATTTTAATATAAAAACGTAAAGCCTGGAGAGGTATCAAGGCTTATCCCAACTGTGGCAGAACCAGCCGCTCTGGCCTCAGTCTGCCTTTCTTGAAGCCTTGGGAGGTGCTGAAGGCTGATAACTCACCAGACAGGCCACAAGTACGGCGTCACTGCTGTTCCTCTCAGACGGGGACCTGCAGAGTTCAATAAGGCGAGACATACCTGCACAAGACACAAGGCAGGCCCCACAAATGGGTCAGAGGAGCCTGGCCAGGTGATCCAGATGCGCTGGTCAGCTTCACCCAGGAGATTTCCTACTACTTCCCGCTCAAGGGCAAGAAAAGCAGAATGTCAAAGTCATACCCACAAGTGGCAGAGCACTGGCCTGGGCTGCTCTTTGGCAAATGCTGTCGGCATATCACTCACTCCTCTGAGCAAAGGCTTCGGAGGACAGACTTCTGCTTTACAGGCACAATGCTTAACACTCATGCCTATGTACTGCGGTCTCCCAACTATATTTCCCCAAATGGCTATGTCAATCAGAAAATACATTTTAGCTAAAAATCATCGAAAGCTATAGACCCCATCAACCTTCCTTGGGGATTTACTGAGAAAATGTTGCCATATTCCAAAAGAAGAAACAAACATGTCCTTGTAAATATGTATAGATAGATAGATAGATAGATAGATAGATAGATAGATAGATAGATAGATCTCACAGATACGCAGGGCTTATTCCGTCAAGCAGATGTGCTTTGAGTATCACTCATGATTCTCGCATGCAGACCATTCTCCTATCTGTCACCACTCAGGGAAGGTGCTGGATTCCTCTACTTCAGTGGTTCTCAACCTTCCTAATGCTGCAGCCCTGCAATACAGTCCCTTATGTGGTGGTGACCCCCAACCATAAAATTATTTCATCGCTACTTCAGGACTGTGTGAATTAAAATGGAAATACCTGATATGTAGGGTATCTGGTGTGTGACTCCCAAAAAGGTGGAGACCCATAGGGTGAGAACAACTGCTCTAGAGCTTAGTAGAGAATAGAGATACTGGGAATGTTTAGGCAAATAGAAGGCAACAAAAATAAAGAATTAATGGATGCTCTGATGCTAAGTGAAGTAGTGAAAAACTGAGTCGATAAATTACTGAGTGAATAAACGAGTGGAGAATGAGCAAAAGCTGGCTGAATAAAAGGGCAAATGGCTAAGCGAAGAAAATGATAACCAGGTTCTGATTGACAAGGAGCCTGCAGGGGAGTCGCTCTTCTAGCCAGCTTCATTTCATCAAAAATCAAAATTTTTGATTTCTGTTTTCACATTTCTGTTGTCACCATTCAGACTAGCAGTTATAGACAGGGCCTCTACTCCAGCGTCATCCAACCCACAGAGCGTGGGCTCACCTCAGTTAGTCCTAACACTCGGCCTACTGGCAGCACCGTGAAATCACAGCTACTTCCATCCCAAGCTCCCCATTCCGTTCCCGTTACAGCCAGCGTCACTTACCACTGAGCCGCACGGCCTCCCGGGCCACATCCGGGTCTCGGCAGAGGCGGGCTAGAGTCACCGCAGCTTTCTGCTGTACTCTTTCACAGGCTGCCACTTCAGCGGGAGTCCCAGACCGCGGCTTCTCAGACAGCATGCCCATGATGAGCTGGACCCCTGGGCCAGAAGAAACAGACAGTTTATAGACCATTTATCCTCACTGCCAGTCTGGAGCTTTCCTGCTGGGGCCAGCTAGACAGACTGGTGCAGGGTTCAAGCAAAGGCTTGGGGTAGGGGAGTCTCAAGCAGAGGTGGATATGAATATGGTCACCTCTTTCCTCTCCTCCTCCATAGAAAAGTGTCTGATTTTAGGCACCAAGTCACTAGACCGGAAAGAAACATCTGGAAGACACTCCTGCCTTTAAAAACAGCATTGTTGCTTTTATGTCTCACACTGTGTTGTGTAAATGAACAGTCTCCTCAAACATCCCAACAGCCTCATGGGCATGACTGAGGTAATTTACTCTGAGGCCCAAAGTGGGATAAGCCTCTTGCCCAGTGCGCACAGTGCATGTGGGTGCTGGGTGAACTTGGATGGCGGTCCCATTATTTGTCACCTCTGATGGGTCAGAGATGACCCACCTGAGACAGGTCAGAGGTTCTAAGTCCCATGACAGGAGGTTTCTCAGGTTTAGGCTGGAGAACCACTACAGCAAATGCATTTGAGGTAGGGGTGCCAGATTGAGGGTCCATTTAGCTCACGCAGGAGCCTCCTATGTCCTCCCCAAACCAGATCCGTGTCCTGTATGTTCTGTAAAGCATACCCACATCCATGCCATCAGCCCGCCTTTGCCCACTTCTTCTGTGGGGAACGTCCCTTTTCCCTCTTATTCTCTAATATCTCTCATCATATGGGTTTTCAGCAGAAACCTACCCTCTGTGAAAGCTGACCCTACCCCTCACCACCCTAGCCCCAACCAGCCATCTTGGAGCTTAAACTAGACATGATCTGAAGATCATGTTTTGTTGCTTTGGAAATTATGTTGTATGCAAGGTGATGATTTCCACAAAATTTTTGATTTCTGTTTTCACATTTGTCTTCTGAATTGACAATGGTGACCACACGTACATTTGTTTATGGCCAGAAGCTTATTGTTGTTGTGTTATTTCTACTTTTGTTTTACATTAAGACAGGAAAGTGCTATGTTGCTCAGGCTGACTTGGACCTGACTATGTAGCTGAGTCTGGGCTGCAACACAAAAATCCTCTTCCTGCAGCCTCCTCAGTGCTGAGATTTTTAGGCCTGTGCCTACAATCTGTCTTAAGTTTACTATTATTAATAAAACCGGTCTAGTCCTTTTCTACCTTATCCACTTTATTATGTCTGAATCCTACAGGCATCTACATTTACAACCAGTGACTTAGTCATGGGCCCTCGAAGCTCGTGCAATTTAACATGCCTTTTTCCTTATTAAGACCCAGGAGTTCCCTGGCTTCTGGTGGCCTCTGGGTATGCCACTGTCATTTGGATCCCACACATCATCTTCCACTCTTACAAATACTGCCTTCCTTCTATTCTCTAGGTGAAATCCTATGAGACTCCCACCGTTTCTGAAAAGAGAATCTAGGCCTGGCAACGCATGATCATTTTCACAGTCTCCCGAGAGAGTCCATACTGTTTGTGACTAACTGAGCCAGGATTCAAACCCACCAAGTGTGGCTCCAGTGTTCATGCTCTGCTACCCTCCTTTGCGGCTATCCTGTTTTAGATGGTCAACGCTTCAGTCCAGGCAGGTCCTCTTTCTGGACTGAGAAAGCTTTTGGGACAAATGTAGGGGCTTGTTAAACTCCATGACCTCACTGTCCAGCACAACGCCAGGCACACAGTAGGTCTGCCGCTATGGACTCAGTGAGTTAGTCAACAGGGCTTTGTAAGCCACAGAGCACTCTCCAGATGGCAGCTATCCCAACCTCAAAGGCACAGGCAAGTGGCAGCCTGCTGTCATCAGCCACTCTGAGCCAAGACCCCAAGCGCTTAAGGAGGAGAGCACAAGTGACAGCGTGCAGCCTCTCCTCTTGGCCTCAGCTGGCTCCGCACAGTTTCTCATTATTAGCTCAATCACACGAAATTAACACAAAATGGTGCGTTTCAATTAGTCCTGGGGAACGGGGAAGTTAAGAGAGCAGGGCAGCCTGGGGGAAGGGACTTTCAGGAGAGCAGAGGTAGCCAGGCTCCCATCTCTCTCTCTCTCTCTCTCTCTCTCTCTCTCTCTCTCTCTCTCTCTCTCTCTCTCTCTCATTAGTGTCTCTGGTCTCCAACTGCTTGCTAATTGCTCCCTTATTCCTCAGTCGCAAGAAGCCTTCGCAGACCTAGCTCTGCTACCAGCTGCAAGCCAGCCACCTTGTCTTTTGACAGAGACTGCTCACATCGGCCCTCAGGCTGGCAGGCCTCGTTCCGCCTCCCCTTGACTATGAACACACAAGGTAGGGCAGAGAGGGCCAGCTGGGAAAAGAAGCCCTCCAAGAGTGGCAGAGGCAGCCCTGCTGCCCTCTCCTCCTGCTCACCCTCACTCTTTCCCACACATCAGCTGTCCATGAAGACTAAATGCAAGAAGGCAGTTAAAAAGCAGTATCTCCACACTTTGGGGCAACCTTACCTTCTTCACTACTTTATTGTCCCCATGCCACTAACACCACCTGGCACTATCACCAACTAGAATTTAAGACTCTGAAGGCAAATAAGCATTTCACTTTAGACCAATTTATACATGGAATTCTGTGTGTTTGTGTGTGTGTGTACATGCTCATATAGACATAGAAATATTCGTGTATTTATATATCTACCCATAAGATTTATACAAGCACAAAGGCATGTGGCACCATGTACCCTGATAATCCACACGACACACCCCGACGTACCATTCTCCTGAATGATGTCAGAGGCACACTGCTCCAGCACAGACATGTTTGCCAAGATGGTCACAATCTGGAAAATGAATTGAGAAGCTATAAACTAGACATGCACGGTTCTCATGGTACTCTCCTAGGGCAAGTCAGCTGGGGGCTGAAGAGCTTCCATCCAGACTAACTCCTTACTGTCCATCTGTCCATCCTTCCATGGTATTATCTTCTATTCTCATGGGCTTCTGCCACCCAAATATAAGCCTCAGCGACCAATGCCTATGAATCAGTGGGTGGCTCTGGGATGGTCATCTGAGGCCCCAGTAGAGAACAGTCTCACACTGGATGAAGCTGAGGCCCAGCTGTTTGACTGCAGGGGTCCTCTTAGCCTCACCCCCAAAACTCAGACAAAACTGGCAGGTGCCAGACCCCTTGCTCTCTTCTGTTCCCGTTTGTTTTTCTGACTCTTTGATTCATTTTTTTGTTTGGGTTCTCCTGTGACAATTTCCTTCCCTGTGTCAATTTCCTTCCCTGTGTCATTTACCTTCAACCTAAAAAGAATAAAGGCTGAGCTCAAGGCAGAGATCAGGCACAAAAGGTAGATGCTGATGGGAAAGTTTAACTTAACCACACCCAACAAGTCCCTGGTCTATAAGCCTCACTTACAGATCGCCACCAAAGGACTTTGTCATTACTGGCATTCCGTGGACATCCAGCCTTCTTTATAAT
The DNA here is from genome assembly GCF_030254825.1 of Meriones unguiculatus. Lineage (NCBI taxonomy): Eukaryota > Metazoa > Chordata > Mammalia > Rodentia > Muridae > Meriones > Meriones unguiculatus. Next base: position 25,245,031 of record NC_083361.1, read on the forward strand.
CTATCTCTTGAGCTTTAACACATCGCAGTTACACAGCACAGTCAAGGGGTCTCAGTGAACTCACATCACAAAACTGAATTAAAGCATATCCAGCAAAAGACCCAAACTGTAAACAGTGCCAATGAACAAACAAGCAGACAGACAAATAACTGAGAGTGGCAGTGTGGTACTCTGAGCAGAGCTGGTCCGTAACACTATTCCTAACAGAAACCACACAGGCAGGCAGATGTGCCTGTCTCTCCAGATGCTGACAGCATGCACAGGTGGCGACTGAAGCAAATAGTAAAATCCAAAGTATTTCTCCCCAGTGTGAGCCCACTTCCCAGAGAGCTTCTTTCCAAGCTGCTGAGATGATCTAAGCAGGAACCATGCTTCTGCCTCTGAAATGGCAAGTGGTGGTTTGCAGAGGACAGGACAGGAGCCTTCAATCCTGAGGATGGATGGTAATGTAGTATTTGCCCAGAAAGAGCCTTAGCTGTATTTTAACTGGATTAATTTTGGCTTATCACTCTCAATAATAAAGCGTCTAAAAGAACTCTTAAAGAGAAAGGAAAATGTGTCGTCTTACTAATAGAATATTCTTCTGCCTTCTCAAGCAAGACACATGTTGACCATGAAGGCAGTATCTCTGCGCATCAGCCTCATCCCGCTCAGAGCTGGTCGGGGACTGGATGGTAAGTAGTGACTGGAATGAGATGTTGGGGGAGGCAGGGAAGCCCCTCAAAACATTGTTCTGCCATGCCCAGTGATTCATGGGAGAGATGGGAGGCAGATATCGGAAGTTCTTTCTCTCCTCTTTTAGGACAGGGAGTATTTGTGGGCTCAGAGAAAGAAGTCAGAAAGAAGAGATGGGGTATAGACTCAGCCCTCAAGTGGAAAGTTCCCCAAGAGCCCTAAAGTTCAGTCATAAGAGAGCTATACGGGGCCTGCGTCTGTCAGATTACCGTGCCTTTAGATGTCCCTGGGCTGTCAGCAACAGTGGAACACAGCCTGTTCCCACCACACAGGGGCTGCCATGCCCCACCCATCACCAGAGAGGCATTTCTGTGTACAGACTCCTGTTTGATCCGTACATTCATGAAGAAAGGAAGGAAGAGAGGGAAAGAGGAAGGGAGGAAGGAAAATAAAACCTTTGTCTGAGGCAACGGGTTCATTATATGGCAATCATTAGCTGAGTCACAGGCACCAGGTAGGTCTTTGTGTTGGACTAATTTAGATCCTGTTAATGAAAATTACTTCCTCCTTACAGAGACTGTACCCCATGTGGTTTTCTGAGGTGCAGATGAAGTAGTCAATTAAACACAATTTGAATAAATGCCAATTATACCCTGCTTGGAGCCTCCCTTTTGAAACACACTTGTATGCACCGTGATAGAGAGGGAAAGAAGCCAATGTTTTCACCTAGAAGTTAGCCTCACAACTGGGGTTTTGAGGACAACTGGTTTACCTAGCTAGAAGCACGCTGTCAATCCCACGTACAGTAAGTTATTCTTAGATTTGGAGTAATAGGAATGGGTATCTCTGTGGAGAATCATTTGGTATACCACAGGAGATTAAAAAAATACATCATAAATCTATTATAAGCATTCAATGTGTCTTATCAATCACCCAGAATGCTTGTTAAATGGAACAAGCATAACATGCTTCGATGAGGCAGGGCCTGAAAGGACCCAGGCCTTGAATAATTGATACAAGGAGCACTGGCCATGTGGCGGCCACATGAAGGGACTACACATTGATGCTATAAGAGGTGCTGGCAATGAGAGATCCTCTCAGGGGAATAAAAGTCTCATGTTTGGAGAAGCCTTTAGTGGTTCAACTGAGAATTGTCCACAAGCCTATAATTGAAGTCTCGGTTCCCAGCTGGTGAAACTGATTGAGAAAGAATAGGATGTGTGGCCTAGTTGGAGGAGGTGTGTCGCTGGGGTGGGATTTGCAGTTTCAAAAGTCCACGTCATTCCCATTCAGCTCTGTGCCTCCTGATGTGGATTAACAAGTGTTCTGGGTGAGCTTTAAGCTGCTGCTCCAGTGCCGAACTTGCCTGTCTGCCTGCTGTCATGTTCTTTGCCATGACAGTCACATACTCCAACCCTTTGAAACTACAATCCCAGAATAAACTCTTTCTTTTATAAATTGCCTTGATCATAGTGATTTATCACAGCAATAGAAAAGCAACTAAGACAAAGCCTTTCCTGGCTATAAACAACCAATGCTGTCAATGGCGTTCTGAAATCATTTTTCAATTGGAATACAAAGGACTTAGGAAAGTTGAAGTAGATAGAAAATCAACCTAGACCAGCAAGGGATCGCGCATGTCACCGATTTGAAAATAAATGTTCCTGTTTGGTAGGATGTAGATTGGCTAAGTCTTCTGATACCTTCACACACACACACACACACACACACACACACACACACACACACACACACTGCTCGTCTTGTGCTCCTCACAGGCAGACATGAAGACATGGCCCAGGCTGTGTCACATTCCTAGCAGTCTGAGCAGTCACTCTGCTGACCATACCCTGACTCCACCAACATCCCTCTTCACCTGCTGTGCTGTAGGAATAGCCCTAATGACTACAACGTGAAGTATGCTTGGAGCACCCAACGAAGACAGGTGCTCTGACCTGACAGGCCTTATGTCACAGAACACTTGGTGTACATTCCATGGTGAGTCATGGGGTCACAGGTACTTCTGTGTTGCCTAGGGATTGGGATCAAAACAGCCAATGTTCACAAAACTGTAATTAACTTTTCTCTTTAATCAGAAGCAAACCAAAAATGTCAAGTATGGTTCTAGAATCCTCTCTCTCTTTCTCTCTCTCTCTCTCTCTCTCTCTCTCTCTCCCTCCCTCCCTCCCTCTCTCTCTCTCTCTCTCTCTCTCTCTCTCTCTCTTTCTATACATATATATATATGTGTGTGTGTGTGTGTGTGTGTGTGCTCCTGTATGTATGCTTGCATGCATTTAGAAGCAGAGATCAATCATGCTCCACCTGTGTATAGTGAGTGATCTTCATTGAAACTAGGGCTCATTAACTCAGCTAGGATGACTGCCAGCAAGCTCCATGGACCTACTTCTCTCCTCTTTCCAGCACCAAGACTGTAGGTATATACTTCTGTGCTGAGCTTTTATGTGGGTTCTACAGATGTGAATCAGGTCCTCATACTTGTGCAGCAAGGATTTTACCAACTGAACCATTTTCCCAGCTCCAGATTATAGTCCTTTTCAACCTTTAACACACACACACACACACACACACACACACACACACACACACCTTACATGTGTCCACACACAACCTGAAGTCATACATGCCACCCACTATTTCATCCCATGCAACATTCCTCACTGCTTTGACTGTATTTCCTGTCCTAAAGTAGATGTCTCCATCTGGACCCGTCCCAATGTATTCTATTACAGTTACCCAAGTCACCACTGAACACCTACTTTGATTCTAAATGCTTTATAAACACCACCCCCATTTAATCAAATAGGGGCCAGAGAAGAGAAGAAATGGTATTATCTCCATTATTATTATTATTACAGATGAGAAAAACTGTGGCTTAGAGAGATTAAGAGATTGGTCCAAAGACACACAGCTAGGAAATGACAGAGATGGGATTTAAACCCAAGTGTACCTAACCCCAAGAGGTATAGTTTCTGCTCTTATTTACACACATAGCAGAGATGTGTAAACTATGGACTGCTTTTGAAAAACAAGTCACTATTATAACTCCTAGTCATTGGCATTTCTGACCAATGGGTTCCTGATAAGTGGTGTTGACATTCAAGTTCCAGAAATGGTACGAAATGTGATCATTCGAAGATGCCAAACAGGCTATGAATTTCTAGGGGAAGTGTGGGTGGCACACTGCCTACAGAAAGGCTCATGCTGTCTCTCTTGTGAGTACCCTCTACTTTAGAGATCACCAACACTGCCGGTGCAGGGCTGTTCTTCCTGCCCTGTTGTGTCTGTGGTTAGATCCCGGCACAGCCTGGCCTCTGTGCCGCACCCGATGGGCACGAAATCACAGGACCATGGGAACCTCCAGGTGAGCAGGGTCTTCTTTACTTTCCTTTTCCAAAGCTATGGTCTCAGGTTAACTTCAAACACTCTAAGTAGCTAAGGGTTACCTTGAACTTCTGATCTTCCTGCTTCCATATTCTGAGTTCTGAGTGGTGGTGCATGTGCCACCATGCCCAGTTCTGGGAGTTGAACTCAAGCCTTTGTGTATGGTAGGCAAGCATTCCACCAACTGAGTTACATCCCAGCCTAGGATGATCTTCTTGATACCTGCTATGCAGATGTAACCCGTACTATCTTACTCGAGGTTACCAGAAGCAGATGGAAGACCCCAGACCCACAGCGAGGTTTACAGCTGCTCACTCCTCAAGGCTAAGCACGGCATGGGCTTTGCCAGCGAGGCTTCTGCTTGACAAATTAAGTGGACTTGGCTTGCCTGGATGATAGAGGAGTTCTCACTGTCCAAACAGAGGTGCACTAGCCAAGACCAAGAGGCTTTGCACAGCGTTGGCGTCACTCGCATGCTCATTACCGGAAGCCTCACTGGGCATTTAATTTCTTAAGTGTATCAGGGGGTGGCGAGCACTTCAGAGCCCAATTCATCTTCTTTGTCTTCATTACAGAGAGCCCTCTGCTCACCTTAATTCTCCCTCTGCCATAGCAAAGGGCCATTTGTTTCTTTAATGGGTGTGCTTTCACTAGCTAAGTGGCTGCTCAGAGCCAGGGCAGGGGGTGAAGCCATCCCGAGGACAGCGGGAGATGTGCCTGGTTCATAGGGGAACTGGAAGAAAACCTCCTGAAACCAGACACCGGGAGAATGTCCATCTGCCTCCTACTTGACCACATCCTCACTCTGTGCCCTCCTCCTAAGTATTGGTGAAACTTCGCGAGAGGTGCTGCCATTCCTCATGGTCAGGTTAGCGACTCTGCAAAGTCATGGACATTTGCAATGGAAGCAACATCCCATTCTAGACACAAGTGGACTGCAGCCTGCAGGTCCTCGCTCAGTGCTGGGTGTAGAGTTAACAACTCCAAAGGGTCATCCACTCGCTCACTTTACAGCATCTTTGTGCCAGAGTCTACATCAGGAGTCCGTGTTCACTAGTTTATCTGATTCCTACCTCAAGTCTGCAATTACGTATACGCATTTCACAAATGAAGGAAACATGAACTGCCCAGAGTAACATGATTATTTACAGCAAAGATCTGCCGAACCCATAATGCCTGTCTCCAGAAGCCTTGTTCTGATTGTCACTACTGGACCTCATCTGGCATGACCAGAGTAAGCTTTGCGTTAGGCACTTGAAGGCACCTGAACTCATGCCACGCGGGAAAGAGGATCAGCAAGTGCAGGCATCTAACTAAAGAAGGAGACACATAATGAAGACTAGTCCAAGGCAGAACTTCCAGCCATGACTAACACACATGGCTACAATAGGCTCTGGCATCACCTTCTGGAAGCCAATCAGCCAGGCCAACAGCTAGCCCTGTGTGGACATGATCTCTACCTGTCCCCACCCTGACCATCTGCGGGCTTGTCCAGCCTTCCTGGATTCTCACCTGGTCCCGAGTATAGGGTGTGTCCACTCTCTGCTTGTCACTGCAGGCTTCTAGGAGGACACGGATGGCATTCAACTGCAGAAGCATCTCACAGGCCATTTTGTCAAAGAAGGTGATGTTGGCAAGGGCCGCAGAGGCCAGCAGGAAGACTTCCCCTGATGAGGCCTCTTGGCACAGTTCTGAATAGTGAAAAGGAAGAAATGGTTCAAGCCCAAGTGTTTGAGCATGGCTGCTCTCCCTTGCTCCCTGATAGCTCTAGATGGAAGTCTTAATATGCTTCTTAGAGATGAAAAAATTAGTTACTAGAGAGGGAACTATGCCATCTGCATAGGTAGCAGAGATGGGACTGGAGTCATTGTGGGTGACTCCTGGTGACCCACAGTATTTACTGAGTGAACCCTAGGTGCCTGGAGGCTTGTGATGTTAGGATGGACCAAACAGGTTCCATCCATGCCCTTGTGATACACACTCTTTGCTAGCAGGCAGGAGAAAGCAAACCTTGGAGAGTTGATATAAATAATTGCCAGTTCTGATAAACACGAGAGAGAAAACAGACAGGTGCTAAGGTAGGGAATAAGTGGGGACCCAATGGGTCACTGAGGAAGATGTCACTAAAAGAGGAGAGGGACAAGTCATGAAAATATTTGGAGGGAGGACATGAACTAGAGGAGAGCAGCAGTGTGTGCAGAGGCCATGGGGCAGGAAAGAGTTCTGCCCCTCCAGTGATGTACACTAGGATGATAAATTTGCCCGAGTGGAAAGACTGACATTAAAGCAGAGACTCTTCCCTCTGGACACTTTTCTAGATTTCCTTTTGGTTTCAGATGGCAAAGGTCGTCTGGCTGCAGAAAGTGCTACACAAGCTCTTGAGTGCCAGGGCTCTCTCTTTAGGCCTAGTGGTTACAACTTAGAGCTAACCAAATGTCCCCACATGCCATTTGTTTGTTTGTTTGTTTGTTTGTTTGTTTGTTTGCTGGCCACTTGTTTTTAATACACAATACTTGAACACAAGTTACAAGTAAGACTCTGAGCGAAGTTCAGGGTAGAGTAAAGAAAGTGTTGAGACTTGCTAACACAGCACTGGGAAAGGCTTCCAAAGACTCTGCCTCTGACTCCCCTGCTTAAAATCTAGGGAACAGTAAGAAAACAGTATGGCCAGCCTCATCTTCACTTCTGTTTTTTTCTATATTAGTTTATTTGCTTTACATTCTGAGGGTGTCCTCTCCCTCCTCTCCCCCCAGTCCCCCAACTTCTGTTCCTTCTCCCTTCCCCTCTCCCTTTCCCCCCAAAAATCACATCAGGACTACGCACATCTTCATCCTCTGAGGCCAGGCAAGGCATCCCTGCCAGGGGGAAGTATTCCAAAAGCAGGCAATAGAGTCCATGTTAGAAACAACGCTTCCCCCACCCCGCACTTGCTAGGCACCCCATATGAAGACCAAGGTACCCATTGGCTACATGTGTGCAGGGGGCCTGGGTCTAGATCATGCAAGCTCCTTAACTGATGTCTCAGTCTCTGAAATCCCCCATGGGACTAGGTTAGTTGTCTCTGTTGGTCTTCTTATGAGGTTCCTGTCTTCTCCAGGTCCTTCCATCTTTCCCCCAACACTTCTGCAGGACCTCCAGAGTTCTGCCCATGCTTGGCTGCGTGTCCCATCTGCCATTTGCAATTGTGCTAAAGCCTCTTAGAAAAACAGTGCCTTGACCCTCACAGAACCTGAAAAGATGCCCTTCTCAAGAGACACAAGAGGCACTGTCCATGGTGCTGCTTGTCCCAACGGCCCTGGCTTCCAAGTCTCAGCTCCAATTTGAGTTGCCAAGCACGATGTGACAGGTCAAACCCTGTTCCGCCTGTAAAGCTTCTACAGAGCGGAGGAAGGAAGACCAAACTCCATGAAACAGCCCAGCAGATGAAGAAAGTGCAGAGACAGAGCTGAGCTAGGCCCCATGCTCTTCTACTCTTCAGAGTTCTGACACTGCAGCTGGCATTTCTTGGCATCTTCATGGATGTAGCTTTGGTTCCCCCCCTACGGTTGGATGAACAGACATATCAGTCAAACACCTACAGTCTGTCTTCTGATGTCCCAGTATATTTGGGCCCATCATCAAGGAAGAATAAGGTAGGTACAGATATAGAAGTAGAGTTTCACAGGAGCAGCCACAGGTACCATTTTCTCTGGGCCAGGAGCTGCTTTAATTTTCACATCATTCAGTCATTTTATCTCAACAGTAATCTAACTTTATTGTGACTTTATAATTAAATGCCTGATCTTGCGACTTGCTGAGATCTGATAGGCAGTAATGAGCAAATCTAAGCAACCCTTATTTTAAAATCCTCATTCTTTCTACTCTTCAGGTTGCCTCTTGTTTTGGGTCCTTGACTCATTCTCAATGATGCCCCCATATACATAGGCTTCATCTCGATCGGGGAGGTAATGACAACCTTTGAGGTGTTCTGTTCCCTGTAGATGCACCCAGATGTGGCCACCAAACATCTGGATTTCACCACCCAGACCTGGGATCACAGATTAGCCAAGGAATCAAAAGCTCCTCACAGTTGATGTTCCCCTAATCCTCTGACTGGGGAAAACCACTGGAACCACCTGACTCCACCCAAGTTCATGTCTCTATATCCAGGTTTCAGTAGGGGGTCGCTCTACTGCTAGATTTTTCCATAGGGGAAAACATTGCCCCTCATCTTCGCACACTTGCTGACGATGCTGACACATCGGTTATTAGAACCACCATCTAAGTGCCTTTTAATTTCGCTGCACATTTATTTGAACTACAGTCTGAGTCACCTGGGATGTGCTAGGAAGATTAAATTGAGGATTCCAGTGACTCATTTACAAATGTTTCCAGGGAATGGCAAGAAATTGGAGGGCTATTTCCCACCAAAAACAGAGCTCTGGCATCCTTCCCAGATGATACATCCCATCTGCTGACTCTGTGAATGGGCTGAACAGTGCATCTTCGTGGGGATGGGATAAATAAGAAGGCTCTTCTCCAGGGATAAATGCGGTCTGGACAAAGAAACAGGAATGAGCATGTAACAACAGTGAAGGGCTGTTTGAAGTATACACACTTTGGCCTATTTATTATTTGGAGAGCTTCGACACAGTGTGGCATTTAATTCTTATATTAAAATATGTCAGCCTTCCCTACAAGGCAGTAATCAACTGTGGTTCGCTCATGTCCGTCCACATTTAGTCTGTGCACATGCTCATCAACTTAATGCAAGTCCCAAAGCCTCTTGTTTTCCTCTCCTGTCTAGCTCCTTTCAAGTAACTTCTTTCCTGCCAGGCCCTGGTGGTCTGAGTGTGAGAGCAACAGCATGGTGGATCCCAGCATTGTGCTTGAGTCTCTCACCCTTTCTGGAACACCACCTTTCACAAAGAGTAAGCATGGGCTATGTGGTCTCCCAAGCTCCCTGCAGCCAGGATTCTCTATGGATTCCATGTTTCCTTGACTTTGAATCCATGTAAATGTCGGCGCACCAGCTTCTCCAAACCTAGCCCATGGGATACTCAGGCCCTGTGACCAGAGTCAAACATAAAGTTCACTAACTGAGGTTTCCTATAGGCAAAGTTCTTCCTGAATGGTAAAATCCTATAACCAGAAGGCCCCTTTAGAGAAGTGGGTTACAACCCCTCATTGTATCTAGAAAGGACGTTGTCAAGAGAGATTTACAAAATGCCCTGGTGAGTGAATGGCAGAATCCCCCACAATCCTACGCAATGTTGTTGACTGGTAGCTGTTTGTGGATGGATACGTAGAAAGCCAGAACCCAACTCAGCTGTTCCAACTGCTATCCCAGCATGCTGCACTGTCCCTAAATCCAGGAAATTACAGACATTTCCTGACCTGGCGTGGCAAATTCCCGAGCCAGCCCTAATTATTTATCACTTAGTTTTGATAAGGGATGGACAACGAGATGCTGCGTAACAAGAGTATGAGTGGAAGTGGAAACTCAGACCTCGCCAGACAAGTTTCCTGGGCATTTTTGCTGGATTAATCCTATGTTCTGAAGTTTGGCAAAGGAAAGGAGAGAGAATGAGGATATTCCAGATAGTGGACTATAATTCTCCTGCCAAGCGTGCATAGGTCTAAAGAGCAAGACCAAGAAGACTCTATATGTTTATATGAAGCCAAAAAATAAGATTTCCTGCAGCAGGTTGTGGCAAGTGAATGGCTACTTCTCTCTCTCTGGGAAGTCACTTGTACCAGTTAGTACTGCTACAGACACTGAGTGCAATGACTTACATTTTGGGAATAAAACCTATTGAAGCCAAAATCTGAGTCCCTATTTGTCCCTGATCCTTATGCTCTGGATTCCTTCTGAGAGGCCATGTGATCTCTAACTACTGTTCAATTTGATGATAAAGGGCTGCTTGTATTTTAGTAGAAGACTCTTGATGACAGGACTCTGCAAAGCTACCTCTGACTTTCAGCTAGTGTGACTATCTTTCCAGAGTCTGATGTGAAAGAGGTGGGGGGCCCTTCCTGATCCTCACGAAGACAGCAGTGATGAGGCCCTCTCACCTAGAGGCCCCATCCACCCCAGGTTCACTCACTGATGAGGGCTGTCACAATCTCCTCCATGTTCTCCAGGAAGCTGGTGAGGTGCTGGGTAAAGGACAGATGTGGGGAGGTAACCTGGGCCACCACAGCTGCAGCCTCAGCTCGAGTGGCCTCTGAGTGGCTGTCATCAGTCAAGATGTCGGCCAAGCACAGGATACCGTCCACCTGCAGATGGAGAGAAAGAACTTCCTTGTGTGCCTTGAAAGGGAGGGTGCCGCTGCTTGTGACAGTCATGAGACAGAAGAACCAACTCCTCCTACCCTTGACTTCTGAGAATAGCTCATACCTCTTACGGAGCCAGAGAAAATCTGAGGATAAACCCCTTCCCAAATTACCCAAAATTAGGCATTTAAGTGCCTCTGCTTTGGGCCCAGGAGGGATAAGTGACCTCCCATAGGCTTTCTAGATGGCAGACAGCAAGCCAAGTGTCCAGGGGCCGACCTCGGCCATTCATCACTACAAAATGCAGTAGAAAACTACGGTTACTTACTGATCTTCTGACCCTGAGCTCCAACCTGGGCTCCATCTTTCATGCTGTGTGACTTCACAACTCTGACACTACTCCCTCACACACCAGCAGGGCGTCGGGAGGTCAGGATAAAAACGGGGGATGCTTTATGGAGAAGACAAGTTCAAGAAGTGTGGCTCCCTCCTCTCCTTTTCTTTTGCAGCATGCTGTACTCACTACCTCCCTTCCCCTCTTGTCCTCCACAGTGTTCCCCAAAGAAAGAATGCTGCTTCCGTGGAAGCCTCGCTCTCTCTGCACAAACATAGAGGTAAAGGTCTTGTTGGACACATTTGCCAGGGGAAAAAAAAGGCTTATTTCCCTGCTTTACCCTGGCCAGACCTGTTCTTGGCACAGTAATAGGAGTCACTTCTAGAGTGCCTGTAGAGTGCCAGGTTCCAGACTTGGTAGAATGAGCATGTCACTGCATCACTGCATCAAGCATCCCCATGTCACAGAAAGAAAAACTAAGAAGAGATTGTTCATCTGCCCTGGAGCCTTAAAGTTCAGACTCATGGATTTGGAACTGAACGGTCTGCTCTTCAAGACCTGGGTTCTGAAAATGATATTAGCCTTGCTCCTGAGAAGTTACACCTGAGCTTAAAACCTACTCTCAGGAATCAGTAGGTGAGGGGGAGCAGGATCTCACCACAGACATATCATTAGTGCTCCTACAGTTCCTTCAGGGGCTAGGATGCCAGGCAGCTAAGGACCAGTGCTGGGGGTGGGGGGAAGGCAAGGGAGGGACAGGAAGATGCCTTGACCGATGTCCTCCACATCCAAGATACCAGCTTGAGCCTCCTGTCTCTGCATCCGTCCCTCTTGCTACTAGCTCTAGCGGGGCCCCAAGAGCTCGCCCTTCGTTTGATTAATTACCACGGCCACCCCTGACCCCAGTCCTGTACCTCCCTTAAATGGCTCTGGGGACCTGAAAGGTCCATTAGCTGTGAAGGCCATTGGTAATTTCAGACTCAAAGGAGACAAATATGGAAACAAGAGCCCAGTGATCAGCCCACAGTAAAACCCACCTGGATGTGCTTAATAAAAGGAACAAACCGCAGTCAGCCTGCCCCTGGCAGGCCTGGACTCAGGCCAGGTATTTTATTAACAGGCCCTTGGAGAGGCCTCTTTGAGCCCACAGGGCAGCTGCAGGCCTGGAAACAGGAAACAGCTCTACTGCCAACATAAGAAGCCTCTCAACTGACTGGCTCACATCCCCTTTTCTCCTTCGAGCATCAGTCAAGAGTGTTGCTAAGAAGCTACGAGGCCTCTAGTGGAAAAACATCTCCACTGATCCAGTGCCCTCAAACTTGTCTTGACTGTAGCTTCTGCTGCTACCCTGGTCTCTGAGTCTGTTGGAACCCCGGTCAGACTCAAACAAGTGTGCTGCCCTGGTGCTCAGCTAATCTGAGTTGGTGGGTCCCAGGAACCAGTGAAACCCAAGGCCCAAATATGAACCCCTCTCTCCAGGCCAGACCTAAGTCTATGGCCTGCATAAGTACAGATCAAATGCCAAAGCCTCATGCTGCAGAAACACTGATCCAGCGGAGAGCACCCCTGTGGTGGAGGAAGTGACTATCATCACAGATAACCATGCTGCAGAGTGATTTCCCACAGGAGGTTCTACTTCTTCTGAGAGCCATCCTTGACTTGACACACCCACAGTCCAGCTTGGGAAGATGGCTCACTCTGGCTCCCCATGCTCAAGTATGTCTGCTATTTTCATCATGTTAATGCGAAAGAACGTTGTTTCTCCAAGTGGGAGGGATTGTTGCTGCATCAAATTAACTGCGGATTACTTAAAAGAGAATCCTTGTGCCCCTCTCAAAGCTATTCTACCAGATTCATGGAGAGGCTGGAAATCTTGGCTAACAGGTCCACAGAGAATTTGCATGCTGCTCCAGAATTAGCAGTATAAGATGATGTGATTCCCTAACTCTGTGTCTGTCTGCCTGGACTCCTATTCTGCAAGAATGGGGACCATTGAGTTCTTGATGCCTGACATGTACTTTGATTTTGGAAGATGGGGAAAAATACCAGAAAGTAACATTTGACCTAAAACTTGAGGATACATTGTAGATTAATACAAATAAAATGATGGCATTGTAAACTAGAGGAGGCTATGAGCAAAGACTCAAAGAAAACAGAGTTGGAGGCAAGTTCAACCTCAAGTCCACAGATCCTTGACTCCAGCTGTTGTGGACTCTGATGCCCTTGTAGCTCCTGGATTTTCCAGAGGACCTGTGGGTCCCTGGATGTTCAAACCATGAGCTGCATATTGTCTTGCCTTCTTCCGGTATATTGACTAAGCTTCAAATTGCCTCTGACTGAGTACTAATTATGAAATACAGCATCCCTTCAACATGAATCACACAACAGATATTACTCATCCTTACATACAATACATACATAGCATACATATTCTTACATACTCATAAACTACGTGACCTATGTAAAGGAATAGAATACAGAATGTATGCTTATTTATTGACATTTGAAAACATGGAACATATAAGTAAATGAGGGGTAACATGCTTTATAAAGATTCCAATAATAAAATGGACACCTATGGGAAGATCTATGTACGCTGAATAGTTAGAAATTCTAAATCTTAGAAACGGCATTAAGCTAAGTCTTCTTCATCTCATCTCTCCAATCACCTACACTGAAAAGGCTTCATCCTTTTCTGAAAAGGCTTCATCCTTTTCTGAAAAGGCTTCATCCTTTTCTGTGTTATTGATGCCCTTTGTTTCTATTAGATCTCTGTCTAATAAACTAAGTTTTATGGGTTTTAAAACAGACGTAATGGTTCTATCATCAACAAAGCAAGTTATACTTACCAACACTATAGAAAGGTATTTAGTGCCATATACTTCTGGTTTTCATAAAATGCTTATAATTTTTAGTAAATTGATGGTTTGGACGGGCCATGTCTCCAGTAGGCACTTGGTCTCCAGTTGGTGATTCTGTTAGGGGTAGCTATGAAACTTCCAGGAGACATAGCCTTGCTGGAGGAATTACACCACTAGTGGAAGGCTTTGAGTGTTAATAGTGTCACCCACTTTCTCCTCTCTCTGCTTCCTGTGTGCAGATAAAACATGATCAGCCAGCTTTCTCTTCTGGCCACCTGCTGTATGCCTTCCTACAGCTATAGACTCTCCCTACAGAACTGTAAGCCCAAATCATTTTTTCTTTAAATTTGGGTCATGGTATTTTATCAGAGCAACAGAAAAGTCATTGATAAAGATGAAGCCATAAAACTCTATTTTAACTGGACTGAATCAAAGCCCATGAGATTGAGTCTTTTATATTGTTTTGGTTTCCTTTACGTGGTTTGCTTGGGCTTTGCATTTGGTAAGCTAGGGGACCCTATTCACGTGTCTTGCTTGTTGTTCTACTGGGTGGCTTTTTGTAGGAGCCAGATTTCCTTGGTTCTGATGCTGCTGATTTTCCTCATCCTGCCACTAGCAGCTGCCACACAAATCAGTCTCCATACACACCACCATCTCCAAGGCTCCAATCCAGCCTGACTCACCAGAGCTCATCACCAAGGGCTGCATGCCACTAGGTTTGGCATGAGCTTTTTAGCACTCACACCAATTCTTAGAATATCAGAATGTGCAGATGTTGGGGGACAAATCTATTAGTCTGAATCCTGCTTCTTAATACTTGAACATTTTTTTTACTCCTTTGAACCTTTATCCTAAAATTTAGGGTAATAATACCAGTGTCAATGGCTTTCATTTTTCTTACAAAATGGGTACTCGAAACATCGACTTGAACAGAATATTGCAATTATTCAACGAGAGACTGCATGGGCAGTACTTGCCACATGGTGGCGCCATCATTCCATCCTCTTCCTACCTCGGCTTAATCTCCTGATGCCTGGAGGGCCCTTAATACTCTGTGCCTCCGAGACTCCTAATGAGTACCCCTCCAAGGTTCCTCTCTGCAGTCTACTCCAAAAGTGAGAGTCTCAGGCCTCTGGCTAGCGTGTCAGTCAGCTTTCCTTCGTCGTGGCAAAATATTTGAGAAAATCACCTCATAAGGAAGACAGGTTTGTGTGTTTGGGCTCCTGGTTTCAGTGGTTTCGTGGCCCATGGTTGCTCGGCCTCTGTGCTTCAGGCTCATGGCAGCACAGTGCATGATGGTAGCATGTGACAGAGGAGGCCTGTTCACCTTATGGCAGACAGCTGGTAAAGAAAGAGGAAAATCCAGGGACCCTCTTGATGGGCATCGCCAATGTCCTAGCTTCCTGCCATTGATCCTTACCTTCCAAGGTTCCACCAGCTCCCAGCAGCACCACAGGCTGGCAACCAGGTCTCTATCATGTGACCCTCTGAGAGGCATTTAGGTGTCAGGGGATACACAAGTTGACCCACTTGTGTAGACATGAGATCACACCATCTAGAACCAAGACTTTTAAGTGGGTATCATCTGTGACTGACCGGGAATGCTAAGATGCACAGCTACAACCCCTTAGCCAAGAGTTCAGCAACTCCTGGTGCTATACCAGGATTTCTATTGTCAGTCCCTGTGTGCCCGCACTGCGGCAAGCGTCTAATTAGTCAGCAGCAGAAATAAATGACAGAGGCAGAGAAGTGGCAAGAACAGAGAGAAACAGAAACGAGAGGGTGTTGAGGGAGAGGCAGGGGAGAATAATAAGCTCACACAGGACTTGGCTCAGTCACTCTCATTTGATTTTCTGTACCCCTTACGCCTCCTGCTGAGAACTCTCTCCATCCTGACCTTCTCTCCCAGGACTCCGGCATAGTTCATTTTAAAGGCTTGTGTCCTCCTCAGCTAGTAGCATCTCTCTGTTTGCTCTCTTAGCCTCTTCTCCTTGACAGCCATATGCCAGCTTTTGCTGCTACTCTGTGCCATATTGGAAACTAGACTCAAATCCACATGGTCTTTAGGTCTCACTGGTGATTCTAGAAGCTCAGTTTTGACCCCCTTTTCCCAACACGCATATCTACATTTCCAAACCCTTACTGGACCACTTTCTGTTTCATTTAAAAAAAAAAAAAAAGGTCTGTATATTCCATGAGCACTTCAAACCCAATTTGCTTAAAACTAAAATGTCTTCCTCCTACCTCCTGTTTCAGGCCCCGGTCAAGTCACCTACCTCCCCAGACAGAGGCTATCTTTGTCCTTCCAGCTGACACACCACTCTGATCAGATCACAGTTGCAACATATATCACCTGATATGATCTGTCCAGGTCACATGTGCGGAAATCCCTCTTTAGTTTGAAGCCCTCAGGGATAACCCTGCACTGAATTTCCTTAAAGTCCTTGACAGCCAAATGAGGCCCAGTATTCAACAGCCACACTCTGGTAGGGGAAGAACAATGAGGAAATAGGCAGAAAAGCGGGGAGACGACCCAGGCTACACCATGCAGCATGTCAACTCTGATCCTTGTTTATGGATCCTTGCCCTGTGCCTTCCTCTATGGAACCTCTGAGAAAGAAAGGGAAGAACTGAAGAAATGGCCAGGTCAGTGGAGGTCATTCATCTCAGTTCCTATGAAAGGCCAAAGGGTGGCCCTGCTTAAGGCCAGTTCCTTAAAACAGTAGCCCCATGTCGGGAAAGCCTCCAACCCCTAATTGCCCATTTCCCATCCCTAGTCATAAACTTGGTGCCAAGAGAGTCATATAATCAAAGCACATTCGCATCCTTAAAGAACTGGCTGCAGGAAGCACTTAGAGATAATTAGCTCTTACAGAGAGTGGTATGGATGGGCCTGAGGGCAGATGTTCCTGGTGAGTAGGTGTGTATGTGGGGATAAGATTGTTCTGGCTGAGGCATCACCTGGACAACAGGGCTCATGGACCCGGAGTCTGGCACGGAGGGAGCCAGAAAAAAATCATATTTTTGCTGAGGGTTGGAGGAATGTGACGCTTGTGTATCTGGGACACTCAAGGTATAGAAAATTATGTCAGACTTATAAGTAGCACTGAAGGTCCATCATACATCATCTGTGCTGGTCAACCATCTTAGTTTCGTGTTAGAGCCTTTGTTTTGATTGTGCCTTATGTGTAATTTTCAGGGGGTGCCAGAAGAGCTAGCTAGTGGCTTATAGCAAAGGAATTGTGTAAATGGGGTGAAAATCTAGCCATGGGAAAAATTACAAAGAGTGTCATTGCCTCTTCCATCTCTCCTTTACTCTCTCCCTCCCTCCTCCCTCTCTTCCTCCTCCCTCCTTTCCTCCTCTTCTCCCCGACTCCCACCTCAAAATTAAGATCTCCCTGCCTCAGCCTCCCAGGTGCTGAAATGTCAGGCACCACAGCCAGTTCCTATGACTTTATACCTTCACGATTCTACTTACTCAAGTATCTAAGACCTGCAGGAAAACTCAAAACAAGTGGGAATTTCAAAGAGACTGGAATCGAGTTCCTGAATCCTGGAAGAATGGGTCAATTCATCTATAATATGATCAGTCAAAAAGAAATTTTAGTTATTGTCAGAGAGAAAAACAAACACAAAGGTGGGTCAGAAGCAGAAATCAAAGTATGAACTAGATTGGGACAAGGTTTGGGACTAAGTTGTGTCAATGCCCGTGGTCCAAGACTCCCCTTATAAAATGACATACTTGTTTTAGACTTATGGTGGAGCAGACGACTCAATAGAAATCCACAGAAATTAGACAGGCCTCCAAAAGATAACTGTATCCTCCCCTCAGCCAACATATCCAGACTCCATCCCACCTCTCCTGTTATCTCAAACACAAGTGGATAAATACAAACACAAAATCAAAATAAAAAATGGAAGAGTGGCTAGCAGGGTTGTGTGGCCCTTTGGAGGGGAAAGCCAATTAGACAGAGGGAGAAGCTGCACAAGCAAAGAAAGAAGAGGGGGGTGTTTTCAGTGGAGACAAGCACTTGGGAGTGTAACTAGAAAATAATCTCCTGTGGGCAGAGGAGCTTCCTTAAATCGCATTTCAAATAGATGCTCTGAAGGCATTTGTGTTAGGAAACGTAGGAATGTTGGGAAATGTGCGCCTGTGGAGGTTACACCTGGGTTCACAAATCACACCACGAGATCGGTTCCACGTGGGAGGTTTACTAGGGGAAGGGGATTGCAGAGAGGGGGGGAGAGAGAGAGAGAGAGTAAGAGAGTAAGAGAGGGACCACTAGTCGGGGTGGGCCCTTTAAGTCGGAAGGTAACCACGCCCTCCAGGTGTAGTCACCTGACTGACTGAGGACACATAACAGGTTGCTGGGCAACCCCAGAAGCAGCTGGTGTTCCAAAATACTAACAATTTGGCTCAGGGTCCTTGGGTCAGTGTTACTAGCCTCGTGCTACTATAACAATGCCAAGTTTTCAGCCAAGTCCCATGGAGGCCCAGCTGGGACCTGGGTGGTAGCCAAAGTGCTTAAGTCAGTGAACTCTCAGATGACAGGTGCCATCATCTAGGAAAGTATTAAAAATTGAAATACTAGTTGGGCGTGGTCACATGTTCCTTTGATCTCAACACTTGGGAGGCAGGGGAAGGTAGATCTCTAAGTTTGAAGCCAGTTTGCTCAAAGAATGAGTTCCAGAATAGCCAGGGCTACACAGAGAAACCTTGTGGTGCAAAAAAATTAACACAACCTTCAGAGTTTGGAGACTGTGACTGCTTTCTAACTTCACTTCCTCAAGATGTGTCATACACGGCAGTGAAATGCTCAATGTCAATAATATATTAGTCTTCCTTTGAAATCAGCAGCAAGACATCCTAACACTCTGCTTGCCAATGCAATCACACAAGAAAAGAGACAGTGACTGAGAAGAGGCAAACCTGCCATTCTTCGTGCCATTCTATACACATCCTGCAGATGCGCAGAAAAACGTGACACTGTCAGCACTCTACTAAGATGTGTAAGTAGGTTTAGCACAACCATGGGTATAATATCAAAGGTATATCTTCCAGTATATTAACAGCAACATCTCAAAAGCCATAATTTAAAAATACAGCTTACATTGCCATAAAACATAACTATGAATAAATATTTAAAAGACGTGTAGGGCTCACTCCTTAAAGAGAATCTATACTAAGGAGTGAAATGTGTCACGTTCGTTGATAAGAACACTCTGTCTGAGATGTCAAACTTGTACAGAAATTTAAAGAACTCTTAAAGTATCAGTAGGTATTTTGTGGACACTAAGAAGCTGGTTATAAAATGAATGCAGAAACACAAGAAAATTGCTAATATAATATTAAAGAACAAAGACAGGCTACTAATACTCTCTCTTTTTATTATCAAATTTCCAAATTTTATTAGATTGGGGAACTCAATGTTATACTGGTAAGAAGGATGGTCCAAAGAGAGAGAGAGAGAGAGAGAGAGAGAGAGAGAGAGAGAGAGAACCTAATAGAACAGAAGAAATGAAGCCCTGAAAGAGCATCCACCACTTTGTGAACATGGAGGTATCACTTCAACTTAGGGATGGTCTTTTCAGTAAATGGTGTAGGCTGCATGGGGGAGGGGAACTAAACCTGTGAACACCAGGTGAAGTGAGTCTTAAGTCAAAACTGTAAACAATGAGCCTCCTTGGGATGGATGGCTTTTCTAACTACACACAGCCTGGCACCAGCCAGGAAGACTCTCAATAAGGGACTTTCTAGATCAGGTCGGCCTGCAGGACATGTCTGTGGGACTTGCCTTGATTGCTAACTGGTTTAGGAGGACCTGGCCCGTTGTGGGTGACAGTGGTCCCTAGGCAGGGACTCCTGAGCAGTATAACAAAGGAGGAAGCTAGCTGAGAGCAAGCAAGCTAGGACTCATGCGTTCATTGCTCTCTGCTCTTGACTGAGGGTGTGACGTCAGCAGCTGCTAAGAGCTCCCGCACTGTGACACCCCAACCTCCAGTGACAGACTACAACCTAAAATTGTCAACTCAGATAAACCCTCTCTCCTCTAAGTTGCTCTTTGTCAGGACATCTTGTCAGAGCAACAGAAATGAAACAAGGACAGTCTCAAATAAAAAAAAACAAGGGAATATAGCCCTTGTATCGTTTTGGAGAAAACAAGGATTTCTTAAATGGATGGAAGTGGCACTCAGCATAAAAAGAAAGATCAATAAATAGGAGCTTAACAGAATCAAGAATCTCTATCTATCAAATGACAGCATTACGAGGATGATAACGCAAACCGCAGGCTGACAACATTTATTCTCAATATCTCTATCTGAAAAGGGATTTGTGTCTGGAATGCATTTTTAAAATGTATAAATCAATAAGGCAAGACAAACGATGCAGTATTTTAAAATGAGAAAACATCTCAGACTGACATTTTGTTAAAAAAAAACAAAAACAAAAAACAAATGGACAACAGGGATAAGAAACAGTGCTCCAGATCATTACTCATCAGAAAAAGAAACTTTAAAATCATAATGAAAGATGAGTTTGTGCCTGAGTAAGTCAGAGGCAGGGGACTGCCTCATAAATCTACAAGCACCGTCGTCTGTGCTTCTGAAGTGCTCTAAGAGAGACCCCAGTGCCACTCTAGAATCTTACACATCTCTCGTCTCCATGGGTCTTCCCTGTCCCCCTGTCTCTCTCCACCTGTGAGGCTCCTCTTTTTCATAGCCCTTCCCTCTCCCAGTTTCTCCTCATTCTTGTGGGTGACCAGCAGGCCCACCCTTGCTCTCAGGGAATGGCAGGTGCTGACTCCTGATCCATGGCCTAAGCTAGGCCTTCTACACTGTCAGTACCAGAAGATGGCAGAAAGGGAACCCTCCCGGCTCCGGTCTAGTCTGCATGAATGCTCTCAATCTCCCATTTTCTTCTGCTACCAGAAGTCTTGTATCCCCTACTCCTCTCCCAGTGGTACTTCTCCACTCAGAAGCCAAAACACAGCCCAGTTTGGGTAGCCAAAAGCATCACCTCTACCCCGCCTCCGACCCCCAGTCAGGTTCCCTTTGTGATGTCTCTTAAGGTACAGCTTCCCTCCACCTCAGCACCAGCATTATGTTCACGCTCGATTCTCTGTCTTTTCTGAGTCCTTTGGGTTCTAAGGAGGAAGTGCACACTGAGTACCGTTTTATCCGTAGGCCTGCATCTTCTCAGTCCTGGTCACCACACACAGAGGAGGAAGGGAGCTTTCAAAAGCACGGTACAGGGACAGAATGCTGCAAGTTCTGCTTCAGCGTCATCTCTCACACACCCAGGGAACGGGTACCAGAATCCCCAGCGGAGAGAGCTCAACAAACACCTCCTCGTTTTCCTACATCACATTGTCTCTTGCAAAATCCCTTAATGCTCCACACACTACCAAAATCTTCCTTGTTGGTACTGGGAAACGCCCTTCTGTTTCCTTAGCGGACCAGTAGCCTCACTGCCAATGCCAGCATGGCAGCCGCCACCCAGGAAGCACGCCCAGTCTCAACTGCTCGCTATGAGTCTCACCTGTCTCACACTGACCGTTAGTCCTGGCCCACCAGACTCCTATGTCTGCTTGGAGACATTTTAGTTGAGTGCGGGCTCTGAGGAAAGAGGCAGAGAGGAGAGCCTGGCACAAACCCGGAGGCCTAGCTCACATCCCGCAGAAATCTTTCAGCCATTTTAGCCATTCTTTCCTTGCTGAGGGCCCTATGGGTTTTACACGCCACCCCCACCCAACCATCTGCTGCCTCCACCTCACACAGGCCCCTGAAAACGCTGGCAGAGGCTTTTGGAAGGCAGGCCTTCTACACCTAGGCTTATCCCTGTGACTGCTGGTATGTATATCAAGTGTGAGCACGCGCGCGCGCACACACACACACACACACACACACACACACCTCTCTCCACTAGCAAACAATGTTTCCTCAGTCATTGACCTGCACATCTGTAGCGCCAGCCATTTCCTTGACAAGCCAAAGCAGCTAGCAGGATAGTGTAGTGTCCCTTGGTGCGGTATGAGTGCCAAAAGGGCAAGAGGGCTGTTGGGAAGTCAACTAGCAGACATGGGGGGGGGGAAGGACCTTCAAACAAACAAATAAACACCTTCTTAAGCTAGCCCAGCAGAAGCCGAGGCCCCACAGGAGGAGGCGCCATCAAGGGACGGCAGGTGCCTGTACTAGAAGCTCACAGATCATCACCCCAATTTTCCCTCAGATGAGCTCAGAGGAATGCAAAGCTCCCTGCGTAGCCGGACAGCACCTCCAGCCCCACACGCGGAAGGGCAGGGAGCGGCAGGGAGCGGCAGGGAGCATGCTCAGTAGCAACCTGGGAGACAGGCGGGTTTCTGTGCGCAAAAGGCAAAGAGCAGGACCAGCTGCCGACCCTGACAACCTGAGCTGAACCCCCTCGACCCACACGGTGGAAGAAAAGGAAGAACTCGGTCTTACAGGGTGTCCTCCGCATAGGCACTGGGGCACGTGCTTGTGCTCTGTCGCACGTATTGATTAATTAACTGTAAAAGATGCACAGCTGATCCTCTGGGGAAGCTTTGGGGATAGGGATTAGGGATATAGTAGGTTGCGAGGCCTTTCGTTTTGAGGATAATATTTCTGTAGGAAACATTGGCTGTCTTGAATTTTAAACACCAGCCCCACATACGTCGCAGGATATATTTTTCTGGTCCTAACTGTTGCTTCTGGGGCGCAGAGCCCAATAGCCACAGCAGTTCCAGGAAAAGGCTGCTCTGCGCATCCGGACAGGGCTGCCAGTGGAGCTCTTGTCCACCAGGGGCCGCTGCTGCACAGCACATGATGTCCCACAGAGGCCCGATCTGCATCACTTTGGTATCCCAGACTGCCAGGCAGGGAGAGCTCAGCTCCCAGCCAGTGGCCCACCATCTCCGTGGAATTAAAAAGCAAATAAGGAGGCACACGGGGACAGGACGGGGGGAGCTGAATTTGATTCCACCTTTTCAAGCCGTACTCCTCTTCGTTCCTGCCCTGGGAGACAGACTGGAAGCTAGACTGTTAAGAGAAAGACTGTAAGAGAAAGTTAGACTCCTTAAGAGACTGGGTTACTGCCCTCCCCTCCTCTGCCCTGCCCCAGTTAGAGCAACCCAACTAGCTGACTGAGGCCCTGAGGCGCTCCGCCCAGCCCTAGCTTTTTTCCAGGGCAGCTGAAGTCATTGTCAGGTGTGGGGTGGAAGTGGGGTCTGCTTTCAGAGCGCTCCTGTCTCTGTCTCTCTCTCTCGGTTTTTCGAGACAGGGTTTCTCTGTGTAGCCCTGGCTGTCCTGGACTCCCTTTGTCGACCAGGCTGCCTGCCTCTGCCCATCTCTTAATCAAGAACTTCCCCTAGGATAAGAAGGGGCTGTGAGTCAATCAAAGAGCTGGCAGCCACAGCCTTCCTCCCCCCACACAACTTCACTTAAATGTCAGAACTGAATCCAGCAAAGTAAGTTGCTGCCTTGTCTTTGGGCTGCACAGTGTGGCCACTATGGCCTCTTTTGGATCATGGAGGAGAGAAGGAATCTATCTGAATGAGAGAGGAAAAGCAGGGGGCTCCCAGGTTGGGCCTGTGCCTCCCAGTGTCTACCCCCGTCAGCCTCAACCTGTGCTTCTGTAAAGCGGAATGGTGGTCATCACTGCCCCAAAAGGATTGGGGGGGGGGACTTGTTAATTTATTTTATATGTGCTATTTCCTGACAATGGTGCAGGGCACAGTGGAGGAAAAGACCCCTCCTAAGCAGGCAGCAGAGCCTCCCCCTCGCCCCTTGAAGCCCACTTCTTCCTTCCTGCCCAGCCTCTTTGCCTAGGCCTCCCTTGTCTCCATCTTCCATTCACCCCAGAGCCTGAAGGGTGAGCTGCTGAATGAGGCAAGCAACAGTTTCCCTTCCCACACCCACCCACACCCCCAGAGATTTTCTAGTTGGACTTGAAATTGAGCTCATCTGGCCTCCCCTGCTCATCTTTAATTTCTTTATCGATCTTCATTAAACTCTCCCTTTGGCTCCAGGACAAAGTGAACTAACTCCCTATTTCACACACAAAAAAGGGGGGGAGGGGTAGAGATAAAAGTATGTTCTTCTGAAAGTGAGACTGCCTCTTGTCTAAGGCTAGAAGAGCAATTTCTAGAACTGTCTAGAGAGCTGGCTCAGGTTGGCTGAGCACTGGGCTTGGAATGTCTGGTCTCAGACCTGCATGCATCTCTTCCTCAGGCGCCCAGCTCCTCATCTAAACAAGCTAGACAGAGGCAGTTATGTCTCACACTCAGGTCCTAACGGGAGACCTGTCATACTGTTAGCCTCTGACAAGGGAGGGTAACTTCATTGCACAGAAGACAAAGCCAAAAGTCAGAGAAAAGTAACTAGCTCCTTGGGGCACTTCTTCCCCAAACCCTGCAGTTCTTGGCCATGCCAGTCTGCGGTGCCAGTGTTTCCAAGAAAGCAGCTCTGATCTGTCTATCTCAACTAAATTTGGAATGTCAGCTCTCACTGAGCTGTGTGGCTTTGAGACCCTCACTCATTTTGGGCTCTGGGTTGTCTTGCTCCAGTCATCTCCCAAATGTCGTCCTGAGAATACTACCGTCTCTCTGGGCTCCCCTGATTCACTGAGCAGGAAGCTCCTTAGATACACAAAGCCCCATAGCTCAATGGCCAATCACAGGGTCCTTTACATGGCCTGAGACTGCCTCCAAGCACCTCGGTACACCCACTGGGACCAAGTCTGCACCAAGTCTTTTGGTTCTCTTTTGGGACCAAATCTTTTTGGTTCTCTTTCACCAGGAATTCTGAGTGGAAGAAAACTCCTTTGAGGACACAGGCCAGCCACCCCAACCCTATCTGTACTTCTGGGCTCTCCATGCCTGACCTTTGGAGCAAGCTGCTTACCTTCTCCCCTAAGCCTAGCACAGGGCCAGTTAGTGAGACATGACTGTCTGCCAAAAACCAGGAAAAGTGGCTGACTTCTAGAAGGGTACTTACCCTGAGGGCAAAAACAGTGTGGAGCCTGTAGCTGAGCTAAACTAGACCTCTTTTAGGCATTGCTAAGGAGACCTGTAGGTGTCTCTGCCCTCTGCCCTGACCAACAACTTGAGCCCAGCTCTGAGGGAGCCATTCCCCTGTGGCTCTCAAAAGAGGCAGATCTTTCCAGGGTGGCAGAGAGAAAGAACATAGGGTTTGGAACAAGGTAGGAGTCTATTATTGTCCTTGCTCCACATGTCCACCATCTACAGAGAGGTCATTGGACCTCGGGAGAATCAGGCTTAGATCCAGGACAGCCTGCCCCTCCAAGTCCACAGTGCTCAGCTACACTGGAGCATTGGCTTCCCAACGCTGAAAGAATGAGTCTGCAGAGTGAGTGATAGACGGCAGAGTGGGTGATGAGTGAGACCAGGACTTTATCAGCGCCTTAGCAATCTGACTTGGAGGAGAGGAGCGCCGTTACCATTGAGGTGGGGGCCAGATTACCTGGGTTAAGTCACAGGCACTTTTTTAGTGTTCTCAGAGTATTCACAAAGCAAGCAAGGCAGGGATGTTAAGCAGCTTTGGAACCAAGGCTTAAATCCTGCCTCTAGCACTGGCTAATGATGTGACTTTTGAGAAGTCACAAAAGCTATCTGAGATTGTGGCTCCTCGTCTTCAAGATGGAGATGGCCATAGTGCTCAGCTCATAAGTCACTGGTGTGATACTGGAGGCGGGTGTGCACTGCAGTGGTCCAGGCCCCAGCACACACTGAGTCTCACTGATTAGCATCCCTTTCCATTTTCAGAAAGCAACATAGGATACTCAGGCGACCCAGCCCTGGAACAGAGCTGAAGAATCTTAGCTTTTTTTTTTTTTTTTTTGAGCAGCATAAGATGGGAGCAATGAACTGCATGCAGCCATTGTAGCTGCAGTTTTCAGCTCTGAGAATGAAAGTGCTGCTGTGCTTCTTCCTTGGTTTCTGCCTGCTGCCGTGGATGATGAGTAAAGCCAAGCAACTGGCTGCTTTAGAAGGTCTGATTATATCAGTCTCCCTAATTACTTCTCTGTGCTCTCCACCAACCTCTACCAGGCCAGAATGAAAGAGGGTGAGAAGCAGACCTGGTTTGGGCCATTTGGCCATCATCCAGGGAAGATTTGTAGGGGCTGGGGGGGTGGTGGGTTACACACCACGTAAGCTTAAGCAGCTCCTTCACCGAGTTTTTCTCATCGCCACGCAAGCCAGTGCACATGCGTACGCACTATCCTTACACATTCATACTGCGCACTGGGAAGGAGAGAAATGATATCTGGCTTAGTCTTGAATCTAGGATTTGATTTGAGCTCTGCCAGACCTTACCTGTAAGTCCTTAAGCAAGTAGCTTCCCTCTTCCAAGCCCATTTGCCCATTGAGTAGCAGGGCCCATTAGCCTCAACCCATTACCTCCAATCTAGGGCTCTCGGCCTACCACTAGGTACAAAAGATTCTAGTGGGAATCTAGTGGGAAGAAGGCTTTCTGCTCAGAGTGCGAGCGAGAGCTTCTCTGCTCTCCTGCTGTGTGGCCTTACGAAGATGGCTTTCCCATGCAGAGAGACTCAGCCCTGAGAGTTCCAGAAGAAGCAGAGTCACTCTCCACTCTCTGCCTCAACTAAGAGCACTTCTTACTCCTCTGCTGCTCATGGGAATGGATTTGGGAAGAGGCAGAAGGCAGGTGACCGACTACCTAAGGGTCCAGGCCTAAGCAAAGAAGCCGGGCTCAGGCCATGGACGTAAGCGTGATGCAAGAAGAGCTGCTGTTCCTCCAGACAGACAAGCACCCCAAACCCCGCAGTCACCACAGCTGTCCTGAGACACAACTGGCTTTAAGCCACAAGAATGTTCACCATACTTCCTTCAGATTAGATTGGGAAATCCCAAAATGTCAGGTAGGCCTTCCTAGCTGTTAGTGTAGTGTCCGTAGGATCCATCTGCAAGCCCAGACCCGCAGCCTGGGCAGGGGTTAGGAGTAGCTGAGGTTAGATAGACAGATCCTGGTTGAGCTGACACAGAAATACCTAGCATCTCCAGAGTACTGGATTCCTTCCTTGCCTGCTGTGCTTCCCTGTGATGCACCGGTCCAGCAAGTCCTTGCATTGGTTCCAGTGCCCCAACCCAAGCTGTGCAGTCCTTCATGGAGCGGAGCCCTCCCAGCTCGCCTGTGATGCTTGGTCTTGGTTGTCTGTCAACTTGACTGGATAGGGTGACAGCTAGGAAGTTGGTAAAGGGAGTGTCCAGAGATAACTGACACATGGAATTGGTGGGGAAGATCTCGGTGTGGACAGCGCCATCCCCTGGCCCAGAGGGAATGGAAGCAAAAACCAAGGGTCTCTCTCTTTCTCTCACTCTCTCTTTCTTCAAGGCTACCATAGCATAATACATAATAAAGTAAGCAAGCTTATCCATCTCCTTTACAACTACAATGCACTGCCTTATCTCAGGCTCAATGGAGTGGACCTCATCGACCTTAGACTGAAACTATAAACCAAATTAAACCCTTTTTTCCTTTAAGCTGATCTTCTCTGGTATTCTGTCACAAAGATGGAAAACTGACTAGCAATATTACCAGATGGCATCTTGCTCTTAACACTTTTATCTGCTTTCTCTGACATCTTGCTATGAAACAACCAACCATCCCAAACTTTCAAACCACTCTCTATGAGCCTTGTCTCACACCCAGAAAGAGCTTTGTGTCCCTTTAGAGCTGTCATTCCTGGTTAGACCCTGGAGTCACTTTCCACTTCATTTCCGCAGTCAGGGTTCCTAATAATCCCATCTGAAATATGTGCCTTGCAAGGGCATTAGAGGAGACTTGCTATATGAAGAGGACCAAATAGCCACCACTGGGCTCCCAACCCCAGCTGGCTCAGAGATGTCAGCCCATGAGTCAGCTGCCCTTACCTTCTCCAGCTGATGGACACCCTCTTCTACGCAGCAGATAGAAGCCAGTGTACGGAGCGCCTGTGGGTACAAGCACCGGAAGCTGTCTTGTCGGCAGACCTTGAAGAGGGCTACAACTCCACCTTCCTGTGGAGAAGACAATGATATTACCTCCTGATTTTCCCTGGACTGGCTCAATAAGAACTGACAGCCCTCATTCTGCAAACATGTTTTCGGTTACTCCTCACACACTCTTAAACAGTGAAGTCCCAGTCCTTGATAATCCAAGTTAAAAGTAAGGTATGTGTGCCAGCAACAGAAATTTTGGTAGGGTTGAGGATCCAGACACTTTGGCTTACCCTCCCCCCCAGAAGAGCAGGCCTGAAGTCACCAGAACAGGACCAGTAAACTGGTGAAAGTAGATAAAGGGACAGAGTCTAGAATTCAGTCTCCATTTCCATTTCATCACCTATCATACTTCTCTTTGCTCTTTCCCCTGTCATGGAAGGCAGGCAGAAAGGGGGTTTTATATCAGGTCTGTTATTCATTCCAAATATGCAATGGAAAAACAAGCCACTATGGGGAAAGCAATTCCCTCTAAATCCACATCACCCTTAGCTTGTAGAAGAAAACAACTCCTGCCCGGACACTCATACAGCTCTTGAGTGTGAGTGAGTCTTTGTCTTTGGTAAGAACTGCTGATGGGATCCCCCTTTGTGGAGACCACCCAATAGTGTGCATCCCAGAAGGGATCTGGGCGTAGGAAGTATTCTATAATCATCACTGCAGTGTAAAGAGTGACAGCACCAGCAAACCATACAGGGGACACACCACAATACCCACAGACTGATGGCAACACTACCTTGTAAATCCAAAGCAAAAGTTGGTACCCCCATCTAGCTTTGCCTCCTTCCCCACCCCTCTCCATTTTCTGAGAGTGTGAAGGCACGTAGTGGTGGCTCTGAGTGAGCAAGGGATCTAAGGCCTCGGTCACCTTTAACTTTGCCCATCACTCCTGAGTCTACCTTTCCTGGCACCTGTTCCTAGAACTGAGCAAAATGTCATAGGAAGTTAAGTTGAGCAAAATACTATGTCCTGTCATGTTTTTGATAATATACTTACCATGTGCCAGGCTCCATTCCATATCTTGGGGATGTAGCCATGACTGGCTGAAAGAATAATGAATGAGCATCCTCAGAGCAAACAAGGATCCCTACAGCCCAGCATGGCTGCACTGAAATAACCTCAGCTCTTCCTCCCTTCTGCTCCAAACAGAGGCTCAGGAACCCTATTTGCTCTAAGAGTTTTGCTCCTGACCACTGTATGGATCAAAATGAATGTGTCCAATTCAGGGAGGTGGGTATATACTAATTCCTGGTGTTTTATAATCAGCTCACATTGAGTAATTTTTATATCCCTACCTCCTCCTGGGGTGGTTGCTTTGGTGAAGAGGTAGGAAAATGCAATCATGCATTCAAAACATAGTGATTTATTACATGCCAGACACTGCCTTGGTCCCAATCCATACTGAATTTGTAGTTTGGAAGGCAGACAGTTCTAAAAGCAGGAACAAGGCTGAGCTGGGCAGAGATGCAATGAAAAGAAGGCAGGCATGAGGCAGGGTTCCTGGAGAACAGAGCAGGAACCCCTCAATCTGGGAGCAGTTTGTAGAGTGACAAGATAGAACCTCTCTGATTTCAAATACACGTTATTATTACAATGAAACTCTGTCTAGCATGAGATAAGATGCCTACCCCTCAATTCCTCCATCTATAATCCTTTGTCCAGCTTTTTTATTTTCTTATGGGACATCTGTAAGTTCCACATTAGGACCTGCTAAGACAGCCAATGAAACACAACTGAGTTACAGAAACACAAAGTAATGGGAGTTTTAAGCTGTTCTTCACCAGCCTCATTTGTTGTCAAAGTCCCTCTCAAGATATAACATGTGTGGGTAGATATTTATAGCTGGGCACTTTAATATTTGGTCATCTAAATTGTATAGATATCATTTTATTAGATTTATCAATTGGTGATTAACATTTAAATAATGTCTGCTTCATTGGGGACAGACAATAAAGAGATGATACCATAGAATCTATGGTTGGGGAACCTCATGAACCCATTTTGCTCCTACCCTTTTGCTGCATGAACTCAGTCTCTCAAACTGCCTTCTAAATGTGTACCTTTCTTCCCAGAGGCAGTCCTTGGAATTCATCAGAGAGGTTTCTTCGTGTGGAGGATAAAGAAACCCACAATCTGTCAACAAACAAAAAGTCTAAGTTCCTGTGGAGTGCTCAGCCTCAGATGGGATACATCATACCCTTCCTCAAGGACTGAGGATCACTGCATCCATAGCTCGCAGTAGCTATGGTTGTCTGCATAAGACCTATTCAAGATCAGGCTAGTCAAGCTCCCACCCCGAACTGAGGAGTTAGGGCAGTGGGTGGCTTCTGGGGAGGAGGAAGATAGAGTTTTCTTTAAGGGCATGGTTTTTGATAGGTACGTCCTCCAATAGATGGCGCCATACTCAAAAGTATAGGGGAGCACCTATAGGGTTTTTGTTTGTTTGTTTGTTTGTTTGTTATTAAAAATAAAGGACATCAAGTTGAGAGGAGGCTGTAGACGTCTTGGAAGAGCTAGTGGCTGGGGGTGAATGTGATAAAAGTAACTGTTGCATTATGGAATTCTCAAAGAATTAGTAAAATTATTGGGGTTTGGAAGGCTTTTTTTTTTTTTCCTTAAGGAACCCAAGCCAGGAAGGCTGTGACAGCCTCCTTTGCCTCAGAAGGCAATGAGGCCAGCAAATCTATCTGAGCTCTGCATTTGCATTGGGGCCTCATTGTGTCTTTTCCTGAGTCTGTGAAAAAATGCCCTCCTAATCATTTTCAGTTATAGAGCGAAAAAAGCCCTAGACCCTTACTAAGGGGACTCTAGTCTCAATCCCGGCTCCACATCTGGTTAGTTTGGGCTAAAATGCTATGCAAGACTTTAGCAGGAAAAGCCTGGTGCTAGCTCTCTGGTCAGTGGGATGAGAGTTAGGCTATGGGAGCCTTCCTGGTCAGAAGATGGCCTTGTCTCCTCATGAAATGCCTGCATAGGACCAGGGCTTGTGAAAAGGGGAAGCAGGAAGGACTACCAAAGAGTTTAGACAGATTATCTGATGGACAACGACTAGAGTCCCTCCCACCCAGGATCTGACAGCAGCACTTATTCTGGGGTAACACAGGGATCACCTGAGCTAGCAGATCACGCTGTTGGCTTGGGCTTGTTTAATTTTATAGAAAGCTCTGGGCTGTAAGCCCAGATGCATAACAGCATGAATTATTCAGACAGCTTGGGATGAGCTGTCATAATGCTGGCAGGGGCCACTCCAGGGGTGTAGGCTGGTGATGGAAGGAATCACAGAGGGGCTGGGGTGAGTGTGACACAGCACTGTGAGTTTTGTGTCCTCCGCTTGGGGAGGGAAGAGTGTGGCCACCATCATCGTGAGAGGGCTGGGCTCATTCACAAGATACTAAAAGGCCAGACCTCAGACAGGCTGCCTGGATCTCAACTAGAAGCAGCTTAGAGGAATAAATGACCCAGATGTCACAGTAGGCTCCACGGGTGTCACGAGGAAGACCACTGAGGGACCTTGCACGCTGGTCCCAATGTTGAGTTCTTTGCCCTGTGTCTGAGGTAGGATATTTTCAGCACTGGACTCCCACAAGGTGCTTCTGCCATCTTCTAGACTGGAAAGACAGAAGGCAGCACTGCATCCTCTCCCTGCTTCAGCCCTCAATCTGCTTCATCCCAAGGACAAGACAAGTGGTGACGTGAAGACCAGCTTCAGAAGACTTGGTTAGAATCCCAGCTCTACATCAACTTCTGAAATTGTAACTTCAGACAAGCTCTGACCGTCTGAAAACCTGCTTCCTCCCTTTAAAGGTGTGAATTTCAGGGTCTGGAGGGATGGCTCAGTGGCACTTGGCACACAACTGTCAGACCTCCAGCACCCCGATAAATGCCAGGCAGGCTTGGCAACCCTCCTATAATCGCAGGTAAATACAAAGGATTCCCATAACAAGCTGGCTTGCTCGATTAGTCAAGTCAGTGGGTTCTGAACTAAGAACCCTGCCTCCATGTACAAGGTGAAGGGCAATCAAGGAAGACAGGCAACATCAACCTCAGGCCTTCGGATGCATGTGCCTACATGTATAGCTTCACACAGATGTGGGCCTACACATACACACATGAAGAATGTAGGCACTGTAACGATTAACACAGCTAAGGATGGTTGGTCCGTCAGATGGAATGCCAAGTGGAGAGCACAACAACAGGCTTGGATCACTCTGAAGGCAGAGGGACTAGGACAGGGGAGAAGACAGTGAGAAGGAAGAAAGGAATGTCAAAGGGAGATGAGAAGGACACATTGCTGGGAGACTGTTCAGAATAGCCAGGGGCACGTCACCTTTAATGCTGAATAGCCTAGCTCAAATTCTATCGGTTCCCATGTCTCAGCTCCCCACCTATGGAGTGGAAGTGGATGCTGTCTTCTGCACAAGGCTTTGAGTAGGTGTAAACAGGCACTCAGCACATTATCAAGCACTAGTAAGTGCTACAGAAAGGCTATGTTGTTGTTGCTAGTACTGATGCTACAACATCTAACATCATCATCATCATCATCATCATCATCATCATCATCATTGTGACCAGTTCTAGCTTTAGAAAACTCAGGCTCCATGTCTCTCCAGCTCCCACCAATGCCTCCCAGTCCTAGCTTTCAGCAGGCTCACACCTATATAATCATTTATTATGTAATTACACCAGGAGCTGAAGAAGAAGAAGAAGGAAGAGGAGGAGGAGGAAGAGAAGGAGAAGGAAAAAAGAAGGAAAGGAAGAAGGAGAAATAATGATTGAGACAGAGATGAAGTGTCTTGGAGCAGGGACTGTTCCCTATCAGGGTAGGACTCTTAAGTTTTAAGCAATTAACCTGAAATGCAGAAAACATGGGCTCCAGAGGAGGAAAAATCTGGTTTCAAGCATGAGCTGAGCAAGGTGTGCCAACAATGAGTCCTGGAGTTTTTGTGTGTACAGATCACTGATATTCATCTCAGAGGATATGTGTAGAACAAACACTAGACTTACACAAAGAGTGCCAGTCTGGAGCCTGGCACGAGAGGAACAACCAGGACACAGTATTTTTTAAAACTGTTTTTGTCATTAATATTCAACAAGGCTCATGTCTTCCCTTAGAGAGGCTATGACAGGGTATGGCACAAATTATCAAGACAAATATTTGAAACTGTTAGCCAGGACTGTTAATCCAGACTGCACTGGGAGCCTGGAGTTGTGTGGATATCTGGGGAGAGAATGAGAGAGGTAAGGAAATGGAGGAAGCAGTGACCAAATGAGGAAAACAGCTCACCACGGCCGCCTGGTCAGATTAGAGTTTGACAAAAACAAGAACTGCAAGCTTACTTTTCCACCAGCAAGGCCAGACATTGTGGCAGATTAGGGAAGTCTCTTAAAATTCCACAGTTCACAAAGGTAGGGAGGGCTAATGGTCCCAGGGCCTGGCCAGCCTCCTGCCAGGAGCCAACAACAGGGATGGAATGAAAGCTGTCTATGGCCCTTGCCCAGGCCTTTCTTCCTGCTTTCTACCACTGGAGATGCTTGGAACCAACGTTAACCCGCAGTAGGTCCCAGACCTCTGAGGAGTCTAACAAATAGGGAGTTAAGCGTTACCTTTGGCTTAGAGTCAAACTCACATCTACTCTCTGTTTTCATGAAAGAGGAACGTGGAGGTCAGCAGGTAATAGGCGTTGTCTACATGAGCAGCACACAGAAAGGAGGTTGTGAGTACCTAGGCCAGCCAAGATTTGCCATGTATTTTTTAAGAGAAAAAAGGTTCTTTGTTCCAACAGAACCAAAAAATATAGGCCCATGGGTCTTTTCTGAGACTGATACTCCAACCAAGGACCATTCATGGAGATAACCTAGAACCCCTGCGTAGATGTAGCCTGTGGCAGCTCAGTCTCCAAATGGGCTGCTAGTAAGGGGAACAGGGACTGTCTCTGACAGGAACTCAGTGGCTGGCTATTTGATCACCTACCCCTGAGGCAGGGGGCAGCCTTACCAGGCCACACAGGAAGACTATGAAAGACAGTCCTGATGAGACCTGATAGTCTAGGGTCAGATGGAAGGGGAGGAGGACCTCCCCTATCAGTGGAATGGGGAAGGGGCATGGGAGATGAGGGAAAGAGGAAGAAGGGCAGGATTGGGAGGGGACAAGGGAGGGAGCTACATCTGGGATACAAAGTGATTTAACTGTAATAAGGAAAAAATTATATTAAAAGAGGTTCTTTGTTCCAAAAGAAATTCAGCTGTGTCTGTGGGAATTTAATCATTAAACTGGAATTGAGAGGTTGAAGAATTTCTTTGTTTTGCACAGTATCGTGTGACCTCTACAGGTCAAGACTCTCCACCAAGCTGAATGATGGAGTCACAGACTCTTTGGGGGAAACAGCCCTAATACTCTCCCTACTTCCTTTGCCCTAATAATATCATATGCATTCAAGTAAAATCTCAACTAATACCTCCTAAAGAGAGTAGTGGTTTGCAAGAGATTAGAAATCACCTGGAAAACAAGTCTATCTACCATCCCAGACCAATCAAAACAGAATCAGAAATTCCAACATTCTGCCATGATTCTCATGCCCTTCCAGCCTTGAGAACTCTGAGTCACACTTTGGCCCAAGGCTTGAACTGTGTCACCGCTGCGGGCTTTGGGCCATGAACTCTGAACCAGAGCTCTTGGTTCTACATCTGAGCGAACGATTTATTGGCAATGTGACTTTGAACAAGTTCCTCATGCCGCATCTCTGTTATAAACAGGAACAACAACATAGTGCCTGCTACATAGGCTGTTTTCATGTTTTAAAAGAAACAAGTTGTGCAAGACGTGAATGGGAGTGACATAATGTCAGCTGTTGTCAGTAAACCTTGTCACTTGTCCCCTGACCAGAGCTGAGAAACCTTTACCCCATTCTCAATTCTTTCAGGGCTTCGAGATTAACCATCCTCCAGAGAACTTGCTGAAATGAAGAGTCACAAGCATCACCCAGAACTGTAGAAACTTTGGGGTGGTGCCAAAGAATTGGGTGTTTTCAAACTCTCTGAAGGACTGCAGTGCAGATGGAGGACTGGCGACCCCCCACCTGGATCCTCTTCCTGTGACTGGCACCCTGAATCTACAGAAGACAGGACTGAGTTCCACTTAGGTCATCACTTCTCAGATGAAAAAAAGAGGAATGCAACAAACCCAACTTTGGTGCTAGGGCCTTAACCTTTGGAGGCCGCAGTCAAGGGTGAGTTAGCCAAGAAGTCAGCAACTTACCCTCCTGTCCATTTTTATTTCATCTCACTCCTTCATATTGCTGGAGTGGTTATGGGCATTTTGGGGATCTAAAAAATGCATTTCTTCTGAAAACACTGCTGCTAATTAGTATGAGGTAGAAAGAATAATGAGAAGTATTAAACTGTGTGACTAGAGCTTAACATACAGATAAGACCATGTTCTAAAACTTCCCGGGTTTAAGATACTACATTTCTTATACTCATAATGAAATAAGATCAAATAAAATCCATCTTTATGGATTTATTTATTTATGACATTATTGCTACATGTCAGATAGTCTTTGTACCACTACATCTTTCTGTAGACACCAGAGACACCACATTGTTAAGAAAAGCTGTGTGGAATGTGAAGGAATGGTTGATATTTATAACAGGTGCCTCATCTGAAAGATGGCAGACGTTCCTAGACTTAGCTGCAATGGTTAATCTTGTCTGTCAACTTAGCAATTGACCAAGAAACATACCTGTGAGGGATTTTTCTCAATTAGGCTAATTGAAGTGGGTAGACTCACCCTAAATGTGAGTATCTTGATCTGACTATCAAGAAGTCAGAGGGGAAAACTAGCTTTTTGCCTGCTTACGTTTGCACCTTGCTGGCAAGTTCATCCACCCTGTTTACAAGCTCATCTACTTCATTGCTGCTTTTACCACATTCTCTGTTGATGTTGGAAATCAGCTTGTTCAGCCTCTCCAACATGGCTAGCATCACTCCAGGAATGTCCCAGGCCTTCAGCACCACACTGGTATAGCTAGAGTCCTTGGACTGAGCAGTTATTGGTTCTCAGTTTCTCCAGTGAGAAGGCAGCCATTGCTGGACTACCCAGACTGTAGTGTATAAGCCACTATAATAAGACCCACTTTAACTCCACCAGGCATGTTCCTTTAGGGAATCCTAAACACTGTATCTTTTTGTGTCAAGTGGGAAATGAAATCGCAGGACCTAGGAAACATCAAGAAAAGTGACTCTTCCAAAGTCACAAGCAAGCTAATGCTGTGGCCTAGACAAATCTGAGCCAGCCGTCTCCACCAACCAAATAAGCAGATATTCCTCTTGCTTTCCCCAGACCTGGTCTCTGGTCTCCAACCACGAAATTCACCTTGGCTATGATGCGGCACAAGGGAGCCCCTTCCTGGGTCAGGCTGAACAGGTTTCCTGTGGTTGACTCCATGATGTAGATGTTGTCTGAGGTATCAATTTTTCTCACAAGTGCCTAAGAAGAGAGAAAAGTCAGTTGATTAAATCACTTCCTCCTGCCCTCTGCTCCTCTTCCTCAGTGGAGTACCAGTGGGTCCATGCTTCCAATAGCCTCCGTGGAATCTACAATCCTGTCCCATCTACTTGAGGGAGCAATAAGATCCTAGCTGTAGGTAAGGTCTGAGCTCCATCACAAAGAGGCAGAGATGGGGAGTCGTTTCAAATCAATAGTTCACGGGGATCAGTGAGTCTAGCTCTAGTTAAATGAGGTCCTAGGCAAATACCACTTAGTTGTGCTCTAAGTTGGCAATGAGAACAAAAATCACACGTGACATAAACAAGCATCAGTGTGACAACATGGGAGTGGTCATAGCCATGGCCAAAGAATTTGCTCATTTTGCATGGCTGTTAGACAGGATGAACCCAAGCTGGTGATGGCTTCAAGGGTTGAGAGCAGCATCTCCAGTAGTAGCATCACACTGCCTAGGGGATGTTTGCACTGGGGGCATAACCATGACAAATAGTGACAGCAGAGTTCTAGACAGGTAGGTAACTCCTTGAGTAAAGAATGCTTTACTGACCAAAGATAAAACATTCTAGTGTGTGTGGAGGGGGTTGCCTACAGAACCACAGAATTAAGGAAGAGCCAGGAAATCCATTAACAAATAAGACATGAAGATTATTCCTAGAAGAATTTAGCTCATTTCTGGGGGCATACAGGGAGGGGTGAAGCCTTACAAAATGAAATCACTTCATAATCAGCCATAAGCTTTGGCACATGACTCCTTATTGATCACCATCTATTCTTACCTACTAATGACTGCAGTTCAAGTTTTTCCTGGAATGTGTGGCTATGGAGACCTGCCTTCCTGGGCCTCCTATGAGAAGACAAAATCTGCAAAATATGGGTGTAAATCTCAGGTATCCTTTTAGTGGCTCTCTGTATGTACAAAGGCATATGTGCCTGTGCAAGTGTGTGCACATGCGTGTATGCATGTATATGTGTGTGCATGAATGTGTGAGCCTATGTACATGCCTATGTGCCATAGGTGTTTGCATGTATATGCAGATATGTGTGCATGCATTTGTATGTGCATATATGCGGGCACATTGCATATGCATGTACATATATCTGTATCTCTCCATCTAATATTTTGATACAAGATCTCACTGAACCCAGAGCTCATCAGTTCAGTCAGTGAGCTCGAAGGGTCTCACTGTCCTCCTCTTCAGATCTACAATGACAGACACGCACCACTGGACCTGGCTTTTTTTTAACATGGGTGGATCTAGGAGACTGAATTTAGGTCTTTGTTCTTATACAGCAACCACTTTCAGGTTGAGACATATCTCCAGCCCTTTTTATGTTGCCTTGAAACAGGGTCTCATGAAACACAGGCCACCTTTAAACCGAGAGGCCTCCTGCCTGTCCGAGTGCCGGGACTACAGGCATGCACTGCAATCCCTGTACTATTTGCTTTTAGATATTAAAATGGATACATTTTTAACTAACCCTGGTACTGTAGAGAGGGCTCTTGGAGGAAAGAAGACATTGAGAGTCTCGTCTCAGGTTGCTCTCCATGCTAACCAAGAATGCATTAGGTTAACGGCAGATTCTGAAACTAAAACGCTCCAGTTTCAACCCTGGCTCTGCCATTTCTCGCACTGCGCCTTAGAGCAGATGATTTACTCTACCCTTTTTTTTTTGCCTCAGTTTCTTCATCTGTACAGTGTTGGGACAAACAGCATCTGTCTCTCACAGTGAAAATGCTCTTATCCTGACCTCACCAACACCTATGTCGAGAACATTGTCAGAGGTCATCATTTCTCATCTTAATCAAATTGAGACAAACTTTTTAAGACTTGGTTCACAACTTATAAAATGATTTAAATGAAGATATTTTGGTCTCTTTTTCTCTTTTTCCTTCTCTATTTAAACTCATAGAATTCTTCACATACAGTATGTTAATCCTCTAAAAAGAACAGACTTAGATTAAGTGTGTATTTAAAGAAACTACATCTAAAATAAAAATTTGTATTCTCTAAGATTTGGTAGGTTCTCCATACAAGAGATTCAACAGAAGCTAGCATTAGTAACCAAGATTTGTCAGCATAGACTTCGGTCATGAGCATGTTAGGCTCCTTCGCCACTATTTCCATGAGCAGCTACACATGCAACAATACTAGCTCAAATGGAAATGTAGATTTAACATATTGGGGTCCTGTACCTAAATGATAATTACCTAATGTTCCTGATGAGTGTTTGCAATTGAAGCAAATTAGCATTAAATTAAACAATTTGAGCCCAGTGTCTTCTGCAATCAACCGCTAATATTAGGCCATTTATGTCTGAGAATAATTTCATGTTAATGTCTATACACATATATGCAGTAATTATACCCCAGATTTGTCTTGGAGACAAAGAAAAGTTGTAAGCATACTTTCCCACAGCATAAACGTGGAAAAACAGATCAAAGGCTCCTGCGGAACCCACGAAACTCTAAACATTACAATGTCAGTCTCTAAGTCAAGTGTCTTTTCACATTTGATCAATGTCAAGTACACACAACTGACCAAGCTCAAACACCTATTGTCCATAGGAGCTGGACTTTGTCCTCTGTGTGATGGCCAATCCTGTGGCCAGCCTGACTGGATATCACATCACCGTAGAGACACACCTCTGGGGCAGCTATAAGAGTGTTTCTAGAGAGGCTTAACTGAAGAGGGAAGGCTCATCCTGAGAGTGGGTGGCAGTCTCTCATGAGCTAGAGTCCCAGAGTGAATACGAGGAGAAAGAGAGCTGAGTATTGCATTCATCTCTGCTTCCCGACTGCTGTAATGCCTTCCCATCACGACTGACTGCTTTCCTCTTTCAACAGTACACCAAAATAAACCCTCTCTTTTCAAAGTTGCTTTTATCAGCTATTTTGTGGCAGATGCAAAAAAACGTAACAAATTCTCCCTGTGAGTATGCATTTCTACTTTGAGGGTCA
Organism: Meriones unguiculatus; assembly: GCF_030254825.1. Taxonomy (NCBI): domain Eukaryota; kingdom Metazoa; phylum Chordata; class Mammalia; order Rodentia; family Muridae; genus Meriones; species Meriones unguiculatus. The sequence goes on from NC_083361.1 coordinate 25,284,039, forward strand.
GTAATCCCATGACTAAAGTGCATTTGACCTCACTTACACCAGAAAAGCTAGAAGCCAAGGCAAGTATGCCACCTGGTCCCATCAACAGTATTCACTGTATCCTGGCTTCCATCCACATCTATCAGTTGGTAAAGACACCAGGGCTCCACCAGAGGCAGAGGAGAACTGACTGAGAGCTCTTTGCTGATCCCAGGATCTTCCATTATGTTCTTGCCAAAGCCACACTTCCCCTGAACTACTTCTAGGTGAGATTGAGCTCAGCATGTCTGTGGTGCAGAGGTCTTCGCCCATTGATGCCTTTGTCTTCGTTCCCTAAGTCTCTCCGCCTACTCAAGTCTTTTCTTTGTCGAATTGAAAGCCAACTTTCCACACCATCCTCATTTTCCTCTCTTTATCCCCAGGAACAGCCTACCATCTTAGAAACTGATACACATTCCTGAAAACTAACACATTTCTAAAAGTCAATTTTGGGAGGATTATTTGGCCTAATTTTTGTTTTCAGGAAATCAAGGAGATCCTGGAGATATTTCATTCTAGATCATAAGAAGGGTGGTCTAAGATTCTAGACAAAATAAAACAAGATAGGCTAGCAGGTGAGTGACAAATACTTTCTTAAGAGACAGACCACACATACAGAAATAACAACAACAACAAAATAACAATGTCTTTAAGACCAGGAGAAAAGAAAAGAGCATGAAGGAGAAAGGATGTGTAAATTCTACCAGCTCTAAACAAGGCGATAGAAAGTACATCATGTCTCAATTGTATCTCAATCAGAAAGTGCCACTGAAAGGCAGTGAAATCTATCAAAAGGGAGATAGCCCAATCTGGCTAGAATCTGTTTCTCAGAAGAAACCAGGAAAATGTTGAGATTTTTTTCCCTGAAGCTTCAGTTGGAAAGTGTATAGTTGGACAAAGTGGGCCGAGGAGTTACACCAGACCCCAGCAGATTTGACAGAGCATAGTAGATTAAAGATCTATTCCTCCCAGAGAAGATTGCATTGTAGCAACCCCTCCCTTGGATTCCAATAGAAGCCAATGCCTCTCCAGAGTGATGTTCCAGGACTCCCAAGACTAGTTCATAAGAATCCTTGAGGCTTCTACCTAGGTTTCTTGGGATAGTCCTTTGGGAGCCCTGGGGTGGCATGTAAGAAGTTTAATGACCCTGAAAAAAAAATCTCTTGAAAAATCCCTGTCTATGTTCTTCATTGAGAACAGACTTACAACATACATACATACATACATACATACATACATACATGTGACAGAAGCTTCCTGGAGGTCATCAAACCATCTTCCAGCTTCCATAGCATCTCCTTTAGAGACAGGAAACAAGAGGCTCACTCAGCTAAGCCCCACCCAAATCACTTAAGCTTTATGATCGTGAAAAATAATGAAAGCTATTATTGGGTTTGCTTTTATGCTTAAAACGCAGTTATAAAACATAGGGAAAAGCCACAAAGATCAGCATGGATGCTCCAAAGGGTAAATGAATAAATGTCCAGATGAAAAGTTCTAGGAAGTGAGAATGAGAAACTGCTCATGCCCTACGGAAAATGCTGGATAAATCAGGACTCAAGAGGGATAGCACAGATGAAGACAGAACCCAAAAAACTCTCAACCAAACCCAGAGTTGGATTATCTGTTGATCAGAAGGGAAATATTTCTTGGCTGAGAATACCTCATTTGCAAAGGTAAATGTAGATAACCTGTGAGAACCAGAGGCTTTTGAAAAACCAAAACTTTTGTCACTTTATATCTTTTGAGAAGAAAAACTATCCCTAAGTCTAGGAGAAAACGTAAAACAAAGGAAAATACAACAAAACAAAAGATGTTCCAGAACCCTACAGTATGAGGGAAAGGCTGCCCAGATCCAGAGGCCTTATAAAAAGGCCTGTATGAAGCTCAGAGTTGAAGTACCTTTGGAAGTGCTAGTGTATGTATCAACAGGAAGAAAGAGAACTAGGGGCCCAGTTTGCTCCTGAAAAATGAGGTAGCCTGAAGAAAAACTACTCAAACCTGACCTGTTCAAAGGTATAAAAAGTTGGTGCTGCAAGCAGTATCTGGCTCCAGAGTGAGTCCTTATTGCCCAAAGGTGTCAGGGATCTATCTTCACAAAAGTGTTCCTTAATGCAGCAAGAGTAGGAGCCAGAAGGAAATCGTCCAGAAGAGCCAAGAGTCCCAAGTCCAAAGCAATCTTCTAGTGGGAAGTAGGAACACCAACCACCATGTCATAATGCTATTTGTGTCTGCAATTTTGCATATTTTTAATTTGTCAACTACAATTTTTTTTTTAGTGTAGTATTATATAATTTCCCGTAGATTGTACGTATTGGCATAAAAATAAAATTCCTGCATCAGTCATTTAGACGTAGTCACTGTAATGTGAATATCAAAACAACTTAACATCACTATCCATTTAAAAATATGTGAAAAATATTTCTTTGACATTTTTATAACTTCTCATCTTTAAATTTATATCCCCAGTATACTTTCCTCTCAAAATTTTTCTTCCTATATTGAACTTAAATTTTGAAGTGTTTTATTGATCAGCATTATGATATTTATTACTGATATTTGATCTTTTATTTTATATACCATTACTATAAGACTCCAAGTGTCAAGAACAAACAAATCTGAGCTTTTCCTGGTTGGTTGATCACAGTTATCATCAGCGCAATTGGTAAACATAGAAAAAAAGTTAGCAACTACAAATCTTACAAATAAAAATTTTATTGTAAGCTTATCTTGATGACATGGATATTTGAAATATAGTTTACCTTATATTATTACTATATATAATAAATTGAATTAATCTAATTGTTATTAATTAATTCTATGATTTTAAACATTAAATAGGTATTATATTTCTAGTATAAATATTTTAACAAGAAAAAAAATAAACATGTTAGTTGTTCGTTTTAAATAGTGCACACCAAATCTGCGAAAAACAAAAAACAAGAAAACAACAACTAAAAGCCAAGCCTGTTGCATTTAGAATGATCCACATCATTTAGATTTTTTTGCCTCTTTGGTGATACTTTTCTTTCCAGTTCATGTCACAGTCTAGGCATGAATATGAAAAATGGCTGAAGGGAATTGCTTTCATTTAAGTAGACACTTTAAAACAGCCATTTTTAAGACTTGATAGAGCCCACCAATCTTCTCTTTGTTCTGATCCAAAAGCCATACACTCTTACAGAATAAAATAGATAGAAAAGACAAAAATAACTGGAAATTCCCACAACTCCCTCCGCCCCCCATCACACATTCTACCATCTATCTGAATTCAGAAAACCCCACACTGGGGAAAATAGACAATTTCTAATGCTCTTCTCAGCACCAATATGCAAAAATCTACAGAACTAATCATGGCGGCCTAAGGGCCTTATCCTTCCTGGAGGAAGCCTTCTCCTTTGCTTGATTCCCCACCCCAGCCCCCAGGGTTTTGGAGGAGAGGGGAATCAGGGATGTGTGATAAACATACATTTCCTCTGGGAAGTTCCAGAATGAAAACTGAAGATCTAGAAATAGATTTACTTAAAATGCTATGTGCTTACATGTCTCCTGGGAACCTGTTGGGAAACTGAGCAATGCAGTTCATCTAAAGCGGTTCTAAGATCACCAGTTCAAGCCATCTGAAAGAGCCCCAACATTGCAGCCAGGGATGCTGAAAGCACACTGTACAGAAGGAGCAGGAAATGAAGTGGATTCAGCCATGCAGGGTGAGAAACAATGCACACCAAGCATGCAAAGTACTTGCAAATCCCCAGCTTTGCAGAAAGGAGAAAATGTCCAAATGCCCTTCTGTGAGAACAGGGACATTTTTCTCCCATATATGGTAAATACAGCAGCATAATTAATCTGCAATGGCTCTCTTCCGCTAGCAGGTATATGTTTACACGTGCTCGCGGCTATGGACAACTAAAATAAATACTCTGGCTGGCATACTGTGGAGGCCATATCCAAGACTGTGTTCTCTTTTTCTCAGATGCAATGTACTGCCTGTAATGTAACGTAATGCAATTTATTGCCTCTGGAAGCCCTAAGGATGCTTGGGGTTTCTGTTCTTAGGGCTGAGAATCTTCTTGGAGTGAAAGGTAGTAGCAAGGTAACACTGGGTCTGAGGTACTAACTCTCTGGGCACTTGGGCTATATTTGGGATGAGCCAGCACACACAGATACTTACTGAAACCCCTCCCCATTACTGTAGAGACAGCCTGGACTGGAGGCAAGGAGGAAACCAGACTCGGCCTATAATAGTCAGCTCAGACAGGGTCTAGAACCACCTAGGAAACATACTTCTGGGCGTGTGGGTCATTTCTAGATAGGTCAACTGAGCTGGGAAAATGGGCCTTGAACGTGAGCAGTACTGCTCTAAGGGCCTGCATCCCAGAAGAAGTAAAAGGGGAGCACTAGCTGAGCGCTGGCTCCTGGCTCTCTGTTTCCTGTCTGCAGATGGGCTGTGACCTCACTCACGTTCCTGCTGTCAGGACTTGGGCTCACCTGTAAACCCAAAGCCAGAACAAACTTCTTCCTTAAGTGGCTCTCGATGGGAATCTTTAACAGCCCTGACTAATGAACACACCCCTGCAAACAAACTGGAAGAAAGCCCTCCTGGCTGCGAAAAGCCCTACAAGTGAAGTCTGTCTTCCATTTGCTCTTGCTCCCAGGGAGTTATGAAATAAGATGGGGGACATGCCTGGAAATGCCTACTTCTTCTCTGGCAAGTGCATTTGGGTTATCTCCATGTTGCTTTTTAATCTCACTGCAGCCTCGCTTTACATGCACTGGACGACATGGCTGAAAAAAAAAATCTTGAGAGTGGAAATTTTAGCCCCAAGTATCAAGGAATCCATACATGATTTCATGACCATGACATGATAAACGGCTTCTTAGCCTACTGAGGCAAACTGATTGCTGACTGTGATCCCAAAAGGACCCACTAAGGTGCTGGAGCTGTCCTTTAGGACAACGGCTTTGGGTAGGGGAAGTGTGCCCCCACAGACAGCTGGCTTCCCTATGCTTCATCTACCACCAGCCTAAGCAATAGCATCCTTACCAAGTAGTTACGAGAATGTCGATACAGAGCTATGAAATTTGGGCACTCCTGTAGCAGAAATTGCTGTGTTCTTTTAAAACAGAGCGTATTTCCAGTCAGTAATATACTGATCCAGAAAGCAGCGCCAATTGCTCTGTGTTATTTCATTTACTCCAATCCAACACACTCTCGTAGCAAGGAAAACAAGGGACTTGAAGATTGATTTGCCCAAGTTTTCATGATGAGTTAGCAGCACTTACGATTTGAACTCTGACTTGGATCCAAACCCTGTGCCTCATCTACTATCCCCATCCCATAATGCCCACATTCATAGACTTATAACCCATTGAGAGAGAAGGAACTTATAAGACAGTCTATCCAGCTTCTAGCCACCATCCCGTCATTGCCATCCCACCTTAGCCATGGAACTTTCTTAGGGCAGCCACCTCATCACTGGGAAGACCCACTACTCCATGTGGGGTATCCTGGGGTTTAAATCCAGTGACCCTTGTTCACTTCCTTTCGTGGCTCCAACACATTTTATAGGATTGGAATGTCCATTTCTAGACTGAGCACCCCCTGACCCCTCCAAGTATTCTTCAAAACCATCTTCCGCACCTCCCTTTGTTCTTGGTGCTTTCTCTGAGCATGTGTGATGATTAACTGTCATTGTCGACTTGATTTGGAATTACCTGGGAGATACACCTCTGAGAATGCCTTCAAGAATGTTTTTGGAAAGACTTTACAAGGATGGGTGGTACTGTTCAGTAGGCTGGGATCCCAGGACGGATGAAAAGCAGGGGAAGGAAGAAGAAGGCTGAGCTCAGCATCCTCTGCTCCCTGCTTCCTTCTTCTCAGATGTGAGGTGGTCCAGGCTACATGTTCCTACCCCTGTGAATTCTGCCATGCCTGCCACAATGGACTTGTCCTCCTTAAACCATGGGCCAAAATAAACCTTCTTCCCTTAAGATAATTTGCCAATAACTAATAGAGGGTCCAAAACTGGATTTACTTTTATTCCAGGATAAGTCTGGACAATATAGAGTAATATTATATTATTATTGTTACTGCCTTTGCTGTATACATTGCTTCACTATTTATTTACATGAGATTTTAGAGAGATTATTCTCCCTTAATAGCCAATGTGGCTCCATAGTGCTAAAAAAATAAGTCTCCAAAATGCATGCTTTGAAAAACTATGATCTAAGCATAAGCAAATAAACATTTAACTTTTAAAACTGTGATCCTACCAATTTGAAATACACCAATTGGCCCTCTCTGCCACATATTGTTAAGGTCATCAAGAGATGTGTGCCTTAGAAACACATGAACACAGCAAGTAAAATCCCCACCACAAGTAAGGATTGTAATGTAAGAGGACATATCTCTGAGCATGCCTGTGAAAATGTTTTCTTAAGCAGGGTAGAAAGGCCACCCTGAGTCTGGCTGGTGCCATCCAATGGTCCTTGGGAAGCAAGCTCTGCAAAGCAGAATGGGCATCACAGAAGCTCCTAGGCAAACAAAGAGATTTTATTTTATTTATGTCAGGACACCCCAAATATAGGTTCCTGGTAGAATAGGTTCCCCTAGCCTCCTAGGGAACGACATTGACTCTCTGGTTTAATAAACCTTGCCTACAGCCAATCCAGTTCCTGAAGTCACCACTGTCCCTCAAGGAAATTTGCTAAGATCAAGATCATCTACGGTACAGTATGAATGTGGCAAGCTTGGCTTATAGGAGACGTGGAGGACAACATGGGGAGTGCTGGGAGGGAAGCAGGAAAGCACCAAGAAAGAAAGTTCTCAGGAAGGAAACAACTATGCAGACACGTCAAGGACAGACTTTGTCACCTGTCCCTGAGAAGCAAGCCTCAGGGATTCACCCGTAACACAAGAGTAGCTGATCCAGATCAGCTGGCAGCCAGGCACCGTGGGCCTGGGCAGTGACACATTCCAACAGAGCAGCAGTCAGCCAGAAGAACAGGAGCATATTCTACCCTGAAGCAAATCAGAATGCGGCACCAGCAGAATGAAGCTTGTTAGGAAGTCAGATACAGGGTCCAAGTCTCCAAACACTCCCGGCCTTTCCCATGACTCTATGACCTAAAAGCAGGAGAAACCATACCCAACAGCTCCCTGCTAGCAAGAGATACCGTACCCTTGCTTAGAAATTCCTCTGGTGAGAGGGGGCCACAGGGTCTTAGGTCCTCTTCAGACTGCAATACTTTTGTTCATCACTGGATTTTCTTGGCAACATGGACAGTCATGTTTGGATGGTTTAGGGACATGGACCCTAAAGTGCTTGAACACCCTTTCTCCTCCATGCCATTGCTAACACTGGTTCTGTAACTCACAGTGACTACCTCAGAGATCCCTTGTCCCAGGGGCCCCAAAGCACCAATGCAGCCTTGAGAGCCTCCTTCCATTTGTTTCAGATTCTAAGGACAGGAAGGGTAGCCTTTAAGGACCCCCCTGTGGCTGAGAAGGTGAGAGTACCTAGGGCCAGCTGCACTGGCACGGGTGTAGGAACATGAGCCAAGGCAGGGCCAGCAGAAGAATCAGGCCAGAAGAGCCCTGGCCCTGTGCAAAATAGGAGACACACAGGAACGGAAGAGAGGAATCTGTGAGCCCATCAGAGAGGCCGATTTTGGAGAAAATCAGACGTTTATTATTTGTGGAAGGCTTTTATTTAGTGGTGGGAAAGAATGGTAAGTATGTGGCACAGTATTCCTGAACTATAAATAACATGTAAATAGCTCTCCTAATGAAAACCTTACGGAGCCTGCTGTACTGGGAGACTTCAAGAATACCGAAGCAGGGAGAGGGAACCCATGTGCGGTTAACCCAAACCTTCCACCTGCTCTTCACTCCTTTGCACTTTCACTCTTGGGGAGTTTCACCTCACAGAGAAAGCAGGGGAAGAGGGGTGAATTCTGAACACGGGGGAGTTCCGAACCTCAACCTACACTCTGTTGTGAACCCGCTTTTAGTGCATATGTTGTAGAATCCAGATGCGCCACACTCTCTTCCTGGGATCAAGGATGAGCCTGCCTAGAGGCAGAGTCTACACCCTTCCAGAGTCCTCTTCTAGACTTCAAAAATCAGCTTATCCTCCTTCAGGTAGCTTATGTTCTTCAAGATAAGGACAACACCCTGCCTCCCCTCCCCCCCCCCCCGACACACACACACTGTGTGCACTGCAGATAGTAGTAGCTCAACAGAGAAGATCCAGGACATTGGGAACAGTACTGAAAGATAGGCCAGGCCTTGCCACCATCTTGCAGTGTGGCTTTGGCTAAAATATCTTTCTCCTCTGAATCCCAGTTCTCACACCTGGAAACTGTAGAGCTGGGTTAGATATTCTGGAAACCCTGACTGAGTCCTGACAGTCTCCACATAGATGTTGGTGTGAAATCCATTTTGTATTTTCTCCCAGTTTGGCTGAGTCACTCAATGCTCCCTCCCTGGTGATCCCACAGTGAACTCTGTCTCCCCGTCCACACTGACCTGTACTTCCCGTGTCAGGGCCAGCTCCAGCAGCTGGCCAAAGTGCTGGCCCAGCATGCTCAGGGTCTCACTCACGCAGGCCTTCATTGACTTCAGAACATGCTCGTTTTCCACCTGGAGGCACCTGAGGGGAAGAACCAGGGAGTGGGCCACCAGAAGGGGTACTTGGTTGAACCACAGCTGTGGCTAGGGCAAGCCTGGGCTTGCTCAAGGCATGGTGTGTGGGAAGAATGGGCTAGAGGGAAGACGCCAGTCCCAAGAGAATCAGGGATGGAGTCTGCCAGCCTGATTTGTTCCCTGACCTTTTGTTCTATAGAGAAGTATGGGACTCATCACATTCCTTATTGGAAACCTCTATTATCAGAAAGTGGCAAAGTCAGATCTCTAGGTTCTCTCTGGGATAGCGGGCTATCGTTAACAGCCAAGTTGTCTGTCTCAGTGGTACCTGGAGTTCAGGGGCAGCAAACTTTAGAGAAGGTAGAACTCTCTCTACAGAGCTTGTAAGAATTGCTACCTATACATAAACAAAACTGGTAATACCAATGACCATGCTAACATTGAAAAGAGAAAGTCTGAGGTGTCCCACCTCTGGACAAAGAACTACCAGCAACAAATCGGAGAAGAATCCGCCTTGCTTTTTATCGGTTGTTCAGTCCAGAGTGGTCAGCCTTGAAACCATAAACACACCACCAAAAATGGACTTACAAAGTTGAACTTACACATATTTGTGCATGTGTATATGTATAAGCATGCACAAATATATATATGCACAGGTATGTATGTATGTATGTATGTAATAATAAAATAATCAAAAGAAAAGAGACTGTTAAATTGAGAGGGGAGGGTCACAAAAGGCCATTGAAGGAGGAAAAGGATGCGCAAAGTGATTTGGTTCTATTTCAGTTTAAAACTTATTTTTAACAAGAAAAACAACAGAATTGCTGCCACAATATGAAAAAAACAGTTGCTTCAAAAGTTTTCCTCCCAGGCAGAAAAAGCAGAGGGTCGTAGATTGAGGTCCACCCTGTGGCCTGAGAATATTCTACCCAGAGAAGAAAAAGACTCTCCCGCTTCCCACGGATGCCAAAGTCCAGGTTTGAGGCATGAAGAGTAAAGGGGCATGTCAACACACACTCATGGTGTTTCCATAAGAGGGTGAGCACGAATGTGTGAACTCCTGTATATTTATGGTGTGAGACGGGGGGGGGGGTGGATTCCCGTGATCATATGAGTGTGTGTTTACATAGCTATGTGAGAGCGAGTGCATGTCTGTGAGCGTCTCTGTTTCTGTGCATATGAGTGGAGGTGTGAGTTCAGCTTTCTCCTTATCTGGGCTCCTGCATTCACTTTGCAGTCCAAGGAAGCTCTCCAAGCCTGACGGAAACCCTTCCCCATTATCAGCTTACCTCAAACTTTCCACTAATACCCAAGGCTCTCTTCTACCTTTCCCTTTCCCTGGGCTCTGATTCTGGGAAAATTTCATGGGAATCTTATTGTTCCATTTTACTTTTTGATTTACTAAGCAGCCCTTGCTGGCCCGGCACTCACTATGTAAACCATGCTAACTTGTAGCAATCCTCCTGTTCCTGCCTTCTATGTTGCCATTACAGACATGTATCACTACATTGACCTTGAGATAATCCCTGAATTTTTTTGAGAATGCCCAGGAAAAGAAGCTCCATCCTACCACCTCCTAATAGAAGCTCAGACATCTAGAAAAGAGACTAGTCCGTCCAGATCCAGGAGGCCAGCTGGCCAAGCAGAAAGCCTGGGGTGCACTTACCTCTCTGTGACTGCTGAGAGCTCAGAACATTTCTCCATGAGCAGCTTCTCCGCCTGTAGAAAAAAAAAAATCTGTGTCATTCCTTTGAGGACCAGCTCCTGCCCTGGGCACTCAGGGACCTGAGGAAGAAAGAAACAGGCACAGAAATGGGTACACACTGTGACCTGGGACATGGGAAGCCAAAGAAGCCAAGGTCAACTGCTTTGAGAGAGTAAGAAAAGGTGGCATGCAGTTAGTTATGCTGTGTGATCTGCGAAGCCTCAGGCAGGAAGAGGCATTTAAGCTGGGTTCATAGAATGAATAGACACTCGCTGCCTGCACAGCGAAGGAAGAAAAAGTTTAGGTGAGAGATGAAGAAAGGAAAGAAAGAAAGAAAGAAAGAAAGAAAGAAAGAAAGAAAGGAAGGAAGGAAGGAAGGAAGGAAGGAAGGAAGGAAGGGAGAGAGGGAAGGAAAGATCGGGAGGGAGGGAAGGAGAGAGGGAGGGAGGGAGGGAGGGAAGAGAGGGAGGGAAGGAAAGAAGGAAGGAAAGGAAGGAAGGAAAGAAAGGGAGGGAGGGAAAGAAAGAAGGAAGGAAGGGAAAGAAGAAAGAAAAAAAGAAAGAAAGAAAGAAAGAAGGAAGGAAGGAAGGAAGGAAGGAAGGAAGGAAGGAGGGAAAAGAAGGAAAGAATGGGAGGGAGGGAAGGAGAGAGGGAGGGAGGGAAGGAAGGAAAGAAAGGGAGGGAGGGAAAGGAGGGAGGAAAAGAAAGAAGGAAGGGAAAGAAGAAAGAAAGAAAGAAAGAAAGAAAGAAAGAAAGAAAGAAAGGAAGGAAGGAAGGAAGGAAGGAAGGAAGGAAGAAAGAAAGAAAGAAAGAAAGAAAGAAAGAAAGAAAGAAAGAAAGAAAGAAAGAAAGAAAGAAAGAAAGAAAAGAAAAGAAAAAGAAAAAAGAAACACCTCTCAAGTGCCTTGCATAACCATATATTCATTAAGTGTCCTCACTATTCTTCTCTGCTTTGTTACAAGACAGGGATGGCCTCTGACCAGGAAAGACTCCAGAACTCAGGACGGCATCCCCACACCCGGCACCTACCAGCCCTGTCCCGAGGCTGACCTGGCCCATTTCCTGGGAGATGGTCCTGCTGACGGTGCTGTACTCGCTGACCATGGAGCGCGCATGGCACGTCAGACGCACACTCATGCTATGCACGCGTGCCCAGCGGTCCTGGGCCAGCTTCTGCCCGATCCTTCGCAGTTCCGTATTGATGACCCAGCCCCGCTTCAGGAGCAGCTGTAGGGGATCTCCGGGGCCAGGACTACCTGCTAGGATAAGGTCGGCTTGCGTGTCTTCCTCCAGGCTGATGGGCTTTGCCTGCAGGACGCACATGCATTCACATTCGGTCATGAGCTTCAGGTCCTCCATCCAGCGCTGGACGGAGTCCACCTGCATGAAGTGCAGCCTGCAACCAGGGAAGAGCGGCAGGGTGACCGGCGACTCTCCACCCCTCCCCGAGTTCCCATCCCGGGCCGCCCATGTTCAGGACACATCTAGTTTAAGTTCAGCACGGTTTCTCCAGTTCCCTCCACGATTTCTTATTACCGCTGTCCAACAGATAATAAGATGGAGGCACAATGCTTTGAGCGCAGGTGACCAGACCGATGATTGACAGGCCATGACTCCTGACAGAAGGTATCAAATAACGGTGGCATGAAATGAACTGTGGCCGACCTATAATAGGCATATTGTGTGCATTTTCTTTAAACAACGCCTTCCAGAAAGTCGGTAACAATGGAAATGATTTCCCAAAGAAACAGAGTGGGGAGTATACGCAGGGTACAAACATAAAACAAAGACAATGACACAGAAATGATAATCTAGAGAAAAATGTTCAAAGGAGAGATAGAAATTCCAAGGGGTCCTCGGGGGTGATGGCATGAAAGCATTTTCCCTTCTGCCTTTCAACTTTCCTCTAGCCAAGACAGAATCACGCTACAAAAAAAAATGTGGCCCCACTCCTTAAAACTGTCAAATCATCAAAAGGAGAGAAATGGAGGGGACCGACACAGGCCCGAGGAGACTTGGGAGATGTGCTGAGAACATAGAAGATGATGCTCTGGGAGGAATCCTCAAACAGAACAGTGACATGTTGGGACAACTGAGGAACTCTAGAAGTTCAGTTAAATAGTAATGGATCCATGTCGGTTGGTGACAGGAATCATGAATAATCGGAGCACTTGGGTGTGGAGCCAAGAGGAACATGATCTACTATCTCTGCAACTTTCTGTACATCTAAAGGTGTCTCAAGGTTATTTTTGAAACAATGTTTCTCCCAGAACGAGGTTCGCTTCCTTGCTTCTTCCTCAACCAAAAACCCGAACTGAGATGGTTGCCTGTCTTGCCATACGTAATGAGCCCCACGGGAGGAAGGCTGGTGGGACCTGGCTGATGAGGCAGGAGTGGGGGCTTCTTCAGAGAACTCGGAGTAGAAGAAACAGGGGGAACTGCTGAGAGCTGGAGGCAAACCCGCTCACTTTGCTGCCCAGTGGAGGCTCCTGATTTGCACCTCTATCTTCCTGCAGTTGAATCTCAGGTGGCCCCTTGGGCCTCTGCCTTCTGCCTCCTCGGGAACTGAAGGCCACTATAACTAGATCCTAGTGTCCCTTCTCCCTCCTCAGTCACCCTCCACCCCCAAAGAGCTTTAGCCAGAGCTTCCTGGGATGGCCTCCTAGTATCTAGGGATTATAAACATCAAAAGGACTCATGAATCCCAGGTTAACAAGGCTTGCACAGTGGATGAATGGCATGTGAGGATAGAAGGGGCCAGCTCTGCTCATCACCCAAGTGGCACAGACAGGTTCCTGGTCATTTTCCCCTTTCTGTGACTGTTATTGAAAGTTAACATACGTACATAAAATACAAGGTGGAGCCTGATCAATTTTCACAAGGTCACCATACCCCCATAGCCACATTTTTAAAAGGGAAGAAACACTCAGTCGTGTGATAATTTCAGTACTCAGGAAGCAGAAGGTTTGCTTCAAGTTCAAGGACATCCCAGACTATGTTGTGAGTTCCAGGCCAACTTGGGTGATAGAGCTGGACCCTGTCTGAAAAGAAAAAGGGGGAAAGTGCTTCCAGTTACAGGGCTCATTGGTACAGCTCCTAGGTCATTCTTCCACAAGAATCTCCAGAATTCTGATTCTTTTGAAATCAGAATTCTTTTGAAGCAAGTCTTTTTCATATTTTTTTTAACTTCTTTGAGCTTTGGCGTCATCATATTTAAAATAAAATGAATAGAACGTTCCACTTAGGACTCATGGAGGTATGAGTTAAGCAGTGAGTGTAAAGGTCTGACACAATGCATGAGAGAAAACGTGTTCGTTCTCTTTGCTGCTTTCCCCACAGACAGTTAGCACTCATGACAATAACTATAAACACAATGACTAGCACTTGCTGAACACGATCTACACATTGGGCAGAGCCCCGCACCCAGTGCTTTATGTGAATTATTTTATTTGCTCCCCAGAAAATCAGTCTCAATTAGGTATTATGCGAGTTGAGATGAGGAAAGTGAGAGGCAGAAAACTAAAACCTAAGAAAAAAGCCATAGCCCTGAGATTTGAACCTTGATTTCCTGGCTCTGGAGCCCGCTCTTTGCCTGTAAATTCATACACAGGAGGCATGAGAAACTATATAAGTGAGCCAAGACCACCTGGCAGCCATGAAGACTCAGCCTTACAATGGGAGCTGGAAATAGGTTCTGAACTTTCAAGGATAGAGTATAAATGTTCCTTGCTCTGTAGTAAACATTTAAGACTTGGGCAAAGTAGCCAAAATCCAAGAAAGACATAATGATAATGATTTCATTTTCAGATAGAAATACTTGAACCAGATGTTAAGCAGAGCCAGAGAAAGCTTTTCTGTATGACATTTAACAAATGTCCCTGCTCTGGGTGGTAAAGCTTGGGCCCTTAGCAACTGCAGCCCCATCCTCTGAGTCGTGATTCTCCGAAGGGAACTGCCTAAAGCTCCCAGGGGAAGTGGCTGTCCCCACATGACACTAGTAATAAACAAAATATTCTCTACCAGCTGAAAGAAAGGCTTAGAAGTGACAGTTATCCAAGCAAGCCCTGGCCAGCCTGATTCAATAGTCCTCTGCTGCTGCAGCCCAGCTGAGCACATGGAGCCTGACTTCTTTTCCTGCCACCATGACACGTCATGGCAGTTCCTCATGTGTCTTGGGAGCTCCCAGAGCTTACTTCAGGTGTGCCCTAGCCCTGATTAATCACAGGAGGAGCTGAATGAACCTATCTTCCATGAACTCTTAGACCAAGTGGCCTCTGGGGCCACACCAAGCATGTCCTTTTCATGTGGCTGTCTTCCCTTCTGGTTCAGGGCATGCTTTCTGTACCACAGCGGACACCTCTGTTAGCATTTCCTTCAGTCTTTTAGGTACCAGCACCAGGCACGGCTCTGTATCTTTGAGCATCACTGTGGCTCCTGGTGGGCGCCACTATCTCCAAAAGAACATGGAGATTACCTGGCTTCAAATCCCAGCCCTGACATCAGATGGACGCACGGATAAATTACATGGCTTCTCTGTGCTCTAGCATCCTTGTTGGCAAGTAAGCAAAGGTCATAGCGCCTCATTTCTAAGCTTTTGGGCATCATTAAGTGAAGTGATTATTATATACACATATAATGTAGATATATATTAATATATGTATTTTTATGAAATACGCAATACTGGGCAGACAATATTATACGTGTTAGTTATTACTAGGGAAATTTTAATACAGCAGCTGATGCGTCATCACTATTACTTAGAAATAAACAGGATGAGGAATGTTCTGGAATGGTGTAACGTAGTTTTCCCATCTCTCCAAATCCCCACATAAAAAGTTGGCAGAGCAACTATGTGACAGAATTTTTCATAGTAATAAGTAGTAAAACCTGAGAAGATCTAACTTCCCCAGCAACTTCAAAACATAGAGGCGTTGGGAAAAGCCAGCAGCTGGTGTCTTCTTGTAAGAAGACAACTAGGGAAGGAGCAGGTGGCATGATGGTCACAGATAGAGAGGTCTCGTAGTGGTGTCTGGGTGTTTACTGGAAAACACAACAGAACAGTTTGAGAATGGCAGCTGAAAGGACAAGGAAGGTCAGCTCTTCGCTCTCTGGGTCAAGTGAACAGTATGAACCTTCAACCCCGACCCACCAGGAAGCTTTTCTGTAAGAAGAGGGTGAGTGTCAGGGACACCACGGGCAAAGGAAGGAGATACAGTGCCAGTGTGAAAGGAGGGGTGGAGTCGGAAACCCTGAGAGGCCAAAGCAAGAACTCAGAAGACCTTCTTAAAGCCCACCCGCTCCTAATTTCACATGACAGCAAGCACCAAGCACTTAAATCTCATCCTGCCTCTGGGTACTTTAAAAGAATAGAGAGTACATTACTATCCCTCTATTGAGAAAATGAGAGAAGAGCATAGGCAAACTAGACGAAAACTGAGTGTGTGTGTGTGTGTGTGTGTGTGTGAGACTATAGGCTTACTTTTTAAGAATATTATGCAAATCGTGAAGGAGAAGCACAAATTCTCAAAAGGAAGATGACCTAATTTGGGAAAGAATTAAAACTGAAACAAGAACATTCATCTTAGAAACAGATGAAACAAAAATAACAACAAATCTGCACGCAATAATGTTTTTTGAGAATCAAATGGAAAAGGGAGACATCTTAAAATAAAAAAAAAATTAAAGCTATAAAATAATTTAAGAGAGGACGACAAACATTAAATGTGGGTAATGATGGAATAGCACACAGGAGAAAAGTCCCAGAAGGTGAAATGCGAAGGGAGAAATGACAAATACTGAAAACTGCACATGAGGGAAACTTTCTTAGGAGGAAGAAGATTAAAGAGACACATTAAAAGAGCACTCTGAGTGCAGGGAAAGAGAGCCATCCATCCCAGGCTTAGCCCAATAAGAATACTGAACAGGTGAGGTGCTGCACTCCTGCCCTCTCTGCCTCTAGGGTGTGGAGCCAGAAGAATCAGAAATTCATGGTCATCTTCAGCTGTGTACAAGGCCAGATGAGAATACAGAAGACCGTCTAAAGAGAAGTAAATAAAGATTAACAAATCTAACTGAACAAGAGAAGAAGGGAAGAAAAGAGGAAATGGGTAGAGGGGCCCCTGTACATCCAGAAGAAAGTACAAGTTATCGATAAAGAATATAAATCTATGCCAACATAAAGTATTTTGGGTCCACCATTTTTTCAAAGGTAGTCACAATGAAATACTCAAGGAAATGAGGTGGTAGACAAGGATTTCATATTTAGCCATAAGGACTCAAATAGAAGACGAGGAGGAATCCTGGGCTCCAGTAGGAAAGCTGTTCTTGGAGAACAATCCTTCAAGAATGGCTAAGAAAGGGGTCTGGAGAGATGGCTCAGTGGATGAGAGCACTGGCTTCTCTTCCAGAGGACCCAGGTTCCACTCACTGGGTTCACGTGGCCTCTCCCAGCCTTCTGTAACTCCAGTTCCCGGGATCTGAGACCCTCTTCGGAACGCCGTGGGCACTGTGCACATACACTCAATGCAGGCAAAACACTCGTACATATAAAATAAATATTTTTGGAAAAAAATGCTTAAGGAAGAGCTGGGGTGTACTTCTGAGGCAGGGTGCTTGCCTATCATGCCCAAGGCCCTGTGTTCAAGCCTCAGCAGTGAAGCAAAGGCTAGCAAAGATAAATTCATGGAGACTTCGACACTGGTTCATAGAGGTAATGATTGAGAGAACAGTCAAAGCCTAGACTCTGACCTGAGACTGCAGCAGCAGAACAGATGAGGAAAGGAACTTGGAAGCAGATGATGAGCTCAGAGACAGACCTTACGTTTCTACTTCTCAAGATGTTCAGTCTCTCACTGCCCCCACAGAGCTTCGTTCCACATATGCAGATGTGTGTCCCAAATGTCCTCACAGAGCCCATCTGGACATTCATTCTTCTATGGAACCATCATTTACTTAGTGCCTGCCATGTGCCAGGAAGTGGGATGGAGCAGCAAACAAAACAAGCAACAAAAATCTCCTTATGGAGAGGACGTATGATGGGCAGAAAAGTAAATGTTAAAAACAGAATAAATGAGAACTGTGTGGTCTGCTAAGAGCTGCTCATTTCTACTGAGGAGGTGAGGCAGAAATCAGAGGGATAGATGCTCCTGTGGGATACAACAAGGTCACTGCCATTTTAAATGAGTGGCCATGGTAGAGCTTCCTGAGGGTATAAACCATGAGCAAACTCCCAGGAGGCAAGAGGACTAGCCGTGATAAAATATGGGAACTGGGTGTTCACAGCAGAGGTAGGGGCCCATGCAAAGGCCCTGGGAAGGAACTAACAGGGAGACAGGATGACTCTAGTGAAGCGTATGAAATAAGGATAAGTATGAGCTCAGGAAAGAGATAGCCCAGCGCCTCCGTGGCTTCTGTGGCAGCATAAACAGTGGCTTTTGCTCTGAGTAATAGAATGCTTCTTGGATCCACCAAAGAATATCCCTCCCCTGCTCCCCCTCTCATCAAAACAAGGCATAGAGTAATTTAGAAAGGCCTAGCCTCTATGAGGTAAAACTATACACTGTTTACAGGCAGCCAATTTAAGCATAATAATTTATGCAATGAGTTATAAATAATTGACAGTGTGGCCAGCCTTTTAACTTCTAACCCCTCTGCTCCAGGCACTGGTGAAGCACAGCCTCAGTGGGGTGTGAAAACGCTGCCACTTCCTGCTTCTGAAGTTTTCCACTGTGTTCGTCACTCAGCCACCTCGGGTCCCCTGCTGAGTGGCACTGGGGCAGACAAGTCTCTAACTCTTCATGCCTAGAGCTGGAGAGATGGCTCAGAGGTTAAGAGTGCTGCCTGCTCTTCCAGAGGTCCTGAGTTCAATTCCCAGCTCTGTATGTGTCTGAGAGTCTGTAATGATGTGAGCAGAAGGGAGGCCTGAGTAAGGGCCGCTGTGTATGCCATCCCCCCAGTTGCCCGTCTTAAGGGCGACGCACCCCTTGCACCTGACACTTGTGCTCTGGGCCTCAGTTCTCTCACCTCTACCTTCCTCCTCATCACTGTCCCCAAGTCCTTTCAGTTTCTCAGTCCTGACCGCTTGCCCACACCTTCTCCTCATATACTGACTCATCTCTTCTGGTGGAGCCTTCTGGATGAGCTCATGTCTCACATGTCCCACGCCTGCACGTGCCATCGGGGCCACTGCCATGCGCTAGTCCTAACTATTTCAATCCTTGTAAAGGATTTATCTACTAGATCCCAGATTCTTACGCTGCTGGTCACCACCTCATGTAGGATTGCATCATAGAAAGGCTCACAAATGCATGGTGACCAGAAGTCAACTCCAAACCAACCGTGCGGTGAATCTGAGGTATGCCCAACGGCACTGGTTCCTGTTGCCAAGCAAGACTCCACTGCAGACGGGGAGGCGCACATACTGTGAGCGCTGACATACCACCTGACTTCACAACCCTACCCGAGACACCTCAGCTCAGAGTTCTATAACTGCAGTGTCTCTCCAGCACACACGCAGTGTTCTGCTCTTGGGGAGACACGGTGGTTCCACTCTGGAAAACAAAAACTTGTAATATTTTCCTATCATCATCCTCAGTATGTAAATAACAAATAAGTATATATCCTTGGATTGTGTTAGACGGCTTGACTTTAAAATCGCTGCTTGAGTTGCTAATTTGAGTTTCATTTTGAAAAATCATTAATTTTGGCTTGGGAATAGGACGGAATTTCGAACAGTTTCTGAAATGACACAGGCATATTTCTGCTATTTTGTACTGTGTATTTATATGAACAACATTCCCAGTACTGACAATAAAATTATTTAATTATAAAGTCAAAATATTAGTCAACTCTAAAAACATAGAAATTGCACTATGTTTCGTGAGGTCAGACACTCAGCTAAGATTTAATTTGTTATGCAAAAAGAAACAACATATGTAATCTCTTTAGCATGCAGATATGTCTTTATACCTGTATGCCTATGTACTTGGGGTCATGTAAACATTTCTTTGGGTAAAAAGGGTCATGGTAGATAAATGTTCAGAAGTCCAGGGCTATACCTGAGCCAATCTAGCCTGTGTGTGCCTAGCAGGTCCAGAATGCCTACCACGCTGAAGCTGTTCCCCGTGTGTGTGTGTGTGTGTGTGTGTGTGTGTGTGTGTGTGTGTATTCACAAGCTTAAATACCTTGTGATGAGAATGACAAACACTTGTAGCTGTCTGTCTGCTTCATAGGAGTATGGGAATCCAGCGAGAAAAAAAAAGTTCTTAGTGACTTAACAGCATGTATTGGGTCAGGCCCTATGCCAGTCATGACATGGTGCTCCCCATTATCATCACATCAGCCACCCCCCATGACCCTGGAAGGGGTTCTCTGAAGATCTCTTAGAGATTTATAAACTGAAGCTTAGTGAGGCTGAGAAAGCCATCACACAGGTCAGAAGCAGCAATGTGAGGTGTTGAACCCAATGCTTCAGACTCAAGAGCCTTGTTCTTAAGCACTACCTTAAAAGATCTTGCAAAGAGCTGTTCTCTGTTGCAATGGTGCAGTGTCCTCGGGTGAGAGCCACCAAATGCATCCACACACGCAGAAATTCTAGTTCAGCTGTCCCTACGCTCAGGCTCCACCTTCACGACTGTGCGTGAAACTCCGTGTGAACATTAAACAGGAATGAGCTGTGCCTTCCCTGATCTCTTCTCTTCCCTACCTCAAAAAAAAAAAAAAAAATTCTTCCCAACATGGCCCATATCGGAGTCCTCACATTTCAGCGGCCATCCAAAGACTACTGTGTCATTCTGCAAAAGGCAAGTAAGAAAGTAGGGTATCCGCAGAGGATTTCCCAGCCAGCCATTCTGCCACCTGCTGGGCTTCTGAAGCCCCCTTACCTTCCAGCCCAATGAACAGAACCCATTTCATCTATCAGGCAAGACTTGGGCTCTAGCACAAATCGCCTGCCTCCAGTTATGGGAAGGCCTAAAGAACAGAAAATTCTTCCTTTGAGTTGCGGTGCTGGCTCTGTCCTTGAACAGGTCCCCAGTTCAGAGAAGTTGCCCATGAGTCCCCCATCCGGGATGTACTAGGCCTCGGCTAGAGCCAGTTGTTTTCTACATACTTCCCCTATACCAGTAGAGACTCCAAAGCTGAGCGAGACAAACTCTCAGTCCCAACAAAGCTCATGAACACCTCAAGCAGGCCAGGCAATGCCACCAATCAAACCTGGAAATGATCCTAACAGCAGCCAATGTGTTATGGTCCAGGAAAAGCCAACTGGGATCCCAAGGCCCTATCTATATTGTGTCCTTTCATCCTGGCCACAGCACTGTGAGAGAAGGGCTATTATTACTTCCGGATGAGGCAACGTCGGCCAGGGAAGAACCAAGCCATCACTCAAACCCAAGCCTCCGGGGCCCAAAGTCTCAGCTTCACTAAAAGGCTGTCATCAAGAAGCTGTGAAACGGTAGCCCATGATTACAGAAAATGGAGCCTAACCTCACCTGAGAATATTTACACAAAGGAAATAGCATTCCCCCTGTTCTCAGAGGAAAGGAGCTGGCCAAAATGACAAGAGTCAGAGGATTTCTGTGCAGAGGAGGACATGATGTCCGGAGGCCAAGAGAACTAAATTAGTAATATAGCAGGAGCTGCACTGACTAAAACAGGAGGCCTGTGAAGGGGTGGCAAGGAAAGGGTCTGAAGAGACGGACTGGCCCCTGATCAAAGACCTTGAATGCAGTAAGTTTAGGAATTTGGATTTAGCCCTGAGCATATTTAGAGCTACTGATGGCATTTTCAGGCAGAGGAGTGACACAACGTGAAATAAGTCAGTAGGAGAAGGAGTAAAGCAGGATTAAACTCCAGTCAGGGGGCTGCTTGAGAGATGTGCTGATGGAAGAGAACACAGCCTGACTGACAACAGAGCCCAGGGACTGAAAGAAGTGGATGAAGGAGTGGGAGGGTGGGAGGGAAAGAGAGAAGAACAAAACTGATCCCTGGATGTCGGATCCCAGTGGCTAAAGCTCCCTGTCTTGGGACAGGAAACACAGCCAAGCAGGAGCTGGTTTTCATTTTGTTTGGTCGCAGGGCAAGGAGGTACTATAATAAGTAGGGTCCACAGGCCACTGCAGAAGGGGAAACCAGGCCCTGTAGAGATGTATATCTAAGAGTCCTCAGCATCTCCTGAGGAGGAGACCAAGCAAGGTAACACGCCCCCTTCCCCAGATGCAGCCCCAGCATCAACTCAGCCACAGCCAGCCTTGGTCACTGTGCCGCCACAGAACAAACTGCTCTCCTCAATTTCAGAGTCTAGGGACTGTGGCTCATTAAGGTTTGGACTATGTTTGCACTGAACATCCCATAATTGCATAGCTTGCCTGACTCTCTGTCATTAGCTCTCTGGATCTCTGGGCCCCACCTCTCTGTTGGATTTGCTGACTGACCCCAACATAAAAATGTCTAGTTAACCAGGGCAGCTCTGGCTATGTGGTGGGGGCTTCTGCTGCCCTTCCCACACCCTGACTTCTAGCGGTTCAACTGTCCTCAGCCATGAACTTCAAGCTGCCGTCTCCCTGTGCATGCAATCTGTCCTTTGCAAGTACAGACAACTGATCCTATTACTCACACAGAGGAGAATTGAAAATTGAGGTCAAGGCAGAGGGCCTGGCAATGAGTCACATTCTCTTCATGGTGGAAAATCACCAGTCAGGAGCTTGTAGGGTCTCTGCTCAAGGAGAGAGAGGGGCCAGAGCTAGAACTGGGGTTCAGTTTTTGCCATAACCATGATAACATAACAGGAATCTGAACCTGGTGCTTTAAAGATCATTCCTGTGCCTGGGGAGCAGGGTGAGAGTGTCTCCCAGGGTGGGGTTCCTAGGAGTTCTGCCAGGTCCCTGAAGATATTCTGTTCCCCATGTTGCTCCTCTGTTACTCTCAGACAGAGGCTTTCCTAGACATCTAGACTGAGGTGACTAAGCCCCCAGATCTGGACAATCTGGAGTCTTGCAGACTGCAAACACAACTCCAGATGCAACCACAATCTCGTCCGCACACCAGACTCCCAGCCAGATGATGCTATTTAGGCTGGAATTACGCAGGGTGGAGTTGGAGGAGGGGAAGGAGTTACAGAACCTCATCTTAAGGAACTCCAGTGCCAGCTGATGCACTCCTAACACATTTCTCTGGAACCGCCGCTCTAGGCCAGAGGAATAGACTGCCCACCCAACAAGTGAAGGATTGCCAGTTACAGGGCACCCACTATGTGTCAGCCTTTGAGGTCTTTTGGTGGTCGGAGAGGGCCATTCCACCTTACAGATGCAGAAGCGGGGACTTAGGGACTTAGGGACATTGCATAATCTGTCTAAGACCGCACTTGCAACTGTTTTAACAAACTTCCTGGCCACTGTGCTGAGTGTTTGATTCAGCCTTAGCTGCTCACCTTGACACTCAGAGCGGTCCCAATAAACTACCTTCACTGAAACTGATTTAGCCAGTGTCACACAGAGCAGCAGTGGAAACAAACCTCAGAAACTGTGAGACCAGAGCTTTGATCTTCTCTATCATGCTGTACCTTTGGACGGTGTCCAGTAATTTAGCTGATGATTCAACCCTAAGACCCAAGATCAGCTCCTTCCATTATGTTCTTATGTTGCATAGCGATGCCTCGGTAAAGCTTGGGACCATCTACAGCCCATAGGGTGCTAATTACTTCCCAAATCCTTCACTCATTTCTTCCTGAAAAGCAAAGGGATATGCTAGACTTCAGGGCCATTCTGTTAGCTTGCTCCCATTTTTATAGATCTCTGATGACTCTGTAGCCAAGCAGGGAAGCTGCAGGGAGAGCCTTGGGGGCTCCCCACCTGTCCTCACCCCACTCTCGGATTTCTCCCTTCATTCTTTGAAGTCTACCACTGGGAAAAAGTCTAATCCTTTCCACACCAGAGGGAACAATACTCCCACCTTGGCAGACCGACACCAGCCTCCAGCTCCTGGTATCAGTTCCACATTTCTAGCTTATCCCACTGGTCCTGTGTACAGGGTTCTCCGAACCTCTGGAATCAATAGTGGAGCACCACACCTCTTTTCTGCCTGGCTCGTTTTGATTTCTTCATACTTCAAGTGGAATTTTCATTTCAATGCCTTCCAAGTCTAGAACTTGAATTCCTCTGTCTCACTCATTTCCACTTGCCATGCAAAGCGAGCTGTCTGTAAAGAAATGTTTTCCTGTAGAAGAAGCACTGAGAAGTAGTGCGCAAAAGCTACTGAGCACACTGGGCTGGGCGTTCTAGGATGCCGCAGAGGAGATACCCACGACGGCTTAAGTAAAAATGCTGCCCTCCCCTTAGACCAGGCGTTTGAAACCTTACCTCAAGTTGGTGGCTGTGTGTGTGGACTTGAAAGGTGTGGCTCATTGGAGGAAGAATGCCACTGGAGGCAGAATCTGAGGCTTCAAACCTCTGAGAGATGCTGAGTTCACTCCCTTTTCCTCCCACTTGAGGCCGAAAATGTGTGAGCATTCAGCCCCAGCCACCATGTCTGCTACCCACACCCATGCTGTCTCTGGCATGATGAACCCTAACCCTCTGGAATCATCAGCCCCAAACCTTTTCATAATTGCTTTAGTCATGGTGCTTTATTACGGCAACAGGAAAGCCACTAAGATAATACCAGAATATGATCTCCGGGAGAGTTGGACCTTTTGTCATGCAGACATGTTCCTTCCACCGAGTATATGTTACACATGGTGCACAGGAGTCAGCAGGAAGTTACGGGAGAAAAGAAAAGGGGTTGACTAGAGTGTCCCTGTAAGTTTCCCATCCTTGTAGCATGTTCTCAAGTAGTGGGATGTGAGAGAAAGTAGCTCCAGACAGAAGCAGTATCAAATGCCCAAAAGGAGAGTCATGGGATCATGCACTGGGGAAGTGGTGAGTTGCCAAAGGTAGCCAGACGGGTAGAGGTGAGTTTGAAAATGACTGGGTACAGTTCAGAAGCCTGCTGGAATGCCTTCATCTGTGGGCTTATCAGCACTAGACTCCAACAGATCAGGGCGACATTCTTCCTTACCATACTTCCAGTTGTACCAAGGAGTTCCATACAAGCTAAACAGAGGCGACCCTCAGAAAGGACTCCGAAACTAGTGAACTCCACACTTTCACCCCAGCTACAGGGCAGATGCTAAACCCCACTGACCACCTACCTCATCAGAGGCCTCCTGCTAGTCAATAGAACTGTTTTCCCGGCCCTGTGCTACTAAAGATCTTTTGTCCGAAAAGCAACAAACCATCTAAAACTCGGTCCTATACTCCTGGAACATTCAATCTAGGGAAGAGCCAGGGGAGTTTGTAGCATCCCCCATCCCTTGGATGAGAAAAACTGAACTGTGGAGGAGGTTTGCCCAAGGACATGCAGCAAGTTGATGGCAGGCTGGCCTCTGGCTCCCAACCCATGCTCCCTGTTGCACTAGGCTTTCCCACATGAGATTTGATGAGCAAATTATAGACTTTCTCTCCTCCAATGCACTCAAAAGCAAAGGCTAGAACTATTTCTGAATCATTCTTTTTTAGATGAAAGAAAAAAAAGGTCTCTCTCAACTCTGACTCTTTCAACCAATTAAACCTTTGGCTCTCACTCAGAGTTCACAAGATAAGTAGCTTACCTTTTCCCTCCAAATGACACTTTTCTCTGAAAGAAGAAAAGAAGAATAGGAAGGAAGGGATGGAAAGAAAGAAGACTAGAAGGGAAGGAGAAAAGAATGGAAGAAAGGTAAAGAGGATGGGAGGCAGGGAAGAAGAAGAAAGGCTAGCTTGCTGGAAACCAAAGAAAAGTCCAAGGGAAAAGAACCAAATCCCATTGCCAAGCCATACATATTTAATTTCTCTTGCTCACCTTAAGCTCCCTAGCAAAGGGCTCTGTTTGTTCATTACACATCTGTGGGGATTTGGAGTAGGGAGACATGTGCAAGAGTCTGGTTGTATCTGTCCATGCGTGTGAGTCCAGGTGCTAGACTAGGAATCAGCACCCTCTTCTACCACTCATCACCTTATTGCCTTGAGACAGGGTCTCCCACTGAACTAGAAGATTGCTGTTTGGATAGACTGGACAGCCAGGGAGAACTCAGGATGTGCCTGTCGGCTCCACACTGCCAATGCTGGGGTTACAGGCACCTTGTGGCTATGCCTGGAATTTTATGTGGGCGGTGAGGATTCCAGTTAAGGTCCTCATGCTTGCAGAACAAGCACTCATACTTACTTAGCCATCTCCTCAGGCCATTAAACATTTGATAAACATTTACTCATTCAACAACCCCTTATTGAGCTCCTATAATGTTCATTCTAATTGTAGCCAGGAGAGCAAACGTAAATGAAATACTTGTTTAGTCCTTGGGTGCTGAAGATATTTGTTGGGATAAGGTGTCATGTCCCAAATCAAGCAAGCACGTACTCTCACTTGATGAAAGGAATAAAAGGAATGGAATTGTTTCTCCATTACAGATCCCTACCATAGAAAATTCCTGCAGGCAGGGTGGGAGGAAATGGGTGAAATATAAGCCAGGGAAGAAACGACTCCTCAAACACGGGGAAGGCACCTGGAGAGGAACACACTCTGGATCTCAGTTTCCCGGGCTCGCACTGGAAGTATGGCAGAGATGAGCTCAGAGGGAACAGGCAGCAAACAGCATTCAGTGCCTCCCTAATCCCAGTTCCCAGAAGCCTATGGGAATTTATATTCAACCTCTTCTTAAAAATAACTACTGAGTCACTCCTGTCTGCCTTTCAAGGTCACACACCATGTTGTTGTGGATTTCTCCTGGGAAACGGGAGAAGGGAGGGAATTTAATTCTAGCTTTGATTGGTCTGCCTTTTGGCTGAAACAACAGAAAAACATACAATTATCCCATTGACAATTACAGTCTACACACTCCACAGGCACAGAAAGTGACCCTCAGCAGCGGAATAGCAGCCGCAGAGCAGGGAGCACACATGTAAGCCATTACTGACTCAGAGACGGGCTGGCCTGCAATGGCCCCTACCAGGTCTCCATAACAGGCTGGACAAACAGGGGCCACTCATCACTGGCTACAGCCCTGGTCATCCCAAACTTTGGTTAAAAAGAATTTACAAAACAAAGATTGACACTCGGTGAAAGGTCAAAGGTGCTGTAAATCTAACTCAATCAAAGGAACGTCACTGGATGGAGTGAGTTTCTTGCTGACAGGGACCATGTCCTCCAGCCAGGTCATTATGAGTTCCCCTCAGCTACACGGTACCATGCAAGGTATGTGATTTATGCTCAATAAATATCTGTGCAATAGCTTCACAGGAGGCTAATAGACATGCGACTGCTTGAATAGTTGAGGATGTGACATGTTTCTGTAGTGCTCCAAGAACACTGTGGAAACACAGACTGGCTTCCACCTCTTAGCAGCTCCGTCACCCTCTCAAGCCTCAGTTTTCCAGTGGGGTGCAGACTAGTCAGTGTTTGCAAGCTTCTTGTTTCCAGAAAGATTTGGTGCATAGCTGCTGAAAGCATCATAACCTGCAGTCTGTAACTGTTATGGGCATGTCCTCCGAGCCTGGCTTTATCAGGCCTTTGTTCAGAGAGACACTGTAGACAGAATCTATTTCACAAGTTGTGGTGGTTAATATTGCTTGTCAGCTTGCCTGGGCCGAGAGCAGTGGTTCTCGCCTTCCTAATGCTGTGACCCTTTAATACGGTTCCTCATGTTGTGGTGACCCCCAACCATAAAGTTATTCATTGATATTTCACAACTGTAATGTTACGACAGTATGAATCTGATATGCAGGATATCTGATATGCAACCCCCAAAGGGGTTGCAACCCACAGGTTGAGAATACTGGTCTAGAGTCTCCTAGGAGACCAACCTCTGCCCATGACTATGGGCAAGTTTCTAGATGGGGTTAATTGATCTAGGAAAGACACACCATAAATATAAGCAGCAGAACCTCATGGGTTTGAAAAAAACAGAGAAAGCAAGCCAAGCACCGTCTTTACTCCCACTGGTTATGAAGCTGTGGGTCATGACCCCCCTCAGGGGTCAAACTACACTCTCACAGGGGTCGTCTAAGACCATTGGAAAACACAGATATTTACATTATAATTAATAACAATAGCAAACTTACAGTTATGAAGTAGATATAAAAATAATTTTATGGCTTGGGTCACCACGGCGTGAGGGACTGCATTGAAGGGTCACAGCCTCAGGAAGGTTGTGGAATGCTGATTTAGCTCTATCTTCCTGACTATGCACACAATGTGATCGGCTGTTTCAAGTTAACCTGTCTTCTTTTTCATAGACAGCATCCTTAAACCGTGAGCCAAAATGAACCCTTCCTTCTTTAAGTGGTTTTATGTCTGGTATTTTGTCACAGTTACGAGGAAGTAACTGATGCACAAAGTTTATTTGAGCAAAGAGGGCACAGGGCTGTGGGATTTTATACACTAAACATACAAGGGAAACAGAAAATCTCCCTGACTGGCCAGAATGGAAAGTGGGAAAGTGACTGGTGGCTTCTGATTGGTGAAACCTGTAGTTTCATTTCACTCTTTTCCTTGAACTTCACTTTGCCCGATGTGAATCAGAAGAGCAGTTTTAGCCTCTTGGCTTTTGTTTTACTGTCCAATGACAGAGAAAGGTGGTGCCCAAAGTACCAGCCACTTGGAACAATGAAAAACTCCAATTCCAAAACTCCCTGTGAGGTCTGCTGAATTGCCATAGAGCCAGCACCGCAATGCAGTTTAACCCTCTACCCAGCCCTCTCCCTCCCACAAACACTGACCTCCAATGGGCCTCCCAACATCTATTCTGGACTTTGAACACCACCTCAAAGGCTGCTTCCCAGAGAACCTAATCTATGACTCTCGCTTGCAAAATAGAGACCATAACGATTGCATTGGCCACAGTGAAAATTCTGGGAGTAGCAACATGCCATAGAAAGTGCTTGTGTATGTGAGCCCATGATGTGATGGGCCCTGGGTAAGGCCAGCCCTCCATCTTACTGTAAGGACCATGGTGCAATTCCCTGCCGCTGTCTGCCTACAATATAGAATCCAGCTGAACAAACTAAGACCCTCTAACACTCTGTAAGCATGAACTGGCTTTCCCTGTGAGCAAAGCTCAGAACATACATGACAGACGATAGGCAGGTCTCCAGACCCAGTGGTTTTATCCCCCAGTATTTTCAATTAGCTTTGCCATGCTAGGATAGGAATACGTAAAAGGAGACATGCCGCCACTGCCCCACCTTGGACTCCCTGCCCCACAGAAATACATGAAGACACTGTAATCAGCCTTTTGCGCAGGTCACAGCTCTTATACAAGCACCGTCTGAATGCCTGGAGTTTCCAAGGTGCCTGCTGGATGAGGCAAACTAGATTCCTCTATCACATTCATGCAATCTGACTTCTGCTTCTCCTTAAAACCTCTGAGGGCACCAGAAGCTGGAGAGAAGAAAAGAAGGGTCGGCGGGTAACCAGGGAGACATAAAGGCTGTCAAGATCTGACCCTGTATCCTTTATTCAGGGAGCTGTTCCTCGTCTGAAGGGGAAGCTAACCAGTAGAGGAGTTTCTACATGCCAGCAGGTTTTACCTTCCACCCTGGGGTGTGTGTGTGTGTGTGTGTGTGTGTGTGAGAGAGAGAGAGAGAGAGAGAGAGAGAGAGAGAGGAAAAGAGAGAGAATTTATAGTCTCATTAGAAACCTTTGACATAAGTACAAATCTTTCACAATTCATAGATAAAGAAATCAAAGTTCAGTTAGAGCAGAAACCAGAGTCAAGCTGAGGCGGTCTGCCCTCCTCACCCCTGTCCTAAACGCTTCTCCAGCCCTGGAACAGGCTTTGTCTGGCTCTCTCAGGACCCCATCGCTAGGACCCCTGCTTTCCCACAGTCCGACTTAATGTCACACTGGGCAGAGGTGGCGGCGCAGTGGAGGGCAGACTGCACACTCTCCAGGACTCTCCCAGACGGTCCAGGTTTCCAGTTCTAAACTTTGAAGGTCTGTGTTTTCTTATGCATTGGTGAGGTCACTCGCTGGTGGGGAAGAGGGCCAGAAGGGAGGATTCCAGAAGGATTCTCTAACAACACCTACGCAAAGTGACCCTGCCATTAGCAGACACGTGTTAAACAATACTCTCTTACATGACTTTAGGTATTTTGCGGATATTAATCTGATTACTGCTACAACAAGCCTGCATGGTATGGACTGTCATTACCCCCATTTAAACATGAGGGGACTGCAGGACAGATGGAACTCCAGAATTTTCACGAGCCACATGGTGAATAAGAAGTAAAACCATAGGGGGTTGGACAGGTGGCTCAGTTAAGACCACTGTTTGTTCTTCCTAAGGACCCAAGTTCAATTCCCAGCACCCACATGGCAGCTCACAATTGTCTGTAACTCCAGGCCTGACACCCTCAGACCAATGCAAATAAAATAAAGAAAATTACATAAACTTAAAAAAAGAAAAACAAAAAACAAGCAAACAAAAAGAAGTAAAACCATAGATGACCACACTTGATGATCTCAGGAAAGCTCTACCACCAGCAGTCCCAAGCTGAAACAGCCCTGTCACTCAGGCATCCTGACAGCCATGTCTCACCATTTCTGAGTTTCACCAAACAGACTACATGCAATGATATGATCCCTTATTTTCTGCTTCTGGATACACAAGAAGCTTCAGATCACACTTCTGTGTTCTGTGTCTTAGGGTGCATTCAAGAACTGTGTGTCAAATCCCTACAGCTCTTCTACTGGTGGCTTTATGAGAGCTCACCATGGTTTCATAGAGACCAATTATCTCCGACCCACAAGGGAGATTTAGCGAATAACCCATCCTTTTGATTTTAAAGTATCACATTATTTTTACATGCCCACCTACCATCCATCATCTGTCTATTAATACATCTATCTGTCTGTCTGTCTATCTACCTATACATACATACATACATACATACATGACTTAACAGGATTATGTTTTCTCTAAACAGACCATCAAAATATACCCCCCCCAATAATCCGAAAAGAAACAGCATTTTAATTAATGCTGGCTGATAAGGCTAAAGACAATGCTCCTCGGCTGATGGAGGGTGCGAAGGATCCAAGACTAACCTGGCTGCCAGAAGTCAGGTTGCACAGCTCCTCTAGAGAGCGGCCCTACCTCAGAGTTACCAACTGCCCCAGTTGCCTGAGCCTGAAGAATTTCTCGGGGCATTGAGCCTTCCTGTCAGTGGGGGCAGCCCCAGGAACAGCTCATCAGGCCTAGACGCTACACCCTGGACTCCCACCTCTACTCGCGGTTCAGACCTCCAGGGCCTGCCAAGGCAAGCCTGTGCTGGCAGCTCTCTGTGGGCTTTCCGGCTGGGTGCAGCCACCTTTGGTGGCCTCGCATCTTTCTTCCGGACTAACTGTTCTTGAGCCTTCTGTCTTCATACATTGCCTACACCACCTCCCTCCCTCTGCCCACATCACTCCATTCAAGGCGGCTCCGGTTCCCAAGGACCAGATCCCCTGGCAGTTCCCCCTGAGTAGGATAAGCTTCGTGACTTACCTCTGCTCTTGCAGGGGAATGGAATCCAGGTGGCGGCCTCCAGGCAGGGCCATCATGTTGACCCCAATCTGCAGCAATGCCTGCCCACAGCGGTCCGGACCCTGAAAAGACAAGCCACGGTGGGTCTATTGTGAGAGGCAGTACCGTCTCTTCACGTCTCCAATCTGGGATAGAAGGAGCCAAAGGAGGTGTGACAGAGGTCTCCCAGGCCTCCTCTTCTTTTGAGCTGATTGACACTCTGATCAACTCACAAAGGTAAGGCAGATCTCAGCCCTGACCTTCTTTCTAAATCCCTGGCTTACTACAACCCCCTACGATCTTTCCCTTTGTCCTATTGCCAAATATTTGCCCTTTCGCTGTGTGACTGACACACAGGCCAGCAAACACTGTGCAGAACATACTCATACTAAAAGAGGAGCCAAATGCATCCTATTTCAGATGACATCATTTCACCTGAACAGCAAGTGGCAGGCTCAGGATGTGACCTAAGGCTCAGTTCAGGCCACTGAGTCATGACTGAGAGAATCCTAGGAAAAGTTCCTTTCGCTAAGCAGAACCACGAGGTGAGACAGCCTCTCTCCTGCCATGCCCAGAAGATAATGCAAATCCACTTCAGTAAGAGCATTATGCGGCCATGAGAGGAGCTAGCTACAGAACAGAGCTGGTGCGCAGAGAGAAATTGCCTGGGTCCCAGATCCCAGGCCTTCTGAATCAGCTAGTCCTGTAGTCTGGTCTTCTTCCACACTTCCTACGTCTAAGATCATACAAATTCGTGTCTCTGAAGTCCTTCTTGACTTGAAGGTCTCTGTTCTGCACAGCCAAAAGCTTACCAAAGGAAAGGATGAGTTTGGACTTCCAGTCCCAGAACCGAGACTGCACTCGGCTCACCTGAACCTCCCTGTAACACGTTACAGGATCGCTCCTCCTCCCTCATGAGACTAACTGCCCAGGTAGTCTCCTCTCACCTCACCTCACCCCTCAGTGCTTCAGAAGGAATTTTCTCCACATTCCCTCATCACTTTCTTCTTGTAGAGTAGGCTTCTAATCAAGCAGAGAGTAGATTTTAACAGCAATACTATTACACTGGTAGGCATATCCTACCAGGCAGGTCCTGGGTGCAGCTCATAGGATGCACAGTTGGGTAGGAATGTTGATTTTTTTTTTCCTCCCTTAGCTGCTTAAATAGCAGCATCCAGCACTGTGAGAGCTAGCCAGCAGAAAGGAAATTCCAGATCAGATCCAACTTGATTTCTCAATGTCTTATAACCTAAATGGGTGGTGTCTTCAACTACAGGTCTTACAAACTCATTCTAGTGGGCAACCAAGAGCATTGGCAATCAATCACCTATAATATTGTGGGTCATGGAGGCTCTAGAAGGTCCTAGAACATAGAGAGTATCAGGGAAAATCCTAGTTTCCCAGGATAAAATCTCACATGTGATGAGATGACAGTAAGAGGGCATTTTTGTCTTGTCTCTTTATGATAAAGAAGGAAAGAGACAAAAAATGAAGAAAGAATCAAAGTCTGTAGTAGGTTGGAAGACTGAGAGATGGTTGGCAAGCATCAAGGCCTTTTACAGTGCAAACCAAAAGATTCTGTAAGCCAAGGAGAAGCCCTCCATGGAACACCGGAGGAAGATCTGGATCTGATTCCACTGAATCTGAGGGACTCTGAGAACAAATGGTAGTCATGAGCAGAAACCTAGATGCAGACAAATGTTTGAGTTTCTGTGACAAGATTCTATAAATATAGCTTGGAAACCACAACATTCTGGCAGCGATTTCTAATCTATGATCTTCATTGAGAACTGCCCAGCTGTGATGCAGGTGAGCCCACAGGCTAACAAACATTTATTAAGGTGTTCTCTTGAACCCCGTGTCCTTTCCCATTATGAGCAAAGGTTCAGAGAGTTAAGACCAACCCAAAGCTACATAGTCTATCAGGAAACCAAGGACAGATTCAAGGGGACACCCTACTTCTTACTTTTATCAAAGAAAGAGCTTAAACAGCACAATGGACAAGGGGGGATGGTGATAAATTCAGACCCTGACTCTACCTCATTAGCACAAGACCTTGAAAAATCAGCACGCCTCTGTGACAGTAGTTTCCTCAGCTACTAATACCTACTCCAGAAGCTTCTTGGGGATTAAGTACAGTCTAAGGGCTCTGGCATTGCACTTGGGTAGGTGATCAAGGAAGTATCCTTTTCTTAGGAAATGGAGTTGAGAAATGTAGAAGAGGTGAAAAGGGCAAGCGCAGATGTAAACAGGAAAGAAGAATCATCCGGCCCCCACTGGGTCACTCCGTGGATTCCTAGTCTTGTGCTTTCGCTCACTGTGTCTCCTGCACCATGAGTGTCTGCTCAGGAGGACTTGAAGCTTTGGGTATCTCTGGCTTTGTTCAACTCAATAGATCGATTTGGGTGGCTTAGTTCTGTTTCAGCTCCCATAAGGGCAGCCTTTGCTTACCTCCACTTGACTAAGGCAACTGGTCTCCCCACAGGAAGTCAAGACTATTTACACTAAAGTATTCCACTAGAACCAGCAGCAAAGGGTGTTTCTGCTCTTGTCTAATGGGACAGTCTGGGGCTAGCTCACAGCACAGCTGGGATTGTTTAATCTGAGAAGTTCAGTACAACTGACCATCGGAGAGACAGTAAACACTGTGGAAAACGCTAAGTTCCAGAAGCAGCACCAGGAGGTTTCCTGGAGGAGGAGGGAGAAAGCAGGGCCACAGATATGGCGCCGGTCCCTCTTTCTCCAAGACTTCAGAGCACACAGGTTGTAAGTGACCATCTTGCCAGCCCACCATTCTAAGTCACTCCACCTTTCGAACTAAAATGTCTCTCAGAGAATCTTAGAGAATATGGCTTCCTTTGGGAGGCCAATAGGACTGTCCTAATGTCTCCATATCTCTTTTTCATCTGTAGAACTGTAATACTATAGGCATCAAGATAACCCATAGACATATTGTTTCTTTGGTTTCTGACACACTCCTCTACCTCCTACATCTGAGAAATACCCCTACCATCATGAATTTTCATGATATGATATATAAACAGAAAAGGCTGGGCGTTTGTATCCTGAACGCTTTGCAGTAGTGACAAATGCCAGTTGGTCACACAGAACAGAAACAAAAGACCTCAGCTTTATCAATTGTATAGAGCTTTTGAACATGAGAGGTTTCTTTCTGGAGCCTGTGTTTGCAGGAAAATCAAGTTTTCCAGTAGCTGGTATGCAGGTGACTCTTTGAAACAGCCCTGAAATATATGTTTTTATTACAATTTTCTTCTTTAATCTGTGAATTTGTACAAAATGCCTAGGAGATAAAATCTAGTAGGTTCTACATGCACAGCCTACAAATAACCCCAAACAGCTTCATTTCCCTCATTCTCCAGTATTTCACTATCCCCTGACATTTATCATTCTAATCCAGGAGAGGACTTCTGGAAGTCACCAGGGTCTTCCAGACTTGCTCAACTCAAACCTTTCTCAACACACTTCCACAACGCTTTATGGCACAAGTCAAATCATATCTTAGGATATTATCTTAGGATATTATCCCCAACCTCACCCCCACCACATTGGGCTTCCTACTGCTACGCCAAGGTCAAATATTCTTCCTGGGTAGCCCACCTAGAATCCATAGATCTGACCCCTGAACACTGCTCTAACCTCTCATCTGTCCCACTCTGTCATCTAGCCACTCTGCTTATTGTTCATCGTTTTAGCACCCACATCTTCTCTTCCCAAGCACTCTCTCTTCTATGACAGCCTAACCTCCACCTTCCTCACCAAGTTATCCCTATGATCTTTCAGAGCTCTGCAGAGCACCACTCCCTAGCTGGTGGAGTCAAGTCCTTCAGTGTTTCTCCTCCACTGAACCTACCAAATTTAACTATAACACTAGCAACTTAGTGTATCTCTCCCCTGAGGGTCCTGGGGCAGGCACAGAGGCCTTGCCTCCTCAGTGCCGCCTCCTCCATTCTCGACAAGTTATCTGCTACACGTTGTCTGATTAATAAGTATTTGTTGACTGGCTAAATGAGATGTTGTTGAAGTTACTTCAGCTTCCTCACTGATAGACAATGGTAACCATTTCAGTGTCGTCCAAGTATTCAGAAGAACTGTCATGGGGGTGGGGCTTTTGCATAGCACACACACAGCATCCTCCCAGCCACAAGATAATGGCTCCTGTCCCTTCCAAGTTCTTGTAGTCCTTGCTGTCTGGTCATGCCCAGCTGGGCAGCTTCCCCTCCCACCCACAGATCTATGTTTATGAAGCTCTTCCGGACGGACAGATGGACGAGCCAATGGACATTCAGGATACTTCATGAAAACTGCACTGACAGATAATCAAAAAGAGACCTGGAGGACACGTGAGAGTACAAAGTCAGACAGCAGGGAGAAAGCGCCATGGAAACCTCCTTGGAGCACGGTCCCAATACTAAAACGCCAAAGGATAATCTGGAATTATTAAAAGCAGAGGAAGGAGAGGAGCAGAAGGAAGACTAAGGAGGGAAATACGCAGTAAGAACCAGATCCTGAGCACCATGAGCTCTGGGAGCAGGTGTTTCTGGAAAGTGGAACATTCTGAAATATGGCAGACTTTAAAGGAAAACAGCCCCAATGGGATACAGGAAACAGGGTGGTCGTTCTCAGCAAGGAGAGAAGGAGGTGAGATCTGTGCTGATTCTCAAATGCAAGCTGAGATTTTTGTCAGCTAAGGATGTGACAGTGATATTCAGAGCCAGCTGGGCGGTCTGGGCTGTAGCAGAAAATGTAGCAGGAATTTAGGGACCTGGGTGTCCCTCATGAAGCTGGAGGGGGTGTGCTGTACAGTCCTGGACATGAAAGATCCAGGTGTTTCTAGTCTCTAAGTTCCCATCCTGTGGATGTTAGGAGCCACTGGAGATGTTTGGGTGAGGAAGCGAAATGATTAGAATGGAGCTTCAGAGCCATGGATGGACCCCAGCGAGGGAGACCAGCAACAGCGGTTTGATTCAGAACCCAGAGGAAGCTTCTAGAGGGAGCACTAGAGCCCTGGGAACATGGGAGAAAAAAAAAAGAATGGAGAACAGCTTTTGAGATAACAATGAATCTCCCTCAACATCTGAACTCGGGGTCTCAGATCTGGGGCAAGAACGGAGACAGTTATTGGAGCTATCCCTGGGTCGCTAGCTGCGGTGCCAGACACCTTGCAGCAATCAGATACTTCAAGGACTCTCATTCCCAGGGGAGGTGCACGAAACCCAGCGGGCTGCCACCTGGCCCTGCCTAACAGACTAAGCCTCATGAAATATAGAAAGCTCTGGCTCCCTGGAGAAAAAGCCCCAGTAGCCCCTCACAGCTGTCAGGCCACAGAAGCCAGGAAGCAGGCAGAACAGACCTCAGCACTCACTAAATAAGTCTTAGCCCCTCTGGGCCTCCACCAGCACTGTGTGCTACAGAACAGCTTCAGCCAAGTACGGACGGGGACCCGACCCTCTGCTTGTTGACCTGGATCTATCTACCTTTGAGACTCCACCTAAAAGCCACAAAAATTCTACGAAACCATGTCATGGACTTGTCAGGACAGAGACTGTGCTGCCCAGGAATAAATAGTCCAGTCTTCTAGGGGAGCTTAAATCATACTCTTAGGATATTAGAACTTGTGGGAATCTCGAGACCAGCCCTTTTCATGTATAACAGCAATAATCATGAAAGGGAGGAGAGGAGAAAACTTTCCTGGCTGCTTACACTGATCTCAACACTTTATGCTTGGTCTTTAACAGATTTCCTTAGTTTGGCTACTCCATCATCCCTGCTTTTCAGATGAGTGACAGAAGCACGAAAGAGGTTCATGTGGGCAAGTGGAGAGATAGGTTCAGAGGGAAGAAGATCAAGATTTTGCTGAAGATCACAGCTGTGCCTCAGACATGCACACATGTTCCATAAACTGCTTACTATCCCCTGGAAAATCCCAATAAGCCTTTGCCTAGGAGAGAGCTGTAGGAAAACCAATGGAGGCCTCACAGTGTCTGCAGTAGAAAATCAGTGGAGATTTGGTGCCCAGTTATAAATCAGAGATAGCTATGCCTGATTTTATGATTTGCTGTAGTTATCAAGAACAGGGAAGCAGAGCGGTAAGGGAAATGAAGTTCCTCAAGGCATCCTTCTTTGTAAGGAGATAGAACAGGTAAGGTAGCTCAGGGATGTGTGTGAATCTATAGAGAGTCAGAGAGAGAAAACATTGTGCACTTACCAGTGATCCTGGAGTCTGTAACAAAACAGGCTGAGCAAGCCACAGGGAGCAAGCCAGTGAGCAGCACCCCTCCATGGCCTTTGCATCAGCGCCTGCCTCCAGATTCCTGCCCTCCTTGTTTTTGATAATGAACTGTTATATGGAACCATGAGTGAAATAAACTCTTTTCCTCCTCAAGTGGCTTTTGGTCATGGTGTTTCATCACAGAAACAATAACCCTCACTAAGGCGCACAGTATCAAGCTATCCCTATGGAAGCCATGTCTCCCAGGACCTAATTTGTACAACCACTTATTCTCTATGCGTTCTACACCACCCATTGAAACAAACCACTATGCAGCCTCCACCAAAAGCCTGTGTGGAATCAGGAAATCCATGGCTGCCCCCATGGTGAGTCTTGAAATACAGCCCCCGGTTCTGGGGCAAAGACCACCTACACAGCTGCCCTGTGCCTTGGAAGCTGCACAGGACACACTTAATTGAGCTGGCAATTTTTTCCTGAAGATTATAACTGAGAATTGATGGCCAAAACTTTGAGACCTGAGGTGCACTATTCCCTGCAAAGGGGCTTCCTTGAGCTTTTGAGCTTCCCTGACAAGAGCTCCGTGAACTAAGAATACACATTCAGGGGTTAGACTCCCCAAGTTAATTAGTGTGTGATCTTGGACATCAGGTTTCACTTTTCTATAAGACACAATACATAATTGGTATAAAATGAGAATTCTGTATATACCAATGAGAGGATAGATAGATAGACAAATAAACAGACAGACAGATAGACAGATAGATAGATAGTGCCATGTCTCTTCTGGCAAAAGTACATAAATGAGGGAAGAAGCTAAAGGCCATTTTGCCAGCTCAACTCTAAGTATTCAAAAGCCTTTTCATTTTCAAACTTTAAATGATTACTTTCTAACCTTCCCTGATATAAATATTATCCAAGCGTTCAAATGTTGCTTATCTTTGATTTGCAGAAGAGAGAGACCTTCCCCACTGGGCCCAGATCCCACAGTGCTAAAATTAACCATCACAATGCTCTACGCTAAAGACTTACTGGTTGTAACTGCTCTGAATAGACATAATTCTCAGATAAAGGCCATTAGAGAAAATTGAATAGCTCCAATATGGGGAAATTTTGGATACATTCTCTTTCATAAATCACACTCAGAGGTCACACTGGGCAAGCTATTTCCCTTTCTGAGTCATAATGAAGACCCAAGTTGAAGGGGTCTATATACTCTTGAGAAAGAAGACAGATGAAGAAGAATTTACAGCATCTTATATCTCCATAAATACAACTTGTTCTTTCTTCTCAATCCATGAAGGGATGATAGCACAGCCAGGACACACCAGGTTCCTTGATTGCTTTCCCTACCCAGTCCTCTGCACTGGAGTTGACTAAGTGACCTTGACAGTATAGAACACAGAAGCCACTGAAATCTATGACTGCTCCCACTTCAACCCCTCTGACCTTTGGGTTTCTTTTTTTTTCATCTGTAAAATCAGAATAGAATGCATTCTGTGATGTCAGACTACTGTAAGAGCGTAGTGCCTGCAGAAGCTAATAGCACTTCAGAAGCTAATAACAATCTAAGAATCTATCCTGACCCCAAAAGCCAGTTCGTGAGATACTACATGAGAAGTTTCATGGCATCCCTCCATGTGCCAAATTTCTTACCAAGATGTCAAAGATATGCTCTCCCCAAAAATTCATTCTCAACACACTATTGGCATTGCTATAATGTACATAGTCGAAGAAGCCTCTAAGATTGGAGGAGGGGATGTCAGATACACTGTCTATATCTGCCTACTGCAGTTAGCTATGTAGACAGCGAGACTGAAGGCCAGAATTTTGTAGAATGCTGCATTAACAAGGCCCGATGCTATTCCTAGCACACCACATGTTACAGTGACACTTGAACAGTGCCTACAGCAGGGCGGGAGCTCAGTCAACATGAAGGTGGGCTTGAATAAAGTACCAACACTCTGGGGCTTTGAATCTGTCTCCAAGATGCCCCTCTCTGCCTCCACACTTCTGTTCATGATAACAGTCGCTACTGCTACAGCCGTGCGATTCTAATGTGCAGTCTCTCGGACTCTAACAATGGCACCTTGGCTTTGTCGTAGTTTAACTGGAGCTATCATTCCTTTTTACCAAGCATGTGGTGTCTTTCATTCCATCACACCTTTAATTCAATGAATTGTGATATCTGTCACTTAGCTATGTACTAAAAACTTCTCTGTTTCAAATAAATAAACACATTTATACCCCCTAACATACAAAACAATCAATCCCACTGTTATGCCTGAAATAAAACAAGGAAATTCCTTGATTTGTTAGCTTACATGGTTAAAAAGTCGAGTAGGGATAAGAACACTAAATTTTCTGCCAAGCCTCCATGGCATATTACTGTTTTTCTTTTCTTTTTTTTTTTTTTTTTCTCATTTAGTTATTTTATTCACTTTACATCCTTGTAGCCCATTCCCTCTGCCTCTCAGAGCCCCAGCTGTCTCTCCCTTCCCTTTCCCCCCTCCCCCTCCCTCTTCCATCCACCCAGCTCATCAAGTTGCATTAGGACTTCCCCTGTGGCCTGTCAAGGCAGTCCCGCCAGGGGAACATGTCACTGTTTTTCAGCAGCTAATGTTTAGTTGGCAATGGAGCCTAGCTAGCTAGCTATTTATTCACCTATCTATTTATCTTTCTATTTGTTTATTTATTATTTTGGAACCCCTTTCTTACACAGAAAACTAACATTATGTTTTTAATTCCAGTAAAGTGATAGATCAGATAGCCTAAATACTTCTCCATGAAAACTGCTTTAAATATAAAGATATTTATAAGCATCAGTCACTACTCTTATTTCTGTGACAAAATAGCTAACAAAAACAACGTAAGGAATGAAAGGGTTGATCCTGTCTTCTGGATGGATGGGGCAGCCCATCATGGTAGGAAGCCCCAGCTGCAGGAGGGAAAAGCACGTTGCGTCCACAATCAGGAAGCAGAGCGACGAATGCTCAGCTGGCTTCCTCCTTCTTCCCCCTTTTATTTAGGCTCAGACCCTAGACCAAAGGATGGCACCACCTACATTCAGGGTATGTCTTGCCCCTCAGTTAAACCACTTTGGAAATACAAGCTCTAAGGTGTGTCTCACAGGTGCTTCTAAATCCAATGAAGATGAACCACTTTATGGTCTTAAAAATATATCACTGAGCTGGCCAAAAAAAGGAATAAATTTGGAGAGGCCAAATAGGATGAGGTATGGAAGGGATTTTCCACTGATAACACCTGTGACATGTTTCGTCCATCAAACATTTGTTTCTTTTGTGTGTAGGGCAAGGGAGATAGGTGCCAAAGCCTAGGGATTCCCCAAGAGAAAGAATCAAATACACATCCAGAAAGAATAAACTCAATGCACAGAAAAATGAGAAACCAACCTTCTCTGCAAAGTGTCAGCTATAAAATCTGAGAATTAATCACCATGCCATGACCCTCTAGAGGCCATTGGTTGGGTTTGCATCACTTGTTAGGGGATTGATGGCAGAGCTCAACTACAAAATTTCATTCCAAGAAACAAAATAGAGTTCTTGGAAGCAGATTCAAGAAACAAAGGCTACAAATTATAGTCCTGCAACTCCAAGAAATAACCAAAAAGAATTAAAAGATGTAATTGTGTGTCAAATGACAGAACAAAAGGAGTTATCCAAAGTGAAGCTCAGAGGACACAGATACCTTTAAAAATGAGAAAGCTGTAGCTGGTTCTTTGATCACCTCCCCCTGGGGGAGCAGCCTTACCAGGCCACAAAGGAAAACAATGCAGCCAGTCGTGATAAGACTTGATAGACTAGGGTCAGATAGAAGGGGAGGAAGACCTCCCCTATCAGTGGACTTGGGGAGGGGCATGGGAGGATATGAGGGAGGGGGTGAGGGAGGAGGCTACAGTGAATAAACTGTAATTTATAAAACTATAAACTTTTAAAAAGTAAAAAAAAAAAAAGAGAAAACTAAGGCTAAGAGTGAAGAGTGACATAGTCTAATGAACCATTCCAAAAAAGATAAGAGAGCTTGTGTATAAAGTACAATTCAAACAGACTAGCTTTCAAATCCAGAAATAACAATGAGTAACAAACAAAATAAATACAAAAGATGCTCATATCTTGGAAAATTAAAAAGACTAAAGAACACCAAAGACAAAGGATTTTGGAAATGCCCAAAGGTAAGCAGAATGGTTAGGATGCTGGAAGTATCCAGAGAAAAACAGGAGTTAAATGAACATAACTGCTAAGTATCAATCACAAGACAGAAGGCAGCGAGGAAAGCACCTGGCTTGGGGGAAGGGCTGTCCTGGAGTTCTGTATCCAGAGGAACCTGCTTTTAGACAGTGGAAAAGCAAAGAGTCTCGCAAGAAAGAAAATTCTGAAGGCATTCAGAAGGAATGGAATATTACCTGGGGAGGTTGAGACACAAAAATGTATGATTGTGCCACTTAGTTGAAACTGTGAATAATTCAAACAAGCATTGACTATAATAACAAATATAATAATTGTTCTGTGGGATAAGAGGAAACTGAGTCTAAAATGTTGTACATGAATTCAGAAAGGAATGATTAAAGTAAGTTAAAATGCAGTAAGCTTCTAGTTGCAGAGGAAGGAAAATAATGATGTGAAATAACTTTAAATTTGTTAGTTTTTATCATTTGTGTAATATAGAGGTAACTAAGTAAAAGAAGAGAGAGAGGAGGGAAGATATTCCCTTTGAAATATGTAGAGGGGAAACAAATCAATAATAAAAATTCAGTCTAAAAGAAGAAATGAGCTGGACCTGTTGAAATCACACATGTGATTTCAACCCCCAAGAGCCAGGGACAAGACAAGCCCCCAAACATTTGAACCCACCAGAGCTACACAGTCTCAGAAGAAGAAGAAAAACAGACCGATAGAAGAGAACACCTGATGTCAAGCTCTGGACTCCCCAGGTGTATACAGGAGCATTTGTACCTGCATACACACATATATCACACACAATACGTTTAAAGAGAAAAGAAGAGCACAAGCATGAAGATATACAGACCAATCCTTTACATAACAGAAAAGAAAATATGCTAAAATAGACAACAAAACCCAACATCAATGGAAAAGATAGTACAGCCCGGCCATATTAGGTTTAGCTTTAAAATATGTAATAATTTTAACATTATAATAAAGCTCACCACATTTACAAAGCAGAAAAGAACACGACTATTATCAATAGACAGAAATAATTTGATAAAATTCAATAGTAACTTAGAAAAAGAACACTTTGATCAAACTAGGAATAGAAGGGACTTTCCTTAGACTTATCAGTGGACATCTACGTGAAAACAGTATCATAAATACCATGCTTAACTACCCATTGAAAGCAGGTCTGATAAGAGCAGATGCCCAATTTTCACCACTTTGATTCATTATTACCATAGAATCTGATCTGGGATAAAAAGAAAAGCATATGTGAGAAATGTCAGAATCAAAACTGCCATTATGTAGCACACAGCCACAGAGGGAGTAGAGGTTAAAACTCACCTGCTTTGTTCACCATGTCACACACCTACATATGTAAAGCTGTGATTACTTGTCAAGCCAAGAACCCATGCATCTCTGTACACCCAGACACTATACCTCTGCATAGCTGTATTCTTCTAAGAATACAGCTATGAGTTTGCTACTCATTGTCCTTAGTATAAAAGCCAATAGTGTCTACAGATGAGTATTTCCTAAGTTATAAAGGAACTTAGAAAGTTGTTGATGAA
This sequence comes from Meriones unguiculatus, assembly GCF_030254825.1. NCBI lineage: Eukaryota > Metazoa > Chordata > Mammalia > Rodentia > Muridae > Meriones > Meriones unguiculatus. The sequence goes on from NC_083361.1 coordinate 25,326,989, forward strand.
TAAATATATAAATTTCAGGTGTAGTCCCAATCAACAGCATATGAATGAGGGAGCGGGGAAAGAGGCAGAAGAAGAAAGACCTTTACAAAGAACAATAAAATATATAAGGAAAATGAAAGTGATCCTTCTGTGCAAGCCCTTAATTAAGAAAATTGTAAAACACTACTAAAAAGATATGAAGAAATACCCAGATAAATCAAGAGATCATTCAGATATCTGAAACAGCATGCAAATGATGAGAAGTGTCAATCTACACTTAAAAATCTATTGTATAAATTCAGTGGGAATTACAGTTAAACCCCAACAGAATTTTTCCTTAGAGTTTGACACTCTGAATCTAAATGCATAGCCAAGATATGTTGAAAACGGTACTTTTCCTATCCTATAAGATTTTTTTAACCAGTAAATACAAAGAAATATTGATCCTGAAATGAATTTATTAGGTTGAATAATCATTCCAAGATTTACCTAAAGAATATTAAAACTTGACTATTAATGGTGATAAGAAGACAGAAGATGATAGATTCAGAACTCACACATCTTCCAAACAAAAACAGAAAGTGAGTGGAAATGGGGAGACGAAGTCTCCACTGTTACTCCTGCCTGCCCTCGCACTGCTGCCCCTGAGCCCCACTTCAGCCCTGAGTCAGAGAAACTGAGTCAGAGGGCTGATTTTGGAGCCTTATCTATAGTCATCTTCAGCACCAAGAATATGAAAACTGTCTATACTTAAAGGGGCTTTTGGTCCTGAGACATCAAGGGAACACACAAGTAGGTCTATACAGTTGCCAGAGACCAAGCAATGAACCTAACCCAACCCCTACACAGACACATTTCAAGTGCCTGCTGGGTCTCCTGGTGCTTCTCTCCCTCTGAATGGGAAGGTTTTTCTTGTAGTGCTACCAGGCAACTTCACAGCAAAAGATATGAGACTTTGCAATTGGCTGTGAATGAAAACTGTCAAAAGCTGCTCTTAAAGAAATGAATGGAGAGGACCTAAAACCCCAGCTCACATATAGCCCATAGACTCAGTATCCAAATGGCGTCCATAGTAAGGGGAGCAGGAGCTTTCTCTGGCATGAATTGAGTGACAGGCTCTCTGATCACCTCCTCCTGGTGGGTGCACCCTTGCCAGGCCATAGAGGGAAACAATGCAGCCAGTCCTGATGAGACCTGATTGGCTAGGGTCAGATAGAAGGGGAGGAGGACCTCCCCTAACAGTGGACTAGGTGAGGGGCATAGGGGGAGAAGAAGGAGGAAGGGTGAGATTGGAAGGAGATGGGAGGGGCAGGGAAGGGAGCCACGGGGGAGGGGGGCACAGCCGGGATACAAATTGAATAAATTGTAATAAATGATAATAAAAAAGAAAACAAAACAAAGAAACAAACAAAACAAGCTACATGAATCCATAAAGCCCCATCCCTAGGTCTTTGTAGTCAATGATGTCTGAGAGCAGTCTCAAGCCCATCTTAGTCAAGGGCAAGAGAGAGACACAATACAGCATCCTCTCTGCCTCAATCCCCAGTTTTATGCTAAAGATGAAGATGAATTGCCCTTTCCATAGGATTTTCTCTCCCACTGGCAGAGATATGCAAATGCATAATTAGGTAAAGCACAGTAGTTGCCGAAGCGTGAGTCTGATGAGATGCTTCGCTTTTTTTGCCATGAGTGGGCACTCTACATACAGACATCCTGGCAGGAATGTAGATATTCTAAAGAGAGTCATCGCGCGCACTCCTCTGTTTGTCTATCAGACTACTGAAACAATTGCTCCAAGAAACTGGAATTCCTCCAAGAGCTAGGAGAAGAAACAGATGAAGCCTGTGCTGGCCAGGAGAGGTTGCCTCCAGAAAGAGCTTACACAGTTCTGACAACTGGTCATTCTCTCTAGCAGGAGGGGCTGGAACTGGGACGGTGAAAATGGCAGGACTACGCCTTGACCAGGGCTAGTCATGCTGCCAGTTCCCTTCTATTTAAATCTAGTCCTCAGGTCAGGACCCCAAAGATGGACTTGGGGAGGTCCCTGGCCTTCTTTATTTGTTCCTCTTCCCAATGTGACCGTGCTGGGCTATCTTTCCCTGCTTTTCACTGTTACTAGTCCCTTTAATCGAAGCCTATTTGGATAGATGGCAGTGCCTAGATTGTTGGTGCTACCAGAGCCCAGACTCTAGCCTTACAACCCCCATGAGATATAATGGTTTAGGGCCATGTATGCCTCTTCTCTAGGCCTCCAGTTTCCCATCTGTAAGAAGGGGGGCCTGGGGCTGATGAGTGCCTGCGGCACATCTACTGTCTCTACAGTGCAATGCCCCCCACTGGAGGCTTGTGAAAATCACTCACAACCAGAGACTAGACCCCAGTCTTTCCCCTCCAGCTTACTCTGCCAAGAAGCCAGGCCACTCTATGTTCTTTGTTCAAAGGTGGCTTCAAGTGACAAAGGACATCCGGGGTTTATTCCAATGATAGATGTTCGTTTCTCTTGTTGGCCGTGTTAGCCACTGGAGCCCCGACATAACTGCTTCCCCAGCTATCGTGCCTCTAGGGACCACCCCGACAGCATTCCTGCAGCCTATACTCTGGGGGTCCTCACTCAAGATGACGATCTTGCTGGCTCCCAGCAAGCCTAACCTGCTTGAGATGATGTCAGCCTCAGTCTCTTTTAACACAGTTTTCAGTGTAACACCCTCCTGCGAACTTGCTCTACTCCCCTCAGCCCACGCCTCCAGGCAGACCTAAGCTCTGCATCCTACCCACAGCTGTCAGACCTTGGCCCCAGCTCACCCCACATCTTTTTGTACTGCTGTCATGTACTCCCTTAGGTTTCAGCCTCAAGAACGCCACCCCATTGTCCTCAGGACTAGCCAGTCCACCCCATCAGTCAATATTTGGTTTAAATGTGGCCATAATTTGATGCTCACTCTGGCCTCCACAAGAGGGTTATAAGACTGCAGTGTTGGCTCTATTTATGCTGGGTTTGCTGAGGGTGCTTGGCTTCCTGACTGTCCAGTGACCTCCTGTAGTACACTTTGTCTCCCTGTTAGGGCCAAAGTCCCACAAAGATATGCCCATGACAGCCAGTATCTTGCATGTCTTAGAAACCAGCAGGCCTGGGGCTGGAGAGATGGCTCAGTCATTTAGAGAATTTGTTGGTCCTTCAGAGGACCTCAGTTTGGTTCCCAGCATCCATATCAGGCAGTTCACAACTGCCTGTAACTCCAGCTCCAGGGCATTTGACATCTCTGTCTCTTCCAGCACCTGCACTCACTCACATGCACATAGCCATATGCAGAGACATAGCTTATAAATAATTATAATTAATTAAAATTAAAATTGGAAAATGCATGAGGCATGGCAGAGAAATCCTGTGGAAAGAATGAACGGTCGGTGATGGCCATCCCCTGTCTCTTGAGTTACTAAAAGAAACTCTCTCTTCTGTACCTTCCCCTTCTACAATCTATTATTCTCTTTATATCAACCTAAGCATGACAACACGCTCTTCAATCCTTCCCAAGTCCCTGCTGTCATTCAGATTGCTGTTTGAATGGCGTACAGGGAACTTCTGGGTCTGGTTACCATTTCTGTACTGACCTCTCGCCTGTGGACTCTGTCCTCACTCACTCCATTCCTACTGACCTTCCCCACACATGCCTTTGGGCCTTCACCCTTGCCTTTTGGGTTTACCTTTCCTCTCCAAAATGCTCCCATAGCTTGTGTCTTTTCCTCCTCCAGGCCTCTGCTTGATCTCAGCCAAAAGACTGAAAAGAGAGTGACCTCTGCTTAAACGTGTGCTTATCCAAACCTTCCCCACTCTTGGTGCTCCTTCACCACCTCTTATATTTCTACCTGGTACTGTGAACTGTGTTTGCATCCTGCATTCGACCTGCCAGCTGTCCTCCCAAACCAAAACGCAAATCCTGTAAGGACTTGACACTGGCTTTGCCCACTCTCGCTTCTTGGGTGTCTAGAGCAATGCACAACCCACAGCAGATGCTAAGCAGATGCTTGACTAGATGGGAGAGTGAGTAAATGAGTAAATGAGTCTGTAACTTAGACCCTTGGCACCCTTGGCATTGCTCCAAGATGTTGCTATCTGATGGGTCTGCTATTGTCCTCTCCTGCTCAGTTCCGACCCTGTCTGCTACAGCAGATGGGCAGCACCCATTTGGAGAGTAAATTCACTTTGTAAATGACAGTCCTCAGAAAACTGAAAGGACAGCATGTGTAGAGGGCAGCCAGAGTTATCACCGCTGGTTTCTAAACGCTGTATTTTAAGGCACACCTCCAGCATCTTGGCAAATTCTGTAGGATTGAAGGGCAATTGATGTTTAAAAAAGTAAAAATAAAAATAGGGTGCCCCAGAGGCAGCTGTTCGCCTTTCTCTCTGGAGCCTGACTGAGACCTGGCCTTCTCTGCAGAACCCTGCAACTACTTTGCATATACCTAGTTACCAGTTTGAGCAACCAGTTCCCTAAGCCATCACAGAAGGGAGTTCAGCAAAGTGGAGAACAAGAAGAGAGCCAGGAGAGGGAACCAAGGAAAGAGAGTCGGTCAGCAGGAAAAGAGACAGAGAAAAAAACTGCCACGCTGATAAACAGTACTTAGTAAGCGTGGTGCAAGCCTCCCCACCCCCACCCCCACCCCACTGCTGGCTCCTTACCTGAGCCTCTGGGCTGCGAGGACAATGGGTTAAAGTAATGTAAGAGAGGAGGAGATCCTCAGCTGTGAGCGTTGCCTATAAATCCACCCAACATCGATTCTTGCTTGCAGATGAGTGGGTAGGTGGCAGATGGGTGGGTGGGGAAGTGACCAAAAGAAGAGGAAATAGATTGATGAGTGACAGGAGAGTGAGGAATGCAGGAATGAGTGAGCCAGAGGGACCACATGGCCTGTTCTAGCGCTTTAGCTCTCACAAGGGGGGCTGGCTGGGTCTGTGAGCCCGGGTCTCTGCATTCTCTTTGGGTTTACATCCAGCCAAGATGCATGCTGGCAGCTGCTGATCCACAAAATCATTTGGGGTGCTTGTCTGTTTCTCTCCACAGTAAAACTGGTTACTCTGGGGGCTCCCTTTGATGGTAATGATCTTTCACACCACTCCCATGTTATATGCGCTCAACAAACCAGAGGTGGGGAAAATAGAGAGGCCAGAGCTCAGGGTTACCACTGGAGTTCAGCTGCCTCCTCCAGAGCACTCCTTGGGATTATACACAGATTTGTTCACCATCTCCACAAATCTCCTGGGTAATGGTCCAAGCCACTGGCCCAAAAGATGGTACAAGTTCCAAGTTGAATGATTTGTCTTTATCTTCAAATAAAATTTCACTTAAATTTTCTTTCTGTTACTCATTCACCCATCTAGCTGCTCACCTACCTGCTCACTCAGTGTGTCCCTGTGGCATGTGTCAGTAATGTGCTACCAACCTACCAACCAGGATAAAGCACTACACAAAAGTGAAATGTCCCAGATAGCACAAAGTACCTTAAAATAAAATAAAATTCATTATTACAGCAGAACAGAAATCCCTACTGTGATGAGTCCTTAAAGGAAGTACAATGTGTTTTGAAAGTCTATAAAATGGTATTTTATTTAGTCAGGGAAGTCATGGATGTGAAAAGTGAACTGAGGGATATAGAGAAATTTGTCAGGTGAGGAGAGGAAGGAGGAATATTCTAGGCAGAGGAGTAGCCCTTGCAAAGGCCTATAGCAGCACGAATAAAGGAACAAGCCTGAGAGGCCCCCAGCTGAGGCAAGGCAGTGAGGGGAGGGCTGTGGAAAGCAGGGCCAGACAAGTGAGACCTGGTGGGTCTTACTTGGGAATTTGATCTTTGTCTCAAGATGGTCAAAAGCCATTGAAGTGCTTTGAAGTAGAGAAATGACCTGACCAGAATTGTCCTGAAGTCTCCCCTGGCTGCTCTGTGAAGACAAACTGGAGGGCAGCCAGGATGGACATGATGGGGTCACTCAGGTGTCTAGAGTGATACCTTGAACTAGGGGATGCTGGTGAAGATAGAGAGAAAGATGGACTTGAGCGACACACACTAACATCAACAAGTATGCAGATGGCAGGCCTGGCCTTAGAGCGGAGAGATGATGAGGACGGTGGCTTCATCTCTCTGCTTTGTGCTACTGTTCGGATTGAAAGGGCATTCAGTGAGTTCTGAAACCCCTGGTGAGGACCAGGCATGCCTAAGACTGACTGTGCAGGGGGCAATGACAGGCATTCCATCCTGAATGTGTTTAGTTTGACGAGCCTTGTGGACATAAACTGGGAGACCCTGTGCCTGCATCTCTGCTACTTTCTGTATTCACCAGTTACAATGTAGTTGATTCTGCCTTGTCTCCATTCTGTGTAATTAAAACAATCCCTTGGCTCTCTCCCCTTCCAGCTTCTCCTTTTCACACACAAATCACTTTAAATATCGTCTTCTGAAAGAGGCCCTTCATGAACTGCCCCTCATTCCAACATACCCTTGCCCTGTTACCCTCTACATCAGATTCACAGTGTTATTTCTTCTAAAATACACACACACATGCACACACATGCATACACACATTTATAAACATGCTGTATCGGTTAACTGTAAAAGGAAATAAATATGCATGTCCTAGTCCTTCAAGAAAGCATAAACACCAATAACAAGGACACAGGTTGCCTCCAGTTGGGTTTCTAGATGCCATTCCCCCATTAAAGGAGCTTGGACTCTTCAAACAAATGGCTAGTTCCAAGGCTGGAAAAAGGAAGGATCAAAATGAACCCTAACTTCTTGCTACACTGGATAATAAGGAAGCACTCAGAGAATCACTGAAACAAACTGAAAAGAAACAGAATCCAGCTTACATCCCACTGACTGTATCTGAGATCATGTGACCATCAAGCTAAAATAAATATGACACTTGATTCATCCAATGAATTAAGAATATATGAGGCCCGAGTGAAGAATAAAAAAGAGGAACAGAGGGAGGGAGAAAATTAGTAACCTTTCTGATAGTAAAATAACAATATATATATATATATAATGAATTCAAAATTATGACTGCTGTATCACTGTAAGTTTGATGGTAAATATATGTCTATATTCTCAAAATATCTCTCCACAAATCAATAATTAACTTAAAAAGAGGAGACCAGTAATTTCACTGTGGAAAAATGATAGATGTCACCTGAAGTGAGCACTGATAGCCTCTGTCATCAGACTGTCCCACTCTGTGGCTTTGGAGAACACATTTTCCCTCCCAAAACACACAGCCGACTCCAGGCCTGCAGACCACCAAACACCCAAAGTGGAGCAGGTTCAACTTAATAACCACGGGCACTGTTCAAAACCAAAGGGTCCAGAGAAATAAAGCAGAGGAGACTAAAGAGACATGTCGCTAACATCATCCACAGACTGATCTGGCAGGAAGATGATGGCCACACAAATGATATCAAGGCTGTGATATGTATAACCTGATCGCCAACTTTACTGAACTGAAATCAGCCAGGAGGCTCAGCTCTGGGCATGTCTGGGGGGTACTTCCAGAGAGATTTAACTGAAGACTGATGACCATCCTGAATATGAAGGGGAGAGTTGGAAGCCAGATGAGTCCAAAGAGTCCACTTTCTCTGCCACTGCATTCACGGCCTTCACCAATAAACCGCACCCCCTCAAATCACGAGCCAAAAGCCCCTTTACTTCCTTAAGTTGCTTTCATCAGGACTGCCACAGCTAGAAGAAAGGCGACTGGCATGAACGCAAATTGTGCCAAGTAGCTGGGCCTTTCTCTAAACACACACTGGAAATAAGAAAACGTGTATGTGTTCACACATTTAGTCAAAAGATACATTATGGCAATATATTTACAACCATGACATATAAATTATTAAAGCAATGAAAATGAACATATAAGTGAGAGACATATATTTTTATGTTATGGGAGAGAAAGAAAATCAGAATGGTAAAATATATATATATATATATATGTCATGTAATCATGAAAACTATAGACAAAGAGGATTTCTTAACTAGTCTTGCAGTTTTAATGACTGTCTCTGTGGTTCAATCGGTTAGCGCATTTGGCTGTTAACTGAAAAGTTGGTGGTTCAAGCTCACTCAGGGACGACAGACCTTAGGCCTTGAAACTGGGTGCAATGTCGCACACCTGTGATCCCAGCACTCAAAGGCAGAGGCAGGTGGATCTCTGTGAGTTCGAGACCAGCCTGGTCTACAAAGTGAGTCCAGGACAGTCTAGGCTATACAGGAAAACCCTGTCTTGAAAATACAAACAAAAAAAAGTTTAATATGATGTCAAAATTCAAGGTGACATAAAAATAGTAAGCGCCTAATAAACATTTCTTGAGTGAATAAGTGACCTCCCATGGGACTACAACCTTTCTATTGAATTCTGTTGCCTTGCCTGTAAGTATGAGAGTACTCTCTGGATAGCTGAGTGTAGCATCACGGCCCAATTCCAAGCTCTCTGCAATGTCTCCTGTCTCATTTCCATCACACCAGGCACTCACACAGTAGGCTCCAGCCACGGTCATTTAAAATCCCCCGAGCTTACCACTAAGAAAAGCTTAGAAGAGTCTGGGGAGCTGGTTCAACGGAGAAGCACTTGCCATGCAGGCATGAGGACTGGTGTTTGGAACTCTAGCACCACATGAAGTCAGGTGGACACAGCAGCCCTCTTGTAGTCAGTGCTAGGGAGGCAGAGACAGGATCGCTGGGGCAAGCTTATTAGCTGGACTAGCCAAATGGGCTGCCCTGGGTTCAGCAACTTACCAAAGACTGTACCTCCACAGTCTTTGAGGAATACAACCCATGGGCACACACGTGTCCACATACCTGCACATATATGTGTCCACATGCATGTGAACAGAACACACACATGTACATCCATACATGCACATACACACACAGCCTAACACCTTAGCACATGCTGGTCTCTCTGCCTAGAAAGTCCTCCTCTTTACTTACTGTCTTTCAGGATGCAGACCATGGGTGCCATCTCTGAAAAGGCCTCTCCAGTGTGCACAGCTGGAGAGGACCCAGCCTGTATGGACCATACCCACAGATGGGCATGTCTGATTTGTCACATGGTCAGAGGCTGATGCCGGGACAGGGATGCTCCTTTTCCCTCTGTCACATGTTTTGCCTGGGTCCTAGCATAACAAAGGGTCTCAATATAGCAGACATGGAGTAATGACTCAGTATTAACTGAACTACTAGATTTGTCCCTGAGTTCTTCATTGTCCTTAAAATATACAGAGGAGCAAGGGAAAGGAGCTTGTCTTTTGATTTACATGGAAGGAAGGAGAAGCACTGGGAAGGCAAGATAACACAGCAAGCTCCGAGGCTGAGGAGAGCTGGTATCCATCTCTCTTACCACTGGTCTAGTGTTCTTTCATGAAAGCAGAAGAGATGGGAACGGGGAGATTGTCTTTCAGGGTGTGTTTATTCTATGCCAGATGCTAGGTTTTTAACAGCTTTCCTGTTCCTGTCATCGCTGCTGTAATAAGATTTATCCATGTTACAGGCCAGCAAACTGGAACGGGACATCAGCTCTTTCTGCCTGCAAGGCTTATGCTTTCTTCCTCGCCCATGGTCAGTGTGTGCTACCCACCTCCGACTCCGCTAGGATAGATGGCCTGGATGAAATGTTCTGTCCCACAATGGCATCTTTTAAACCAGCAGGGCACACAGGCTCACAATGCAGCCCTCTCAGACCACAGGCCACAATTCGCAGGGTTTCCAAACCCAGATATTTGGTTTGTAAGACTAGCCCTCCATTTCTCCAAACTGAGCACTATACACAATTACTCAGCCAAACTGCTGACGTCTACAGACACTGCATCACGCCTGGAAGAGTCCTGTCTGCCCAGAGACAACCTCAGGGGATCTGGGACACCCCAGAGCTTGGCACTGGGGGTACCTAGAGCTGGAGGAAGGGAACTTAGACTGGCTAGATCATGGCACTTTGGTGGAGGCTACATTCCAAGAACAGAGATTGCTCCAGGGAGGCACAGAATCCCAATATTGCCCACCTCATAATGTTGGGAGGGAGATCTTCACCTGGCCTGCGAGGCCTTCCCTTGCCGTGCACTCGTGTTTCCTGAGGAATGAGTATTCCTTTTTGAGGCTGGCAAGGGCAGGTGGACTGCTCAGCCACAATGCTAGTGATGTTCACTTCCTGGTGCCAGAGAGAGACAAACCCTTGACCCCTCCCCTAGTTTACCTGAAGGGGTCATTTCTCCTGCTTTCAGGCTTCCAAAATGGAGGCCTTCTCTGTCCCACTCAGTGGCCAGGAGCTATCCACTGCACACACCATCATGGCAGAGCTGGCAAGAAAGTATAACTGGCTCTGACCCTGGGCTCATTTGACTTTGTTGTGCTTCAGTCTCCTTGTGTCTAAGATGCAAGGACCCATTTCAGAAGTTGTCCTAGAGTTTTCATGAAACAAAAGATTCAAAGATCCAAAGCCAGAGAAGTGGCATTTACTGGATGTTGAGTGTAGGACGTTGTGAGTGGCCTTTCTGCTCACACACTGGCATCCCGTATGATGCCCTCTTGTTGTTTTTAAGCCTGCTTCCCAGGTCCAGTTTCAGTGTCGGGAAACCAACAGAGCATAACCAGAACGAATCCTCAGCGTGGAACCTCTTTGAGATTCCATTCATCCAGAGAGGAACAAAGCCCCTGAGCCTTGCCTAGTAGCAAGCTCAGAGCGTCCCTGATTTTTCCTTCTGTGGTCAAATGCTTCTCTTATAGTTAGCCTCAAACATGAGCAATGGCCACCCAGTATGGTTGGCTTAGCATGCCGGGAGAAGCAGTCAGCCTCACAGGGCTTGAAAGGTCAGCACCAGGCACTCTAACCACTGCCCTGTGCAAGTGTAGCCCTGCCGTGGCATTTTTCCCAAACACAGCAGCCTCTATGGTAAAATAACCTCTCAGGGGGAATTAGAGCTCTCACCAGCTTTGTGACACAGAGATTCTCTACCAATAACAGTAACAAATGGCTTTCTGGCTATCTAAAAGACTCGGGACCCATTCTGGAGAAAGACACGGGGCCGAGCACCATCCTGTAGCCTCCAGACCAAGAGGAGAAGGCAAGATAACCCTTCATGAGCCCCTGCACACTCTGAAAGCCCACATTCTTCATTCCAAGCTCTGTCTCCACAGACCTCAATCATGCGGAGGGAAATAGGGCTCAGACCCAAGAGACATAGACCTCCCAGCAAAGCCCTGGGCAAGGCAGGGTCACATGAGGAAGGGGCAGTCATGAGGCCATGGCCAGGTTTAGGGCAAGGATCAAACCCCTTGGGCACCCAAACACTAGGGCTTTTGAGACACAGAGGGGCTGGCAGCTGAAGCCCTCGGAGCAGAGGAGCTGATCAATACCCCAATTCATTCTAGACAATCCCCATTGTCTGCACCAGCACAGAGATTGCCATTATCTCTCTCAGCCACTAGGGAAAAAAGCCAGAGACATGGTCACCAATCCGAGCTCGAGCTCAGAAGTCACAACTGAAAGTTAGAGATTAAAATTTAGATGAAATATTTCCAAGGGGAGATGTAACAACAAAAAAGAAGAAGAAAGTCCAAATAACACGGCTTCAATTGTCAGAGGCTAACAGGACACTTGACTGGTGGTTGGTTGGTTGGTTTGGTTTTTTTTTTTTTTTTTCATTTCTTCTATAAAAAGTAAGGGAGTTTACAATTAAAGAAATGTAGTCTATAAAATTATTAAAGTAGAAACCAAAACTGAAGTGATGACTCTTATTAACTTAGAATTTAGCAGCCTGAGAGTTTCCTAGAAGCCAGAGTGAGAAGGAAAACAAGAAAGGAAAAATAACTTCCTTCTCTCTGCAGCAAAGCTGTTAAGCTAGCCACAGCCAGCTTAGGGGTCTCCATCTCTACGGGTCGGGTCTAGGATTGGACCAAAGGAAAGACAGATCCTAGTGGACCCCTCTGGAAATGACTGACCGTGGATCATTTCCCATTTCAACTGAAGAAGCACATTGGATTTGGACACATCACAGAAACCGATGAAGAAGGGAATGACCAGGACAGGTGGGCTCTAGAAGCCATAATGAAATAATAACCATAAATGTAAGTACCAGCCCTGGAATGGGGGGGGCACTCTGGTCCAAGCATAATTATTAGTGCCCCCCATGGTCTCCACATAACTGCTGAAGGAGAGAGGGGAGTGTTGAAAAGGCTGTCTCCCCAGCAGCTGCAGGCGGGGTGACTGAAGAAATGGGTCCACTAACCATAACAGCCCCAGCCCAGGCCCGTGGTCTCACTCACAGCAGGATGACTCTAAGTCATAAAGCCAGCTACAGGGGCTGAGGCTCACTCACACCCTCGCTTAGCACACCTCACCTGCCGAGGTTGGCCTCCTCACCTCTAAGAGAGCAACTGCTGTTTCAGAACCAGCCCATAAGGCCTAAGAGTGCCCGGAGGCTGGGCTCCATGGCCAGCCCTAGTGTAGAAAAGATGAGACACACAAAGGCATTTTATCACCTCCTCCCTTCCTCCCAGCCGAAGCCTGAGTGGCAATGATCCCTACTGAGGACTGGTTTCTGAAACCACTTTTCAGAGATGACCAGTGAATGGGGGGCAGGGGAGGCTAGAGGCAATGTCAAGGTCAATTCAAGGCTGTGTGGTTTTGCACACGCATTTACAGCGTGGGTGCACACCGCATGCATGCCATCGCGTGTGGCTGCGCTGCGTGTACATGGGTGAGTGTACCCTCTCCCCTGTCTCTTTTCCTGGTTGTAAAAGTGGAGTTCCACTCCTGGCCCCATGGAGTAAGATCAGTCAGAATCTCATTCACTGGATGAGGGCTTTGAATGTGGCCCAAAGCCCTGGGAAACCAAAGCTGCGTGACCTACAAGCGAGACGCCTCTGTTGAGGACAACAGCTGGAGGCAAGTCAGGTCATCCTCGAAAGTGTGAGTTCAGATACCTCTTGATCCTTATCCGCACCTTCTACCTCTAAGCCATCTCTCACCCTCATCCACACTGGCAGGTTCTGTCCCCTGACACCTTCCTGTCCCTGCCACAGCTACACCCACCTGTGTGCCACACCTGTGGGCATGCTTTAGGCCACACACACACACACTAGAAAAAAAAACAAAAAGCACATGCTAGACACACTCCCTCCCACTGAGGACACTCACTTCTACTCACTCACAAACTCCCACACTGACACAATCACACCTGCCAGCCTGACAGTCACGACTAGGCTCGCAGCTCCATCCCCAGCCCTGAAGCCAGCCCCGGGAACTGGCTATCCCCGCTGCTTACTTACTCTGAGTTTACAAGGCAGAAAGCGGGAGTGCGCAGAGCCAGCGGTGGGTGGCAGCGCTCAGCAGCTGGAACTCCGGAGGCCAGGCGCAGAGTGGCCACGGGGGCCGGCACAGCCGGAGGCCGCCCGCTGCCCCCACCCCCACCCCCAGGCTCTTTCCTGGCGGCGCGCACCCAGCCAAACCTCTGTCCCGCGCCAGGCACCGTGGCCTGCGAGGCTCCGCCAGGGCGCGAGGGCTATTTCGGAGCCCCTGGCCACGGTGCAGACCGCACGCTGTCATCTGTGGGAACTCTGGAATGAGACCGTGGTCGGGTCTTAATTAGAGACCCGGCTCACCCCTGGGCCGAGCCATCACCCGGAGCCACCAGAGCCGGCCAGGCGAGGGCGCCCACATGTGTCCCGCGTGCCAACATCTGGAGAGGAGAAAGGACTGTGCCTCCACAATCAGTTTCCTGGAGCTGAAAGAAGACGAGGAGAGATTTGGGCGCAATTCCCATCCCTGAGGAGGGCGCAGCCTCACTGAGCAGCCCCGATGCACCAGGAATGCGACTGGATTTGCCCACTGCAGGTGCTTCCCTTTGGAAATTTATTTACCCACTTAAGTCACCCTCCACATCACAGACCTGCCAAAAATGACAGGGGGTGTTGATGAGACACCTCCCTACCTCACCCTCACCCCTGGGCTGCATGTCAAATGGCTAAGTCCACAAAAATCTGGTGCGGGCCCAAAAGCTCTGGAATGCTACATTTTTAGACTGAAAGGAAGCTTCTAGTTCATTTTATCCAATGCCTTCCACCCTGTACCTTCATAGATTGCCAAGAAAAGACACTTCTTCACCCCTGGAGCCCTGGCAGGAGGTTTGCTGTGTTCAGGGAAAGGAGGCTCAGTGCAGCCTCCACGGTACAATGCCTGGGCTTCTTCCTTCAAACTAAACATTCCTGTTCCTTGCTCTGGCTGGCACTGCTGCCGCCTGGCCTTGGGCATGCCATAGCTTTGACATCAAATCACCCACCTTGGCTCTCTGGGGCCTTAGCGCTGCAGGTGGTCCATTCTCAGGACAAGCCAGTCTCAGTTCCAGCCTGCTTCCATCCAGACAGCGTGACTTTGTCCCTAGTTGTGTAAGAGGACTTCAGTCCCTTATCCAAGGGTCTGTCTCCTCCCTGGGACAGGGCCGGCTCCCCTAGGCAACACTGGCTGGGTGCTGACACCATAGCACACCTTCCTCAAGTGGCCGGTTTGAAGAATCTTCTCTCCACGCGATACCAATGGAGTAAGGGGGATGCAAATAATCTGGACTCTGTCCTCCCTCTATCACCTACATTCTGGCTGCATTTGAATCATGTCACTCAACTGTTCTGAGCTTTACTTTTCCCGTATACATAGTGGGGTCATAACCACATCTGCCTGCTCATAAGGCTATCTGAAGGCTCTGGTTGTGAAGTGACCAGGAAGGCCAAGATGGTTGGTAGCACGTCAGAAGTGAGGCTTGGGTCTTAAACAATATCCCTGTTAGCAAGAGGCCTCACAGGGCTTTTATTTCTGAATCTGGGTCCAACCTTGTACCTATATTTGAGAGGAAAAATCATTACTTCGTTTGCTACATGTATTCTTGAGGAACTTGTGGTTAAAGCTGCAACCCAACACATGCACACCATAAACACACACACATAAATACACAGAGATACATACACACATGGAGACATTTACACATGCATACAACACACACATGTACATAATCACACACAGGCACACACCACACACAATATACAAACACACACATATATACACACAGACACATTTATCCTCACATGCACACCCATAAATATATACAGACACAAACACACCAATATACACACAAAGACATATATGCACACAGACAAACACCCATGTACACACATACATATGTAAAACATACATACACACGGGTACACGTATACTGAAGCCCACATAAGTACACATACAAACACACACATAACACACATCACACATGTACACATACACAGGCACACATGTGTGCCCACTGTCATGCACACAAATGCATGCACACACATACACCCTTCCCAGATACCTACACTGCAGCACAGCCTCCTGGACTCCTGGGCTCCCCAAAAGCCCCAGTTTCCGGGGCCCTCTCGGGTGGATTCTCCATCCCCGGGGGGCCGCCTCATGGTGACAGTCTGGGCTGCAGTGATTCAGTGTCCTTACAGAGGGCCCTGTGGGCAGCTCCATTCTCTCCACCCATCCTTCTGGGCCATGATCCTGGGAAGGCCTGCGGTTCAAAGCAAAGGCTGATGAGACCTTCAAGGCTGCTCGGGACTGAGGCTGCCCCAGGAGCTCAGAGTTAAAGTATCCTCCCTTGAGCCCCCTCCCCTCTGTCTGCTTGGCTTCCCAAGCACTGACCTGCTTAATTGTTAATGGAAATTCCATCCCTTTTGCAGGCTTTGGCTGGCTCAGGGAGCCCAGGCATGAGCCAACAGCAAACCCCACCCAGCGGTGGGTGTCCTGTCCATATAAGAAGAGGGGGCCTGTCCATATAAGCACAAACAAATGTTAGCCTATGTGTGTGCAGAGACCTTCACAAAGCCAGTGTCTTCCCCAGACACAGCCACACACTGAAGGAGAGTAGGATTCCAGTTACTAAAGTTACACATGGTACTCAGAGCTTTTGCGCTATCCATCCTAGAAGCATCAAGTTTAGTCTCTATTTTACACACTAAGAAACTGAGGCAGGGGACTCAAGCAGCTCACGTGAGGCCTGTGATGATCAGACTAACACAATGAGCCCTGGGAGCCAGTCAAAGAAGAACAGGAGCAAAGTGGCTCATTGCACTTTGCCACTGTAGTAACTTTTCACAGATGTCATTCCCATCACACAGACAGGGACCCTGGACATCAGGTGGCTCAGATCACCCATCTGGCCTCACAGCTGGTGGTATAAAGGGTGCAGTGGCTCGAATGTGAAATGTCTTCCACGGGGTCGTGTGTTCAGACAGACACATGGTCTCCAGCTGCGGTGCTGTTTCGGGAAGCTGTAGAAATGTAAAAGGTGGGGCCTAGCTAGAGAAGCAAGCTGTTAGAGGACGGGACCTATGGGTTACAGCCCAGCCCCAGATTTAGCCAGCTTGATCACTCTCGCTCTCTGATTCCTGGTCCACAGAGATGAGTTGTGAGGAAGCCCAGCCCCGCCTGCTGCTCAATGCCTTCCCCACCGTGGTAGACTAGACCCTCTAACTGTGAGCCAAAACAAATATTTCTTCTCTTAAGTTGCTTCTTGACGGGATTTTTGGTGACAATGATAAGGAAAGTAACTAAAATTTGCACAGAGATATTCACAGGAAACCACATAGGTGCACAGGACACACACACACACACACACACACACACACACACTCCCTAGGCATGGTCACAGATAGCTTATGCCACCTCACCAATTAGGAATCTAAGAACTGTCCAGAGCTACATCCGAAAAAAGCCAGTTTCAGTTCCAGCCTGCTTCCATCCAGACAGCGTGACTTTGTCCCTAGTTGTATAAGAGGACTTCAGTCCCTTATCCAAGGGTCTGTCTCCTCCCTGGGACAGGGCTGGCGCCCCTAGGCAACACTGGCTGGGTGCTGACACCATAGCACACCTTCCTCAAGTGTCCGGTTTGCAGAATCTTCTCTCCACGCGATACCAGTGGAGTAAGGAGGATGCAAATAACCTGGACTCTGTACTCCCTCTATCACCTACATTCTGGCTGCATTTGAATCATGTCACCCAACTGCTCTGAGCTTTACTTTTCCCCGTATACATAGCGGGATCATAGCCACATCTGCCTGCTCATAAGGCTATCTGAAGGCTCTGGTTGTGAAGTGACCAGGAAGGCCAAGATGGTTGGTAGCACGTCAGAAGTGAGGCTTGGGTCTTAAACAGTATCCCCATTAGCTGGGATCCTCTTCCAGCCTGATCCACATCCTTCTCCCCCCAAAGGCACTATCGTCTGCCCACCAGTTTCACATGCTGCACAAGTCCACACCCAAAAGGATGAAAGACTTCAGGGTTACCATCAACTCAGCCAGGTCCATCCGCCAGCACCTAGTCTGAGTCCAGCTTTCTCTACATTACCTGTCTGGTCTCTAAGAGAAGGACCAGCACTCCCACATCCTTTTGATTCAGTCACAAACCTCATGCCAAGGAGTCCTCAGAGGATGCGTGAGTACTGCCCACAGGCTGGCTGCTCAGAGTCCCCAACCCCCACAGCATGAGAGGCTGGAGGGAGCCCCTGAAGCTCACAGCACCCAAGAGAAGCATAGGCGTCATTCGAACAGAACCGTGCTCAGAAAGATGATAGAGAGGAGGGAGGACCCAACAACGATTCAGGGCAACCGGCAAAGTCCTGTGCCTGAAGAGCTGAGAGAAGATATGGGAAGAAGGTAAGCTCAGTCGAGTTCAGCAGTTCAGGAACTTGGGCTCTGCCTGAAGTTTCCCTGCTACGCTAGCAGCCTCTACAAGCTAGGCACCCCCAAAAGGTCATGCCCAGGAGGGCCTGAGGATGACTTTGCATGGCAGCCTAGAGAGAGGGGTTCGTAACCCTCAATATCTTCTGTCTAGTTACTCTGACCAAATACCTAAAGAAGCATCTCAAGGGAGAGGACATCACTTGGACTCACAGTTTGAAGGATACAGGAAGCATAGTGGAGGACTCCATTCATTGTGGTGGGAGCTTACAGCATGGCAGAAGCTGGTCCATGGTGGCAGCGGTGGGCAGTTGGCATTCCTCACCTCCTCACATCTTTTTTTATGTGCATTAGTGTGAGGGTGTCAGATTCCTTGGAATTGGTGGTACAAACAGTTATGAGCTGCCATCTGGGTGCTGGGAATTGAACCCGGGTCCTTTGGAAGAGCAGACAGTGCTGTTAACCACTGAGCCATCTCTCCAGCCCACCTCCTCACATCTTGACAAGAAAGAAAGCTGACAGGAGTGGGACCAGGTCAGAAAATCTTAAGTCCCACCCCTTCAAACCTATTTCCTCCAGTGAGACATCTCTTGAAAGTTCTACAGTCTTCCAAAAACAGTGACATGGCAGCTGGGGGCCAAGCATTCATATATAGGAGGCTATGGGGGACCTTTCACATTCAAACCACACCACCCCTACAATCAGATCAGCAAGTGCATTAACTCAGGCAGTGGCTCTGGGAAAGGCGGCCTCGGCCCAATAATTTGCATTTCTAAGGAAGTCATTTGGAAATTACCCTTAAGAACCACTGCCTTCTAGAACAAAAGAAAGCCAGGGGTCAGTTCAGCTCAAATCTAGATTCCCAGCCTAACTCCCAGGTAAAGAATCCAGTCTTGAGGACAGTTAGTCCTTTCCCTTATCCAACCACCTTGCCATCTTCCGCAGTGGTTGATTTTTCTGGGCACCCTAATGCCCTCTATGTTTCAGCATACCTCATAACAAAAAATAGTATCTTCTACTCTGCCTTCCATCAACACAGGGAACGTTATCAAGATGAGACACTTGCACAGAAAAGTAATTTAAGAATGAGCTCAATAGGAGCTTTGGACCAGACAGGCTTTCAAGACTGGGGACAGAGTTATCAGGAAGTTCTGGTGGAGGCAGCTGAGCTGACAGCTCTACCCACGGGGTGGAGAGGTAGACCAGGAACCTGTCATTCAGTTTCAGTCTCCTGTCCTGGACCTCTCCCGTATCCCTGAGGTACACACACACAGATGCTGCTCAGCATCTGGGAAGGATGGAGGGACAGGTACTTACAGAGGACAGGAAGAAGTGCACATGGACACAGAGCCCCAGACAGGCCAGAATGGACACACAGATACCAATGAAATCTGGATCCCCTCTTGGAGTTCTTAATCTCATTAGTAAAAAGTAATTTAAGAATGAGCTCAATAGGAGCTCGGGAAAATTTTGTTAGAGTTTAAAAGAAAGAAGAAAAACAAACAACAAAACAGGGCAGGCAATCTGTAAATCTCAGTAGCTTCTCAGAAAATGATGGATGACAGAAGGGACAAAGCCATGCCGTTTGGGTCACCATCATGGAGAACAGCCACATAGCAGCAGATAGCAGCAGACATGGGGAGAGGGGCTTCAAAGAAAGAGCAAGGAAACACCAGAGGATCAGAAAAGGCATACTTAGGTCTGGTCAGCATCCGAAAGAAAAAGACAGGGGGAAAAATTAAAACTTTATTCAGAAAGGTGGGCAGACTAGCCACACCTCACGGCTGTGCTATAGAGGCTGTGTTGGGGGACAGGAATCCTGGGAAGGAAACATCTACCATCTCTTTAAAGGAATAATTATTCTTCCTCCCCTTAGCATGACCTGGGGTGGACCCATTTTCCTTACCCTTGACCAGGTCATTAACCCTGGCAAATTGCAATGTTATGCCTGTACCCAGAGCCAAGATTCTAGTCTCTTGACACGAAGGTGTTCCTTTAAAGGACCTTTGTTGTTCTAGAAGCCCGTCAATCTCCCCAACCTGGCTCTGCACTTGCTCAAGAGAGAGATGCTGCCCAATTTCCATCACTCGTGTGAGAACCTATAATTTAATTAGAAGGGAGAACACCCTCTAAAGTCTCCATTCTGGATGTTATAATTCTGAAACCTAGGTCTCACAGAGGTTTAGAGTCAGCAGGTAGATGGTGATCTAGGGTCTGCATGTACTTCTCCCTCCAGTGGAGAGGACAGTAATTCTTTTAGAGGAAGAGATCTGAGTCAGAGAGCATCTGCTTAGATTTCTAGCTTCTTGATAGTGATAGAAAGAGAGAATGTTTATGGAGAAAAGAAAGGAAGGAAGGAAGGAAGGAAGGAAGGAAGGAAGGAAGGAAGGAAGGAAGGAAGGAAGGAAGGAGGGAAGGAGGTAGGGAGGGAGGGAGGGAAGGAAGGAAGGAAGGAAGGAAGGAAGGAAGGAAGGAAGAAAAGAAGGAAGGAAGGAAGGAAGGAAGGAAGGAAGGAAGGAAGGAAGGAAGGAAGAAAAGAAGGAAGGAAGGAAGGAAGGAAGGAAGGAAGGAAGGAAGGAAGGAAGGAAGGAAGGAAGGAAGGAAGGAAGGAAGGGAGGGAAACTCCTGAGAAAGAAAGAGGGCCTTGCAGCTACAACAGAGCTCTGTAGGCTTGGTGAGCCTTTAATGGGGTCATTTGCATACTGCCTGCCTTCTCTGGGAAATCACCTCTCCCACACTCTTTGTTATAGGTAGCCTGGTGCTGATGAGTTTTCAACCTTTCTCTCTCTCCTCTCTCTCTCTCTCTCTCTCTCTCTCTCTCTCTCTCTCTCTCTCTCTCTCCTCTTTTCCCTCTCTCGCTCCTTCCCTCCCATTCCCCATGCCTTAACCTCCTGCCAGGATATCACATTCTTAACTTGAATTTGGCAATGGTAGGAGTATTTCTTTACACCACAGACCTGGGCAAGCACTTCTTAGTCTCACTCCGCTAGGCTGTGCCTTGGAAAGCCTGTTATTAACCACTTACTGGCTCCACGTGGGGCATGCAGGTCTCGGTTTTCAAGCATCCCATACAATTCTGATACAGACTTACTTTGAGAGACAAGGATCTACAAAGACATTCTATCTCAAACCCTCCATTTGACAGAGGTTTGGTTGGAGGAAATGTCTTGGCCAAAGTCTCTGTGGCAGGTCGTTTGTGTGATCAGAGCAGTCGGGCTGCCAGTGATCCCCGAGTGTCTGACTCTAAAGTTCTAGAGTGAGGCCTGAGAATCTGCCTATCCAGAGGGAATGCAGGCCACTCTACAAACCACCACTGCAGAGTTGCGTATTTGAGCGATCATCCCCCGCCATCTGAGGACGGGGCATAGTGGACAAAAATGAAAATTGCAGGCATCCTGGATTCTTCTTTTTACTGTCTCTGTGTCTGCAAGTCAGAGGGTGAAGGGTAAATCTGTGCTTTAACAAGCCTTCCAGATAACTGTGATGCACAGTAAACTTTGAGGCACTTGCTGTAGCAGGAGAGGGCTGTAGCTTCCACCTCATATATAATGGATCAAAGACGGTTCAGGTCAGAGAAGAAAGACCCACAGAGTGCAAGGCCGGCACAAACATTCAGGCACTCCTTCCTCCTGAGACTCTTTAACCCCCTTGTTCCCAGGGAAATCCACAAGCCAGGCAGTGGCCATGAATCCTAAGCTCTGACACAACACATTTCTCAGATATCTAAGGGCAACACCTTTCAGGAAACAGAGGGACCACCTCAGCAACCCAGAGCACAGGAAATACTACCTCTGACTGTCTTGCTGCCTAGTGAGGGCAACTAGGTGGCCCTTCCCTGGCCCTTTCACCTGCTCTGTTTGGTCTGGGGACAGCTTCAGGTGTCCTGATTCTAAAAGTTACTTTGGTCTCACCAACACTGAATCCAGCATTTCCTCTGTTTCTCATGTTCTCCTGGTCCAGGGGAAAAGATGGGCTGAGTGTAACTGAGGTAATGAGGTCTGCTTAGGGACAGGAAAACATAAATAATAAAAATAACAGCCACTATGCTGACATGTACTAACTTCTTGCAGAGCAGCCCCATCTGTAATACACATTTTCTGCATTTGAGCTCACTGAATGTGTATGTATACAGATATGTCAGTCTCCCAATCAATAGGTAGATAGATAGATAGATAGATAGATAGATAGATGATAGATAGATAGATGATAGATGATAGATAGATAGATGATAGATAAATAGATGATAGATAGATAGATAGATAGATGATTAGATAGATAGATGATTAGATAGATAGATAGATGATTAGATAGATAGATAGATAGATGATTAGATAGATAGATAGATAGATAGATAGATAGATAGATAGATAGATAGATAGATAGATAGACATGAGACAGACATTTACAAAATCTAATTATGAAAGTAGTGCTGGCTCCACCTTAGAGAGAAGGAATCAGGCTAAAAGAAGTTAACTTGCCCTTCCAAGATCACAAAGCCAGTTTGTGGAAGATGAGTGATTCAAACCCAGGTCTGCCTGATTCTGGGCCCTGGGTGTTTCAGCTGTAGATGACTAACAGAAAATGAACTCAGTGTCATTTTTGGAGGCTCTTTGTCTCACCATGTTGTGTCAGAGCATTTTACATGTCTGTGTATGATGGCTTCCAGTTTGGGTATTAATGTGTGTCTCTGCATCTGCGTATATTTCTTGTGCTTTTTCCTTGTTCCCTTTCCTTCTGTTTGCTTTGTCCTAGTCTGATTGGCTTGTTTCATCATATCATATCATATTATACCATACCATTTCATATCATAATCACTTAAATGTCTGTTTGTTTTGTAATAAGAGACAGAAAGGGAGTGCATCTGGATGGGAGAAGAGGTAGGAAGGATCTGGGAAAAGGAGTTGGAGGAGGGGACACTTAACTAGAATATATTGTATAAACAAAATTTATTATTTTTTAAAGATTTATTTATTTCTTATGTATACAGTAGTCTGCATGTATGCCTGCAGGCCAGAAGGGGGCACCATATCTCATTATAGATAGTTGTGAGCCACCATTTAGTTGCTAGGAATTGAACTCAGGACCTTCGGAAAAACAGACAGCCAGTGCTCCTAACCTCTGAGCCATCTCTCCAGCCCAACAAAATTTATTTTTAATAAAATGGAAATAGATAATAAAATATTCCTTTTTTAAAAAAAATGACAAAAGCGGGGAGGATAGGATTATAAAACACACATTTCAAGCAAAGGCAGTGAGAACCATGCACGCTAGCCAGAATAAGGAGGGAAAGTTCATCTCAGAGAGAACTGGGTTGCTGACAATCGATCAGCATGGGCACTGGGGAGCCAGCAAGGAAGCTCTCAAGCCTAGCATGGGAGAAATATTCCCTACCTCATCTGTTGGGTGGCTCTGACACTGCTGCTGAATTTTAATCAAACCACTTATTAAATGCTTTCACCTCAATCCAACAGACAAAGCATAAACCTGAATCATCCACGGTTCCTATTTGCCTTATAATCCCACTTCCTATACCCCAAGCAGTCAGCTGGCTCCCTCATCCTGTCACTATTTCTGGTCTTCCCTGCCACCATCTGGCCCATGCCATCACCTCAAGTCTCCTGTTTAGGGTCTTTGCCTGGCTTCTCACACCCACTTCTGCCCTCGGCCCTCCAATAGCCCCACAGAGCTTTGGGTTATCCCTTAACAAAGTGAATGAACTCTAGTCTTCCCCAACCCAGTGCTCTCTAGCAGAGGAACAGAGTTCAGTTCCAGTCCCTAGCACCCAACTGGAGTGGCTCGAAGCAGCCTTCCTCCAGCTAATCCTTCCAGCCCAGGAGCAAAGGAGTCCAGCTACTGTGGTCCAACAAGTTCCTTGGACACAGATTAGAGAAGGAAACTATGAGAGAAGGCATACAGTACAAATGGGTAATAGCCAGGATCCAGAGAAAAGGCAAGCCCTTCGGTCTCTCTAACTCCCCAGTCTTCATCCCACTGAAATCCCCCAGCAAAAGCACAGAACCTTCCAAAAAGCTTCTAAAATTGCCACACTGGTCTTGAGAGATCTAGATTTATAGCTGTGGCTAAGAGCCTGTTCTTCGGGGTGTCAGGAGCTTCAGCTATCCTAATGTGCATATCAATAGCTATAACGGAGTGTTCAGAAACTTTTGACTGGGATATGAAAAATCTGACAGTTTGAATAATTCAAAAGCCTAATGCCAATTCTAGGGTTCATTATTAAGAATGGATGGGTTATTGCCCAGAATAATCTCTTTCACAGAAAAAAAAAAAGCCCAGTATAGGAAAGAGAGAGAGAGAGAGAGAAAGGAAGGAAGGAAGGACAGGTTTACTTTAAATTCCATAAAGTTATCACTACTCATAGTTTGAAAGGTCTACTCTCCAGCATTTATTCATGTTTAACCCCCATAAGAACGTGGGGGGAGGCCTGAGTAGATGGCTCAGCATATGTTACACAAGTGTGAGGACCTGAGTTCAAATCCCCAGAACTCATGTAGGTGAGGCAGCATGTTCTGTAATCCTAACACTCCTACAATGAGATGGGAGAAGGAAACAAGAATCTTAAGAAGCCCAGGAGCCAGATAGCTGGGTATAGACAATGGTAAACAACTATAGAGACCATAGCTCAAACAAGGTGGAGCCAAGAACCTGCACATGCCCTGAGCTTATTCTCTGACCTCCACATGTGTGCCATGGTACATACATGCCTGCACTCACACATGCAAACACATCCACACACACACATGATAAATTCACAGACATACAAGTTTCAATCCAGAATACTAAGGCCACCCAAGGGTAAGAACATTCTCAAACAACTTGTTACTTCTGAACATGCTGACTGCACTACTGCTGAATGAAATCCAGCCTAGCAAGTGTTAAGCAATGAAGGTCTGGCACCATGTATGTCATTTAGGACACAGCTGTGATTAGGGCAAAGCCTCATTCCTTGGGAGGCTCATAGTTCAGTAGTAGAGAAAGATCTGGAACACAGAGAGTCAGGAGCACTGAAGATTTACTATGCCAACCATAGAACAAAGAGCACATGCGCAGATGACCCTAGGTATAGGAATATTTGGGGAAAATCTGTGAGAACTCTCCTCTGATGGACGCCATTTCTCTCAATGAAATGGGAAGCAATAATATAGGTGATGGTAGGGGTTGCGGGATGAGGAGACAGCAGGACGGAAGCAAATGGGAAAGTGAATGATTACAGGCATGTAATATGACAATATGATTTCCAGGAAGCACTGAAGGCCTAATTAAGGCTCTCTCTGGGACTCGGGAATTTTAAAATGAGATAATCATATGACTGTATGTTTATCTTCAGTCATGAAGGTCCTTGGCCCAGATGCTTAAATCTTCTCTAGCACACTCTGAAGGTGGACACCTCCAGTGAGAAGTTGACTCTCACTTTCCGAGAGCCTGTGCTATCCTAAGTGGACATGACTGAAAGAAAGTGCTTCTCTGTTGAGCTGGCATTGCTCTCCAAGCCTGCTCTGCCTATGCATAAACCTGAGAGCTTATGCTGTTGGCTGTTACTTGTGTTGTTCTATCTCTCCCTCAGTCTGGTCATTTAGAAATTCATTCAGAATATGACCACATATCTAAATGGTGAAGCTGGAGCAGACAAGAATTCCTATGCCACATTAGGAGGAATATAAAAAAAGCACATTACTTTTAAGCCATTTGGTTAGGCAAACCGGCTACCAGGAAAGATAAAACTTGGCATCACATTAGATATAAATTAAATTAAGGGGATCCCAGATTGTGTCCAATCACATTCTCTAAAGGAATAAATATGAAGATTTTGGAAGATTTTGCTCCAAATGATTATTTGATTATATGATTATTACCGCATTTTTAGGAACGTCTGGAAACAATGTTCATATGTTTAAGGGACTGGTTGACTAAACGCCGGCACATTTCTTTAATAGAATGTGAAATAGAAATGCTAAGAATGAAATAGTAGGAAAACACAAACTGGAACAGAAACATACACTAGGGAGGGGAGGCTCTTTGGTTCTTTTTCTATAGCTAGATAGGCTATTCCAACAGAAGCAACATGGGGAGAAAGGGTTTATTCTGGCTCACAGTGCCAGGGCATGATCGGTTATGACGGGGAAGTGAAGGCAGCAGGAGATTGCAGCAGCTGGTCACACCACATCCACACTCAGGAGAGATGCAAGTCTCCGGTGCTCTGCTCACCTTCTCCGCTTACACAACCAGGATCCTAGGCACAGTGAGCAGGTCTTTCCTGCACCTATGAATATAGCTGAGATCATCTCTGCAAGCATTCTCAGAGTCTTGTTTTTCAGGTGATCCTAGATTCTGTCTAGTCAACAATCACAACTAAGCATCACAAGCAGATTTCAAAAAAGTAGCTTTGATAGGATCTATTGTTATAAATATGCACATATGATATTAAAAAAAGAACTTCCTACACACCTGTATCTACTGCAAGGATGATTCTTTAAGTGTACTTTACTTTATAATTAACAAACTGTGATTGTATGAATTCATGTTGTTTAACAAAACAAGCTGATATTTTGAAAACGCTGAAACACGTACAATGTCAAATCATAGTGACGAGCACATCCATCGGCTGGAGTATTTACTATTTCTTTATGGCAAGGCATTCACACACACAAAGTGCTACTGCCAACCACAGCCATGCTATGTCAGGGCGGCAGAATTCAAGGATTCGGCAAGGCTCTAACTTTATATCCTAGACCAGCTTCTGCCTATCTCCCTGTATTTCTACTCTCGACTTCCTGAGATCAGCCTTTTTAGACATCACATATGAGTAGAGTCATGTGACCCTTGTCTTTCTGTATGTGTCTGTCTCCATTCTATATCATGTCTCCTAGATTTACCTGCATTGTCACACATAGCAGGGTTCCATTCTTGTGGTGGAAAAGCATTCCTTGTGCGTTTGCACCTCTTTATCTTCTCATTTGCTGATGGGCACTTGGGCTGGTTCTACGGCTTTGCTAGACAAGGAGTGATGTAGTAAACAGGGATGCAATATCCTTCCATCATACTGATTTCATTGCTTTCAGATACGTACCCAGTAGTTGGGTTCCTGGGACATACTGTATTTGCATTTAAGAAACCTCCACACTCTTTTGCAATGGCTGCAACAATTTACATCTTCCCCCAACAATTATACCAAACTATTAATGTATCAAATATGTATTGCTTTTTCATTAGAACACCAAATCCTTTTTTTAAAACCTAAAAAGGCAAACCTTACTGGCAGGACAACACTCCATCCAAACTAACTCTTCCACAAACGTTCCTATTTTTGCCTTTAATCACTCCCCAACTCCAACCAGGAGGTCACTAAGTCTCCTCTGAATTCAGACAGCATTCTGATACAATAAGATTTAGTAAGACATACTCAGGAGGGGGAGCAGTTCCGTCAAAATGTAGGAATCTCACTCATTTCCCTGGTGCACCCTACCCCCGTGTCTCTCAGTGGTTGTCCTTTCTGGGTAATCAAGACTGCCACAAAGCTGTCTCCCTGCCACTGCCCTCTTTTTCACTTATTCCTGGCTTCTCAGGCAAAGCCTCCCAAAGAACAATAACTTTCCAGCCTCCCCTCTTCCCTAAAGATTCCCATCTGCCATGAAAATCCTGAGCACCTTTGGGAGATAACGGCCTCTGGGGAGGGGATACAGGGACGAATTAGAGATGAATCTGGGAGACTTGGCTTGGACCCTCCAGGGATGCTTGCTGCGCCTCCTGGTGGAAAGGAGCTATGATTGGGGAGGGAGGCTATTTTATGCCACCAATCCCCAATACTTTTGTTTTTTAAAGTCCTCTCCCTGTGACTTTAAAAAAAAATCCACCTATATTTCACAATAAATATAATCTATATAAACACACATAATATTTGGATTAAATTAAATTCAGGAATGTGTAAACATTCACATAACTATTTAAACTTTATTTTTCTTTTTGAAGCCAATAAAATATGCTTGATAAATGCAAATATTTTCATGAGTCTCTAAAAAAAAAAAAAACAACTTAGGCACGTGTCTCATACCTCCAGAACTTGAGGAACAAGCTCACACACCTGCCCTGAGCTGAGGTTCACACCCTTCCTTAACTGTAACCCAGGTGACGAGGAAACAACAGGAGCAGAGACGAGCAAGGTGACTGCAGACTGGTTCGGGAAAGCCCACAGCAGCGGTGGTTCCTGAGTGAGCTGTCCCAGAAACAGAAAGACACACATGGTATATACTCACTCATATAGACATATAATATAGGATAAACCTACTAAAAACTGTACATCTAAAGAAACTAAACAAGAGAGAGGACCCTGACTAAAACGCTCAATCTCCATCCTGAAAGGCAAAGAGGTTGGACATCAGAAGAAGAAAACAGGAAACAACCTAGGAACCTGCCACAAAGGGCCTCTGAAAGCCTCTGCCCTGCAGACTATCAAAGCAGACGCTGAGACTTATGGCCAACTGTTGGGCAGAGTGCATGGAATCTTATGTAAGAAGTGGGAAATAGTAAGAGCTGGAGAGGATGGGAACCACACAAGGAGAGCAACAGAACCAGAAAATTTGAACACAGGGAACTTCCCAGAGACTCATACTCCAACCAAGGACTATTCATGGATATAACCTAGAACCCCTGCACACATGACAGTTCAGTGTCCAAGTGGGTTACATAGTAATGGGAAGAGGGACTGCCTCTGACATAATCTGACTAGCCTGCTCTTTGATCACCTCCCTCTGAGGGGGGGGGGGGAGCAGCCTTACCAGGCCACAGAAGATGACAATGCAGCCACTCCTGATGAGATCTGATAGACCAAGATCAGAAGGAAGGAGAGGAGGACCTCCCCTATCAGTGGACTTGGGGAGGGGCATGCATGAAGAAGGGGGAAGGAGGATGGGATTGGAAGGGGAGGAGGGAGGGGCTTATGGGGGGATAAAAAAATGAATAAAGTGTAATTAATAGTAAAAAAATAAAATAAAAAATTTAAATTTAAAAAAATTTAAAAATTAAAAAAACAGCTTTATTAAGATGATAGAGGTCTTTAAAGAGGAAATTAATAAATTTCTTAAAGATAGCCAAGAAAAATCAAAGAGTTGACAACAACAAATAAAACTGTTGGAGACCTGAAAATGGAAATAGAAGCAATAAAGGAAACACAAATTGAAGGAATTCTGGGAACAGAAAATCTATGTAAGCAAACAAGAACTACAGACCAACTGAATATAAGAGATGGAAGACAGAATCTTAAGTATTAAAGACAAAATAGAAGAAATACATACATTAGTCAAAGAAAATGTTAAATCTAAAAAAACTGTGACTCAAAATATCCAGGAAATCTTGGACACTAAGACCAAACTTAAGAATAATAGGAATAAAAGAAAGAGAAGAATCCCAGCACAAAGGCCCAGAAAATATTTTTAACAAAATCATGGAAGAAAATTTTTCTAACCTAAAGAAGGACATGCTTATAAAGGTATGAAAAACTTACAAAACACCAAGGAAAACAAGTCTCCTTGCCACATAATAATCAAAACACTAAACAGAATATTAAAAGCTGCCAGGGGGAAAGGCCAAGTAACATATAAAGGCAGACCTATTATGCCCAGCTTCTCAATGAAGACTCTAAAAGCCAGAAGGGCCTGTGCAGATGTCCTAGAGACTAAAAAAAAAAAAAAAAAAAATCACAGATACCAAACCACACTCTTATACCCAGCAAAAATTTCAGTCACCATAGACGGAAAGAACAAGGTAATTTCATAACAAAGTCAAATTTAAGTAATATCTATCCATAAATCAAGTCCTAAAGAAGGTACTAGAAGAAAAACTCCAACCCAAGGAGATTAACTACACCCATGAAAACATAGGAACTAATCTCACACCAGCAAAACCAAGAAAAGGAACACATGCACACGTGCGCACACACATACATACACACACACACTATTAACACCACCAACAATAAAATAACAGGGATTAATAATCATTGACCATTAATATCTCTCAGCATCAATAGACTCAATTCCCCAATAAAAAAAATTCGGGCTATCAGAATGGATGTGGAAACAGGATCCATCCTTCTGCTGTATACAAGAAACACACCTCAACATCAAAGATAGACATTACCTTAGAGTAAAGAGTTGGAAAATGATTTTTCAAGCAAATGGACCCAAGAAGCAAGCTGGTATATCCATTCTAATATCTAACAAAATAAACTTCAAACCAAAATTAATTAAAAGAGATAGGAAAGGACACTTCATACCCATCAAAGGAAGCATACACCAAGATGACCTTTCAGTTCTTAACATCTATGCCCCAAACACAAGGGCACCCATGTTTATAAAAACTTAAATCACACACCTAACCTCACACATTAATACTGGGAAACTTCAATACCCCACTCTCACCAATGGACAGGTCACCCAGACAAAAACTAAACAGAGAAATAATGGTGCTAACTGATGGTGTGAATGTTAGTATTTATGCAGCCTGCTTCTGGGTTGCCTAGCAACCTATGATGTCATCATGTGTTTACCCCAGGTAGCCACACATAGCAGGCGTGGTTCAGTGGCTCCTTAAAAGGATAAACCTACCGTTTTGTCACTCTCTTGCTCTCTTGCTCTCATACTCTCTTGCTCTCCTGCTCTCCCCTCCCTTCCCCCTATCATGTCTCATGTTATTCTTCTCTCTCTCTTTACCTCCATCCAATAAACCTCTTTCATATAAAATCTGTGTACATCATCATTTCATTGGTCCTAACAGTGAGCCAAATAGATCTATCAATATCCACCTTACACTGGAGTTGATGAGAACAGGAAAGATCAAGTATGGGGGTGGGAGGGTGGGGGGTTCTCGGAGAGATGACTGGAACTGTGGGACATTTTGGGGGGCAAGGTAAAAACCTAGTGCAATGGAAACTCCCTGGAATCTACAAGGGTGTCACTAGTGAAGACTTCTAGTAAGGGGGGATACAGACCCTGAACCAGCCATCTTCTGTAGCCAAGCCAGGCTTCCAGCTTGAGAAACTGGGGCACCAGACTGTCCACAAAACCTTTGATATACAAATTGTCTCTCCTGAAGGATGTGCTGGGATAAAGGCGGTGCAGAACTTATAGGAGTTCCCAACCAATAACTGGTCCAACTTGAGACTGCTGCCAGGAGAGGAATCCAATGCCTGACACTGCCTGGTTGGCCAGGAGCAAGGGACAACATGGCCCAGAGACCTAGGATATCACCAACACAGATGAAAAAGCTAAAGTCAATGAAATGATTCCTAATGAGATTCTGCTATGCTTTCAGACTGGAACCTAGCATAATTGTCATCAGAGAGGTATGATTCAGGAACTGATGGGAGCAGATGCAGAGACCCACAGCCAAATATTAGGTGGCACTTAAGAAACCCCATGAGAGAGGGGGAGGAAAGATTGTAGGAGCCAGAGGGGCCAAGAACACTACAAGAACATGGCCCACAGAATCAACTAAGCAGGGCTCTTAAGGGCTCACAGAGGCTGAACTGAAATCAAGGAGCCTGTTTGGGTCTGACCTAGGTCCTCTGCATATATGTTTTGGTTGTGTATCTTGGTATTCTTGTGGGACTCCTAACAGTGGGAGCAGGGGATGTCTCTGACTCTTTTTTTTTTTATTCAAGGTCTCTCAGTATATTATATTTATAGTTTTCTCCTACTGGGTTACCTCATTGATTTGATGTATGTGTCTACTGTTATAGCATTGTTTGGTTGCTATTTCTGGGAGGCCTGTTCTTTTATGAAGGGAAGAGAGGGGGAGTGGATAGGGTTTGGGACAGAGGGGAAGTGTGGAAGGACTGGAAGAAGAGAAGGAAAAGGAAACTGCTGTCTGGATGTAATATATGAAAGCAGATTGAATTAATTAATTAAAAACAAGACTCATTAGATCTTTCTGTGTTTATTCTGATCTCAAATGATTCCCATTCAAATTCCAGTGATGCTCACATCAAGTACTCAGTATAGCTCTTTCAGAGCCATGGGTCACTTCAGCCCCTTGGCAGTTCCTCAGTTTCATGTAAGTCTAGGGATAGCATCCTGTTGGGAAAGAAGCAAATACATTGAACATTAACCTTTTTCCCACTAGCATGCTAGAAGGAATTTAGAAAGCTGCAGTTGTGTTCTCATAGAAGAGAAAGTTTGCTTCTCGCAGTGGAAGCTGATATTATCCTTCCCAGCTGGGATAATATGTTTCCTAACTCAAAAATTCAGCATCTGTAACATATAAAGTACTTTCAAAGCTCAACAACAATTAAAGCAAGTCATCAACTAAAATTTTAGTGTTTGAAGAAACACTCCAACAAAAATGATAAACAAACAAACAAACAAACAAAAAGCCCAACAGCAATTTGTTCTCTTTCAGTTCTAAGAGCCAAAGGTCCAAAGATGCAGGTACCAGGAAGGTCTACACTTCTAGGAGAGTAGTTTCTGGGCTTTCCCAGCCTCTGCCAATAGCAGTTCCTGGCTCTTGTGCTTCCTTCACCGCCTTTGCTTGCTCCTCTCTGCATCTTCCTCCACATCAACATCTCTGTGTGTTTTCTCCACTTCTGAGGACACAAAGAATTTAGAGCGTTCCTGAACAATCCAAAATAATCTTATTTGAGGACCCTTGACTACATCTGCAAACACTGTTTTCTAAAAAAAAAATAATAATAATACAGGCATGTCTATGCAGGATCCTCATTGAACCCACATTGTCATCATGTTAAAATTTATCCATGAATGTTTGCCATACCTCTACTCACAAGTGTTAAAAGCTAGAACCACCCCAAGTGTCGTTCAAGGGGAAACCATGAGTGGGTTGGGGGTGATCTCTACAATGTTTTACTGCTTGGTAGTTCAAAAATCAAACTAGTGCTATGTGTCATGACATGGAAAAATCTCAAATGCATTCTGGGAAATAAAAGAAGCCAGACTCAAGACTTGACATTATGGAGGAGGCACACCCATAGAGACAGGGTAGCAGAGACTGTGGTTAAGGGAGCAACTGAACGCAAAGGGAAGCAGGAGGATTTGGAGAGTGATTTGATTCCTTTATGCCCTCCTTGTGCCAACTCCATGGCTCCCAGAACTATACACCAAAATGAATGAACTTTTCGATATGTAAATATAAAATTACACATCTGAAATGAGATCCTGAGGCTGGCACTCTGCCAGAATCATTTTCCCTTGCCAACTAGACCCCTTTAGACTTTCTCAGTTGGAGTTCCTAAAAGAACTCAGAAGCCAAACCCAATCTAAATTTCTGTTTCTGTCTGCATCACTAATGTATTGACTTACTCTGGCAATGAAGTTGTTTCTAATTCTAGCTTGGCTTAGTTTTTCTGAATCCCTAGAACATTCTAGATACACCTCATCCCCTGCTTACCCAAAGAATACCTGCATTTGTACTCTTAGAACAGCCTTACATCATCATCACCTCAGTATACAACCAAGACAGGCTGGAGTCTGCTAAGTTTTCTTCTCAGTGGTCTAAGAATTCTTCTTCAGGTTTCTCAGTACTCCTTCCTCTAGCCTATAGATGGTAACCTCTGTACTTCATATTTTCTTTGGACTTTTCAGTACTCTAATACCTATTTGTACCACTGTTACATTAAATATTTCCAGTTAAAATGACATGTAATTTGCTTTGTCAACTAGAACTTACCTGTTAGAAATCCAAAGTCTTTTATGGGCCCTACAGAATCCTACATTATCTGTCACCTTTATCCCTGGGCTCATCAGTTTCCTTCACATCACTCTAGGCCTGCCTGCCAACTCACAGAAACTGCAGGTCAACCTCACCACAGCAATGGAGGAAACTATTGCGCATATAACCTAGTCTCTCTTGCCAATGAGCTGCAAGAGGTAAACAGATAGAGAAGAACCTCTACCTCAAATGGACCTTAAGGTATGAACCAGAAGCAATAGTCAATATCAGCCAGGATTTTATATGTGGATATATAAACACCGGAGAAGGTTAAACCATTACTACATGTGTCAGAGTAAAGAATTAAGAAATAATGAATGTACTCATTTTCCTTGTTAAATAGGACTTGGATGGGGCCTGGAGAGATGATAGCTCAGAGGTTAAGAATACTCGCTGTTCTTCCAAAGGTCCTGAGCTCAATTCCCAGGAACCACGTGGTGACTCATAACCATCTATAGTAAGATCTGGTATGCAGGCAGAATGTTGCATAAATAATAAATAAATCTTTTTTATAAAAATAGGACTTGGTTATGGTTCAACATCTTTCCATTTAGAAATGCATGGTAAATCCTTACAGATGTGCTGATCCAGCAATACTCTTGAGTAGAAGAAGAGATAGGCTGTAGAGTAGCAACGCTGCTACTGGTTTTCCTTGAAACCAAGTAAGGGGCACAAAAGACTTCATTATACTATATTAGCACATTAGATGCTTAAAATTTTTTTATGTGTCTTCAAAATGTAAGAGTCTACCATGTCAGGCAGGAAGGCCAAAGAAAGGGTCCCTGGAAAATGTCAGAGGCCATTGTGAAAAACATCAGGTTTGGTGGCTTGTATTGTGTGCTTGGAAACCATCACAGATCTACCACGGTTTATTAATGTGACCCTAAATCTCGCCTCTCCTTGCCTTTTTCTCCTCAAGTGTGGGTATCTTCTTACGATTTGGCCATGATGATTAAGTCAATTCATCATAGGTGTATAACAATTTTTTAGAACACTGAATAATACTAAACACTCATGAGTGTTTATTATTATTAGTATTATTATTAGTATTATTACTATTACTATTATTACATAGGAAGAAAGTTGAACTGGACCACCACCAACTTCAAAACAAATGTATCCAAAATATGTTTTAATCTTGATGAAGTTCACAAATGGTACAATTTTGACATTTCCTTAAATAAATATACAATCATGTTCTGAGACATCAAGGCATAGCACTTCCTCTACCATGAGTTCCCAGCGGCTGTAAGAGGCAGTGATTTGACATCTCCCTAAGGTTCAACAAGGCTGCCACCATCAGCTGAATGGCTCTTGGGGAACCTTTGTGGTTTGCTGCTAGGAAAGCCAGTGGGAGATGCCATCACATTGACTAGCCACAGACTCAGTATAAGACTGATGCAAACAAACACAGAATTAACTCATTTATACCCGGTTTCTTTGCTCTCAAGAAACAACAGTGCTTTACTCAGGAATCTGTCAGGATGCAAGCGTACGCATTGTCCACGGGGTCTTCTCACCAGGTTGTTTTTAATAAACATTAATAGGTGTGGTGAGTTCAGCTCTATGTAACCTGAGGTGAAGAGAAACAAGAAGAGAAAGGGAGAAGGAAAAAAGGCAAAAGAAGAGGGTAGGGGAGAGGAAAGGAATAAAAATAAGGGAAAGAAGAAGGATACACACATGTAAGTAAGCACAGTCATGGATAACAGTGTAGCATCCCTGAATTCTGAATATGGAGGGTGAGGAGGCTTATAACACTGACCCTATTAGTATGGGAAGTGCTAATTAGTATGGGAAGTCCTGGAGACCCTGCCACTTCAGCACTTGGAAGTTGGGGCTGGGGCGGGGGGAGTCAGAATTCAAAGCCAGCCTCTACATACTGAGCTGGAAACTAGCCTGGGCTCCTTGAGGCTGACTCAAAAACAGAAAAGATACCAAAGGTACTGTTAGTAATGTGCAGTCTCTCCTGCCATTTCGATTATATTTTTCAAATTCAGTTCGAGAAGGGACTCACCATCTCAGGAAGAAGTCTAGTATTAAAGATAAAGGACCTGAAGGCCATACCACTGCCAGTGGGCTTCCTAATGTGAATCTTAGCTCCCAAGTCCTCCCTTCCCCCATCCAGAGTACAAAATCACCTTCTTCCTGGGACCATTGGTTACTCAGGCCTGAAAGTCCCTGCGGCGCCGGCCAAAGGCTTTGGAGCCCACATCGGTGGGCACGAAGTTCTCCTTCATCACACCTCCCGATCTGCTCAGCAAGCCTGCCAGCCGATGGGTCACACAGGTGGCAGTGTTGCAAGATCTCTTCTGGGCAGTGTTGCTGAGATTCAGGAGGGAAGGGGAGAAGTCTTTTCAGTGAAGGCTGGGGTGTTCCCACCCCTCCGGGAAGTCCATAGGGAAGCACCTCATCCCTCCAACACGCCACCTAGCAGTAAGTGCTTCTCCTAAGTGCATTTATCAAAGCATTTCAGGGAAGTGACCCGAGTCTTTGCCAGAAACTCTTCCCCAAACCATCACCAAATTAAAAAAAAAAAAAAATCCATCTTACCTTTCTGAGGCTAAGAGCAGGATCCGCAGCTTCGTCTCAGGAGTACCTGCCTGCCGCTTGTTGCGGTAGCTGCATCACAGAGGTGCCCATCACGCCCCATGCCCAGCTCCCCTGAAGCTAAGGCTATTTCCTAGGCCCTGGCCACTTACAAGTTTCACATGTTGCCCGAAGCAATGATCCCTACAACTCTGATTCTACTAAAAAATTTTTAAGTAAGATGTGAGGGGTATGCTTACTTCACTATTCAGAGCAGGAGATGAACCTAAGGGCTCCAGAAGGTTCCCTCGCTGTCTCTTACCTCAACTGTGATCTATGGCTTTGGTTCTCTCCCTAGTCACTGACATCTTCAGTCACTCTAACCCTGCTATTGCCAGCTTGTGGAACAACCAGGGAGGGGTGCACATGCAACAGCTACAAAGATAGGAAAAACAGAGGAAAAAGGAAGGACTCGGAAGAGCTCGGGTGGCACCCCGGGACCACTCAAGCCGAAAGCAATGGGCAACCTGCTGAGTTCTCTTCTCATGGGTGTTTCAGGCCTGAAATCCGTGCCAGACAAGGCAGGAAAGTTGTTCAGATCCTGCACCTACATGCCCAGAACTCATGTATTCAGATTCCCAGACTGCAGGGAAAAGTCATGCTAGACAGTCAGCAGGTTAAACCCGGCGGGGAGACTAGAAACTCTATTGGGGAGGCTTGGAGTTGCAGTAGGCCAGGGCAGCGTGGGGAAGGGCAGGGGAAGGGGTAACCCTGCCATTCCATGTGCTGTTCAATCTTTCACGCTTGGCAGGGCGTTTCTCAGGGTGGATGCAGGTTACATGCTTTTCCTTGGGTAGTGCTGGAGCCAGGCCAGGGCTGGTCTGTTTCCAAGCTGGGGGCACACAGGCAGCTGACCCTGTAACAACAGGTACCCTCTACAGATGCTCCAGACCTACTTCAGACACTGATCTACCTGTCTCAGGCCCCTCCCACCCTTACAACCTCCCCCTTGCAAGTGTGAAATGATGGCCTCTTGCCAGCTGAAAGAACAATAAATGCTGAAAGCTGTGAAAACTTCCTGATACTCTAGGCCATCCTCTGGCATCACGCTTACCTGTCCTACGTCAGCCAGTGCATCGATGTGGCACCATCGGCACAAGTCCAAGTCCCACAGTGAGCGAGTCTACAGCTCACTTCCTCTCCCAAGAATTTTCAGGAGAAAACATTTTAATGTGTGTAACCAGTTTGAGTCTCTCTGGTGGCGCTGGAACGTCTGTCTCCCAGTGGAGACTGGGACAATTAGCTCAGCCCCTTGCACTGCTGGCCATTGTCTCTCTACCTCTCTGGAATAGGTCCTCCTGAATATATGGGGCCTGGAGAGGCGGGGCCTTACCTGGAGCCCTCAGCCTCCTGCTCCTTCTGTACCAGCTTTCTGGCCTTCATCTGATCATAGCTCTGCAGCAGTGTGGCCAGCAGGTGTTTTTCCTCTTTGCTGAGGGTAGCCAGGTCTAGGCTGCTCTCCAGAGCTGACCTGTGGAGGTATAGCAAACCCAGCGCACATTCTGAGTCTCTGCCTTTCTCCCCCCAAATAAGCAGCCAAGCTTCCCAGACCCTGCTTTTTGCCTAGGGGCTTTGTGGTCAGGTCGTGAGGCCAGTGCCCACATGAGGGCGCTGATTTACCAATAACTATGTGGGGGCTACAGAGCCACAGAGTTGACCCACCCCAGGGGCAGCAGGAGAGGAGCCGAGCTGCATTCCTGATTCAGGCTAATTTACCTGAAAGGTGACGCCTGGAGGCTGCTGGCCAGGCACAGGACCCATATGCTGCTGAGAGCCAGACAGGGAAAGAACTTCCAGAAGCCCATGGTATCTCTGTAAAAAGAGAAGAGTGGTCCAAATGCACAGGGACTATATAGACCATGGTTCTAGTCCTGCCCCTGCTAACTTTTCCTTCACCTCCTCTACCACTGTTCCTTTGTTTGCCAGAGGACTACTGGGGACCTCAAGACACAGTGTAGCGAGTGGCTGGATAGAGCAGAAACAGGTGGGGGAGGGTAGATGTGGTTAGCTTGTTCTAACCACAAGTGGGAGGAGCTATAGGCACTCAGCCTGCAGCAGCTCACACCTGCCCTTCCTGCCCTTTTGCTTTCATCTGTAAAGAAAACAAGAACCACACAGTTCTCTGAAGTGGTCTTGCTGTCTCCCTGCTCTGGACTTCTCCCAGGCTGAAATTTTCAGGACCTTTTCTGAACGGTTGCTCTGGGGTGGCTGGAAAGGTGGCGTGGAACTAACCTCTTTCTCCATCTGCAGAGTTGGGAGAATTTTTTTTTTTTTGAGTCCCAGGTAAACTGACTCAGAACAGCAGAAGTGCAATTTAGCAGCTGGTGCTGGACCCCTCCCCTCCCGTGTGTAAGCTGGTGACCAGATGCTTGCTGATGACCCTGGGATGTTAAAAGCTGGAAACATCTAGGAGAACAGACAGGTGCTCCCCAACCTCGGAATCAAGAAACTCCCATCTCAAAACTGGTTAGAGTGCAGCCAGACCACCTGCCCCCAAAGAGGAGCCACGACACCCAAAGTGGGGGTCCCCAGCTTCCAACACTGCCCTGTAGCCATAAAGGTGTGCTTTAGGGTCGCACTCACGCTAGTTAAGAGAAAACGTCAGGACCCCACTTCCTGACGAGAGCACCGGCGGAAGGAAGATGGAAATGGATGGAGAATGATGAAGAACCTGGCCAGCAAAGGGAGCCAAGTAGAGCTGGGTGTGGTGGCTTTGCGGCTGTGATCTACATCCTCAGGACCAATCTGAGCTGTATAGTTAGTTCCAAGTTCCAGACCAACCTGGACTACCGTGTGAAACGTATCAAAAATAAAAAATAAAATAAAAAGGAGACAAACTAATGGAGAGTGAGCTGAATGAGTTGAGAAGTCAGTCTCTCACCTGGTAACCCGAGCACGGCACGGCCGACAGCGAAGTGTCTACTCGGGAAGACACGGGGCTGTAGACGCCTTGTCCCCAGGAGCTCTGGTCTCTTATTGTCTGATCTTGGGGGAGGGGGAGCATCCGCAGTAGATCTCTCCACCAATCAGAGCGCTGACCGAGCTTTCACAGTTTTTATAGCTGAAGCGATCTATACTCCTGCAGGTCATTGCTGAGGATGGGGGTGGGGGTGGGGGCGGGGTAAGGAAACAGCCACGGTGGATTCGTCCAGAACGTGTGAGCAAACCAGGGAGAGTTTGGCGTCACAACCTCTTTAATGCCTGGCCTGGAGCCTACAACCTTTTGCTGTCCATTCCAATGGGTTCCTGTGCCTCATGGCCGGGCTCTCAGGCAGGGTGAGCAGTCCTGGGTTCTAAGAGGATTTCACTAGATACAGCCAGGAAGATGAGTGTCACCAGAAGGATCCGTTAGGGTACTCTAGCATGTCTGCCTCCCAGCCGGCACTCCAGCAGTCCTTGGCATCGCTCACCTGGAGACTATTGGGGAGCAGGCGAACAGACTGCACAGGGGACTGAACGTTCTCCTCCCGCACCAGACCGTCCAAATCCTGCACTGTGGTTTTTGCATCCGCTAACAGAATCCGGGATCCCATCCCGCGCTGTGCAGTGTAGGTTCCCGCACTTCTCTGCGCCCCTGGAGGGTTTGCAGAGCCTCTGGGCGGGAGCTACCACTGCCTGGGTCTCCGCTCCCTTCTCCTCCCCCTCATCCCCACTGCCGCCGAACTCTGCGTAGCTTGAGGGCTGAACCCGGATCCTGCACCACCACCCGAGCAGGCGTGACAGCCCAGGGGCGAGAGGGTCTTTCGCACTCGCTTAGCTGCGGGTGAAAGCATCCCTAAGCTTCAGAACCGCAGGTGCCTTTGACATTCACACAGCCACGAGGAACGCTTCAGCAGAAAGTTGTGCATCCGCTCGCACTAACCCAAATCAGCTGAGCTCTGGCCAAAAACAAGCTCTTGTTTCTGTTCTCAGAAACAGGCATGAATTGCGTCCACACCGGAACAGACGCGTGGCCACTCTGCCTCGACCATGCACATCAACAAATGCACGCCCAAGCAAAGGGACCCAGCGTCTCCGGTTCCCCAGGCTGTTTTGTGGGTCCACATTTGCACATTCTCCCTGTTCCCAGGTGTGGAGAGAAGATACCTCTGGGCCCCGAAGTTACTCGAAAGTGACTGGCACTCACCCCTAAAGCTTAGGTGTTCCCCCTCCATTGCTCCATTGCTGCCCAAGGACTCCCCTGGTGCCCAACTAAGTGCTGGGGATTACAGCGTGTGGGAAGGACTATGCCTGAGGCGGAGGGCCGTGCCTGGTGTTCAGTTTCCGGCAATTAGAAAGGAACTCAGGGTACAGTTTGACCAGGTTCCCTGAGTCATCTCTGTCTCATGCCCTAGTTGGTGGAACAAGGACCGGTGACACCACCCTCCCTCAGGAAAAAGCCCAGGCTGGGAAACTCCCCCCACCCCACCCCAGCCTCCAATCCTCGTGAGCAATGCAGTGAGGAAGGATGAATGGGAGGCAGCTCCCAGAGGAGCACAGTGGTGAAGCTAGATACAGAGCAAAGTTGCCCCCAGCAGGGGCAAAAGGATGTCACTGTAACGAATGCCATGCAGGGCACCCCACCAATGCTCTCTCAAGGATTTTCTTCTTCTGCGTCCAGATGGCTGAATTCGCTTCTGGATGGAGAGAAACTCACGGGTGTGGCCCTCATTTGATGACCTTCTCTCCAAAAGTCCTGCAAAGAATAGGGTGATATCTGTGTCCCTCTTCTGGGTTTTGGGCCCCGAGAGTGGCTGTGGGTGGAGAGGTGACTGTGAGGTGGGAGCATCCTGCACCACTGGTTCCCATACTACTGTCATTGTCTTTGGGGTCTGACAAAGCTGTGGTACAGTAATTCCAGGCCACATCATGCTCCACAGGCACTTGGCCATCATTGAAGGGAGAGACTGGATGAAAAAAAAACCCCACCCCCAGCTCTCCAGCCTGGCCCAGTCATCACTAACATGAGGAAGCAGGAAAAAAGAGGGATACATCAGGAATCCAGATTGGTCTCCTGATAAGCCCCCCAAAATCTTTCTTTCAGGAAGATAGAACATTTGAGATTAGACACTGGGAGGCCACAAATCTCCAAAAGCAGGGTCTGCCACACCAGGACTCTTGAGAAGTCCTAAGAAGACAGACAGAGGGCAGCCGGAAGTGCAGTCCTCTGCTACTCACATGTTCAGCACAGCCCCAGCCTGGCGCTGACTAACTAGGGTGTAAGTATGCCGTAGTTTCTGTAAAGGCATCCAACATCTCTCACTGCCAACAAAAATAATTAAAACCTGTTCAGCAAGCTGGTTATCTTCTTGGAAGACCCACAGGACTGGTTATTTTACCTCCATGCACTTAGAATTATTTGACCTGGCTTTTTCTTTCCTTTCCTTACCCAGTCAATGGTGTATAGTATATACAGAACAAACTGGTGAGGTTAGAAAGAGTGAAACAGGGAACACTTCTAGAGGTTATTAGCCTAAAATCAGACAATGAATTCACAGCCAAATTAAACTGGGCCATAGACCCAATTTAGAGACATTATGGGGAAGCACACATTCCGGATCCAAAGATGGCCACTTTTCATTTAATCAGAGGAATGGGTGTACTGGTGAAACTTTCCGGAATGGTATGCCAGAGTCCACCAGCTTGAAAAGCAAAACAAGGCATTTTCTCTCAACCCAGCTTGGAATTATATTAGTGAATGAACAAGAAGAAAAGTCAATAAGGTAATTAGCTTTCTAAATGGAGGAAATTGCATCTTGATTTCCCTGGAACCAGCTCAAGCTTCAAGCTGTCTCCCACCAACCTAACTAGCATAAAGAATACCTTCCTAGGAACAATATCTGGCTAAAAAAAAAAAAAAAAAACAAAAAAAAACTCTTCCATATTTTGATGCTCAGCTTAAATATTTTGCAATTAGTTTTAACCTTTGCAAAAGCCTCTTTTGAAATTTTAGTGAGATACGAGTTTGTGCCGTATGGCTTCAGAAGTTTTGGAAGTGTATCTGTGATGGTTAGTCTCTGCTGTCAACTTGATGGCATTTAGAATCACCATGAAATCAAATGCCTCGACATGTCTGTGAGGGATTTTTCTAGATCAGGGTAGTTGGAGAGAAAAAGCCCACCTCCAATGTGGTTGCACCATTTCAAAGCTGGTTCTCCAGTCCTCAAAGAGAGCAGAAAGCCAGCACAGCACACAAAGAACAGCCACCTCTCTCTGTTTCCTGACTGGATGCTATGTGACTAGCTGCCTGAAGCCACCATGCCTGCCCTCCATGATGGAGAACTCCAATCAAAATGCAAGCCAGAACAAACCTCCTCTCTTAAGTTGCTTTTTGTCATGGCAACAGGAAGAATAACCAGTATCTTACCTAGCTGTGTCTTAACTAGTATCTGAACTAGTAATGCATATCAGGTACATTTGTACTTCAGTCAATGTACGTTTGTTGAGGACCTACATTATACAGGGCATTGTCTTAGATACAGGAATTCATAGTGAATACAAGAAAAACTCCTGCCTATATACCCTCTATTTCCCAAATAAAACAATCCTACCCTAGCAATAATCCCTGTGTCAAATGGGTGTTTGAGAAATGCATTATTGACACCACATCAACATACTGCCAGACAGTCTAGTCTGGTTGCACTGACTTGGCCTGTCCCTCTTCCCATTTGCCCAGTCCTTTCCCTGCCTTGTTTGTATCTTTTCTTCGAATCCTGTCTGCCCTTCATCAATTTACACCTTCACTTTGATGGAGCTTGTTCACTACTATGGATTACCAGTGGCTCTTTGGGAAGAATTCTACAACAGCAATCATTTTCACTGCACGTCTAAAAACTATTCTCTACTATCTTCTAGTCCTAATCTATTTCTAGTGCAGCCCTTTTGTTGCTGTCACAGGATCATAGACCTCCAGACCCTCTCCTCAACTGGTGCACTAAGTGTCATTATGGGGTGCTTTGGTGAGCTCTGTTTTCATTTATTGTCTGAATACTCAGGAAATACATGCAATCTGAAGTTTCTGCCCTTCAGTAGGACATTTTCTTTAATAA
The DNA here is from genome assembly GCF_030254825.1 of Meriones unguiculatus. Lineage (NCBI taxonomy): Eukaryota > Metazoa > Chordata > Mammalia > Rodentia > Muridae > Meriones > Meriones unguiculatus. The sequence continues at coordinate 25,370,059 of NC_083361.1, forward strand.
TTCTCTGTCTCTGTCTGTCTCTCTGTCTCTCTCTCTCTCTTTCTCTCTCTCTGTGTATGTGTGTGTGTGTTTGTATCTGTCTGTCTGTCTATCCATCTGCCTCTGTGTGTGTGTGTGTGTGTGTGTGTTTGTATCTGTCTGTCTGTCTATCCATCTGCCTGCCTGCTTGTCTCTCCTAACTTTGGAGGGTATTTCGGGTTTTTAAATTCTTTTAATCATAGTTTTGATTTTCAAGAGCCTGAATTCATGTCTTAATATTCCTTTTTATAGGCTTACAAAAACCTACCCATCCCCCAAAGCCCCAAAGAAAACAAACAACACAGGTTCAGCTTGCCCTGGCTCTCTGACAGTAAGGAAAATAGGTTGTTTGTTCTTTCTTTGTTAGGGGTGATCCCTGCATTTCTAGTCCCTCTTCTCTGCTGACTCATATGTAAGAGGGGTCAGTGAAGTCCTAAATAAACTGTGAGGGAAGGAGAATTGTTCGTACATGGACTTCCATTTAGAGTTACCAGATGGCGACTTTGACGTGTTACGGGGTAAAACCTTAAACTCCCAGTTGTTGGAAGTGCTCTGTTCAGGGGTTTCTTTATCACTGTTTAAGAGAAGTCCTCCAACTTCTTGTGTGGAGCAGTAGGGTGGAGGTCAGAATGGGGAGTAAGCCCCAAAGTAAACAAAAGGGAGCAGGGAGTCCCCCACTTGTTATGGTAACCCCTCAGTCATTTCTAGGACCCAGGAGACTTGAGACAAACCTAGAGTCTTAACTGTGCACCCTTGGCCCATCCCCCACCCCCACCCCCACCCCATCCCCAAGCCTGCAATTACTCTCCACTGTGTAACTGCCAACAAAGAGGCCACTGCTTCAAGTCCTGAGCTCTTTTCTTTTTCTTTTTTCTTTTCATGCCTTCCCTCACTGCACGGGATTTACAGCAAGGGCATACATCTTCGCGATGTTTTCTCTTCATATTGTAGTCTTAGGTGAAAAGACTAGCCCACGGGTAAAAGGTGCACTCTACTTCCCCTGATTCCTACTGCTCGTCACAGGCCTCTCCCCACGCCCAGAGAAATAAAGATGTCACCATCAAACTAACAGAAGTCCCTTCTGGAGAATATTTTTAGATTTCTCTCTGTCTGCCAGAGAATGAGCAAAGTGCAGTGGCGCAGACCCAGGCTGGTCACTCTGAGAGGTGAGTGACGTCAGGAATTACTCAGGTTAGTTCCTCTGAGATGATTAAAGTTTTTTCTTGGCTCAGACTCACAGGACCCAATGTGACTTCTCCCTCTCTTTCTGATCTTACAGAGCCATTCTACAAGGCAAAGAAGGTAAAAATACTGGTCCTTAAACTTCCTTGTCATGCTAGTTACAGTAAAATCATCAATATTCTCAGATACTGGGAGCTTTTGTCAAGGTAAATTCCCAGGGTTGCTGAAACACACTTCAAATAGAGGGATACTTTGTAAAGGCCCTCATGTTAAGTTTCTTCTTAATGTTCTCTGGATGACTCCTAGGCACCACCAAAGGAACATTCCTCAGAGAGTGCTATGTCCTGACCCCAGTGAGCTAGCCTATTTACCCCTCACCCACCATTGACTGCCTGCTGTGGAACTCCTGCCTCATCACTTCTAGGTATTCATTCTCCACAAAATCTCAGAATGGTGTTTTTGAGTCTTGACAGTAGTTAGACAGAATCCCTAGTAGGCAGTTAGAGAGGAAGAGGAGCTTGGCTAGAAATCAAAGATAAACTTTCAAGGTGGTCAGCTTCTTCCTCAACCTCCCTACTTGAGGCAAAAAGCCTGGAACTTAAAGCAAAGGCTTTATGGTTTGTTTGGTTTTTTTTCCTCCTACTAGTAGGTCTCCAACTGATGACCTGGCACAAGTTCAAGGCCTACTCAAGACAAGCCTACACAACAATTGCAGGCCAACCAGCCATCCTATCTTTCTTCAAACTGACTAGCCCTAAATTAGGGGAAGAAGACGCTTCAGAGACTTAAAAATCCCCTGCCCTTGAGAAAAGACTGAATTTCAGCTTCCCAAGTCCCTGTCCCTCCTCTGCTTTGCAGAGGTGTGTGTGTGTGTGTGTGTGTGCGCGCGCGTGCGTGCGCCTAGTGTATATATGAGTTTCTTCACCCCCATAAAAGCCTTCCTTCAACTGCTGATTACATCTGCTCCTGTTCCCTGGGTCCAGCTCTCTCTTCTGCTACCTGTTGGGCTCAAGAGACTTCCTGCCTTTTAATTCTTTAACAGTCAAGACCCATAGACAGGAGCAAAAGTATTGTACAAGCTGTGAGCTAGAGAGCACCTTTATAACAGTGCTCTTTGGAACTTCCTGAACCCAATCCCAGTAGCCACTAGTCACGTGTCACTCTTCACCACATAGCTAGTACAACTGCAGGGCTAAACTTTTTATTTTATATGGCTTTAGTGAAGTTAAAAGTAAGTAGTAGCATGTAGCTGGTGGTTAGCTTAATGAGCAGCAGAGAGTTAACTACTCAGATCACACAGTGAGATTACCTGGTAGTCAAAATCTGCCTCCCACATTTACTAGCAAGTAACCAAATCATTGAAAACTTTTTGGAATTCCTGATCTTCCTTTATAAAACAGGGATAATGATATTACCTGTTTTATAAGGCTGACATGGGCATCAAATAAGATATAAAGTCCCTATAATAGTGTACAGCAAACAGCAAGTACTGTATAAATGTTAATTATTGTCTTGCTTTGCATTTCTCCAAATGCAAACCCTGAGTCAAGAATTCAGAGGTAAACAAACCATTTGCATGGGAAGTTGCACCAGTAAGATTTATGAGGAAGTAAGAAAGAGAAGGCAGACATTAAAGGACAGTAAGGAGCAGATTACTGCTATAGGAAATGGGTGCTTAATCCCCAGAAAATCCCGTGGGCCACAGTAAAAAGCATGTCTCAGATTTGCTCCACCCATGGAGTAAATTACTTACCTACTGATGCCTATCCCAGCATATTTAACTGTCCTACGTGGCCAACCTTCCGTGGCCAGAGAAAAATCCCCAGGCAGGTAGTTTGGGTGCTTTCAGGATGAGTTATGATGCACGTGGCAATTGAAAACACTGGCAGTCTTCCATGGCTCATAATACCAAACAATGTATCTGCCATGACAAGCTCACACTACAGATAGGCAGGATTAAGCTCCCATTCACAATAAACTGTGAAATATGAGACACTAGGCTTATGACAGGCTGCTGTGGCTTCTCCCTTAGTGTCAAGGTCTTTCAATGGCCTCTTAATCCTAGAGCCAGTTCCCGTCAGTTCCTCTTTGATCAGCAAGCAAATGCAGAGAAACATCAAGGCCTTCTATTTTTCTCACAACAGTAAACCAAACCTACACAGAGGCCTTTGGTTCCAGGAGAAAAAAGAAAGGACATACTGTTCACATACTTAATCAGGGTAGGTATCTGTGGTCCTTTAAATAAGAATGGCTTTGAGGTTCCAAAAGACCCATGCCATGCCCAGTTAGCTCTCTCTGCCAAACGCTTGTGTATCAAGAAGCAAGCTCTCAGCTACTGTTCCAGAGCCATGCCTGCTGCCGTGCTCCCAGCATGATGGTCACAGACACCAACTGAAGTCCCAGACAAGCTCTCCTGTAAGTTGCTTTGGGAATGATATCTTATCACAGCAATAGAAAGGTAAATAAGACAGAATGCCAATCCTAATTTAGCAGCATTCATAAATCAATCTATTATTTATTAGACCCTATTTATGAAAACTACCATTTTAGAAGTTGTCCTTTAGCCAAGAAAGTTAATCATAATGAGTTTGTTTAATGTGTATATTCTTTAATGGGTTACCTTGTTTGGGTTAAAATTGAGGGGTTTTTTTCCTCCTTTGAATTAAAATTAACTTTTAACAAGTACTACTAAAATAATAGATGGTCACGGTACATACATGTATAACCATTCATAATACGTTTCATAATACATTTAACATTGTATTATTCTGGATACTTAGTTGAGCATAATAAAATCTTCTAATTAACTAATTTAAATATATACAAGAGTGTACATAAGGTATTGGGTGGTATTTTACTCTAGTTGTGCTACTTTGTCAAAATAGGAAAAATGAGAAATTTAAAAAAAAAATTTAAAAAGAAGCAAAAATGGTCACATTTCTGAGCCTTGATCAAGGCTGGAGAGGCTCGTAATACTAAGTCATCAGATGGCAGAGGAATAAAGGCTACCTAACTGACCATTGGGTAAAGCCTCACTTTCAAGAAAAATAAACCTGCTAATAAAGAAAGAGCCCTCTCTGAGCCAGTGACATGGCTAAGCAGGTAAGGCACCTGCCTTCAAGCCTGATAACGTAAGTTCAACTTCCGGGACCCATAGAATGAAAGGAAAGATCTAATTCTTATAGGTTGTCCTCTGGCCTCTCACCAAGGTACACATACATATATGAACACACACATGAAATAAATCTAATTTTAAAAAAGCCGTCATGACCTAATCATCTCTCAGCGACTCTATCTTTTAAAAGCATTTCAATGACAAGCCCTGAATCTTGTGTGGGACACATTCAAACTACAGCAGTGGCAGATTCCTTACAGGAATCAGGTTTGGAAGCTATACAGCCAGGAATAATGCATTCAATGGAAATCAGCCTCATTATGAAAATGCTCCAATAGGAAGTCGTGTGCTAGTCATCCAGAGCAATTTTAATCCTCAGTAACTCTTAGGTACACACACAGAACCTCTGGCCTCCTGTGGTATAACTGCTATCATCAAATGATCACTTCCTCCTTCAGGAATGCCTCGGATTATAAGATCCTACAGTTTTACCCAGGACTCTGGCTGGAATAAAAGAAGAGCCATGGTAAATCATGTTTTAATTTCCTAGTCTTCCTAAAAAGGTTTATGAGATACTTTCGGATGTGTGTTGAACATGCTGCTTCACTTGGACATCTAATGATTATCTCTAAACATATCCTAAAAAAAAAATATTTTTTTCTATCCAAATTTGTTCCTGACATCTGCCCATCTCAGCATAAACACCACTGATATTTCCTTCTCCAAACTATCTACCTCAATTAGGAGACCCTAATAACTCTACTCTTCTCCCCCAAACACATTTCAAATTCCTACTTTTTCTCATCTCTACTTGGGACCCAGACTAAGCCACTGCTCTATTACTGTGGAACAATACCATGTCCAAGGCAACTCTTATGAACAAAAGTGATTACCTTCAGGCTTTCTTAAAACTTCAGAGGTTTAGTCCAATTATCATCATGGTTGGAAGGATGGTGGCATGCAGGCACTACATCCTGATCTGTGGAGGGTTGGGGGAAGAGAGAAAGACAGACAGACAGACAGACAGACTGAGCTTGGCATGGACTTTTTAAACTTCAAAGCCCCCCCCCCGCCCAGTGACAAACGTCTTCTATCAAGGCCACACCTCCTAATCATTCTAATCCATCTCAGATAGTGCCACTCCCTGATGACCAAGCATTCAAACATATGAGCCTATGAGAGCAATTCTTATCTAAACCTCCACAGCCACCATCAGCTTCTGCATATTCAACTCCAGTAATTTCCTAACTAGTGTCCTGGCTTTGACTACTTCGTTTGTCCATGTAACTCTCAGGGGGATCATTGAAAAAAATTTATTGAGTCACATCCATTTTGACAATTTTCTACATAATTAAGATAAAATATACTTTCTTCTAGCTTTTAGAACCTGCATGTTCCAGCTCCTGTCTACTGGGGTTCATTGTGTGAGGTGTGTCTCTGCATATTCTATTGTTGATTGCTAAACCTAAAGAGAGCTAAGCACTAGACTGCTAACAGGATTGTTGTTCTATGGCCTATCACTTGTCTTACATTTTGTAAACATTTGTCCTTTCTTACTTGCTGGGTAGGAAGTAGAGAGTGAAACTTCCGGGACAGAGAGAGTTCTCTGGGAGAAAAAAAGCAAAGGTGGGAAATTTGCCAGCAGGACACAGAGGTAAATGGACGAACATGAACAGGAGCAGAGAGGTAGAGCTGGCAACATGGTGGGACATAGTGCCAGGAATAGTTAGGTTAAGCTAGAAATCTGGCTGGGAATCTGCCCAGCTAAAACGCCTGAGCTTTAACATTTTAAAAAGTCTCTGTGTCATTATTTGTACCACTGGTAGATCCAAAAGTTCCACTGTCCTTGTCCATCTGTACACTCCTCTTATTTCAGTCTCCCTTCATCCATAAACCCACTCTTGCTTTGTGGGTACTTCAACTCATCCACCAAGTCTTTTCTGGCCCCAGAGCCTTTGTACTTGCTCAATGGCCTAGCCCTAAAGAGCTCTCACTTGTGGTTCTCCTCTTCTATAATATGCATGGCACCACAAGCACTCTTTCGCTGTCTGCAATTAATCACTGGTCAATGAAGCTCAGTTGTCAACTTAGAAATCATTGTCAGAAACCTAAAAAAAGACCTTTACTGAAACTAAAGAATTTTCTTCAATAGCTTCATGAGAGCAAACTATTTCCTTTCCTGGACTTAACAGTCTTCAGTGTTACTCCTGACAGGTAGTTTGTTCCTCCCTTCTTGAGTATCCTTCTCATGACCCAGAACAGTGCCCAGCACAAAGGTCTGTTGATAACATCTGAAGACAGATGGAAACACATAAGTGAGTTTCCTCTGAGAAAAGGCAGGACCAAAGACAGCACACATAGAAGCTCGAGTCTAGGCTTTAAAGCATGAAGGGTTGGAGTAGAGTCTTATTTGTGTAGTAATGGCAGGCTCTAGCTTGCATATGGACTAGGCTGGTATCAGGATAGCCACTCAGTAAAGAGACTTCTAAAGGTTGCTGCTTTCTATTCAGCAAACACAAATGCCATTCTTACTCTTCTAGGATACAACTTTGTAGAAGTATAAACATAGAGTAAAAGTTTCACACTGCAATGTGAATGACAGCAACATGAGATCTCATTGCAGGTTGTTTACTCAAACATCTTCACATCCTTGCCGCAGCCCCCTTGGACTCACCGTGCCTGCCCCAGTGTAGCCTGTGACTCACAAGCACCATGTGGCAAAGTCCAGCAGAGGGCACAGCCTTGACCTTACCTTTCTTTTCAAGACCTCCGATGTTCTCATGTATTGTTTCCTAATTGAGATCCTCAATTAGTCACTTCATCTCTGATCCCTACTTTCTTCTTCCAGCTAAAATCAACCTTCAGCCCACACAATGGAATTGGACAAAAATGAGGTAACAGTGTTCTGTGTGAGTCACTCAGGCTGACTCTGTTCAGAGAGCACTGTGGGGTGAGCAGCCAGAGCCCAGGCAAATGTTTTAGCCCTCCAAGAACTGGCAGGCAGCCCAGGAGACACTCACCTGATGATGGACTTGCCGGATGAAACTTAGAGGAAATGGTTCCTAACAGCTGTAGAAAGAAGCTCTTGGCTCATGCACAGCAACAATCTTCTCAATTAAAAACGCTGTCATCATTCATACTGCAACGTGAAAACCTTTTACATTGTACTCACATTTCTACAGACCTCTTACTCTGGACATTAAAGACAGGACCTTTCTGTGCAAGGGTAACATTGCCAAGCTGTGGTACCACCCAAAACAACCCCTATATCTCAGATAGAAATGGTTTGGGAGTCTGAAAAGGAAAACACAAAAGGAGATTTTTCATAAAGCTCTTTCTCTTTGTTGAGTACTTGGAAAAAAGTGGTAAGTGGTTAGACAAGGCTGTTTTCAAAAAGGAGTTTTTGGTATACATAAGAGATTCCTCCACTTATTTCCAGAGAGGTCATCTCTTAGATGCTGTCAGTTGAACAGAGATTGTCAGCCAAGCAGAGGTATTCAGAGAGGTTTCCAATGAATGTAGCCAGAGGAAAGCTGCCAGGGAAGCAGGACTCCTTAGATAAGTAAATTGAAGGATATTTTAGGGATAAAAATAAATCCTTTTTGAAAATGAAAGATGGAGAGTTGCTGTATATACAAATTGCCTTGTTCTAAACAGCCGGCTAGGGCCAATTCTGCAGATCAATGACATAAGCAAAGCTCTACTCAGACATGCTGAATGGCCTTTTTTTCTCCTAAAACATCTGTCCCATCCCATGATCACAAGACTTCCTATCTAGTGAGTATAATTATTTTGTTTTTGTTTTATAATCCTGGTAGACCTCCACTGAAACCTTTAGGTTAAGGGAAACTCTGCAGAACAATCTAGGAAACCAATTTAAATTCAGAAATTGGCAAAAGAAAGCTGGGGTGTCCAGTCTAATGTCAGAGAGGATACTGTTTCAGATGTTTAGTTTCAAAAGTAGTCAGCCCTGTTAGAAACACAGGATCAGAAATCTGCAAGGCAGGGATCCACTTGAAACTGAAGCATCTCAAGTAACAGATTATAGAACTCACTACAACAACCAAACAAAAAATTAAGGGAATTAGACACTGAAATTGCCCCCCCCCAATATGGAGGGGTTAAAAGGAGAATTTTAGAGTTATGGCCTAATGGTAGTTAAGAGAAAGGCAGCTAATCAGAGAAGACAAACATGGCAAATTTGGACTAAGTATTCAGTCATAGGCAAGGAAGAAAATGCCCTAATTTGAGCCCCGACAAGATCCTGTACTGCTGGTTCCTAGTTGTGATTATTGCAATCAGTGGTCTACAAGGAGAAGCTTCAAGAGCCCAGTGGTAGCTGAACAGCTGGCAATTAGTCAATGACCATGACAGTTTGCAGACCTGAAGGTAGGGGCAGAGTGTTACAAAAAAAGAAACTGCTACCAGACATGCATGGAACTCCATAGTAAAGCAGTCTGCTGGCATGCAATAGGTTCTACATGAAGTCTCTGCACAAGAAGAGAAAGAGAGGAGGGAAGGAAGAAGGGAAGGGAAGGAAAGTGATATGCTGCCTTTATGGGACAAGTCTATCATATCAGATTCACAACTGAAGGGGGCAAACAGGAACTACAAGAAAGAGACAGAATGAGTTTTTGTAATCATTAAATAATTCAACTCCCCCAACCCCAAAGCCAAGTGACCCTAAGGACTGAAGGCCTCGTGGCTGAATTTTAGCTAACTCACGTATGCAATCAGAAAGTTGTTTGTGTTTTATAAGATTTTATTCCCAATTCCACCACAAATCTCAGCTCTTCTGATTACCAATAAAGCAGCCTTGACCCTGAACTTGAAAATGTATCATACATGTAACACGTGGGACAGGTAGCTCACAGCTTGGTGTACTCTCTCCCGGGGAAGACAGCTTCTTTGTGATGGAGTCATTTTAATGACATAATAATAGCAATGTAAACTAAGTACTTGGTATATGCCCGTGTAGCTCTATATACACCTCAGGTAAGTACTCCACATGTGTGATGGTGCATGGATAAACATTTGGTACATAGTTTACTAAGTACCTTAGCAGGTACTAAACATTTTTCATATTTTTTGCATAGTTTTTTAAAATAAAAAATTAATAAAATATTTTCAAATAGTGCTAATAAATAACACCTGAATGAGGGCAAACTGATTGTTTTCAGTTGTATTAATTCTTACTAATAAGAGGTAAATCTCACTTACCCTCTTAAAGGATTTGTGTGTATTGTTCCTACAGCTTTATGTTCTGCTATGGGAGTCAAGGAATCCTGGCCGACAAAAAGTAGATATCCTGGGTGTTTGCAGTTTGGGGATCAAGTTCAGAGCTTTACACTGGCTAGGAGATTATCCTTCTAGTTAGTTATATCCACAGCCCCCAAAAGTAGACAAGTGGACTGCAAGGACAGCATATTAAGTTACAAACAACTAAAGGATCATGGCTTATTTGCTTCAAGCAGGAAAGTGATGTGTCACAGGCTCTGTGAGCACATAGATCAATTATTTGGATATAGCTTTGAACAACACATTCAGCAACTATTTGTAAGGACCCAGAGAAATCCAGTTCCTAAAAGAAGAGTCATTAGCCATCAGGCACGTTGGTTGGTCTCAGAAAGGCCTTTACCTGACAAATCCAGGAAGGGAGTAAGCAAACTACGACTTAGAGTTCTAGTCAACATCTAGATATTTGAGGACATTTAGAGTCCCCCAGTTTTTGTCGTTTGGTGGATATAGTCCTAAATTCTAGTGGACTTTGTGTACTTTATGGCCTTTGCAATTCCTCTATTTGATGAATCACTATTATTGTTGTGACATCGAATGTAACACATAAGCAGCACAAAGTTGTTGTTTCTAGTTAGAGATAACTTCTGTGTGTTGATCTATATGATTGTAGAGCAAATAGAAAATGGCATCTGATAACAGAAAAGCCAATAAGCATAGCAACTCAGTATGAGGGTGATGCAGTTGTTAATAAGAGTCAAGGAAAATATGAGTGTTAGGCGTAAACAGTCACCAATGAAATATTCATAGAGACAGCTGTTCCACAGACAAAGGTCCATGGAAAGTTAAAAGATCATGTTGGTGTGTTCCATTCTACTATGAAGAATTACAGCACTCTACCTGCAACAAAGTTTAGTTTGCAGAATAGAAATATTCAAAATGGCATAGATGGAAAAGCAAACCATGGATGTGCTAAATGAGCTGGTGCTGAGAAAATTCCATGGATATCTAATATGTAGTGTGAGATTTAAAAAAAAAAAAAACAATCAACCAACCAACAAACAAACAACCCCCCCCCCGTGATTATTGCATCATAGGGTTTTCATATACAGTCTTTATAAACATTTTCTGGCTTCACGCTTACAGTCTCTGTTCTGACTAAAATGAAGAGCAATTTTTCATTCAAAATCACAGTATTTGGTAATGAGTAGTTGGCATGTGAGTAACAGGATAAATTATAAAATAGTTCTTGGAGCCCAATGCTCAGCTTGCCTTTACATTAAATTAGGTATGTTTTGGAGAAGAGAATGATGATTTCATGAGGAAAATCAACTCTTTCTGTAATAAAGGGATGAACGAGGTGCTTCCCCATGTCTTTTGATACTTTGAATGCTGCTTTGGGTTAAGTTTTTAGATCCTCATCTTCATTTATACATTGAAACCCTAACTGCTTATACGGTGGTATGTGAAAATGGAGCCCTTGGAAATAATTAGGTTTAGGAGCAATGATGAGGGAAACACCCATGATAAAGATACTTATGTATCCTTATAAGAAGAAAAGACATCAGAAATCTCCCTGTGCCCTGATGCAAACAGTGGGTATGTGAGTCCACAGCAGCATGATGTATGCCTACAAGTCTAGAGAAGAGGCCCAGAATGGGACTTAGCCTCCCAGCATCTTGACTTCTTAATTTCAGGATTCACTAAAAACCAATTTCTGTAATTAGGTTGCCTACTAGAATATTTTGTTATACAGCCCAAGTAGACTAAGATAAACATCATTTGCAGTAGTATTGCATTCATTGGTATGCCTAACCTCTCTGAGTGATTTCAGTGTTTTTTTGCTAGCCTATATGGAACAAGCAGATCAATCCTTAATCACTATTCCCTGGCATGGTAAGTTAGGACACAGTTGTGCTTAAATCCACCAGTGAGTAAATGCAAGACTCTTTAATGGCATCTTGGAACTTGTCCAAGAGGAATCATAAATGTCCTGGGTTCATTCACAGGTCATGATTTGTAATTTGTCTCCAGGGTTTTTGTAAAAAGGCACATATTTATATTCAGATTGATGACACAGCATCTCTAACCCACACTAAATAGGTTTGGGGCAACATACAGCATACTAAAATTCCTGTGGTGAATATAATTCCTGAGAGTCTCTTTTAGCCACTCTCAGGGGCTTCACACTGTAAATCACCAGCTCACCAGCTCTGTAGAAATCCACCAAGGAGACCCTACCTCACATGAATCTGCAGGAACCTGCGAGAGACCTGATATGTCAGACTGTTTCCACATATCAGTTGCAAGTTTTACCCTTTCCACAAACATCCACATCCTATTGTACACCAGGCATTTTGAAATGTTCCTCACTTACTTTACTGTTCAAAACAAGCCCCTGAAACAGGTATTTGTGATGGTTAATGCCAATGGTTGGCTTGACTGGATCTGGCATTAACTGAGAGACATGCCTGTGGGTGGGACTGTGAAGGCATTGCCAGGACCTTCCCTCAGAGTAGGAAGCACTTTTCAGCAGCAGCCTGAGTAGCCCAAAGGAAAAACAGTCACACTTGGCCTACCCACTGTTTCGGTCCTTGCTGATGACTGCATCTTGATGCCACAACTGCCACCATCCTTCAGTGATGTCAGAACCCAACTTCTTTGGTTTTCCCACATGGACTAAAGACCAGCAACAACCCAGGAAGCTTTCAGGACCTGGGCACCCAGTTGGGGCTGCTAGGGCATCCAGCCTTATGGACTGAGCAGCTAACAAGAATTTAGCCTATCTAATATGCAGACAGCCACTGTTGGATTCCAGAGCCCACATCACATACGACAATCGAATAAATCCATTTTCATCATATATATGCCTATTTATCCTCTTCCTCTAGATAACCCTGACTAATTCAGTGTTACACAATTTAATTTTTAAAAAAAGTCTGTTTCAGTGGCAGGAAAAGCTGCTTACTTTTCCAAACTTTGGATCTGCGTACTGATCCCAGAACTGAATCATAATAAGTCCCTGCCTCATCTGTAAATATGAGGGCATGTTTAATTTGTGAAATGTCTTTCAGTGCCTACCTAAGATGTTCATGTGGCTTCTGTCCTTACTGCAAGCATGGTATATTTCATTTATTGATTTGCATATAACAAACCACCTTGCATACCCGGGATGAAACCAACTGGTTGTCATGTATGGTATTCCTTAAAAGGCCTAGGTTTTCCTGATTCCCATGTGTGCATGCGTGCATGCATGTATGTATGTGTGTGTGTGTTTGTGTAAGCACAGAATGAAGTGCCCACAAAACCCAAAACAGGGCATCTTATTCCCTAGAACTAAAGTTAAAGGCAGTTTTGAGCCAGCCAGTATGCGTAGTAGGACTGAACTTTTGCCCTTTGGAAAAGAAGCAAGTGCTCTGAAAACCCTTAAGCCAACTCTCTAGTCCCCATGCATGATAAATCTTAATGTGTTATTAACTTTGGTTGTCAGCATTATTGCTGTTTTCTTTTAAACAGGGTTCATTATGTATCCCCGGCTGACCTGGAACTCATTAGATAGGCTGGCATCAAACTTGTGAGAGACCCTCCTGTCTCTACCTCCTGAGAGCTAAAAGGTCTGCACCACCATGTTTGTTGTGGTTTGCAAGTATTTCACTAAGAATATTTTCATTTCTGTTCATCAGGAAAACTCGTTTGTAGTTTTCTCCTTTTTTTATTGTATCTTTAACTGGCTTTGGTATCAAAGTAATAGTGATAGGGCTTGGTAGGATGAGTTTGATAATGTCTCTTGCCTTTCTTTGAGAAGTGTTGGTATCAGATCTTCCATAAAAGTTTGGTAGAAGTCAGTTAAATCTATCTGGTGGGGTTTTTCTTTATCTGGAGGCTTTTAATTACTGCATTAAAGTCGCCGCTTGTCATAAGTCTGTTTAAACTGTTTATATCTTCTGGATTTAATTTTGGTATTCATACATGGTTTACCCATTATTTTCCTAAGTTTTCAACTTGTTGAAATAAGTTTCCAAAGCATCACCTTCTCATTTATATTTCATGGAGATCTGTAATAACAATTCTATTTTTAGCTCTAATTTTATTAATGTGGCTCTTTTCTCATTCTCTTGGTGAGTTTGACTAGGGATTTGTCAAACGTTATTTTTTTTTTCAAGTACCAACTCCTTGCTTGATTAATTCTAGAAATTAATTCTTATTTCTTTTTCTTCTATGTATAGAATTCCACCAAGAATTTTCTGTACTTCTGGATTAGTTGTCATGAATTATTTTAACTTGTGCTTTTCTTAAACTACTCTTATTCCTTCATCAATTTTAACAGACAACTTTGTTGAGAATCGTGATCTTGGTTGCCAGTTACTTTTAGTTTAAAACAGACTCCTCTGGTGTTGGTGACAGAAGTGACGCTGTGCTGATGTCCCCACCTCAGTGTGTGAGCTGGCATGCTCCCTTACAGATTTCAGTGATGTCTCTTTGCACTGTTTGTAGATGCCTATGTCACACTGTGGACAGGTTCTCTGTTCATGTCTGTTTGGGGACTAAATGCTTCCTGAGTCTAAATGTCTATTCCTTTCTCTAGGTTTGGGAAATTCTCAATTATAATCTCACTGAGTTTATTGTGTAAATCTAATTTGACCTTATCTCACCTCCTTCTTTTATGCCATGGATTCTTGGGTTTGATGTCTTGACTGTTTTCCAGACTTCTTGGCAGTTTTGGTCATTCTTAACTTTCTTCTTTATGTGACTATATATGTAATTGTCTTGACCTTGTCCTCCCATCCTTGAAGTATGTTCTTGTGTTTCATCTTGTCTGTTGATGTGTCCTACTGTTGATTGCTTGATTCTTTTATAGAATCCTCCCTCCCTGCATGTGTGCCCCACGTCGAAATTTTCTACCTGAATTTTTCTTCCATGTTTTAAATTTTTTTTTCCTTCATGTTACTGATTCTTTCATCCACTTTGATAGCTTCCTTGTCTTGAACTGATTCATAACGTTCTTGTCTAGATCTTCAATCAAGTCCCCTGTTTATTTGAGTCCTCTACTCCTTTTGAATGTAGGACTCTCAACTCTTTTTCTGGCATTCCAGTTTATGGAAGCAGTTGGCTTGTGCAGGTGTCATAGAGTGGAATGCCACCACACATAATTTGAGTTTCTTTGTTGTGTACGTATCCTCTCTGTTTTATTTTATGTGAGTCTTCCTGGTGGGTTGCATTTACATTCCAAGGGTCAGTCACCGGCAATACAGCTCTGATGGCTTAGCAGCAGTCCCAGTGTGAGCTGCCGAAGGAAGGCACTTGTACTTTTCCCAAAAGTCCCCAACAGGTTGTGGAAACAGAGGCATCAGGGCTAGTTGGGTAAAATGCAGTTAAGTTTGGTGGGATGTTTTGAACTAATAATATTAATTTCTTCAAGTAGTAAAATGGAGGGTCAGGAGAAGGAGGCAAGAAGGTGTAGAATAATGATGAAAATGTATGTGGGTTAGAAGTATGAAAAGCAGTATAGAAAATACTGTTATCATATCTTGAGAAAAGAGATAGAAGAGCCCTTTCCAATAAGATACAACATGCCAATTATACACTTAAGGTACACTTAGACTAAGAGATTTTTTTAAGACATATATGTACATAAAATTTGAAAATAAAAATGTTAAAGATTAAAATGTAAGCATCACATGAGCAATAAAATGAAGTAGGCATTATGTTCTCAGTCAGTGCTTCTTCATGGTTGGAGAGGGCCCAGGCCCCTTCTAGTCACCTTTGTTCTGTCTGCACCATGCTCCACAGTACACTTCTTGTGATCTGCATCACTCTAGGTGGGAAGATGTTGGGAATCTCTGACCTTCAGAGATTTATCTCATTCCTGGGGTCCTATGGAGCTTTGGCTCAGTTTCCCCAAGCAGCTTTGGGGAAACTGTGAGCTCACAAATTCTAAAGAGTGTGTTTGTTTTCAATCACAGAATGGCTGCCCTCTGCTGGCAAATTCTGAGTAGGCTCCCTCCTTAGCCTCAGTAACTGGAACCTCACTGAGAGTGAGCATTAAAGACCTGCAGAACTATTGGGTCAGACCTGGTTGGTGTATGAAGCAGGATGGTCAAGAGTTTAAACCCAGCCTGGGCTGCACTGTCTACAAACAAAGACACACCCCACCTCAGAATCACTAGGATGATGACCACTTGACTATGGCAAGCTAAAACTTAAGCAAGCATCAGCTTGTTCTCTCAAGCCATGGGGTAAAATGATGTCAGAATGCAGTTATCACCTAGAGGCAAGGGTTTAGGCAATTTTTTAATAAATATGACTTTCATATTTATTCTTCCCTGTGTTTTCTAATTTTCACACAAAAATTCGTAAGCAAAAACCAATAACTAAATAACTTTCTTACAGCAAACAAACATCTGCTTTGCCTGGGTGTTCAAAATGCATCTCCACACTCATGATTTTCATTTCTGGAAAACAAATCAGCTTACTTACATGAGACTTCTTACTCTAAAAGGGGATGCATGTTAAGATTAAGAAGAAAGGGCAGTACAGGATTCAGCAGAGTGCCCTTCTCTTGCTGGATCCTCTGGTGGAGCTCTGCATCCTCAACCAAAGGTGGTTTCTGAATGCTGTGTGTGGACAAGAAAACAGACTGCAGCCCGGTGGTGAGGACACTCATCTTGGCAACGTGACCTATGGCATCACTTGCTCATTAGTTCATTTTAGGAGTCAAAACCTTACTAAAAGGCTAGGGCGCAACTATTTTGGCTTTGCAGACTACATGGCCTTTCTTTTCAAAAACAACAACAACAACAAAAAACCCTATTCCTTTCCATCACAGCAGGCAGGCAAACACCCATCAACATAAATGAATGTATGTTTGTTTCAATAAAATTTCATTTATAATTGTTAGATTTCTGTGGCCATGACAAGATACCTGAGATAATCAACTTACAAGAGAGATATTCATTTTGGCTTGTTTCAGTGGTTTCAGCACATGGTTGGTAGAGTCTGTTGAACATCATAGCGGGAGGTTGTGATATTTCTACTCCTTACCTGATAACAAGAAAGCAAAGGAGAGAGGAAGGGTCCAGTGTTCCAATGACTCGTTAAGTACACCTGTACCAATGAAGGTTTTTTTAGTTTTCATCACCTTGTAAAAGTTCTACCACCTCCAAAGAGCAGCACAGGCTAGTAGCCAGGATTTTAACACATGAGCCTTTGGCTGGACATTTAAGACCCAAACTATAACCTATAGACACTGTAATATATGCATTGTATGCTTTTTGTAATGAGTCATAAAATTCTGTGCACTTAAAATTTTACGTTATAGCCCTTAAACATATAAGAGAACCATTCTCCTCCAGGGATCCACAGCCACCACACTAGGGCAGGGCTCAATAGGTAATCTCTAGCCCCCATCCTTCCCTCCATTCCCATCTCTACAGACATACTATTAGTCCTGCGTCATCTTGCCTGCATGAGACCCTCCAAGCCCACTTCCATCCCTTTGGGATTGGACCTAGGTTCTTCTGCATGACCTCTTTCACTCTTTGCTTCTAGCCCATCTCTACTCTTTTTTGTCTCCCCACTGACACCAGAACACTTGGTGGCAAAGGGAAAGTCAGTTTTCTCCAATGGAGTATCACTGGGTATATCAGCCTCAGTCTATGGTAGGCCCCATGCCTGGGAGTAGTTAACAAATACAAAATAAACTCCATGGGGTTTATAGCTTTTTCATTTTGTTTTGTTTGTCTTATTGGGATTTTTGCTTGTTTTGGTTATCATTTTTTATTTAAGGGGCTGCCTTAGTTTGGGCTTTATTGCTGTGAAGAGACACCATGACCATGGCAATCTTATAAAGGAAAATGCACTGGAATTTTTTATTTCTTTAAAAACTCAGTTATATTATGTAAACAGGTTTTTGTTTTTATCCCAAGTGTGGGATATGAGACTGCCTTAATTTGTCTACAGCTGATGGTGCCTCTTGTGGCTCAGAGAGGGTCATGGTCTTTACCAGCTGGAGTTAGTTCAATTCTGAGGACTCTGAGAGGATATAAATATCAGAGTCCAATGAGAGGAAGAACGTTTCAAGGAGATAGACAGAGGAGGAAGAAGGCTGCTTGTTCATCCAACTTCATTTGCCATTTGCTGGACTGCTGGATTCCTGACTGAGATTGGTTATTTTCCCAAAGAACCTTGATGACCCTACCCAGCCAGAACTAAGTCTAAAGAATGCTGTCTTCTAATCTTCTTTTTCTCATTCCTAGTGTTGGAGGATTGGAGGAAGGTAGAGGTGTAAGATGATCCAAATAAAATAGAGTTGTAAAAAAGTGGGCACTACGGGAAAGCATTTTATTATGGCCGACTTACAGAGGTTACAGTTACAGAGGTTTAGTCCATTATATTCACAGTGGCATGCAGGCAGACATTGTGCTGGAGGAGGAGCTGAGTATATATATATTTATATACATAAACATATATGTATAATTCATATGTATATATATAATTCTTAGTTCACAGGCCATGTAGAAACAGGCAGCAAGTAGATTTGGCCCATGAAAACACTTATGTATGTATGTATGTATGTATGTATCTATCTATCTATCTATCTATCTATCTATCTATCTATCTATCATTCATCTATGTATCTATACATCTATACATCTATCATCTATTTTTATAGTTAAAAGAACATACTTTTACTCTCAATTTCATTCATTGAGAATTCCATGGCTGTTTTGATCATATTTACCTTCCCTCTCCCAACTCTTCCTAAGTCCATACCCCCTTCTCTTTCCCTTTAATTCTGAGTCTTTTTTCCCACCAGGGCCAGTTTGTTCTTTCCAAATATTCTTGGGGATATGGACTTCCACTGGAGTGTAGTCAGCTTATCAGAGGAAACACTCTCAGAGAAAACTCATGCTTTCTTTCCCATCAGCTAAAAATTGCCAATAGCTCCTCAGCTAGGAGGGGTAGAACCTCATGCCCAACCCCCTCTCCATGCTGCCAAGTTTTAGTTTGCGTTTGACAGGTCTTGTACATGCTGTCACAACTGCTGAGTGTTCACATGTACAGCTGCATTGCTGTATCTAAAAAACACTGTTTACTTCTGGCTCTTATATTCTCTGTCTCATCTTCTGCAGTGATTCCTGAGCATTGAGAGGGAGAAGGCAGCACATATGTTTCAGGGCTGAGCTTTCTAAAGTCTCTTATTCTTTGCAACATGGCCAGTGATGAATCTTTGTGTTGATCGCCGTTTACTGCAAACAGAAGCATCTCTGATGGAAGGTAAGATGTGCCTTAATCTATGGGTATAATGTCATTGGTAGTTTAATATGTTGTCCATTTAGCAGACTAATAGAAGGTTTGTCCCTAGGCCTATGACCTATCTAGCCATAGGTTCTCAGCTCAATATTGGTACCGGCTATAGTTTTCATCTTGTAGAACAGACCTTAACTCCAATGAAAAGGGACTTGGTTTCTTCAATGCTGTTTGTGCCACCATTGCATCAGTGAACATATCTTGACAGGCCAGTCATTATTGTAGCTCACAGGGTCCATAGCTCAGTATGATTGATGCTTACTTTTCTTCTTCAGTGAAAGGAGATGAAACTTCTAGGTGAGTACCAGCTTGCTAGCTCTGTATTCTATGACTCGAGATCCCCAAACGTTATAGACTATTGCTGCTGTTCCAGGTTATCCTTCAGAATTTAGTGGTAAAATTGTATTGCTGAAACCACTGGTAATTTTTCAGTAAGTTTTCCTTATACAATACAGTTCTGTTGCTTGCAGAAATATACTAAAGCCATTGCTATAATTTTTATTATACATATACTATGATTGCATCTACAGATTTTAATTTTTACATGATTACAAATTATTGACTGTCAAACCATCCTAGTAATTTTAATTGTTATTACTTCATCAAAAAGGTACTAGACAGTGCTTTTACATATCTGTTAGAAACAATGCATTTTATATACAATGTGGTGTGGAAAAGTAAAACTCAATATGTTTGAGTTACCACTTAGATGCGCAACTATTATCTGTGTTGCATGTGGGTACAGAATAACAAGAACCCCTCCTACTGTCAGCAGTTATGGCAGATAGACACTCAACCAGGATTTTCTTCCTAGGAAACAGAACTAATTCCCTGTGTAACTAGAGGAAATACAGAATGCTGTTCAAACATAGAAGACAGACTGTCAAATCAGAGAGAGACAGGAAGCAACAGGTCCTGGAAAAGGCAAAGATAGGTCATTCCTGGGGCAATTCAAAATTACACTTTGTAAAGTATATGAAGTAGCAATATTCCTTAAGAGTACAAGTCTGATAAATATCAGTCTTTAGTGACCTCTGAACAGGTCTATAAACAGATTAAGAAGTAATGCCTTAATAAAAGGAAGAAAAAGTCAAGGAAAAAGCAGCCATGGCTAATATGTTTTGAAAGGTAGTACAATGTGGTATTTTATGTTTATGAACTTTGGAGTCAGACTGCCTGGGCTTGAACACTAGCCTGGCCAACCACTAGCTACATGACGATCTTCCAGCTGTCTTCATGATTTTGTGAGGAAGCTGAATTGTTGGTTCCAGAGACGATATAAGAATTATGGAATTGGCAAAATGGCTCAGTGAGGAGAGGTACTTATTGCCAAGCTCAATGACCTGAGTTCAATCCCCGGATCACAGAAGATGATAGGAAAGAATCAACTTACTTACCTCTCTATCTATCTATCTATCTATCTTTCTCATACACACTTAAATAAATAAGTAAAAATCTTTTAAAAATTAACATATTGTTCTTTGACTGCTCCTTGACACAAAGTGGTGGTTTTACACAGCCAGCCACTACTATTATAACAGTTCCCTCAGCGACATGCACTACTTTATACAGTTTTTATTTACAAACACTTGGATATTTTATTTACATTTATTATTTCAGGCCTGACCTCTCTGCCATAGGTCTCACGCCAGTAAAAAACTTCAGTCTGTTTTGTGCACTGTTATGGTTTCATTGCCTAAGAAAGTCTTTGACACACAGTAGCTACTAAGTAAATATTAACTATACAAAATAAGTGCACAAATGAATGTGCAAAAAAAGTAATAAATCAATCAATGGCCAGAAAAAATGAAAACAAATAACAGGATCTCATTTTATAGTTATCATGGTTACAGATTAACATTAGAAATAATCCAACTGCCAACCATCAGAGGGAGGTATACAGCTCAGAGGTAGAGAACTTACCAAGTATGCACAAAGAAGGCCCTGTATTTGATTCCCAGAGCTGTAAATAATGTCAATCATCTTTGTTAAATAATTGAAAAAAAATGACACAAACCAGACATCAAAGTAAGGCTTCTACTGAATTGAAGATGAATTGCTGTGACCCAACACAGATAAAGCAACCAAATTCCAGAAGCCCAAGCAGCCTCTCCCAGCCAAAATTAAGCATCCTTGCTCTATGCTTATACCTTATGAGCTGGAAGCCAAAGAGAAGAAGAAGACAGATATTTTTCCTACTGTAGTGACCCAGAGTCTCCTAAGTTACAGTATCAATAATTCTCTCCTCCTGCTATAGCAAGGAACAAGTAGAAAGTGGGAGAGAAAGAGGGCGAAACTCTGACCTGAGAATTTCCCTAAGAAGATGCCTAACTAAATACAAATTCAATTTAAAATAATAATAAAGATTAAAAATAATTATTCTGTTGTATCTGAAATTCTGCTGTTTCCCTGTTTCAGCACGAGCTCAGTTATTTTCAGTTCACCTTCTTAAGAGTCTATAATCCCGCTCATGCCTTAGTTGTACATAAAGGAATTAATGCTCAACTAAAAGGAAGCTTGATGGTGTTCAATCAGAGGATTGACCTCTTGCAGGAGCAAATTGATACCCTATGGCAAATCGCTCAACCTGGCTGTCAATGAAAGTATGCTGGACTTTGTGTCACTAACATACAACATGAGAATTTTTCCTGTGCTGCAAATCTGTCTAAACAATTGTCGAGCTATATTTTAGGTAATTGGACTGGAGAATTCGATACTACGATGGAGCAGCTGAGAGTGGCCATTGTCACAGTAAATCCTACCAGAGTGGACGCAGGATTATCAACATGGATTGCTGCAGCCATGAATCATCTGAAGGAATGGGCGGGCATGGGAGTGTTAGCAGGCCTTCTGGTGTTGGTCTCCTTGGTTTGCCTATGGTATATATGCAAGATTAGAGTCTCACAACAGTGTGATGCAGCCATGATCATTCAGGCCTTTACAGCCATTGAAGCAGGACATTCTCCCCAAGCATGGTTGGATACCATAAAAAGCTAAAATGATACGCTCAGGATGCGAGGCTAAGCACTGCACTCAGGGTCAGCCGCTTTGGACCCAGAGAAGAGCATGTCTGATTGCATGCGGGTTGATGCCCCAGGTCCCGCCTCTGAGAAAAAGGTATCAGACGGGTCTGATGCTCTTTGGGTGGATGACACCTAAATGAACATCTGTACAAAGTCCCAATTTATTTCTAATATCAGAGATCAGACCTCTACTCTTGCCTGATGCGTCTAAAACAAAAAGGGGGAACTGTAGAGAGCTGCGGAATGCTATGCCTTAAAGATGGAGCTGGTTTCCGCCTTCCACCTTCCTGATGGTGAGTGCTCTCTGTCACGAACAACTCCACATTTGGCTAAGGCCGAGGATCTGGCTTGCTTCCATGTATGTGGACCTATCTGCATTGCCCCCATGGCACGCCTGGGTTGGCTACCCAGAGGCTATTTAAGCTGTGGGCTGGCTTTCCCCGGGGTCCGAGGATTGTTCAATGTTCCTGAATAAACTGCATTGAAAAAAAAAAAAAAACAAAAAAAGAGTCTATAATCCCTAGTTACGTAATGCTCCCAGACATTATAGATTTCTGACTGACAAGATCCAAGTAACAATTGCAGTAAAAAATGTTATTCTCTATAATAAACAATAAGAATAATAACATCAAGAAATGTTAATTAAGCATTTACTATAAGCCAGGCATCATTCTAAAGTTTTTGTAAATTGAATTATTCAAACCTTATTGGGATTCAAAGAGGTCAAGCACTTATTCAAAGACATATAGTTAGTAAAAAACTGATAATGAACTCCAGCCAATGCTATCTTATGCCAAAGTCTGTAGCACTAACTCCTTTAAATTGCCACCAGCCTCAACATAAGGTAAACTACTTACACAGCTCCTTCAGTTAGGATTCTTTTTATATGAATATCTATATGTTGTATACACATTCTTACCAAATTTTACTAACACAATATAGTACCAGACCCTGCTGTAAATTAGGTGATTTTACAAATAAGAAGTGTAACAAAGTAGACTATACCCACCAAAGGCGAATACTGGCACCAAGAACTATTAAACAATGTACAGAATAAGATGATAATGAGGCTGGCAGGCTCCTCTCCGCAAACCCAGCAGAAGTGAGGTCTGTCCTGTGTCCTCCACATGCCACTTTCCAGGCCCCAGATCTACCTGTAATCCCAGAGGTGGCCGGCACCAGGGACTACCAGGTGACAACTCTTCCCTAATTCCTTGACTGCCAGGTTCCTCTGGGCAAACCCTCTGAGTGCCAGTTCCCAGGCCCCAGCCCTACCAGGCAGTAGCCATCGGGACCAGCAAGCCTGCCAACACCAGGGACAACCAGATGACTACAGGCTAGTGTAAGAAAACACTTAACAAAACTGCAGGGCAATGTGGCACCACCAGAAACCAGCTAGCATACTAAAGCAAGGCCTGGATACCCTAACAAACTTGAAGCACAGAAAATTACCTTAGATGTAATCTTCTGAAAATTAGAGAGGCCTTGAAAGAGGAAAGGAATAAATCCTTCAAAGAAAAACAGGAAAATACAATTAAAAAGGTGAAGGAAATGAATAAAATCTGTTAAAGAAATACAGAAAAAAACAAAAGCAAAAGAAGAAGAAAATGAATAAAACTGTTCAAGACCTGAAAAAGGAAATAGAAGCAATAAAGAAAACATAAACTAAGGCAATTCTGGAAATATAAAACCTAGGAAATAAAACAGTAAATATAGACACAACCATCACTAACAGAATACAGAGATGGAAGAAAGAATCTGGCAGCTGGAGAGATGGCTCAGCGGTTAAGAGCACCAGCTGTTCTTCCAGAGGTCCTGTGTTCAATTCCCAGACAACCACATGGTGGCTCACAACCATCTGCAATGGGATCTGATACCCTCTTCTAGGTGTGTGAAAACAGATCACTCATACATAAAAATGGAAGAAAGAATCTTAGGCATAGAAGATACAATAGAAGACACTGATACATTAGTCAAAGAAAATGCTAAATCTGAAAAGTTTCTAACACAAAACATCCAGGAAAAATGGAACACTATGAAAAGACAAAACCTAAGAATAATAAGAATGGAAGAAAGAGAAGATTCCCAGATCAAAAGCCCGGAAAATATCAACAAAATCATAAAAGAAAAATTCCCTAACCGAAAGAAAAAGATGCCTATACACTTACAAGAAGCTTACAGAACAACAAATAGATTGGACCAAAAAAGAAAATCCTCCTACCATATAATAATCAAAGTACTAAATGTATAGAACAAAGAAACAATACTAAAAGCCACAGGGACAAGGGCCAAGTAATATATAAAAGCAGATCTATTAGAATTACAATATACTTCTCAACAGACTTTAAAAGCCAGAATTTCCTGGGAAGATATCTTGCAGACCCACAAGAGATCACTAATGGCTAATGAGGTTGAGCATTTCTTTAAGTGCTTCTCTGCCATTCGATATTCCTCTGTCGAGAATTCTCTGTTTAGCTCTGTTCTCCATTTTTTAAGTGGATTACTTGGTTTGCTGCTTTTCAGCTTCTTTAGTTCTTTATATACACTGGATATGAGTCCTCTGTCAGATAAAGGGTTGGTGAAGATTCTTTCCCAATCTGTAGGCAGTCACTTTGTTTTGATGACGGTGTCCTTTGCTTTGCAGAAGCTTTTCAGTTTCATGAGGTCCCATTGCTGCTCTTAGAGCCTGTGCTATTGGTGTTCTGTTCAGGAAGTTGTCTCCTGTACCAATGAGTTCTAGGGTATTCCCCACTTTTTTTTCAAGCCGATTTAATGTGTCTGGTTTTATGTTGAGGTCTTTGATCCACTTGGACTTCAGTTTTGTGCAGGGTGATAAGTATGGATCTATTTTCATTTTTCTACATGTAGACATCCAGTTGGACCAGCTTTACAGCCATTGAAGCAGGACAGTCTCCCCAAGCATGGTTGGCTACCATAAAAAGCTAAAATGTTACGCTCAGGATGCGAGGCTAAGCACTGCACTCAGGGTCAGCCGCTTTGGACCCAGAGAAGAGCATGTCTGATTGCATGCGGGTTGATGCCCCAGGTCCCGCCTCTGAGAAAAAGGTATCAGACGGGTCTGATGCTCTTTGGGTGGATGACACCTAAATGAACATTGGTACAAAGTCCCAATTTATTTCTAATATCAGAGATCAGACCTCTACTCTTGCCTGACGCGTCTAAAACAAAAAGGGGGAACTGTAGAGAGCTGCGGAATGCCGTGCCTTAAAGATGGAGCTGGTTTCTGCCTTCCACCTTCCCGATGGTGAGTGCTCTCTGTCACAAACAACTCCATATTTGGCTAAGGCTGAGGATCTGGCTTGCTTCCATGTATGTGGACCTATCTGCATTGCCCACGAGGCACGCTGGGGTTGGCTACCCAGAGGCTATTTTAAGCTGTGGGCTGGTTTTCCCCAGGGTCAGAAGATTGTTCAAGGTTCCTGAATAAACTGCATTGAGAAGAAAAAAAAAAAAAGAGAGAGAGATCACAGATGCTAGCCCATACTACCTTATCCAGTAAAACTTTCAATCACTGTAGATGGAGAAAACAAATATCCCATGACAAATCCAAATTTAAACAATATCTTTCTACTAACCCATCCCTACTGAGTAAACTAAAAGAAAAACTCCCACACAAGCAAGTGAAAGACTTAAATGACAAGAACTTCAAGTTTCTGGAGAAAGAAATTGAAGAAGATATCCGAAGATGGAAAGATCTCCCGTGCTCGTGGATCAGTAAGAGTAACATAGTAAAACTGGCCGTCTTACCAACAACAATCTACAGATTCAAGGCAATTCCCATCAAACTACCAACACCATTCTTCACAGACATACAAAGAACAATTCTCAATTTCATACGGAAAAACAAAAATCCCAGGATAACTAAAACAATCCTGTACAATAAAAGAACTTCTGAAGGTATCACCATCCCTGATTTGAAGGTGTATTACAAAACAACAACAATAATAAAAACCACATGGTACTGGCATTAAAAACAGACAGGTTAATCAATGGAATTGAATTGAAGACCCAGAAACAAACCCACACACCTACAGGCCCTTGAATTTTGACAAAGAAACCAAAACCATACAATGGAAAAAAAAGAAAGCATCTCCAACAAATGTCTAACTGGATGACAGCATGTAAAAAAAAAAAACAAAAAAAAAAAGGAAATATATCCATATTTATCACCCTGCTCAAAACTTAAGTCCAACTGGATCAAAGACCTCAACATAAAATTAGATACACTAAATCTAATAAAAGAAAAAGTGCAGAATAACCTTGAACTTCCTGACTAGAACACCAACAATTAATAATCAGGACCTCATGAAACTAAAAAGCTTCAGTAAGTCAAAGAACACTGTCATCAGAACAAAACAGCAGCCTACAGACTGGGAAAGATCTTCACCCAACATCTGACAGAGGGCTGATACCCAAATATATATATATATATATATAACTAAAAAAAAATTAGACACCAACTGTTGGCATAGTTTAAAAAAACTCAATTATATTTCCTATCTTTTTCTCCCTACTCCACCCCAATCCGTTCTAAGACCCCAACACCAGGGAGGAGAGAGACAGGGCTAGTGGGAGAGGGGTGCAATTCTTTCTTAGCTGCTTCCTGCTGGTCAGAGTCATCAGGTTCCTTGGAGCCAGTCCAATCCTCATTTCAAGAGATCTCCATCATCTTGTTTCACAACAGCAATTGAAAGCAGCAAGGGAGAAACAGGAGCAGCCTTGTTCTTTCTTGGAGCTCCACACTCTTTGGGCCCTAGCATTTATTCTCTCTTCAGAGTCCTCAGATTCAAACTATCTGCAGCTGGCAAAGAGCTTCTTTCAGAGCCCACATGAGGCAAATAGTCTGCTGCTGTGGACCATCTAAATCAGTCTCATATCCCACATCTGGGACCAAAACAAAAACATGTTTATGTCCACAACAACCAACAAACCAAATAATCCAATTAAAAAATAGGGTACAGAGCTAAACTGAGAATTCTTTTTTTTTTTAACCTGAGAATTCTTAACAGAGAAATCTCTAGTGGCTGAGAAGCACTTAAAGAAATGCTCAGCATCCTTAGTCATCAGCTAAATGCAAGTCAAAATGACTCTAAGATTCCATCTTACACCCATTAGATTGGCTAAGATAAAAAACTCAAGTAACAGCACATGCTGGCAAAGATATGGAGAAAAAGGAACACTCCTCCATTGCTGGTGGGATTGCAAACTTGCAAAACCACTTTGGAAATCAATCTGGTGTTTTCTCAGAAAATTGGGAATAGTTCTCCCTCAAGATCCAGCTATACCACTCCTGGGCATATACCCAAAACATGCTCCACCATACCTCAAGAACATTTGGTCAAATATGTTTATAGCTGCTTTATTCATAATAGCTGGAAGCTGGAAACAACCCTGATGTCCTTCAACTTAAGACTGGATAAAGAAAATGTGGGTAATTTACACAATGGAATACTACTCAGCCATACAGACACACGTGCACGTGCGCATACACACACATACACATATAAAAATCATGCAATTTGCAGGCAAATGGGTGGAACTAGAAAAGACCATCCTTAGTGAGTTAACTCAGACCCCAAAAGGCATGCATGGTATTACTCACTTGTAAGTGAATATTAGCCATATAATACAGGGTACTACACTACAATCCACAGAGCTAAAGAAGCTAAATAATAAGAAGGACCCAAGGTTCCCTAGTAAGGGGAACAGGAGCTGTCTCTGACATGAGCTCAGTGGCTGGCTCTTTGATCACCTCCCCCTGAGGGGGGAGCAGTCTTGCCAGGCCACAGAGGAAGACAATAGAGCCAGTCCTAATGAGACCTGATAGGCTAGGGTCAGATGGAAGGGGAGGAGGACCTCCCCTATGAGTGGACTGGGGAAGGGGCATGGGAGAAGAGGGAGGGTGGGCAGATTGGGAGGGGATGAGGGAGGGGGCTACAGCTGGGATACAAAATAAATAAATTGCAATAAATAAAAATTTCAAAAATTCAAAAGAAGAAGGACCCAAAGGAGGATGCTTGAATCTCACTCAGAAGGGGAAATAAAATAGGCATCAGAAGTGGATGGTGGGAGAGGGGTTGGGGAGGAGAATGAGGATGGGGATCAGTTGTGAGGAGAGTTGGGGGAGGTGAGAAGGCCGGAAGAGAGAAGGGAAACCAAGGGGACATCTCTAGGACAAGCTGGAAGCCTGCAATGAACAGGCTCCTGGAAGGATATGTAGATAACTCTAGCTGAGACTCCTAATAGCAAGGGACATGGAGATTGAATGGCCACCTCCCATAGCCAGGCAAGACTTCCAGTAGAGGGAGGGGGACATCAACCCACCCATAAAACTTTCGACCCTGTCTACAGGATATTCAGGGATAAAGATGGAGCAGAGAAATGAGGGAATGGCCAGCCAATGACTGGCCCAACCTGAGACCCACACCACAGTAGAGAGCCAATCCCTGACACTATTAATGATGCTCTTATATGCTTTCAGACAGGAACCCAGCACAACTGTCCTCTGAGAGGCTCCACACAGCAGCAGATCAAAACAGATGCTGAGACCCACAGCCAAACATTAGGAGGAACTCAGGTACACTTGTGGAAGAGTGGGGGAAAGATAGAGGGACCAGGAGGGAACAAAAAATTTCACAAGAAGACCAACAGAATCAAATAACCTAGGCTCATGGGGGCTCACAAAGACTGAACCACCAACTAAAGAGCATGCAAGGACTGGACCTAGCCCCTCAACACATATGTAGCTAATGGGCAGCTTGGTCTTTATGATAGTCCCCTAGCAAATTGGAGTGGGAGCTGTCTCTGACATGGACTCTGTTGCCTGCTTTTGCATCACTTTCCTCTAGCTGGGCTGTTTATCTGGCCTCAGTGGAGGAGGATGTGCTTAGTCCTGATGTGACTTGATATGCCATGTGGGTTAGTATGGGGGTCAGGGGTTGGAAAGGGACTCCCCTTTTCTGAGAAGAAGAGGTGTCAAGGGGAAAGAGGGTAGAAGGGTAGGACCTAGAGGAGAAAAAGGAGGGGGTTGTGATCAGGACATAAAGTAAGTTAGTAAAAAAAATAATAAATAAATAAATAAATAAATAAGCTAATGAGGAAAAAAAGAAGATAATGAAAGATTCAATCTCAAGTAAAGATTAGGGAGAGGGAGAATAAAGCATTGTCCTCAGTGTTTGATAGACATTTGTTTGAAAATAGGGTAATTTTAATCTGTTCTTCTTGCTCGTGACAGACCAAGCAATTATGGTTTGAAATTTTAAGTTCAAAACATAGAACTTAAAGTTCATTCAAAGAATGATCATTAATCACATTCCTCAGAAATTAAGCACCCTACTTCTGGAAGTGTTTCATCAAAGGCTGTGAGGAATGCTAGGGAAGAGCAAGTTTTACATTAGGTAAGAGATGTATGTCCCTCAGAGGCTCCCAACCCTACCCATCACTTCATTGCCCTGCTCAGTGCTGAAAGAGAAAAATTTAAAATAAATTCTTCAAAATATTTTTCTTTATTTTAGAAGACTATATTATATTTTGAGATGAAATTCTACTCAGCATGTACACATCTAGCATGGTTATAGTTATCTTAGCTGTTGTTTGTTTGTTTGTTTGGTAACCTTATTCAGAAAATAAAAAGCAAGTGACATTACTTGGTAAGAAATTTTCACATAACTTTTGTTACAAACTATATAGCCCAAAAGTCTAATAACCAATAGACTAGATAATAATCTAAAGGTGATCCCATGCATCTTTAAACATGTATATCCATATAAGAGCCAAGATTAATTAATAGTCACAGTCACACCCTGGAGATGATATATATCACTGGTTTCATATCCATCATCTCATATAATTCTCACAAGCTGGTTAATGAGCACATCTCTACAGGGACAGAGTGCTTATATAATAAGCCTAAGGACTCATGGCTGGCACATGATGGAGTAAGGTTGAAATCTAGGCTGTTAGTCTCTGGCCATGATTGCAATTTTTAAAATCGTGAAAGATCAAAATTAGAGAGGCTAAATAAGTTCCTTCACCTTCAGAAATCTGAAACAGAACAGCAAGTATATGATTACTAGAAAGTAGACAGTGAGAGTGCAGTGACAATCAAGAGAATATGAACTTCACATGTGTAGGAAAAATGAAGGTCTCTAACACCAGGTGATACACACAGAGTGGTGTGAGGGAAGTCAGCCTCAGTGTTCTCAGCCTCAGTGTGTGCTCAGCCTCAGTGTGCTCTCAGCCTCAGCGTGCGCTCAGCAATTCCCATCCAAATTTCAACACAATTCTTCACAGACCTGCAAAGAACAATGCTCAATTTCATGTGTAAAACCAACCAACCAAACAAACAAACAACCAAACAAACAAACAAACAAAATAGGATAGCTAAACAATCCTACACAATAAAAGAACTTTTGGAGGTATCACTACCATTCCTGATTTCAAGCTGTACCACAGAGCTGTAGTAACAAAAACTACATGGTATTGGCATAAAAACAGACAAGCTGATCAATAGAATTGCATCAAAGACCCAGACATAAGTCCACACACCCTTGGATACCTAATTTTTGACAAAGAATCCACAAATATACAATAGAAAAATAAGGTATTTTCAACAGATGGTGCTGATCTAACTAGATGTTTGCATGTAGAAGAATACAAATAAACCCATACCTATCACTCTGTATAAAACTGAAGTCCAAGTGGATCAAAGACCTCAACATAAAATCATATCTACTAAACCTGAAAAAAGAATGTGGGGGATAGTCTTGAACATATTGACACATGAGACAACAAAGTGCCCAACAAGTGAATAGACAAAGAAAAGGTGACTGATACATGGTGTTTTATTTATTCGTGAGAAAGGATTAAAGTGTCATCTGCAGGAAAACAGATAAAATTGGAGTGCATCGCATTAATCAAAATAAGCTAGATTTACAAAGAGGAATATTGTATATTTACTCTCACATTTAAAATTTAGAGGGAAAAAGACATGAAAATAAGCTAGATTTACAAATAAAAATATTGTACATTTGTTCTCACATGTAAAATTTAGAGAGGAAAAGACATAAAAGTAAAGGTTTACTATTGCTAATGTGTAACAAGTGAAGGGAAGGGATGGCATAAAAGGAAGGGTTGGGAGGGTAAATGTGATCAAAGTATTTAAATGATGTATGATAATGTCATTATGAAATTCATTACTTTGTACAATTAGTGTATGCTATTTAAAAATCAACCACCCTTTCACAGTCAAATGAGCAAGAGAAGGAAAGGAAAGGAAATGTATCAGTTAAAAACACAAAGTTTTCTAAGTTGATAAGGAATTTCTACTCATAAAAATGTTATGCTTAATTATAAAACATTAGAGGCATTCTCACTAACACCAGAAACAAGCATTTCAACTATTCAAAATCATGCATAATGTATGAATGCAAGAAAAATAAAAGGGATAGATAGTGAGAAGCAGAAAGTCAAGTGTCATTATAGTCCATGTTTCTGCCTAGAAGGGAATCAAATGTGAAATACCACTATGAGCAAGACTTAACGGGGTTCTGATAAAGACTAATGACTTTCCTACTTGCCAACACAAAAGCCTTAGGAATCATAGTTCCACCTCTGCTACTGACTCATAATTTTCATCCCCTTTTGAGACTCAATTTTCCTACCTTTAATGAATCTCTCTGGCTATGCTACTGCCGCTTTTGTGTGCTGGCATTATCCATACCCATCCAGGGCCCTTTCTGACTCAGTGTGTAAGAATGGAGGGCCAGAGTCACTTGTAGTGGGGGTGGTTTCTTTGCTCAGTCACTAGGACAGAGGTTATCTTTAGAAAGGCCCTAGGACTCTTCCACATTTTTCTTAAGAGAAATAATCAACTCTTAACTACGCGGCAAAACTATCAAAGGATTAGTATTACATTGTGATGCTGAGGATTCAAGAGAGAGAGATCACTGTCTCTTGGAGAATGAGAAGCTCTGAGGATGACTTAATAGGATTCTTATTTCCTTTGATAGTGGCACATGTCTTTTCCTTTTGAAGGAGCCCTACTCTTCCTTGGAACAGGTACTAATCAATGACAACTCTTATTCTTTTCCAGAATAAGAGCAAAACTGGTATCCAAGTCAGACAATGGCATGCGTTTCCTAGGCCTTTTGTAGAATAAAATAATAAATTCGGTAGTTTTAATTTGCTTAAACTTGTCAAATACCCTAGATTGAGTGATTTTATAAAGAATATAAGTTTATTTTCTCATATCTCTGGCGGTGAGGAAATCCCACATCAGCATGGCGGCAAGTTCTATGCCTGGAGAGTACAGGTCTCTACTCACAAGACAATGTATTGATGCTGAATCTTCTAGATGCTCTGCTGCATCTTTATGTTACAGAAGATCACAAAGGGACCAACACTGTCCTGTCCCAGCAGCATAAATGGAAGGACCAAGCTCTCCAAAACCTCTCTGTTCAAAGACAGTCTCATTCACTAGATTAGAACCCTCAGCTCTCATTATATAGCCACTTCCCTCAAAGCCCTCCCTCTTCAACTGGTGATGGCGCCCAATGGGCAGAGAGCTTGCCTAGCATGCACACAGGCTTGGTTTCAATCCTCAATGCCATATACAATAGGAAGTAGTGGTACATGCCTGTAAATCCAGTACTTGGGAATTAGAGGCAGATAACCCTTGACAACGTATGGAGTTTGAGATCAGCCTGTTTCAAAGAGAAATAAATAAAGCCATCACCTTGGAGACCTTAAAAATCTAAATTTTAAGATATTGAAGGGACAGATATTTAAACAACAGCATTTTGTTGCTACAGGTGGTCCTCAGGCCATCACTGATATCTCTTTTATTGTTTCAGATTCCCTTCCCCCACATCCATCACTCCTGCTTGCTTGGATTGTTTCCTAGTATAGTGTCCCTAACTGTCATCACTGAAGAGTCTGAGCCTCTGGTCACTGAGACACTGTCCAGTCATTGTTGTAATTGTCTTTTCAAAATTAAGACTGAGTTGGGGACTCTATGCAATGTAAGTCCTATGGGTATCTTGATTTCATTTCTATTCCTCTTGTTTTCCTTATGTAGCAGCCATCCAACTTCCTTGTGGTGACCAGGGTTAGTTATTCCACACTGTACTTATTTTCTTACTGACATGAGGAAATAAAACTATCAGACATTAGCTCTGGTCTTGTAGAACCCTGCCTGTGCTTCAAGTGGAAGCAATGTTCCCAACTCAGGACCTGCTAATCTTAACGTGATTGGGACAAGAAGCTCAAATTCTCCAAGAGAGTCAGTAGGTGTGATAATGAAAGGCATTACTCTCATTCTTGCCCCTGCACTGGAATCATATAATGATGGCATTCCTGTATTGAAATGATGGAGGAAAATATCCAGCTGTAACATATAGGGTAAGCTCCAGTCACTTGGCCTTGATCTTAAAGAGAGATGCCAACATGTTCCAAATCATTGGCTCTTAAAAAAATCACCAATATAGCAGACCCCTGAATGTTGGGGGTAGATTTACCTTCCACTCTAGAATTCGCTTCCTGTTCATAAGGCCAAATAGCATGTTGTCAGCAATGCAGGAAACCAATGTTTCCTCTCCAGAATGCACAAAGAATCCATGTTGCTCTTCACTAGATTGTGGCAGGAAGCAAAAGAAGACCACAGGGATGTTCATGCATTTAAGAACTACTGTTCCTTCAAATGAATAGAAAAAAAAAAAAAAAAAACAAAACCTTTATTTACATTTCTTATCTTTTTCTGCCTACTCCACTCCAATCCCTTCCAACACCCCAAATCCAGTTAGGAGAGAGAAAGGGTTAGTTGGAGAAGGGTCACAATTCTTAGCTGCTTCTTGCTTGTCAGGATCATCAGGGTTCTTTGGAGCCAGTCCAATCCTCATTTCAGAAGATCTCCATCTTCTTCTTTCACAACAGCAACTAGGAGCAGCAAGGGAGAAGCAGGAGCAGTCTTGTTCTTGGAACTCCACACTGCCTGGGCTCTGGCATTAATTCTCTCTCCAGAGTCCTCAGATTCAAACTATCTGCAGCTGGCAAAGAGCTCCTCTCAGAGCCCACCCGAAGCAAAGAGTCTATTGCTGTGGACCATCTGAATCAGTCCCACATTCTATTCCTGGGACCAAAACAAAAACATGTTTATATCCACAACAGTGCTCCTTACTGAAAGGCATTAAAAGAATGGATCTTCTAGATCCAAATAGCATTTAACAAAATCTCAGAACTATATATCTTACTAACACCAGTGTTCCCCATACACAGTTTGTCATTGGTGTGTGTGTGTGTGTATGTATGTATGTATGTATTATGTATAACTGGCATACATATTATCATACATAAACATGGTATATTTAAAAGGGAAATAAGCATTTGTATAATGTTTATGTCTCAAAGGGATCTTTTTCTTCTCTTGGTTTTTTGTTTGTTTGTTTGTTTTTGGTAGATTTTTCCCATTCACTATTTGAATCTCTGCTTTATTTAATTTCCTTGAAAATACAGATGGCTGTAGTTGAATTTTTGTTTCCTAGAATAAATGTATCAAAACTGCTCTTCTCAATCTACTTCCTATTTACTCAACATCACTTCTATGTTGACCAACACTACTGCTCAAAGGGTAGGTTTTATTTGCTGCTACATTTGGTGGGTTGGTGTGCATGGAGCTGCATCTACAAACAGCCTAGAAAATTTAACTTGGAATTTTCTTCCTAAATGTATTGAAAATCTTTCATTATCATCTACTTTTTTGTTACCCCCCACACTTTAAGAGCATCCCTTAAATTCAGACCATTTTACTATGTGATATAAAATCTGCTTTAAATATTGACATTTTTCTTTACATACTTAGTACACATATGAGTATATACTGTTCTTTCTGGTTCACAGCTGCAATGCAGATTCTCAGGGATCCTCCTGCATAGGAAGTTAGGTCAGACAAACATAACCGCAGTATTTGGTCACAAAACTTACTTCCTGTCCACTGCATTACTAGTAAAAGTGCTTCTGATCCTGCTCAGGGTGTGCTCACTGTTCCTGTACTTCAGAAGCTTCAAGGACTCTTCCACACTGTCTGCACCCACTTCACTGTCCCCAGCCCATTGTGCTCATGATCAGGAGCACTGGTGCCTGCCCGCCCTTGGCATCCTTTACTCAGAGCTTGCATTATAGAGACAAAGCCTCTCTAGTTTTAGCATTCATGAAGTTTACTTTTCTTGGTTTACTCTTCTGCTGCATTTCAGTAAATGCTGTTAGGCAGAGACAAATGTGCACTTCGCCGCTCTTCCTATTGCCGATTACTTTCATCATTAGAAACAAACAAAAGGGCTTTTTCATTTTAAAAAACAAAATCCATTTTTAAAAGATATGAGATAGCAATTCCAGGAAATGAATTTTCTACTGGACAGTCTAATTTTTTTCTGAATATAAAGTAAGTAGGTTTGTTATGATTTTTACTTCCTCTAAATACAGTGAAGTTCTTCAAGTTTATTATTCTTTATTATTGTATTTTTTTAAAAATAAGGTTAACATAAAAAGTAATGGGTTTAATTTTGGTATTTTCACATGTGTCATTATTCTCTGTTCTCAAGCGTTCCTCTTTCCCACTGCCCTCCCCTGAGAGTTCTGACCCCTCTGGGTTGTTCCTCCTTCTCCCAGTTACTTCCTCTTTCCACCTTCTTATCATTTGTATCCATTACCATCCTTTAAGATCTTATCCTCCCCTCATGATTCCATTTTTAGTTTCTTGACCTAAACACATAACTCTAAGAATCACACACACACACACACACACACACACACACACACACACACACACTTTTATATCTGGGTTCTGCATCTAAGACAAAACATGCTGTATATGTGTGTGTATGTGTGTGTGATTCTGAAGCTTTTAGATGATAGAAAATTTCCTGTCCTCAACCTTCTCTCACGGCTCATTGTAAACACTTCATATAAAACAAAACAAAACAAAAAACCGCTCTGCTTCTTTCATAAGATTACTTGAACTCTGCCCAAAGTTTGGCTATGAGTCTCAGCAGCATCTGCTTTAATACCCTGCTGGATAGAGTCTTTCAGAGGCCCTCTGTGGTAGGCTCCTGTCCTTTCCCCTCTTTTCTCCCTCTTCTAATGTCTATCCTGTTTGCCTTTCTGAATGAGGATTGAGCCTCTTACCCAGGGTCCTCCTTCTTGCTTACATTCTTTAGATGTACAGATTTTA
The DNA here is from genome assembly GCF_030254825.1 of Meriones unguiculatus. Lineage (NCBI taxonomy): Eukaryota > Metazoa > Chordata > Mammalia > Rodentia > Muridae > Meriones > Meriones unguiculatus. The sequence goes on from NC_083361.1 coordinate 25,406,186, forward strand.
GTAGATTATCCTATATTAAAGACCTGAAGGGGACAGGAGCTCCACAAGGAGAGCAACAGAACCAAAATATCTGGGCCCAGGGGTCATTTCTGAGACTGATACTCTAACCAAGGACCATGCACGGAGATAACCTAGAACCCCTACTCAGATGTAGCCCATGGTAGCTCAGTATCCAAGTGGGTTCCCTAGTAATGGGAACAGGGGCTGTCTCTGACATGAACTCAGTGGCTGGCTCTTTGACTGCCTCCTCCTGGGAGGGGGGGCAGCCTTACCAGGCCACAGAGAAAGACAATGCAGCCAGTCCTGATGAGACCTCATAGGCTAGGATTAGATAGAAGGGGAGGAGGAGGACCTCCCCTATCAGTGGACTTGGAGGGGGGGGCATGGGAGAAGAAGAGGGAGTGAGGGTGGGATTGGGAGGGGAGAGGAGAGGGGGCTACATCTGAGATACAAAGTGAATAGATTATAATAAATAAAAAACAAATTAAACAAAAAAACACTCTCTACTTCCTGACCCATGCCACCCATCCATCAGCTCCTTTTCCTGCTTACCAATTGTTTAAAATTTTAAAGGCACTTAACTGCCATATTATTAAACCCAACATACTTTGTATTACAGAATACAAGCTAATCCCTGATGTAAGCCAGATTTGGAACTGAGTTAAACTGAGAGTTTCAAAACTGTTTTTAATTCCCCTATGCAAACCATTCAGAGTATTTATAACAAGAAAGTTACTCAACATGACTAAACACAAGTGTTTGAAATTAGGAGCTTTTTAATTAGCCTCTGTAACACACAAATGCAATTCTCAATCAGGAGAACTAACTTATCTATGCCAATGTAGATAACAGTTTGGGAATTTAATATTCATAGGCAAAGTTTAGCTAAAGACAGGTATTATCTGGGAAAGGGTTTCTTTTTCATAGCAAGCACTTAATAAGAAAGTCTATTCTTCCACATTTCCAAAGACCTGACTTCTAAGATTGACTATTTTCAGAGCTGTTGGGAGAGAATTTATCTGTGAAGAACCAGTTGCACAGGCTGTTTTATGGGATGAGGCAGTGCTGTCCAAGGCAGTGCTCTGCTATCCTGGTCTTAGGTTAATCCATGATTTTAAACTGGTGGACCTCAGGTTCTTAATAAGTGATACATACAACAGAAAGCCAAGTTTACTGATACTGGGCAAAACTTGATCTTAAGTAATTAAGTACACTAAATGCCTTAACCCACTAGCCATATATTCAATGAAGAGGTAATTTAAATTAAGAAGCACACACAAAAAATGTGTTTTCACCAACAAAACACTTGCTATTAAAATCATAAAGGAAAGAAGACTGTGCTTTTAGTACTTTCCTAGGTTAAAAATTTTTTTGAAAGGAGCACACAAAGAGAAAAGTGACTGGGTTTTTTTTAAAAGAATGATTTTAACAATAGATAAAAGATCTGAACTGAGGCAGTGGTTCAGGCTTGGATCCTACCACATCTCATCTGCTCATATAATCATGGCCAGTATGAATCACTTAAATAAGAACAACTCCTTCTTAGTTTTCTTGTCTGCTACCCAGGTTTGGTCCAAAAAAAGTAACACAGATTATACAGATAAAACACTCCAGATTGCTTTAGTGAACAACTTAGAGTCCCAGAAATGGCAAAAGGCTGAAGCCTGGGTAAGTCTTCTACTCCTTGCTATGATTGAGGAAGCTGGAAGTTAGGAGAAAGGTATGAAGACACGGAAGCTAAAAACGAACACACTAAGCCAAGTTTTTAAATATTTGCTCAATCTTGCTTAAGTGTTCTATTAGTCACTTTTCTTACTGCTCTGGCAAACCACCCATACAGACGGAACTTAAGGAAGAAGAGATTTATTTTGGCCCATAATTCTGGGGGCCATCATGGCAAGGAAAGTCATGGCAGGAGGAGCCTGAGGCAACTAGCCACATTGTGTCCACAGTCAGGAAGCAGAGGGAGATGAACTTTCATGCTTAGCTTGCTTCTTTTTTTTACGCTGTCCTGGACCCAAGCCCAGGGCCTGGAGTCACTCACTTTAGGATGGATCCTTCAAGGCTATGCCTGGAGACTAACCCAGACTATCCTTCAAGTATGCTGTGAAGTTTTCTCCTAGATAGTTCTAGAGCCCGTCAAACTGACAATATTAACCACCACAGGTTAGAAGAACATAACTTTTCTATTAACAAAATTATATGAAAAATAAAAATGATATGACTTTTAATGCTGGAAGAAAAATATAGTCAGTATAATGAATCTACTTATTTAAACTGTATAACTATGGGTTTGTTTGTTTTTAACTCTTTCTTAAAAGGTATTTTAAAAAAAGAAAAAACATAGTTGTACTGGTCTATGCCCTACTGCTGTAACAAAGTAACTGAGACTGGAAATTTTATAGACAAAGATAGTTTGCATCATGGTATGGAAGGCTGAAAGTTCTAGATGGAGTTACCTCATCAGTTCAGATAGGAACACATCAAGACGAGATATGGACAATACAAGAAAGCCAGAAATCAGCGAGGGCTTGCTTTTGCTGTTTTAATAACAACTTCTGGTGACACCCAGTTCCCCCTGAGAGACCACCATTACAACTTCAGAGAATGAAGCCCTCAACTGGCCCAGTTGCTTCCCATTGGACCCGACTTATTAGTGGTTCTACCATCTCCTCATATTGCCACTTCTAATAGCTGAACCCTTCATGGCCAGATTCAAACCATAGCCAGAACCATAGAAAAAGTTAATTACATATTCCTAGGAAAAGGAATGACACTATATATATTAACATTTTTGAGATTTTGGGTGACTATTATGAAATGCATACGGCATGTCAGTGAGCTGATTTAGGGTCAAGGGCACAGCTTTATTAGGACTCTGCTTATCGGTGAAATGTTTTTATAGCTGTGCTTTCCAGCATGGTAGGCACTAGCTACATGCAACCACTGGGCACTTGAAATATTGCTAAGACAACCAAGAAACAGATTTTTTTTTCATTCTATTTAATGCACAGGAAATGAAAATCAAATGCCTGCACGTGGGTCTAGTTGAGCACAGCAAGACTGACAGTAGCAACAGGGTGTTTTTCTCATTGTTTCCACTAGAGGGAACATCTACTTCAGTTTAGGAGAGCAGCTCCCTGGGAACAGGAAGATCTGGCCTGCCCTGACTAGCTAAAGCTGTTTCCCCATGCACTGATGCTCCAAGAAGTCACCTATCTGAACTACCTTTTCACTTCTGCCTCACCTCAGCTTCATTGCATGAACTAAGAGCAAATTCATTCAGCATGCTGTCACCAACGACAAGAATTGATCCACACCAGAAGAACTGAAATCCATAAGCTAGTATTATATAGAACATATGATGAAGAAACATACAATGAAGGAAAAATACTCTGCACAAATAAGTTACCTTTTCTACAAACAAAATTAACATTAAATTCTCTTTTAAATGTTTCAATCCTTATGTACTCTTATCATCATGAATTTCCAGGATTTAGATTTACAGTTCCTCAAGCTTAATTGTAGGAACTTGACTGTGAAATACTACTGATCAATATCCTCCTGGCCCAGTACTCTCCACCCAGCATTCAAAAGGACTCTTTTTCAAGTTGAAGTCAGTTTATCAACACCCTTCAGACATGCTCGTTAAGCACCATTATTTGTCCATATTTTCACGGTTGCACCCATCCCATAAGTTTCCACATGGTTCATATAGATTATCTTCAAGTTATTTTTCTTTCTTATATTTCCTGATACATTCAATGCAACCAGTACATATATACTAAGCACTTAGTACGGGCCAAACATGAACCAAGGTGCTGGGTCTGTTTCAGCCCACAAGATTTTGAGCAGAGTGAATTCTAAAGGAAGCAAAGAAAAAAAAAATATATATATATATACACACACACAGATTGTCAGGTGTTGATCAGTGTTATGGAAAAATAAAGCAGAGAGTGGGGTAAGATTTTTAAATAGAAAGCAATATGATCTGATTTACATTTTCCCGGCATCACTTTTACCATGGTGAGTAGACCCTGTGGGGATTGGCAGCAAGAAGAGAAACAGGAAACCCAGTGGGAAAGCTGAGTCACCCACCTGGGTAGCAACAGAGATGTTAGAGAGCGACGTTAGAAAGCAGCGAGCCGCCTGAGCAGGCTGCTCAGCTGCTGCCTGTCCATCTTTAGCTGCAGCGCTCCAGCTTCCTTTCTGTTTCACGTGGTCTTAGAAGTAATAACTGTATTTCTCTAAAAAGGCGGAGAACAAAATAGAAGATGACATCTTACCCACAACACCAACTTACGGAAAGGCAAACCACAGTATCACCTCCTCCCTTCTCTCCGTTTAGGTCAGGATTCCTGGAGTCAGAACCTGAGGCAGGGGTCATGAATGTGCTAGCTTTACCTCAGTATCACAAAATACCCAGGTCGTCACTCAGCTTATGAGCAAAGACCAAGCTTTGGCTTCCAGTCTCAGAACTTCAGCTTGTAGTCAGCGGCTTTGCTGGTTTGAAGCCTGTGGTAAGAGAACATCTGGGCAAGGAGCACACAGAGGAAGAACTAGTCACCCCATGGGGGCCAAAAAGCAATAGATACGCAAGTCAGAACAGGACCACAGGCCCAACCCCTTCAAGAGATGCTACAAAGACCTTCCTCCAACTGGCTTTCACTTCCCAGTAGCAGCATGGGCTATAGACCAGGTTTTAACACATAAGCAGGGCAACAGGAGGAAGCACATAAAATACAAAATATGACATTGGGAAAGTCATTCCCCCAAGCAAATGGGTATGAGGACACAGGACAGGGTAGGCAAAAGCTAAGCAAGGAAAATAACATGAAATGCAAGATGAGTGATAGAAAAGAAAGAAGGACATGAAAGCAAAAGTGTGACTATTTGGAAAAAGAAAAAGGCCAGCTGGGCTGGGGAATTGAAGGTAGGGTGAATTGAATGGTAGGGTGAATATGAGCAAAGACCAAACATGAACTTGTCATATGAAATCTATCATTTTGTGTAATTAATACATGTCAGTTATTATAAAAAGAAGCTGAAAGCAAAGTAATTATGTCTCGGCTAGATATTAGTCTCAGTCTGGCCCCATTGAGAGGTTCCCACCTTGGGCAGAGGGTTCACCTCCATCAGCCACTTTATCTCCCCATCCTCTGGAGTACACACACCTTAGGTGCCTTGTCTCATTCTTCTCAGCAGCACACCCTTCTCCACAGAACTCTTTTTCACTGGAAAGCCCTCAGCCATGAACTAACCAATATAGGACATAAAGCCTAGCGCCGCTGCCTCAGCGCCAGAAAAAACACAGCTGCTGTTCATGCTGCCAAGCTGGGATGCAGCTTAGACTGCGTTTTAACAGAATTTGCCCTTTGGTCTGGCTTCTTCCCAGCCTTATCTGCGTGCCTCGTTCTTTTAAACAAGCTTCTTTTGAGAGCATATTCTCAGTAAAGCAGAAGACTCCCTACTGTAGGACCTGCTAGAGAACCCTTACCCCAGCATGCCCCCTGGTCCTCAGGTGGCTGGATAGGACACCTCCTTCATGTGCTCCACCCTGACTTTATTAATCTACTTTGATTCATTTGTAACCCACATACAGCCCCTGTCTCTTCTTACTGTCTTTCTAATCCTGCCGCCCTCTAGCTGTAATCCTTTCAAGGATCACCTAAGGCTCTCAACAAAAAAGGTACTTTCTAGCCTTACTGTCCAATACTGATCCCCTCTAAATGGTCTAGGAAGCTGCTCTTCTTTTCAAGTGTGTCTGCTCCAGGACTTTGGTGCTTAGAGAGTTGCTCATTTCTCCTTTCCAATACCCATTGCCTCTACTTAAAATGGAGCCTGAATGAAAAAAGAAGGAGAAATAAAAAATAAAAGGAACGAATATGACTGCTCTTAGGTATGGTGGAGGAGAAAATTTATTATAGATATGTGGGAGAACACAGCCAGAGGCAGACAGATCCAGGAGAATCCAAAGTGGTCACAACCAAGCTGTGTTGGGCCACATAGGGGAAAGGATGGAGAAGAAAGAGGAACCAGGTGCAGCAGCCAGGAAGGCAAGGTACATGTACCCAACATGTCTGTATTATATATAAAGGAGCCTCTGGGGAAGGGCAACTCAGCCCCTGGACTGAGGATTTCAGGGTAGAGGGTGGGGTATGCCAGCCATACCCTGTAACAGATAGGGACTGAGGGATGCTGAGAGAACCTGGTGGCCAGGTCCACTCTGATCTGTTAAACAGGCTACTCATTCATCCCAGGTTTGGAACTTGAGAGCTCTTAGCAACAGCTTTGAGGGGAGACTCAGATTACATCTGTCTTCCACTAGTCCCAATCTCTCCCTCCTCTCTAATCATATTGATGTCGTACTCTTGCTGACAGGTACTTGTTGACTGTACAACTTAAAGACATTCCATGGTTCCTCTCAGCATTAGACAGAACTCAAACTCTTAACCACAGCATTTTAGTTTCTCAAAATCTGACTCTTGCTTTCTTCCTTTTGATGAGATTTACAAAACATCATGAGCATATGGGGGGGGAGAGAGAGAGAGAGAGAGAGAGAGAGAGAGAGAGAGAGAGAATCTCATTTCTCAGTGTTCCCTTAGAATGAACTTAATTTCTTGCTTCTGTCTAAGGAGGCCTCATCTGAATTGAGCTGAAAGCCTCTTCCATTATCGCCTCCCCATCATTATACTAACCCTTGGCAATGGACCTACTGTAGTACATTGTAATGGTTCCCAGTAGAGCCTTCCTGTAAGAATGACTTAGGTCAAGTATCATGACTTAACAGAACTGCCTTGTTTTCTCAGATCAGCCTGCCCATAGTGACAAGTTAGATTTCCTTCAGTATAGGGAGCAAGACATTAGCCACCCCAGCCCTACCTAAGCTTGAGGATGCATTCCTCCCAAGAACTAACAGACAGTAGAGGCTCAGGCACACTGGCACCACCCTGGAAACCAACTCCAGATTCCAACACTTACTGTGGGGTGACATAGGTTTGGGAGGAGTTCTGCTGACCCCTGGGCTTCTGAGGTCTCCAGCACCACCTAAAGGACCATTCTTAGAACCTAGGTGGAAGCATCAGTAGTCTTTCATTCTGCAGCCTTTCTGGAAGGTAAACGTAGAATCAGATTAAGCTCGAAGTTTTGAATGCAGGTGGGACTGTGTTTGGGGATAAACACACCTGGATTTGATTCTTATCTCACTAGCTTGCCTCCCTCGAGACAAAGTACTTAACTTCTCATAGGCTCTATTCTGCAATAAACAGATACATGAAAAATAAATAAAACACATAGATTTGTTCATAGGATTAAGTGATATACTGACTATCATGGATATGGTACAAAGCACAAAGATATAGAGGAGTGTGGACTTGCTTGGCTTACCACTCAGGTCTTGCCTACATAAAGTAGCACCCAAGATTCTGTCATCCCTTGGGATTCTGCCTGTCTGCCATGCCTCTGCTCAGTGCTGCCTCCAAAGCCTCCTGTCCACTGCTGCTGAAGCTTTTCCCATGTCACCTTTCTCAAATTAAGCAACTGACTTGAGTATCCTACCTTGACAAAAGAGGAAGATCAAAACCAACATCCATGCTGCAACCTCTTTGTCTTTGTTTCTTCACTGGTCTCTCACACTGCCTTGGAAGCTTGATTTAGTGACATCCAACTTTTCCTATTAGAAAATTAAGTGAGGTTAATCTGCATCCATGTCTGCAGGCAGTGATCAGGTCTGCCTACTCACCCTTTCAGGTAGCATGCCAAGAATCTCTCCCAGGTTTAAACATTTATAAAATATGGACTTACCGGGATATTATAAACATGGGACAATCTAAGCTCCTACATTACTCTTTCAAATGCAGCCTCTGCATAGTACAACACTTTAGTAATGACACAATCCACTAAAAATAAGAGAGAAGGCAGTTCTTTGATTGCCAAAAAGTTTACATTTTCTTTCCCCCTGATATTCACCATAATGGATTTCATTCTACGCCTGATACTCTTTATTCTTACTTCTTTCTCTTCTAAAAAAAGAAATGAATGTATTTTTTTTTTACTTCTTGTACCTATAATACCCTGAATTTTCTTTCTAAAGTGAGTTGCTACAAAAATTATTAATAGAAATAATTAAGACATCATAAATTTGTTACACATAGTGGTAAATAAGTGTAAAAAGCCAATTGTTACTGGAAGCACATCTCCTAAGAAGATGATGGATAGGATGTTTGTAATCAGTTCCAGTATCCACTGACAACCAAGACTTCTTACTTAAATGAAAAATGCTCAGCTGCAGTCCTATTACTATTTTTGTAGTTGTTATAATGAATATGAAAGCTGAGAAACATCATTCACATAAAAAATGAGAATGGAATGGAAGAAATTTTATCATAGCAATATCATCATTTTCTAGGCTACTTCTGAGTAAATGCCAAGAAGTGATCTGGCTTCAAAACCAATTGTTAGCAATCTATAAGATGACAACTTGATAAGATTTCTTTTCAACTTTATTGAAAACTATTTTACTTGCCAAAGATTTTTTTGGCAACGAATTTCTTAAAAAGATGCATTTACTTATACATTTTAGGGCTTTGTCTGAATGCATGTCTGCACAGCAGAGAACAGCATCAGATCCCATTTTAAATGGTTGGCAGCTGCCATGTGGGTGCTGGGAACTGAACTCAGAACCTCTGGAAGAGCAGCCAGTGCTCCTAACCACTAAGCCATCTCTCCATCCCCTTGCCAAAGCTTTTTAAATTTGGTCTTCCAGGTTTTCTTTTTCAGAAATAGCACCAAAAATTCTAAATAGACCCTGAAGTCATGCACCCTAAGTGTTAGGGACAAATTAAATAATGATGGTTAGGTGCACAACAGATTTTATATGAGAGAGGTTTATTAGATGGAGATGAAGAGACAGAGAGAAGGGAGAGCAGGACATTACGGGGGGAAAGAGAGAGGGGACACCCGACAGAGAAAGAGGAGAAGGCCAGAAGGCAAGAGGTCAAGAGCAAAAGAGGGCCCAAGAGAGGGCAAGAGAGAGACCATGTATTGGGTTGTTCCCTCCTAAGAGGCAAGGTAACCATGCCTTCCAGGTGTGGCCACTGGCCAGCAAAACATGATGACATCATAGGTTCCTAGGCAACCCAGAAGCAGGTTTGGTTCCAAAATACTAACACAAAGAAAAAAAAAATGCCATCATTAAAGATACTGTTTGCTTCAAAACAAATTCTATTTTGGAGTCAAACATGCTGAACTCTTCCGGAGTGAGTAATCTGGGTGGGTGGTATTGTCAAACATTTTATGCAATCTGAACTTCCTGAGGTTCCACAGACAACATCCCAGAGTCAGGTACTTTGGCATGGTGAGAGGCCTTCCAATTGACTTCAGGATCAAAGTCCTTCTCACCTCTTATCCTTCCCAGTACAGACAGTATTCTGTGAAGGTCCCGTCTCTGGCTTAAGTCTAGATATGCCAAAGAAGAAATGATAGCCTCTGGTCCTTTCTCTGAGTTTCCAGTGGCTAAGCTCATATCGCAGAAAGGAAGACTAATATATGTCCACACAGCCAGACCAACTTTGTCACACATCTTTGCCCTCTGTTCTGCTGTGCTGACCAAGCGTACCTTGTTGTAAGCCACTGTGAGTTCTCCAAGTTACATTACTAGATATTATTTACTATACTTCTAAAAACTGTCCAATTCTACCTTATAGAAATGATGTATATAAACTTCTGAATAACATTGGCCCAAACTGTTATTTTTAGATTATTTATTTGCATGCCCTTTCTTCCAAGTATCTGTATTTGTGAGTTTGTTTCAGATGATACTGAGAGGATAAAGGGCAAATTTCTTCTGTCCTTACAAATACAATAAACTGATTATCTGCCTGATTGAAATTAGCATTTTTTTTATCTCAGAAGCAGAAAGACACACATGGTATATACTCACTCATAAGCGGATATTAGACATATAATATAAGATAAACATACTAAATTCTGTACAGCTAAAGAAGCTAATCAAGAAGGAGGACTCTAGGTAAGATGCTCAATCTTCATTCAGAAAGGCAAAGTGGATGGACATCAGAAGAGGGTAGAAAACAGGGAACAGGACAGGAGCCTACCACAGAGAGCATCTGAAAGACTCTACCCAGCAGGGTATCAAAGCAGATACTGAGACTCATAGCCAAACTTTTGGCAGAGTTCAGGGAATCTTATGAAAGAAGGGGGGATAGAAAGACCTGGAGAGGACAGGAGCTCCACAAGGAGAACAACAGAACCAAAAAATCTGGGCTCAGGGGTCATTTCTGAGACTGATACTCCAACCAAGGACCTTTCATGGAGATAACCTAGAACCCCTGCACAGATGTAGCCCATGGCAGCTCAATGTCCAAGTGAGCTCCCTAGTAATGGGAACAGGGACTGTCTCTAACATGAATTCAGTGGCCTGCTCTTTGATTACCTACCCCTCAGTGGGGAGCAGCCTTACCAGGCCACAGAGGAAGACAATGCAGCCACTCCTGATGAGACCTTATAGCCTAGAATTAGAGAGAAGGGGAGGAACACTTCCCCTATCAGTGGACTGGGGAACAGGTCTGGGTGGAGAAGAGGGAAGGAGCGTGAGGTTGGGAGGGGAGGAAGGAGGGAGCTACAGGTGGGATACACTGTGATTAATAAACTGTGATTAATAAAAATTAAAATAAAATATATCTTAAAAAAAGAAATTACCGGGAGGACTCGATGGTGTGCACCGCGTGCCGAAGGCGGCCTCCGCCGCGTGTTCCAGACACGGCGGACTTCCTTCACCCCCACATGTGATGTTAGAGTGCGGAGACCAGAAGTCCTCAGGTGCGTTACCCTCGGTCCCAGGTGACTTTGAGACGATGCGTGACCAGGATCTGCAGCCAGAAATGCATCTCAGCCCCACCGTGCAGCGCGTTTGAAAGTAGGATGATTTTCCTGGCGCGAATGCTTCCCTTCGTACACAGCGGCTGCTCAGTTAACAAAGCTCTCACCTTCCAGAAACGTGCGAGGCAAAACGTGTGCTATGGAGAGTCCTGCACAGTGAGAAACTGACTCTATATACAATTGATTATACTTCCAGAGTCCCAGGCCCTAGTCATTCCTCCAATCACGTGACGTTTAGAACGCCAGGGCTGAATTGGAAGAGGAGCAAAGGCTTCTGAAAAGTCTTTGAAAGCCTCTCAAAATACATCCAGTGGTGTATAAGCAGCTAGAAGACTAAGCTTGACAGAACTAATTGGCTGCGTGATTAGTTATGCCATCAAATTCTATCTAGAAGTTGAAGCATCATTTTTAATAAATATTGTGTGGATAGAATAAGAGGATGGCCTTTCAATTCAATTTCAGTATAGAAGAAGATCTGGAAAATAAAGTAGCACCCCTTGGTGATGGAACTTTGACCCTGGATTCATCATCAGTCTCAAAAAGTCAAAACGGAAAGCAGGACAGAAAGTCTTCTGCAGAACTGTCGGGTGTGCCTGCAGATTGCTTGTGGGACTGCTCCTCAGTGGGAAATGCAGCTTCCTCTGAAGACACTGACAGCCCACTCAGGACAACTGACAGGTCAGGTGACCCAGAAGCCTGTGAAAAACAGCCCTCCTTGAGAGCTGCTAAAGAACATGCTATGCCTCACGATTTTAATCAGGTCTTAGAAAATAAAGTTATGGAAAGGTTGCCTGGTCCCCAGCATGTTAACACAACAGTAGTGAAAACCATCTCGTTGAAAGAGAAATTCCCCGGAGAAAACATAGTTTCAGAAAGCTTTTCTTCGCATTCTGATCTGATTCCAGGTGTTTATGAAGGAGGCTTAAAAATCTGGGAATGTACCTTTGATCTCCTGGCTTATTTCACAAAGGCCAACGTGGAATTTGCTGGACAAAAAGTGTTGGATCTTGGCTGTGGATCCGGATTGCTTGGAATAACTGCATCGAAAGGAGGAGCTGGAGAAGTTCATTTTCAAGATTATAACAGCTTGGTGACTGATGAAGTTACCTTACCTAATTGTAGTTGCTAACTTCCCTTTGCAGGATGACAGTAATGATGTAAATGAGCCAGATGAGAAAAGACAAAGGAAGTCAAAAGTAGCCCAAGAAATATGTAAATGCCGGTTATTCTCTGGGGAGTGGTCTGAGTTTTGTAAGCTTGTATTAAGTGAAAAAGTGTTTGTGAAATATGACCTCATTCTCACTTCAGAAACCATTTATAATCCAGATTATTACAGCACTTTGCATGAAACATTTCTCAGACTGTTGAGTAGGAATGGCCATGTGCTTCTAGCAAGCAAGGCACATTATTTTGGTGTTGGTGGTGGCGTTTATCTTTTTCAGAAGTTTGTAGAAGAAAGGGGTGTATTTGAGACTAGAACACTTGAAATAATTGATGAGGGTCTCAAGAGATTTCTAATTGAAATGACCTTTAAGCACCCCAGTTAATAGACACTGAATGGCCTAATGAAATAAACAGAATAACCCAGAACACTTCCTTTTTTCTGAAATTACGGTGTTTCTATGATCTTGCTTATTGAAATAATAAGCCAAGTATGGTAGCAGCCTTATGTAAAACTGCAAGTTTCCATGAGAATTTGATGAGCTTTTGAATCACTTTGTACAGAAGTTCTTTCCCATAGCACACAAGAGCCCACTAATATGTACAATCAGTATGTATTAATTGAAATATATGAAAAAAAACTAAAAATGTATTTTCCCATCTGTAAAACAGGGCTTGCAATAGTATCTCTAGAATTCTTTAAAGAACAAGTTAATGTTGGGTACCATGGACCAATTATACTTCCTATGTATGAATAAAAAGTCTTTTTTAAGAAAAAAAAAGAAATTACCATTTTTTTCAAATTCTTTTCAATCAGCTCTCAATCACATCTCTAAAAGCATTTAAATGTATTTTCCCTAAGCATGTATGTTGTGTAATTGACAGTGTACACAAATAAAAAGTCATTGCATAGCTCCATATAGGGGTAGGGATGTATTTAAGTGTGATTGTGTGTGTATGGATATGTATAATTATATTTGTGTGTTTTGGGGTGTGTGATTGTATGTGTATTGTTGTGTATGTGTGTGAGTGTGCACATATGTGATTGTGTGTGTGGCTGTGTATATATGCGGTTTTGTTGTGTGTGTTTGTGTGTGAGTATATGTGTGTGAGTGATTTTCATATGTGCATATTTATGTACATGAGTTTGTGTTGTTGTCTGTGTGTGTGGTTGTCTGTGTGTGTGCGCGTGCACACAAGGGCACCTGGGCAGTATCTGAAAAAGGTGAATACAGCAGTTTTTGGAATTTGCATGAAATGGATTTGGAAAATGAAATAAAATGAGCACTAGTCATTAGACAAGACCACAAGAGAACTCTAGATTTTTGCTTGATCCATCTATTTTGCCCTTTTGATCATTTTTGTTCTGTGAATCTCTAAGAGCACTCCTGAGATAAGTGATTTTGAAATGGCCATTTAACATTTGGTGAGGGCTTTAAGAGAAAGGATCAGACAGACTAGCTAGGAAAAATCAATATTTTCCTAATGACCTTTATACATTTAGCCATGCTTCAAGCAAGACAGATCACCTGTGTGGTTTATAAAGCAGTTACATTTTTCTTAAGATTCTTTGAAAGTTGCACAGTAATTGGCTTTTATTCCCCAAGCAACAAGTTAACAAGGCTGAGATTCCTAATGCTAAAAATAAAAAGGTCTTGTTGGCCACGATAGACTTTTGAGGGAAGAGGGAAAATTAGATGGAAGATAGTATTCTTTCTTCTTCAAATTTTTATCAGAACTTAAAATTTTGATATGTACTATGAAAGAAATGAGAATAGTTCAGAGATGGGGTAACAATAGGGTACCAACATTCATACCAAGACCAAGGGATAAAAGTACTTTTAAAAAGAGGATGGGCCGGGAAAGCAGATAGGCTAACAGCAAATCTTCACCTCTCCCTCTGCTCCTCCAAATCCAATCTCCCAGACTCAGCCCTAGCCTTCCCTTCCTCTCTGCCCCATCTCCTGTGGATTTCAGTCTTCACCTCCTAACTTCTCCCCCCTGACTCCCCCCTGACGTCTCTCCCCTGTACCCTGGCCCCCGACTCCAGCAGGCACACTTGGAAACTCACGGGCCACTCCAGCCAGAGAGGCGGGTAGGCTAACTGCAGATCTTCGCTTCTCCCTCAGTCCTTCCAAAACCACCCCCAGTCTTACCCCAGCTCTGTTGCAGACCACCTGCTGCACCTGCTGCAGTCTCCCTCCTTGCTCCAGCCCCCATTTCCAGTAGAGCACACAGATCTACTCCTCCAAACTTCCTTCCTCCAACTCATCACTTTATCTTAGCTTCCATTCCCTAGGAACCTGTATACCACTCTAACTAGGGAAGAAAGTAGGCTAATTACAGATCTTCACCTCTCCCTCCATTCCTCCAAGTCCAGTCCCCCAGTCTCATCCCCAGATCTGTATCAGGGCACACGCTGAGGCCTCTCTTCACTCTCTGTCCCCATTCCCAGAGGACTAAGTGGATCCTGGTGGAGCAGCCTGCTTATTCCCTCTTCTGGAACCTTTTACCCTGCCCCCACAATTCATGCCCATTGGGAGTGTCAGCTCCCAATACCTAGGAAGGCATGATACCTGGAATCCCCAGTGGCCACACCTATCAGGATCCCAAAAGAATCTCCTAGGAAACACACAGCCACCACATTCTCCTAAGAACCAGAAAGGGTAACAGAAAGCAAGGAACAAAATACTTACCAACAAAAACTAGACCACATACCAGTACCTCTAAGTACAATCTTCCCAAACCCAGCTGCCTAAACGCCAGGATAAAAACATAATAAATAATAGTCAAGACAATATGTCTCCACCACAGTCCAGCAACCCTACCACAGCAGGCCCTGAGTTCTTAAAAGAATCACTGCTACAGCTCAAGTCACACATTGATTCTTATACTGTAATGGTAGGAGACTTCAATACCCACTCTCACCAATAGACAGGTTATACAGAGAAATACTGGCACAAACTGATGTTATAAACCAAATGAAGCTAACAGATATTTACAGAACAATTCACCTAAACACAAAAAAAAATATAACATCTTCTCAGCATCTCATTAAACTTTCTCCAAAACTAATCACATTCTTGGACTCAAATCAAGTCTCAACAGATACAGAAAACCGAAATAAGACCCTGCATCCTATCCGATCACCATGAATTAAAACTGGATATCAACAACAACAAAATCAACAGAAAGCTTATGAATTCATGGAAACTTAACAACTTGTTAAACTAAAAATGGGTGAAGACTTAAGAAAGAAATAAAAAAACTTCCTAGAATTGAATGAAAATGAAAAACTTATGGGACACAATGAAGGTGGCAAAAGGCAAGTTTGTAGCACTAAGTGCCTACATTTAAAAAAAAAAAAATGAGAGATAGCATACTAGTATCTGAACATCCTACCCTAAAGCTCTAAAACAAAAAGAATAAATTATACCCAAAAAGAGTAAACAGAAAGAAATAATCCAACTCGGGGATTACAGGTAACAACAAACAACCAATAGTACAAAAAAAAAAAAATCAATGAAACAAAGAGTTGGGTTATTTTTGTTTGTTTTCACTTATTTATTTATTTATTTATTTATTTTTGGAAATCAGTAAGATTAATAAACTCTTTATCCAAATTAACTAAAAGGCATAGAAAGAATATCCAAGTTAACAAAATTAGAAATGAAAAGGGGCCATAACAACAGATACTGAGGAAATTCGGAGAATAATAAAGATATACTTTGAAAACCTGTATTTTGCCAAATTGGTAAATCTAAATAAAATGGATTTTTTGACATATAACCACTTACCAAGGTTAAATGGCAGATAGTCAATTTAAATAGACAAATAGCCCCTAATGAGATAGAAGCAGTAATTTAAAATCCCTCAACAACAACAAACAGAGCCAGATAGTTTCAGCACAGAATTCTACCAGACTTTCAGAAAAGAGTTAATGACAATACTTCTCAAAATATTCCACAAAATAGAAACAAAATAAACATTGTTCAATTTATGTTAGGAGCCACAGTTACCTTTATACCCAAACCACATAAAGACCCAACAAAAAGAGTTACAGACCAAGATCCCTTACAATCATAGATGCAAATTTCCTCAATAAAATACTTATAAACAAAATACAAGAAGACATCAAAAAGATCATCCACCATGTTCAAGTAGGCTTTATCCCCAAGATACATGGATGGTTCAACATGTTGAAATTGATAAGTTTAGTCTACCAAATAAACAAGATGAAAAAAATCACATGGTCATTTCATTAGACTTCTGCAAAATCCAACACCCTTTCATGATAAAAGTCCAGGAGAAATTAGGACATGAGACATAACTCAAAGACACTTTACAGCAAGCCCATAGACAGCATCAACTTAAATGGAAAGAAACTCAAAAACAGTTCTACTAAAATCAGGACCAAGACAGGGTTGTCCACTTTCTCCATAACTATTCAATATAGTACTTGAACTCTTAGCTAGAGCAACAAGACAACTAAAGGAGATCAGGGGGATACAAATTGTAAAGGAAAAAGTCAAAGTATCTTTATTTGCAGATGATCTGATAGTATATACATAAACGACCCTAAAATTTCCACTGGGAAACTGCTACAGCTGATAAAATGCTACAGCTAATAAACACTTTTAGCAAAGTAGGCAGATACAAAATTAACTCACATAAATCAGTAGCCCTCCTATATACAGGCCTGAGAAAGAAAGCAGACAAATAAAGCTTTCACAAGAGCCTCAAATAATATGAAATATCTTGGGGTAGCATTAACCAAGCAAGTGAAAGACTTTAATGATGAACACTTTAAGACACCGAACAAAAAACCTGAAGAAGCCATCAGAAGATGAAATGATCTCCCCTGCTCATGAATCAGTAGGATTAATATACTAAAAATGGCCATTCTACCAAGAGCAACCAACAGATTCAATGAAATACCCATCAAAATCCCAATACAATCCTTCACAGATCTTGAAGGGACAATTTTGAGCTTCAAATGGAAATACATAAACACACACACAAACAAAACAAAACAAAAACACAGAGTAGCTAAAGCAATCCTGTACAATAAAAACAAAACAAAAAAAAAAAAAAAAAAAAACACTGATGGAGATATTATCATCCCCAATTTTAAGTTGTACCACAGAGTTGTAGTAATAAAACCGCATGGTGCAAAAATAGACACATTGATCAATGGAATTAACTGAATTAAAATGAAGACCCAGACATAAATACTTACACCTATGAATACCCGATTTAAAAAAAAAAAAAAGAAGCCAGAAAAACATACTGGCAAAAAGACAGCATCTTCAATAAATCGTGCTAATCAACTGGATGGCTGCATGTAGAAGAATCCAAATAGATCCAAACTTACAACTCTGAACAAAACTCAACTCCATGGATCAAAGACCTCAAAATAAAACTAGATACACTAAACATGACACAAAAAATACAATATAGCCTTGAAGTCACTGGAACACGAGAAGATTTTCTGGATATAACATCATTAGCACAGGCACTAAGATTAATTAATAATCTTAATTAATTAATAAATGGGACTTCATGAAACTCTAAAGCTTCTTCATGGCAAAGGATGCCATCATTTGGTCAAAGCAGCAGCCAACAGAATGGGAAATGACTTTTACCACCTACATAGCCAATAGAGGGCTAATATTCAACAATATATAAAGAATTCAAAAGACTAGATATCAAGAAAACAAATACCCCAATTAAAAATGGGGTACAAATCTGAACAAAGAATTCTCAAAGAGGAAACGTGATGGCTGAGAAACACTTAAACGTCCAACAGCCTGACCCATCAAGGGAATGCAAATCAAAATAACTCTGAGACTCCTTACACCAGCTACAATGGCTACGATCAGTCAAACAAATGTCAGCTCATGCTGGTGAGGATGTGGTGCAACGGGAGCACTCATCCATTGCTGGTGGGAGTGCAAACTTATAGAGTCACTATGAAAATCACTATGGTTGTTCCTCAGGAAGATGACAATGCTTCATCCTACCACAGAGACACTTGCTCAACCATGTTCGTTGCTGCTCTCTTTATAATAGCCAGGAATTGTAAATAACCTACAAGTCCCTCAACAGAAGGCTAGATTCTTAAAAGAAAAGATTCTACACAATGGAGTATTACTCAGCCATTAAAAAAAAATGAAATCATGAAATTTGCAGGTAAACGGATGGAACTAGGAAAAAAAATTATCCCGAGTGAGGTATCATAAACCCAGGAAGTAAAATATAATATATGTTGACTTATGTATAGATATTAGCTGTTCAGTCAATGATAACCAATTTACAATCAGTAGAATCACAGAGGTTATGAATAGAGCAGTGGTTCTCAACCTTCCTAATGCTGTGACCCTTTAATATAGTTCATTTTGTGGTGACCTCCAACCATAAAATTATTTTCATTGCTACTTTGTAACTTTAATTTTGCTACTGTTATGAATCGTAATGTAAATAAACTTATGTATTTTCCAATGGTCTTAGGTGACCCCTGTGAAAAGGTCATTTGTACCCCAAGGGAGTCGTAACTCATAGGTTGAGAACCACTAGTATAGAGTAAGGAGCTAAAGGGGAGAGATTAGAAAATGCAAATAGAATTGATAGTTATGGATGGATAGGGGGGCCTGGAACTTGAGGACCAAGTAGGGAGGAGGAAGGAAAAGGGAAGAGGAGAATGAGGACGGGAATCCAGGGGGAGGCACTTAAAATTGAGGGCTATCTAAGGAGTAGTATGGAAACCTAATACAGTAGAAGATTCCTAAATTTTATACATATATGAAGGTGATCTAAATAAAATTGCCAAATAATGGGGGGGTGGGTAAAGCCTCAACTGGCCTTCTCTCCCAGATGTCCCTGCCTCTGACTATGTTCTCCCTTTTATCGACAACAAACTTTCTCTTTCACTATAGCCAGGAACAGTCATGTCCTTTCCTTTTTTATTTTATTTTTCATTCAGTAACCAACCAATATGTGATTTTACTTAAGGCCCACTCCACGCGCCACCAGATGGAACCTATACCCGACACTTCAGAAACCTAGGATTAAAAAAAAAAAAAAAGAGTAGCAATAAAATGACTCCTAATAACACTATTCTGCCATACTCGTAGATAATCATCAGGGAAGCATCCTCTTGAATCCTGAAGCAGATAGGAACAAATACAGAGACAGTTATTATGCAGAGAGTGAGAAGCTTTGAAATATTCATCCCTAAATGGAGATCTCCATCAAATCCATCCCCTCAGGGCTCGGGGAACCTCATGAAAGAGTATAAAAGGCAAAGGGGATTGGACTGCACCAAGAAAACAAGACCCTCTAACTCTATATGACCAAAGCTCATACCAACTCCCAGAGACTAAAGCAACACGCACAGGGCCCGCACAGGTCTACACCAGGTCCTCTGTGTATATACTATGCCTTCCAGGTTAGTGTTCTAATGAGATTCCCAAATGGTGACAAGCGGATCTCTGTTTCTTATGCCTGCCTTCTCTTGGACTCTTTTCTTTCTGCTTTTTGTTTTTTGTTTTGTTTGATGTTGTTGCTGTTGATCAATTCCAACATGTTAGTTTTGTTTTATCTTATATATGTTTATTATCTCTTAAGAGCCTGTTTGTTTTTGTGAAAGACAGAGAGGGATGGATCTGGATGGGAGGGAAGGAACTGGAAGGGGAGGAACTTGGAGGAGTAGAGGGAGGGGAAACTATAATCAGGATATATTATGTGGGAAAAAATCCAGTTTTTCTTCCTTTTCTTTAAAAAATTATTTACATATGTTATATCCTGACTGTAGTTTCCCCTACCTCCACTCCTCCCAGTCCCTGCCTAGTCTGTTCCTCCTCATCCCCTCCTCCTCTACTCCTCCTTCATCATTCTAAAATAAAAAAAAAAGCAGACCTCCCAGGCATATCAACTGAACATGGCATAAAAATATAAACATTACAGTAAGGCTAGGCCTCATACGAAGGTTGGAGAAAAAGGGTCCCTAGTTCAGGCAAAAGCATCAGAGACACCCCCACACACACACTGTTAAGAGTCTCATGATTGAGCCTGCTAACTGTTGTCAATTCTCACAGACACTGGGGGAGGGGGAGTCTCTGGACCCTCACCTAAGATTCTGCATTTTCCCTCCTGTACCTTTCAGCAGTTTGTATGTAATTCTGACCTAATTACATATGGTTCATGGTCCCAAGAAGTGCTAGTGCATATAGCCTGTGGAACATTAATTGGAAAAACTAGAAACTCTGTCTGACCGTGGGGAAGCCAGTATTCACACTAGGTGAAGGCTTTCTGGTTGTCTACTTTGGAGTTCTTCATATTCCTGTAAGAAGCCTCTCATAATCTTTAAGCAATCCCCCATAAACTCACCGATTCTCCAGAGTAAGTTTTGGTGAAAACATACTTTGGTTTGTTGCTGGAGCCTTATAAAGAGTAGCTAGATGTTGTTTACATTCCCCCAGGGGAGGGATTCTCACAGCATTCACATACAGACAGATATCGATTATGTTTTTCTTGATTATTACTGATTTCCAAGTATAAATGTACTCATCATGAGACCTGTGAGCCCTAACTAAAATCATTATACAATTTGAGTTAGATACCCAAGGTTCTAAAAGTAACATTAATTCAGAAAGCAATGGAGTAATGACCATATAATGTAAAAAGAAAATACAATAAACTCATGAATATTAAAACTGTCTAATCTATCTTTCACATGAAGATGACAGATATGCTAAAATATGAAGGACTTTGAAGCAGGACAGCCAAGAACCCCTCAACATAAAGAACTTCCAATTTAAAAAAATCAGCTACCCAAAGCTTGTTCAAAAAATTTAAATTTAAACAAATAAAATGAGAAGAAACTCAGTTGCGGCGATAACCAGGAAATTTTATTTCAAAATACAACCAAAACACTAAGAAAAAAGAAAGAAAGTAGCCAAACATCCCTGGCTCTAATGAGGTCAAAATTATTCAAGCTCCTCCCAAACAGACAGAAGAATATTGTTGAACAAACCTGGAGTTTATTAGAGACCTGGAAGAGTTCCATCAGAAGCTAAGATCACACTTCAAGAGCATCTTTGACTAGCAGGGGTCCCCAAAGCCCTAAGTACTAAACATGCCTAGAAAAGATCAGACTGAATCAGGTAATTTGTTTGTTACCACAAACTTAACTCCCCTTAAAGAAATACAGGGCTGGGGAGGTGGCTTAGAGGATAACAGCACTTGCCACATAATCATGAGGACCTTTCGAATGCCCAGAACTCACATGAAAAGTCAGGTGTGTGAGCTCGAGTGTCTAATCCCACGCATCTACAGGTGGATGGGAGGCAGGGACAGGAGAGTCCCCAGAAGCTCAAGGCCCACCCAGCGTGGCTTACATGATAGAAAAACAACAACGATAACAAAAAACTTGTCTCAAAACAGGGAGGAAGTCGAGAACTAACAAAGACATTGTCTTCTGACCTCCACATGTGTGCACATATAAGCCTGCATTTACACAGAGGTGTGCAGGCACAAAGATTCACAAATAATCCCAACACAATGTTTCACGTGGAAACAGAAGAATTTCTGTGTGTGTAAAGATTACAAAATAACTTCGTAGAAAAAATATGCAGAAGCGACACAGTTGAGGAAATTAGTAAAAAAGGTAAGTCATTTTTGTAAAAATGCTCAATGTTCGTAAGAACTGAAAGAAAAACATAAAATAAAAAGGTACAAATGGAATATTTTAAAATAAAACCAAATGGCACTCTTATGGAAGAAAAACAAAACATCCAAAGTAAAATTGAGACAAGATACATTTAACACAATTAGACACAGACTGCTTACAGAACATAGTAGGGCTTTAGATAGATTAGTTCATATTAATTCATCTTAATTCATCTGCTCTTATCCTCTAATTTATCCTTAAATTAGAAAAGATGAAATCAATACTATATAAAATTAAAAAGCAATAGAGAAAAACAAAATACATAAAAGGTGATTGTTTCTTTAAAATAACCAATGGTATTGATTAACCTCTAAGTAAAATGATAAATTAAAAACATTAGACAAATACCAATATCAAAACTAAAATAAAGGCACTACAGTGTCCTCAGACATTTAACAAATAGACAGGGCATATTATAAACTGATAAAAGACTAAATAAAAGTATAAATATTCCTTATAAGTAAGACTATGAATTTTAACTCAAATGTCCAAGTTTACTAAGAAAACTTAAATCCAAAATGACTCTATTGATGGCTTTCATGAAACATTTTCAAAAGATACTATACCAATCCTGCAGAAAATTATACAGAAGACTGCAAAAGTAATCTCATCCCAACTTACTTTCTGAGAACATGGTATTAACACTGAAATCAGATGAAGGGGAGTTTAAAAGGACACTAAAAGTCAATATCCATCATCTACACAAGCAGCTTACTCCTGAAGATGTGTTCTGCAGCGCTGGTTCAGGATGCAGTGTTGGCTTGGTTACAGCTAGGTACCACAGTGCCACCCCCTCCCCAGAGTAAACTAATTTATTATCATGGGCTCAGTGCATGTTACTGTGGAGTGAAAGGGGCCCGTCATCAGGGCCTTGAAAGGATGGAGACACATCAGGCAGGCATACTGCATAAAACAATCAGTATCAGATGCCCATTATGTGGCCACTCTTATAAAAGAAGTGGTGGTCAAGTGAGGGACATTTCCTCAGACTCTGTTAGGCGAGCTCTGCCGCCCAGGCAATGATGTGACACCCAAAGCACTTTCCCTCATGTAAGACCGTGATAAGAGGCCACAGCAGAGAGAGGTAGTAGCAAAAGGTACAGGACCCCCAAAGTGGTTCTCACCCCACATGCCACAATGTGCATGCTTGAGGAGGGGATGGAGACAACAGTCCCATTATCTAGTTGACAAAACCAAGTCTTAACAAAGCAACACTAACAGGTTGCATTGAGCAGTATGCACAAAAGATAATATTGACCAATAATATTGATATTATTGATAATAATAATCTTGATCCAGTGCAATTTACCCTAGAAATGCAAGGTCGCTTAATATTTAGAAGCCAATGTAATTCAACAAAACGTTGAGAAAAGGAAAGGAAAAATATTTAAAGTCAGAAAAACATATTCAGTGGTTAAATTCATGACAAATCCTAAGTTTTAATAGAATAAAAATAATCTGGATTTTAGTATATGTAAGTATCCAGATATTGACATAACACTGTGAGAAATATTCAGTAGGCAACAGTATAACTATACTGTTATAACTATATTTATATAGTTAAATATAACTATATTTAAAAATACTCTAGAAAACTAAATAATGTATGATGGCAACTGATTAGTGGTATATGAGTGAGTAAGAGAGGAGAAATGGGAATATTTGGGTGTGGGATAAATATTCTGCCCTGAATATGAATGTGATGGTTATTTGTGGATGGATAGCCACATCTGTGAAATCACCAAACAATGAACTTACAATTGTTCTCATTATTGGAAATAAATTACTCAATAAAATTGGTTAAAAAATTGCAATTAAACATGCCTTATCCCCAGAGTCATAACTTCTAAAGTGATGTAGTATGATCTTATACAAGACTTTCATTAATTCGTGTTTTTTCATTAAAACTAACAAAATACAGATAGTATATAATTAACAAAAGCAATATTGCATGGTGAAGCATTTTTATTTTTTAATGTATAAAATTAATGTTGCCTAAAAAGGAAATATGACCAAAAAATTAAAAGTCTGGCTTTCCTTCATATTTATGACCTCATCATTAAATATAGTAAATGTCTGCATAAAGTAAATATCGGCAAGTCAACAACCCTTTTATTATTCTTTACCTCCGTTTGGTGAATTCACCAGGTAAAAGATTTGGAACTCAACTTCTACATAAAGAAAAGTTTTAGTCATGTATTCAATCTCTTGGACTACACATAACCATTAATAATATGAGTTTGGTAACTTGTACCATTCAAATATACACTTACCTGCATCTTAGTCATGATGCTATCTATGTATGCAATCATATTTATAGGTACTTGCCTTTGTGGTTCTGGAGTCTGAACCACAAAGGCAAGTACCTATAAACCAGGACTTTACACATGCCAGGTGCTGAATTACTTCTGTAGCTTTCTTAATACCTGAATCTCTGTGGTGATGACTCTACAGTGGGAGCTTCTGTTACAGGTCATTTGTTATTTGTCCTTTTCCTAGGTTGACTAGCATTCACCAATGTATCTTTCTTTTTGTAAGAGCCTGTAAGCTCACTGGAATTTGTTCAATCTCTATTTCAATGGTCTCTGCTGTCATATCTACCATTTCTTTTCCTCCTTTTACTTTGCTTTTTGTAAATTTTATGGCATGGCAGAGTTAATTGGTTGTCTAATTTGCTCTCTTTTTTTGTACTTTAAGATTAAAATTTAGAGCCAGGAATAGTGGTGTACTCAGGGAGGCAAAGGAAGGCAGATCTCTGTGAATTCAAGGTCAGCCTAGTCTACAAAGTGATTCCAGGACAGCCAACGCTATACAGAGAAACCCTGTCCCAAAACACCAAAAAAAAAAAAAAAAAAGATTATAATTAAGACCACCAGTTTTATACCTGTTTTCTAATATATGTATTTAAGCCTATAACCCCCCCAGCAGCAAAGTTCTTTAGTAGCACTGCACAAGATGTCAGAGTTTCTTTTTAATTAAACTCAAAATGTCTTGTAATTCTCCCTTGACTCATGAGTTATTCATATGTTCAAATCCTAACTTCCAGTATCTCAACAATTTTCCAAGAATCTTTCTCTTATAAGTTTGTAATTTAATTCCACCGTGGTCATAGGATGCATTTATATCTCTTCTATTGTTTTAAACTTCCTGAGATACAGCAGACTATAGAGTACCACACCATTTCAGTCACTGTAAATTCATCAAGAATTGTTTTATAGCTTAACATGTAGTCTCCCTTGTCTAATGTTATTTGTACATTTGTAATGACTACTCTACTGTTTCCAAGGAAGTGTTCAGGTGCATGTCACCCAAGTTTTCTTTTGTTCTATTATTTATTCTAGTGAACATGTTTTGTTAATTCAACTAGGTACTAAATTGTTTGGACACAAACATTTAAAGCTCTATGAACATAATTATTTAATAATTGGAAATGTTAAGTGTTTCCCTTTTTGTAAGTTAATGTCAATTATTCAAAATAATGAGTTTCATTGTGGCATATATAACATTAAGCTTTTAAAGATTTGTTTTATCTTTAATTATGTGTATGAAGTTGTCACTGAGTGTGCAGGCGCTCTGTAGAGACCAGAGGCCTTGTTGAGTCTGCCTGGAGGGTCTTCAGGAGCTAGAGTTACAGGTGGTTGTGAGCCACCCAATGTGGGTGCTGGAAACCAAACTCAGGTCCTCTGCAAGAGTAGTATATGCTCTGAACCATTAAGTCATCTCTCCAGCCTCAAAATCTCTTTAAATCAGTGGCTTCTATCAGAAATTATGCAGCCATTAAAGGTACCAATAACAAAAAAAAAAAAAAATCTTTGGGAATCTCCATCATTACTATTTATGCATTCAAAACAATAAAATGTATCATTTTCTGAGTAACATGAAAGAATTTCAATTATTATTTAAAAGAGCAATATTCAAATACCATATGTGTTAAATGAGCCCATTTTCAAAATCAATAATTTTGACTCAGAAAGATTTATATCTAATGTGACTTTTTGTAACTGGAGAAATTTCTGGAAGAACACATTGTCAGCAAATTAACAACCAAAGAATCAAATGAGACAATTTTTAATTAAAAGAGAAACAAAGAGTTGAAGAATACCCCTAACTTTTAAGTAATCTCACACACATGAGTGATGCTACACAGTTTAGCACATGCATGTAGAAAGATGTCAGGACAGTCACCCAAATGCAGCGGTATCTTGGAACTTGTAAGTAATTTTGCTTTCTTGTACTTTTTTGTTTGAATTGTCTCTATTATGTAAATACTATTTTAAAGTTAAAAGTGAGATTTAAAAATCATCTTCATTAAAACAACAGAGAAGTTTGCTATATCACAGCCTGGATATTGTGATGGATGAAGATGGTTTCACCTGCCCTACCTCCCTAAGGAAGTACTGACTGTACTGGGAAAATGTGGTCTCTTCCAGTAGTTTCCCCAGGGCTTGGATCTGGCAGACCCATCCAGCCTTTGGTACTACATTCTTCTCACTCTGTCTTCAGTTAGGTTCTTTTTTTTTTCTTAATGTGTGTGTGTGTGTGTGTGTGTGTGTGTGTGTGTGTGCATGCCACATGTGTGCCAGTGGTTTCAGAGTCCAGAAAAGGATATTGGATCCTCTGAAACTGGAATTACAGGTAGCAAAAAGCCACCTGATGTAGGAGCTGGGACCTAAACAACAGTCATCTGCAAAAGCTCTTAACTACTGGGCCATCCTCCACCTCCACAATCTTATGTTCTAATCAACTATCCAGATGGGCAGCACAGTAGAGCTGGCCCTGGTGTAAGGAAGGTGCAGGTGAGCCAGCCCAAGAGCGAGAGTGTGGGAGAGCTGATCCAACCCCTCACAGGCTGCAGCACTGGAGAGTGGGCTACCATGCCTTGAATGGGTAGCACAGTGGAGCTGGTTCTGAAGGCATGGTGCAGGTAAGTTCTCCCTGAGGCAGGGAGAGCAGGAGAGCTGACCCTGCCTCTTGCCAATATCAGCATCATGTGGCCTAGCTGGAGCAGTGCTTGCCCCGGGAGTGTGGGTAAGAGAGAGCAGGCACACTGACCACCCAGAGACCTACCACCCAGGCCTAGATGTCAGGTTCTGAACTGGCCTACCCCAAAATCTGTATTATCTGCAAGTGGTTGGGATGCATGAAAAAGCCAATCCTGCTGACCCAAAACTGCAGGATCTCCATGACAAAGGGCAACAACAGGATAACCAGGAGGAGTGCCAGTGGGATCCAATAATGATGGTGTCACAGCAGCCAGAGGTATCAAACCCAGTGATTCACTGCAATGAACATTGAAAGTGAAGGTGTGCAGACAGAGGGACAAGCTGGGGAACACACTGTGACACACTACAGACTCCACAATGACATGTTTTCTATGCTTTGGGTTCTGTTGCTGTTTTGTTTTGTGTGTGTGTGTGTGTGTAGTTATATATATAAACATATATATATTTATACACACATACACACATATGTATAACAACAAATTGTATGTGGGAGGATTTGGTGGGAGGAAAGGGATAGAAAAATTATGCAATTATATCTCAAAAAATAAAAAATATTATATTTTTTAAAGTCATGGAAATTATGATTTACCAAAAAGATAAAGATTATGGCCATTTTTAAATAACCCAATCTAGTTATCTATAACATTTGATGGTTCCAAGGAACAAATGGCTGTACCAGAAATATGTCATAAAGCTCCCCCCAATATGAAGATATTCAAGAAGAAAACAAAACAGGTAAACTTCTGGTCTCCTTGTTGAACTTTTAAATTTATTTTATATAAACTATAACTTGCTAATGAGTAATAAGTATGAGAAATGCCTGTTAATCTCTATGTGGGCCTCTCAGTATTTTTCTTCAGTAGATAGAAAATTAAATGCTGTATTCTTAAGTCTTATCAGGACATAAAAGTCCCCTGTCTTATGACAGAGATATTGGACTATGCTTGCTTTAATGCTTAGGCTTTTGATTCACAAGATTTTTCTAGAAAAAGGGATCAAGGAAAGTACGAAAAAAAGACTTCAGTAGAGGCAGCAAATGCTAGCTATGACCAGAACTGTTGAACGTCCATCTTGACTGCCAGGGTCTGTGGAAGGAGGTCTGTCACTGCAATGCTCAATAAATCTCTATTGATTGCATGAATAAATTTCTCTCATTGAAAGTGAAGATTGATGAAATGTCATTTGCTGTGATATATTTGGTTTTGAGACATATGATATATACAGCTAATGAAAAGAAAACATAAGTCCAAAACCTTGACTGTTTCAGTCGAGAAAAAAAGGGGGGGGGGCAAGAAACTGCAGTATCTAATTACAACAAGCTGCATAACAAAGCTGTAACCAGTGTCTGATTTCAATAAGCAAGAAACTAGTGGCTTTGATATCAGCCACATAGGTACAGACCATTTTTGTCAGCTGCTCAAGAACTTTTCAAATTTATGTCGGAGTTTCTTGAAGAAAATTATTTGAGGATTCAGTTTCCTGTGACTTTGGCTTATGAAAAAAAAATCACTCCTAGACTGAGGTGGAATTGTTTAAATATACACTGAAGCAGACTGATATCTCCTAAGGACAAAGCCACAAAACTGTACTTTGGTGTGTATGTCGTGTGAGTAGTGGGGGGTGTTGCTGGGATCAAAGCTAGGAAAGCACCCTCCAACTAAGCTAATTCTCAGCCCAGAAACTACTTTGTAAAGTCTGGTTAGTGTTAAATGCACCCCGACTCTTCGGGGGGTTCAAAGACTCTCCCTGGCCACACCGCTTTCAAAGCCAGCCAAGTGAGACATACTCCTTCATACAGGATAAAGAAAGGGCTTCCTTCTCGGGTGTTTTCGTCTCTGAGGAGGCTATCTTCACTCATTTCCCCACCTCTGGGGTGGTGTGTCTTTGCTGTCCTTCGTCTGATGAGGGTACCTTCACTGAGTTTAGGCCGAGGGCGCACACGTGTAACGCTGGGCATGTACTAGCAGGCAGGAACACAACATTTCCACACTGGTGTCCTTCTTCTGGGAAAGAGGTAGTACTTAC